>NW_017729001.1:26681656-26684007 GCF_001723915.1 Gavialis gangeticus
AACTGGGCAGTTTCTATATGAAAGATGAGAATCCTTGTCTGTGGGTTGTTAGTTCCAGCATCAGTCACCAGAAAGATTTTGGAAAGGGGGGGGGGGGTCTTCTAGTTCATGCTTTTGCAAGGGATGAATAATAATACCCACTTTTAAGATGGAAAACTTACAGTATCAATATGAGTTACATGAGTACTATTTCTTTCACTGATAGCAGTAGAAAAGTTCTAAAAAGTCAGTAACTTGAATTTACTTGAATTTAACACAACCTAGTATCCTTTTGTGTAGTTCCCCCACCCCTCAGTGGAGAGAACAGCAAGTTTAAAACCCCTGCCTCTCTCCCTGACTTAATTTATGCAAATTTAAATGTTTTTTCCTTGAATGGCAATCAGCCAAGGGGCTGCTTAAATCTTATTCTTCAAATACACTTGGCTAAAACAAACTGAACCAGTGTTCCTAATCAAAGCAGTAATAGGTACTGTGCAGCATCTTTTATTCAAACCAATGGGTTTTTGACTTAGCATGAAAATACCTAATAAGCCATCCCTTGTATCTCAAAACAGAATGGGAGTGAACCAACAGTTACAACTCATTTCTGAGACACCACTTCAGTGCCCTTTGGTAATACTTCAGTGCTTGCTGGAGACTCACTTGTGTCTGAAAAGATGTTAATGTGACTTGACTGCTTGTAATTGAATAAAAATGACACTGAATTGTGGATCTAGTTTTCTGGCTGAGGTTGAGCTTGCTTACTACACTTCTAAGGTTGTCTCTTCTCCCCACACTCCCTCCCTATACCTCTTGTGCTCATTAATGATACCTTTGGTATAATTCAACATAGAAGAGGTCCGAAGTTGTACTTTGAATGCGTAGTCAAGAATGGTTTGAGAGAGCTTGATCTACTGAAATTCCACACAGGTTTAAAGTGGGCAGGGTCATCTATGGGGGAGTGGGAGGGAGATTTCTCTCAATCGGTAGCTCTTACTACAGGTTTAAAAATGGAAAAATGAGTTTAACGTCAAATGCCTTGGCTATAAATGGATGAAAACAAGGACCATAATGTAATTTGATATAGTCTTGGGCGTTGGACTAAGGGAGAATGAGAGGGGAAGAGGGGAGGAACTGGATGTTTTGAACAAGGCCTTGACGACTAAGTTTGGCAAGGTGCAGAATGAGACTTGCTAGGAAAGTAGTGAAGAGTGAAGGTACAGGCATGTGGGCAGGAGCATACACAAAGTTAGATACAAATGGACAAGATTAAAAGCATTATACACGTACAGAATGCAGTATTGTATTTGCCATTGGAATGTATGAATATAAGGCATAACCTGCAATAAAAAAAAATGTTCAAAAAAGGTGTGGTTTATTGCATCAAGCTGGAAATATAAATGAGGTGGTGGGACTCTAGTTTTCCTCCAACTTAATTAAATTTCATAAACTTTGGGGTAAATGGATGTAGAGGGTATTGATGCAACAACTCACTGTGCAAGCTAAAAAAAAGTTTGCCTGCAGAACTCAGAGCAGAGGATGGCCTTTAAATATTCCTACCCATAAACATTTAATAAAAACCCCCACATTTCTAAATACTGAGTACTACCAGACCTCTGGCTGTAGGGAATTATCAGAGAAAAATGACCATTTGGAAGGGCTTTTCCTGTAACAGTTGAGATGCTGAGCATTCCTAAGGTCTGAGTCTGCTTCCTTTCTGGGAAAAAGATGTGCCCCATCTGAGAGCGGGGGAGAAAGAAAAACATTTCTATGATACTCATTTACTGTTGGGGAAATAGGGGCACAGCCTCTGGTCCTACAGACCATTGAAACCGACTGTTGCAAGAGAGAGGTCGTGACTGTACTAAGCCAGACTTACACAAGGCAGAAAGATGATAAACTAAAGCTGGGCAGGAAAAGGATGTGAGCGACTAATCCAGGTTTTGCAGCCCACCTCATTCAGGATTGGGTCGAGATGGCAATTCCAATGCAGTCTCTTGCTGTTCAGGCTGTTGAAGGCATGAGAGTCTTTGAGCCGCAAAGGTGGAAGCTGTCCTGGCACAGCTCGATCCTGGTACGTGTCCTTCTAGAGCAGTGGTCTCCAAAGTGGGGTGCGCAAGACGATCCATTGGGGTGCGGGAAGAAAATAGCACTTCTATTTATACTTATATAAATAGACATGTATTGGTGTGTGCTTAAAATTTTTTTACTGATAGGGGGTGCATGCTCAAAATTTTTTTACTGATAGGGGTGCACGATCAAAAAAGTTTGGAGACCACTGCTCTAGAGCAGTGCTTTTCAACCTTTTTTTGTACCAGAACCCATTTGTCAACATTGATGGCCAGGTCCCAGCCCCCCAGTGTGGGGCAGGG
>NW_017729001.1:26689007-26691120 GCF_001723915.1 Gavialis gangeticus
GCAGTGCTTTTCAACCTTTTTTTGTACCAGAACCCATTTGTCAACATTGATGGCCAGGTCCCAGCCCCCCAGTGTGGGGCAGGGGGGCCCAAGCAGCCCCTTGCAGGCTGCAGGCCTGCAAGGGAAAAGCCCCATTTCCCATGATATTCTCCTTTAAAGGAACCCATTTTTAAAAGTTTGAGCCACAGTTCACAGGTTGAGAAACGCGGGTCCAGGCTGTATGGAGGAACGCTCCAGGTAGCTGAGAAGTGGCAGTGGTCATCTCCCTCCCTGATCACAGGAAATACATTTTGGTGTATTCAGCTAGAGAAGTTTCTTCCCAAGCCTAGCACCTTTTGGCTTATACAAGCCAGTAATTTAGGTGAAACATTGATAAAGGGTCATGGCTTTGTGCCCCCAGAATTCAGACAGCTGAGTTTTGACCTTCCTTCAGATGCACTGCATGCAAATGTGACACGGCTTCAAAACTGGTGCTCTTACCCAGCTGCCTTGTTTGGCTAATAATAGGCTGCAAAATGTAGCAAGCCTACTGAAACCAGACAGACATTAGCTTGGCTGCACATATCACAAAAATCTAAACTAAGTGAACAGAAAGTTGCAAAGGCAAGCGTGCATTAGGAAATGCCAGAGTAAAGATTGCTTGTGACTTTAATTTGGCTCTGTTGCATACGGGCACCACACCAGTCTTTAAATGACATGACCACATACTACTTTTTCAACGGATCTCCTGTCTCACTCCGCCCAGAAGACAAGTAAGTGCTAACAAAACAGGATTCTCTTTAATCCAAATCATTCAATGTGTGGCTCGGGGGCCTCTGAATCCACTTCCATCGTGTTCCCCATATGCCTGCGGTGGGTTTACTGATCTTGGCCACCAGCCCGTTGCAGGAGTGGGCTGGTGTTACAGAGAAATGCTAGCTTCACCTCCGTAGCCCAGAGCAGGGCCATGTCCAAGCTGCAGGTTGGAGCAATGAGCAAGTGGAGCATGTTCAGTGAGGATGGTTTTGAAAGCAATTTCAGCTGCTAAAACCTAGCAAAGCTCTGCAAAGCATGTGCAAGTCCAGGGTTTTCACAGGCTTATTGACCAGATGTAGGTGGATTTTTGCAAGGGAAGGAAAAACCCCCAAACCAAACCCTAATGAGAAGGCCACAGTTGTGCCTCATTTTAGTCCTTGCTCTAAATCTGGGGGGAGGGGGACTCATTGCCTCTAACAAATTCAGCCTCTGGCAGAAACCCAACATGGAAAAGTTCAGGCCAAGAAATGCAAGTCTGGTAGCAGCTGTAAAGCAACTGAAAACAAGATCTTAAAAGAGCAGCAGTATTAGAGAAGACTCGCGTTTTCCAGTAAGAAGAGATACAGGAGACTAGAGACGTGTTTGGCAGGGCTAGGCCAAAGCAGCAGCACGGGGATCAGACCCCCCGGCGCTCATTCTCATTTGGCCCTGTCTAGGCGGATGGGTCCTGCTCTCGGCTTGTAGGATGTTGCTGTAGATAAACTCGGTTCCAGCTGAGCATGCTGATCTTTGGACTCTGATGCAAGGACGGCCTGTTTATGTAGGCTTTGCCAAGCATGTGTTTAGCTGGGATCTGAGGCTCCATATATTCCTGGATGGGAAGGGTTTGTTTTTAAGCTGAACCACTGAGCTTTTTCAGCAACGCTATTGTATGCAACCTCTTACCGGATTTAATTCATGCATGTGGGCAGTCCGCACTCCCCTCCAAAACACCACTGAATGGAAAATACAAGGCTTCGGGTGGGATCCCCGTTCCTCCTAGTTCTCCATCCTTGCCTCAGGTCGCAGGTGGGAGCAGCTGCCTTACCTCCCCACCTCGCACCGGCGGTAGTGACGATGTAGCTCCCGGCGACCCTGACCCTTCAGCGCACACATGACGTCGGCGGCCCTCACGGCCGTTGGCTTGACGTGTTCAGCTCAAGCGACAGCGTCGCGAAGCGCGTTGTCCAAGGACGCCTGTGCCGCTCTCTGGGCCTCCCTCTGCCTCTTCGCGAGGGGAGACGAGTAGGGCAAGACGGGGTCTCCAGAGCTCGCCTGGGTGACTCCGCTACCTTCCTGGCGAGCCCCACAAACCAGCTCAAAAACGCCCCCCCCCCCG
>NW_017729001.1:26691268-26692314 GCF_001723915.1 Gavialis gangeticus
TGGTGCTGGGGCTGGTGCTGGTGCTGGCCGTGCCCGGCATCGTGAGGGACCAGGTGGAGAAGGTGAGGCCCGGCGGGGCGGGACGGGGGCGAGCCCCTGCTGCAAGGGCTCCTGCCCGGCTTCCAGCCTGCTCCGCCCCGGGCTGGCGGCGGGCCCTCTGGGCACTCGCCTGCCTGCGTTGAGCACGGTCTCTCCGCGGGAGCCGCGTGTGGGTCGACTCCTCAGTTTTCCCCCTTCTTCCCTCTCATTCCCCGCCCCCCCTTGTTCCTGTGAGGGGAGGTAGCAGAGGCCCCAAGCCTTGGGGCCCAGGAGACTCCTTCCCACAAGCAAAACCCCCTTCTTGGGTCTCCTCCCCTCCTGCTGTCCAGCGCCTGAGCCTGGGTTTTGCAAGAATAAAAACAGAAGTAGAGGCAACATCTGCTGGCCAATGTGTCCAGACTGGTCCTAGGTGGCTGATCCCTCCTCTTGCGAGGGACTGGGCCAACCCCTGAGCCTCCTAGGCAACATCCCGAGTGTCTGCGTGCTTGGAACAGCTTGCTTGGCTCCCCACGCCTATTGCACACGCTGGAGAAAAGCCCTGAGCATGGAGCGGTAATCGGATTTGGGGTGAGGGGGAGAGGGTGGCAGGGTCTGGTGCTGGGCTGCTCTGGACTTGTGGGTCTGTGGAGGAAACAAAGACAACTCGCTTGTGTGTAAACAGGATCTCTGCCTAGCTTGAAGCCACATCTGATAAATGGTTATGTAACTCAGTACAATAGCGGAGGCTGCTGGGGTTACTGAGTGAGCAAAGCTGGGCATAGCTCATCCTGAGAGCCTTGAGAAGAATATGGCACCTCTGATACCGAGGGGAAGATAGTTTGGGGTCAATGGCCTTGGTAGGCAGAGGGTGGAAGATGTTGGGTCTTACACAGCTGAGCTTGGGGCTGACTTGCTGGGAGCAGAGAACAAGGCAGGAAGCAGCTTCCTTTGCGCTGGCTTGTCCCTCTATGCAGCTGGGATGCTGGCTGAGCATCCAGACATACTTTTTTTTTTTTTTTTTTTTTTTT
>NW_017729001.1:26692531-26712209 GCF_001723915.1 Gavialis gangeticus
TTTTTTTTTTTTTTTTTTTTTTTTTTTAGCATTGCCCAACTGGATCTAATGAGCAAGCTTTGTCTAGCAAGAGTATTCAGGTCCCTGTCCTGGCTGTTAGGGACTCCTTCTTGGATGGCAGAAAGCCAGGTGACAGAGCGAGGCAAAATGGTTGCTGATAACCAGCAAAGGGAGTACTGAATTAATACACGTGCGTGCTGGGAAGGAGAATGTGCACTAACTTTCTAAACCTGCCTATATTTGATGCACAGCTCTGTGGTTCATCTTTGGTCACTTGAATGTGTTGCTCTTTAACCTGACTGTGAGTCTCTTGCTTCTTGAGAGAAGCTCAAGTAGGAGGATGGGGAGGGAGGATCCTCCTGTAAACACCAGCTGGTGGCAATAGGCTCATCTGGAGCATGGAGTCACCTGCCTCCCTCTCCAGAAAGTTGGGAAAGGGGCTTTGCCCAAGATCTATCGAGACTCTCTTGTTTCAGGATGAACCCAGCCTCCTTCCTCCTGTTTGGAGGGCCTAACATAGGGAAGCTGATCTATGGAAAGTGCTGCAGGGTGGAGGGTAAAGCTTGTTACAAGTGATCCGACAGGTCTTCCCTTCTGCTGTCCTCAGAGCAAAAAAACCCAAGCAACAGTGTCTCGGAAGAATGGCATGGCAAGGCTTTGGACTGGCTGGTATTGGCCACTTTAAATTCCCAAATGGGATAAGGGCTTGAGGAGAGATGACGCAAGTAGTCTGTGTTTGGTCTCTTCCCCTTCTTCCTACCCACCAGACCAAAAAAAACAAGGCGGGGATGTGACCATGCACTTGTCAGCATCAAGGTAAACTGTTCCCTGACTGGAGGAACAGCGTGTACTGCACTCTCGCTGCACCCTCTCCTTGCACAGAGGGCTCCAGTCAGTACCTCTCATGGCAGACTTTAAAACTGCTGGCACTGGCAATTCAAGGCTGCTGTAGAGGCCTTGAAACCTTTGGGGTCTGTGTACTCTGGTCAGATGTAACAGATGGCTTCACTAAAGTACACAGTAGGAGCCAGAGACTGCCTTTGTACTTCAGTCTGTTTGCAGCCCAGTAGCAGGATCAGGGACTGTGGCTAGTGCCTTCTGGAGTTCCTGAATGGCATGGATGCATGCAATGGGTGAGGACTTCCTTACTCCTGCAGGTGGAGTCACTGTCCCCTCTTTTCCAGGTGAGAAGAGGGTTGTAGGCACAGAGACATGCTGAGCCCACAGTCACCTGTAGGCAGACCACAGTATCTGCCAGATGCAAGTTAACTTTAGCCCTGGTTCTTTGTCCAAACATCTAGACCTATAAAAAGCTTCTTAATGTACAAGATGCAGAAAGTTAAATTCTGCCTTTGGCAGTATCGTGCAACTTCCTTGTATTGGAGTGCTAATGTAGCCTTAATGACTTCCAAAGTGGGAAAGGATGGCTGTGCAAGTGTCCATGCTGGAGGAACCCTATCTGGCAACTCAGTGCAAGATGATGCAGGTAATAAGTAAATGGCCTACACCTGTGATCCATTGAGTGATTAACTGGGGAGGAGGCAACAAAATTAATTGGCTCAGTCGAATAGTGGAGTCTGCCTACAGGCACAAGCTAATGTGAGTCTGGACTTCTTATGCAAGGTCTCTTCTACTTTGCTGGGGTGGGAGGTGCTGTTAAGATGCAGCAGATCTGGCAAAAGAAGATACTTTCCACATCTTATCCAAATGGGCATGAATTGCCAGTGTTCTTGCACGAACTGCAAGAATTGTTCTGTTTTTTTTTTTTTCCACACACTCCAGCTCATGATTCAGAGAGAAGAGAGCTCTTGAGTCAAGAAAGAAGGTGAATGGAGTGTGCCTGGATCCCACCTCTCCATTGGGGTGGAGGGGAGTACTGTATTGCTTGCCCTTTTGGGGGGAGGGGTGGTGGCTTTGTTTGTGGCTCTTTTTTTTTGTTTGCTTGTGTTTTGGGGGGGTGGGGTTTCTTGTTTGTTTAGTGTTTTTTTTTTTTTTTTTTTTTTTTTTTTTTTTTTTTTTTTTTTTTTTTTTTTTTTTTAACTTTATCTCATCTCATGAGAACCTAACTTCATTTTGAGTGAGGTATGGAGCGGTGCAAGGATTTTCCATGCAGCTCAGCAATGCAGTAACAGAGGATGTGCTCCTGTTGTGCTCCATGTGCTGGGTAGAGAACTGTTCCTTAACCGGAGCTGGGGGAATTCGGCCTTGTCAGCCAAACTTCCAGTCTAGTAGGAGCCACTCAATTGGAAGAAAGTGGAAGAGCCTCTCTGCTCTTGCTTAACTGGTTCTGTAAGAAAATACCCAGGCAATAACAATGAGATGTTTTTGTTTTTCTTCCTAGCCCCTAGCAGGAGGCCTTCTCTCATGTGCTAACTTATTCTTGTGATGACTTGCTTTTCATCTTTGACTGCAAGTGTAACCTCAGGCCACTTCCAGCTAGAAGCATTTAAGTAGTGTGTGCTTTCTAATAGGGTATTGGCATGTGTTGTAACTTAAGCAGCTGGACTACTGGGGCAAGCCCCAACTAGGAGATGTCTAGCTGGAAGAATCCATCCAAGAGTTCAGTTCTCCATGTGAAGCCCTCTACAGCTATTGAACAGATCCACTCTGACCTCTAGCTAGGGGATTATGATTTTGCTTCACTCTTGGTAGCTTGAAGTCTTGCTTATGACTGAGCAGTTGAAGGATTCCAGCATAACTTATGGGCATTATGAGCAAGACATAATGGAGGGTTGGCCTGCCTGGGGCACGGGTGCCATGAATGGCACAGGCAGTCTCAGTTGCATGCAGCAGATTGGGGAAGAGTTGGAAAGCAGAGCAGGGAATACAGGGGAGGGAGCAGAAAGCAGAGTAGTCAGAATAAAGGGCTGGGAACATGAACCAAAGCAGAGAATTGAGCAGTGGAAGGGAATTAGTGTGGCATGTGGAGGAACATGAGGTGGGTTAACTGATTACATGCATTTGTGCTCAGTACAATCTTTTTTGCCAAGCATGCCAAAAGTTAAGTAGTCTGTCATGCCTCTCAACTTTAGCACTGACTAATTTAACCAGTGCCTACAGTCATAGGGTCTAATTGCTTGTAATCCTTGCCCTGTCCCTCTTTTTTTTTCCCAGCCTCCCCCTCCCTTAATATCATATGTTAGACTTATGACTATGGAATGTTGATTTAATTGGAAGTTACCTCTAACTTGGTATGAGGAAAATTAGTTGCCCTTTGAACTAGGGTTTGGGCAGCAGTGCCCAGGAGACTGACTG
Source organism: Gavialis gangeticus (assembly GCF_001723915.1). Taxonomy (NCBI): domain Eukaryota; kingdom Metazoa; phylum Chordata; order Crocodylia; family Gavialidae; genus Gavialis; species Gavialis gangeticus. The sequence goes on from NW_017729001.1 coordinate 26,695,787, forward strand.
TCTTGCCAACTGACTGCAAGCTGGGTGAATAAAGCTGTAGACTGGGGTGCCTGAAACTCCTAGCTGGGAAATCCTTGGGGGTTGAATTACAGCAACATGTACCAAAAGGGTAGCATGTATACTGAAATTCCTTAACTGACTAATTATCAAAACAATTTTAATCTGTTAAGCATCTAGGATGTAAATCCCCTTGAAAGGAGAAACTGCTTGGGCATATTCAAATTTGGTCACATCCTAAAAACATTGTTTGCTGTGCATAATGCTCTTCAACTTCCCTCCAGTCCACCTGTAGCCTAGCTTTCTTGGCTTGTAAGATGGCTGCGATGGACACATTGCCTCTTGAACAACTTTCTCTATATGTGGGTTAGCCGGGCTTTGGGGAAGTTACTCATCTCAACTCTGTGTAGAGTTAAGGTTTGGTCATGTGCCTTAATCTGAAAGCTGTAGATGTTGAATGGGCACTGCTTCAGCAATGACTATAAATGGGGAAATGAGCAGTGTCTCTCTCTCCATAGCAGAGAGAAATAAAACTTCTGCCCAGCTCAGATTTGCTGTAGTCAAACCTGCTCTTCACTGCACAGGATTCAGGGACTCTTTCTAAATCTGTTGCACACTAGGGAAAGGTCAGAAGCTTATTTCATGTGTGATGGTTGTAGTGAATTGGTACAAGGCATGCCAGTGTGCAGGTTGGATCAATCCAGCACAAAGCTGGACTAAAGCTTCACTCTGACTTTTTTTAAAATTAGGCTTAACGGTTAGCCTGACAAGCCAAGATAACTACCTGAGATCAACTAGCCTCAGACTGGATACTTCTAGTTCAGTTTGAGACTGCTGTCACTCCTGATCTAAGAGGTTGTCTTTAAACGAGGTCAATGTTCTTGGACAGGGTCTGAGATCAAGGAGAAAAAACTAACATGGTGCTTCATGCAAGGAAGACAAAAGTAGCAACTGAGTGACTTTCTGCCTTCCTTGCGGGGTGGGGGAGCGCTTACTTAACCTAAAATAAGATTATATCATTAAATGATGGATCTTGACTAAATGGAGTGAATGACCTAAGGTCTTCTGAGTCTAGAAAGCAGACCTGGGTGTCCTAAGACTAGCAGGAGCTGTTGTAGTCAGCACTCTAATTTCTCAATCACTTGCAGATGAAAACATGTGCTAGTTGTGATGACCAAGATATCCCCAGCATGACGGCTTTATTGCCATTAGCTATAGCACTTGTGCCTCTACAAGAACAGTAGCTGGTGTGGAGAAGTGCATGTGGGCAGCATATAGCAAGGTTCCTCTTAATTGCTTCTGGTGTCTTGTCTTAACACACAATCTTGGTCCTATGTATGGAAGTAGCTGTGTTTACAACAACAGTTGCACTGATGAATTCCCAGCCTTGTTGCACAGAAAGGTGTACCACAATACAAGTAAAGTGGATGTTGGCAAACTAGCCCACCATGTGCCCTGCAGCACGGGTGGCTTACACTGTAGCCTGGCATTAAATGTCAGCACTGTGGAGCTGAAACTTGAGCCCAAAGTGGGTGAACATTGACATTTTTTTTTTAATGTCATTCTGTACCAAGAGCTCACCGCTCCTGTATATGAAGTAATACAGTGACTAAACCTAAAGTGGGCTGCTTCTAGTGCAAAGGGGGAATGGCTCCAGTTCTCCAGAAAATGAGTTGCATCTCCCTAACTACTTCTTGTACCTCCTTTGTGGCTTCCTCACTAAAGGAGCTCCATAAACTTGAGGCCTGCTTTGAGACTGACTTTCAAGATGCCTCTCTCTTCCCCATTTGCTTCATGGGGAATCACTTTCTCCAGCAGCTCTGAATATTAAACCTGGGTCAAGGGGCTTTGAGCCATGCACATAGATCACTGTATTTAAGTAGGAACATGGCACTGGTGGTGAAGACCAAGACTAAATGCATCTGTTCTCTTGCAGAATGTGAGGATTGATCCCAGTAGCATCTCCTTCAACATGTGGAAAGACCTTCCTATTCCTTTTTATCTCTCCATCCACTTTTTTGAAGTGGTAAATCCGACAGAGGTGGTTAATGGGGCGAAGCCTATGGTGGTCGAACGCGGACCTTATGTCTACAGGTTTGTATTGGTACTGGGCTGATGGCTTGACCTGGCCCCAGGCAGACTGCAAGGGAAGGTACCTGTTTGGCATCTGGATGGCTTGAAGCTTCTGTCTTGTGCACCATGGGGATCTGGCTGGGTAGGCCTCTTTGGGTTCAGTCTGCAGTGCTGTCAAGTTGACAACTAGTTTGCTTCTCAAGGTTACCTCTTGATCTCCATTGCAGTTGGGTACGTGGAGGGAAGATGCAATAACACTTCAAACTTTCCAACTTTTGGCTGCAATGCATCAGCTCGCTATTCTAAGTTTCTGGGCTGAGGTTGGCCCTGTAAGCAACTGGGGTGTGATTCTCCAAACTTACTGGTTTTCTTTCTTTCTGCACCTTTTGTACCCTTTCTAAGGCAGCTATTTAAGGGGGTGGGGGGCAAGAACCCAGACCCTGGATCACGATGGACTTGAATTCCTACTTTGCACTTGGGGGTAGGGAAGAAACTTGACACCCCCACCCCCTTTCCACACAAGGTAGGCTGGACAGACTAGGTAAAGTTGCATAGGAAGGCTGGCTCCTAAACCACAAGATGTCTGGGTATTAGGTCAGTGATCACTCCTGTTTCTGACTTGCTAGGTCAGCACTACCCAAGTCACATGGCTGGTTGATATGTTGTGCCTCTATAAGCAAATGGCTGGCTTCTAATAAGCTTGGTTCTTTCCTTGAACTAAAATGAAGGCAAGCTTGTTGGTATCAAATACCCTTGCTTGGATGGTGACAGACATCCTGTTGTAGTGGTCTTGAGACCTCCCTTAGTGCTTTCTAGAATGCCCAAAGCCTCTAGATGCCTGCTGGCAACCTGCTGAGCATCCTTGACATGACTTGGTGGTATTTGCTAACTGTCAAATAGCCTGGTGTGTGTGTGTGCTGCTCATGTCAGTCTGCCCTGTTCCTGTTGCTTGGCTGACCTTCCCTTCCCTTCTGCATAGAGAATAAAAACCAGGAAATGGTCTCTTCCTGCCTCCCTTCCTGCCTCTACCTGCAGAGGTAAACAGTACAGCTGGTTCAGAGGCGCTCATATTCTAGATGTCCCAGATCTGGGCTATAAAAAAGAATGGCTGCCTGTGTTCCTAGTGTTTCCATTTCAGACCAGCACTTTTTCTGTCAGAGAAAAACAGAGTAGCCAATCCCTAATGGGATTAATACACTGACTTCCCCTCAGTTTCAGCTTTGTCAGCAAAACCTTAACTTGCTGTGTAAGCTCTGCTCCTGTTCATGCAGCGGGGTGTTGCCAGTATGTTATCAACCACTGCAAAGCACTCCTATGATGACTTGTTGGTTATCTCTTTCCACAGGGAACACCGGTTTAAAACCAACATCACTTTCCATGACAATGACACTGTTTCATTCCTGGAATATCGGCATTTTCACTTCCAACCTGACATGTCTAATGGAAAGGAAGAAGATCACATTGTTGTACCAAACATCCTGATGCTGGTGAGACTACCAGAAACTCCTAATATTTCTCCATCAAATGAAGGAAACCCACTAGAGCAGTAACAATGTAATATCCTCTAGTGCATGAACCCTAGCCTTAAACTAGATCTTCAACCACATGATGGTAGCTGTAGCTGCCAGTCCATCCCTAAAGTTAGGGACATGTGTTGATAACTGTAGTTGCAACTATTCTTCCTTACTGACTTGACTCATAAGTGAATAGCAAAAGATCTGAAGCTGATTCTGCAAGACTTGGTCCCCTTGCAGACAAGGAGAAGCAGCTATAAAGCCCATGGTCATGCTTTCCTAAGACTGAAATGCTGTCATGTCACCCCCCACTTCTGGGGAACAGAATAATCTTCTCAGGGGGTTGAGGTGCATCCAGAAATAATGCATGTGGCTGGAGGTGATGGACTTAAAGGTATGCTAGTAAAGCATTGGCCTGGAGTGGGGAGTAACTTGGAGTAGACGTGTCTTGTGGCTTGACTTCTTGAGTGAGCCACAGGAGCTTCCATTAGTACTAAATGGCAGTAGAGCATGTCCTGCATCGCCATTAGCCTTTCTACCCACCCCTTATGCAGAAGTTCCTCCTTGGAGGATTCTTGAGCATACTCTAAGGTCACATCCATCACAACCCTATGTACCACCTGGGTGCCCCTGCCTCTTCCTCCTAGAGGGAGAGGCATGGGGAGGAAAGCTGGAGAGCTTAGATAAAAACCATACTGGTTAAGATTTGAGTTGGGGTGAACTTGGCTTAAGTTGCAACCCAAACCTGGGGAGAGCAGGTTTGTGAATCAGAACTTGGCACAGTTGAGATGAAAGTTGTTGTCTAGCCTATATTTTAGAGTAGGAGGTAGTGGCAGAAGGCTGTGGTACTGGGATGAGGTGTGCCATGGTTTCTGACCCACTGGCTGAGCAGGGCAGTAGCAGCTTGCTTGTTGTATTCCTGAAGACTGTTCTGAATGGACACTAGCTAGTATTGTGATTTCCTGAACCTCTCTTTCAGGGGGGAGCGGTCATGATGGAGAATCTCCCCAGCTTTCTGAAGATGATGATAAGTACTGCGTTGTCTGGCCTGAAACAGGGGCCTTTTATGAACCGGACAGTGGGGGAGATCCTGTGGGGGTATGATGATCCACTTCTGACAATACTGAACACCTTTGTACCTGGCTTGCTCCCTTTCAAGGGGAAGTTTGGCTTGTTTACTGATGTAAGTACACCTGTGCTTAGCAAGGCTAAAATGCCTACATTGAGTTGTGGGACAGACTTCTTGGTTCTCCCTCTGTCCACAAAGTGAGTTTCTTTGCTGCAGTTGCATGTAGCAAAGGAACAAAATCTATGATGCACCCCATAAAACAAAGGGAAGTATTTATCTGAACTTAAAAGTAGTCTTCAGTTCCTTGAGGCATTATTCTCTGCGCTCTGAGCTGTAGCACCAACTTGCTGCTGCTTTGAAGGTGAGCAGGAGTCCAAAGGATTCCCTGTCAAACATTGCTCAATACTTCTGGCAGGAAAATATCAGTTTACCTTAGATAAGGAGTACATCTAGGAAAAACACAAACAACAATCAAAATGTAATGACCCCGTTAGTATGAAATGACCATGAAACTGGAATTGGATATGATGGATTGTAGGAAAAGCTCACACCTATCTTTTTTTTCTCTTGTGCAGTTTAATAACTCTAATTCAGGACTGTTCACTGTGTATACGGGGGTGAAGGACATCCATAAAGTCCATATGGTGGATACATGGAATGGGATGAGAGAGGTAAAAGCCAAGTTCCCTAGAACACTGGTCTGCTGCAATAGTGCTAGCTAAACTATGTTGTCCAGAAATGCCTCTGACTCAATTCTTGTATTGCATCTGTGTAGCAAAACCCCCATGCTAGCATTACTGACACAGATTCCAAGATGGGGGAACTGTTGGGCATGCTAAGATTCAAGAGAAATGGCAATATTGATTTGCCATTAAAATACAAGCTGCCTTAGGTGGGATTCCTCACACTTTCAAAGTGGGACCTGCTGACTGTAAAGATGTTGGGGAGTTTGGAAAATAAGATCTGGGTTGCAGTGCTATGTGGCATCACTTCTGAACCAGATGACTGCACAGCTTCTAATTGGCAGAGTCTTTTTTTTTTTTTTAAAAGCATGGGCTGCAGATCCACAGCTGGGGGAGAATTGATCTTAATATGGATTGGACCTCTAATTGGATGGGGATGAGTCTGGCTTGTGTAACCTCAGAAAAGTCTCTAGCTGGATGGCTAGCATTTGGATAGCAGCCAAGGAGAGCTTTGGAGCTGAAGTAATAGTTTGGTTCCTAATACCAGGCTGGGATGGAGGCAAGCAAACTGGCAGTTTTCTAGCTGGCTGGCATGTCTGAGTGAAATGTAATGCATCCAGGAGGTTCTTCCTTAACTTTTAACTTTTCCTGCAGACAAAATATTGGCGGAGTGAGCAGTGTAATATGATCAATGGGACTTCTGGAGAAATGTGGCCACCTTTCATGACTCCTTCTACTTCTCTGGAGTTTTATAGTCCTGATGCCTGCAGGTATGATGTGCAGAAGTCTGCCTGGCTACCAACAATAAGGCAAAAGCTTATGAAGGGTGGTGCTACCTCTTGGCTTCAGTGATTTACAGCCATCAGCTGTCCACCCAAAGAAGGACGAGTCATGACTTGGAACTGAAGTCCCACATGCCCTTAAGAGGGAGCCAGGAAATAGATGGTGGCTGTCTACCTGATTAGACTTGTTTTGTTTGAGCCACCTTCAGATGGGGAAGGTGCAGTTCCCCACAAGAGGAGAGGTGGAAACAGAAGAATCCCTAACTTAGTGGGGGGATTGGCTGGCACCTAAACCTATAGCACAGGTAGGATTTGAGTTCTTATACCAATTCCTTGCTCTGAACACTAGACCACTACCATAGTCACAAACCCTGAGACTGTCTAGAGCAGTTTCTTGTAGAGGTCAAGTTCCTTGACTTGCAGAGAACCTCCTCTTCCTAATATCTCTTCACCCAACTTCTGTATCAAAGCTACTTGAAGAGTCATCTGCACTTACTTCCAGTATCCTAGCTAGGAGATGAGGGTACTTTTTTTTTTCACTTCAATGAAAACTCGATAGTAAATCTCACCTTCTCCTAGTTGTAAAGAGGCAATTGTTCCAAGAGCATCTCCTGACTCAGCTGTCTATCTTTCCACATAGGGGCTGAAGCTTGCTTCCAACTTGAGACATTGCCTCAACTATAGCATTTGGGGAGCCATCTAGCTATAGCATGTCTTTGCCTTCATGTAATAGTGAAAGGAACTGAATACTTGCCTAAGCCCTTTACTGGCTACTGGGTGAATACACAGGTTGCCCAACCATAAAATGAACACCTGCATGTTTTGGCCAGTGGCTCTCAAGCAAAATAGTTTCAAGGGTGCAGGGTCAAACTTCCTGATTTTAAATGTGACCTTAATCTCAATTCTTGAGGTTCAAACGAGGACAATTTTTGTTGCTACATGGCAAAAAAAAAAACACAAGGGCCTTTCAGCAATACTGTATTGGCAGGAGGTGTAGTGTCCTTGGTCCCATGCCAGGCAGCAATCTGTTCCAGAACTAACTAGACAAGCCTTTTACCATTTTATTTATTTTATCCCACTGAACAAGCAGCATTGGGCCCTTCCATATTGAGGCCCCTTGCCATTCTTGGATGCTAACCCTACACTGCCTGAATAGGATCTCTTGGCCTGCAGAAGTGCTGTGCCTGGCAGCTGCACTGAATGGGATTGTTTTCCTCCATGGAGGAAGCCACCTGTGTTCCTGAGCACAGGGGCATGGGGCTGTGCACCAGATCATGGGCCTCTAAACTAGAAAAAACACTCACCATGATGGTGGACAGAAGAGCCCTTTTTTCCTAAAGAATGTAGGAACTGCAGCATAAGGCCAAAGGATGCTTCTTGCACTTCCCTTTAGTGCCCCTAAATTTAATGTGTTCTTAGTGGGTCCTGCTGTTTTGTTCCCTACTGGAATAACACCCTAGATGTAACACTCCTTCCAAGCCTTTTCCCTCCATGGGAGTGTCCCATTGCATTTCAGAGTCGGTTCTGCAGCCTGTTGCTGTATGTAGCATGTAAGACTGGTTCTGTTCCCTCTAGGTCCATGACACTGGTGTATGAGCAGCCTGGAGAATTTAAAGGGATACCAACTTTTCGTTATGTGGCTCCAAAGACTCTGTTTGCCAATGGAACGGACTACCCTCCAAATGAAGGCTTCTGCCCCTGTAGGGAGTCTGGAGTCCAGAACATCAGCTCCTGCCGACTAAGTATGTCTGTCTGCGTAAGGCTTGTCTCCTGTCTAAGTTGCTCTGTGAGGTGTGGTTTTTTTCCCAGCAGACTCCCCAATGTCAAATGACCAGTGGTGGTATTTCCCCCCTCAGTCTCCTTCATCGTTCTCATACTGTCAAAACCACACTTAATGGTGTATAGACCTCCCTCCCAAGCCCTCTTTGAGGGGCATATTCTACATTTTTTCATAGGCATTAGGGCTGGAAGGGACCTCAGAAGATCATTGGGTCCTGCCCCAAGAGCAAGAAGTCAGGTGGGGTCAAAGGATCCCAGCAAGATATGTCCAAATGTTGTATAGTAATGTAAAGACCAGGAGTGTGAAGCTCTTAAAATTCATGGTAAACTGAATAGTTTCCAGGTACTGCAAATAGTGTCAAGTAGCTTGCATACCTCTTTAGAGGTCAATAGAAATGGGTGGCAAAATGCCTAGGACACTTCTATTCTTGCTTGTAATATTTGCATGTTCTGAAGTTGCACTAGTTATTTCTCAAGTCCCAGTGGGATGGTCTGGGGCTCTTTCCAGCTGTACTGAAATGTAATGGGTGTTCTTCACACTCTGGCTGAACCATTGGCTATTAGTGGGTCCAGTGCTTTTCCATAAAGGCCTACCACCTATGGCTACTACCTGTTGCTGTATATCCTAAAGTTGCTTATCTGGTTTTACTAAACACAAACCATCAATAATAGTAAACCCTGTCCTAGAGGGTCTGAAACACTTTGTCTTTTGTGGACTATTTTTTTTTTTAATCTGGCTTGTCCTGCATATGGAGCTAGTACAGGTCTCACGACTCCTTGAGATGAGCATTTTGCAGGAGACTAAAAACAAGGTCCATGAAACTTCATATGCAAGGCTTTTACCATAGGTTCGAGCAGTGCATGCAGGTTGGGTAGCTAAGAGAAGCTGGGTACTCCTGTTACACTAAGGAGTAGGCAGCAGCTCCTTTGTTTGACAAGGAGCCAAACTAAGCCAGATTCTCCAACTGGCTGCAAGATGGGAGGCCCTGGAAGGGTAACTAATCTGGTTAGCAAAGCCTGGCTTGTCAGCAACCCAACTATGCCCAGGAGCCCTGATTTTTAGGGTTACTGAACCCAGTATGATTTCAAAGAAGGTTAAGTTCAATCTTCCTAATAGGATCAACTGCTAGCAGTAGGACTAAAATCTCCTCTTAGTCCCAACTTCCTGGTGCCCACAATGGATTGTAGGTATCTGTATGAAGGACTTGCAGGGGCCCTTCTTCCAATCCAGATGGTCCCATAGTGGTTGGTCAGCTTGTCTAAACAAGCCTATTATCATGAACCTTCTGCTGTGACCCCTTTTTTTCTTTCTGCGCAGATGCACCAGTATTCATTTCCCATCCTCACTTCTACAATGCTGACCCAGTCCTAGTAGAGGCTGTTGGTGGACTCCATCCCACAAAGGAGCATGGGCTCTTCTTGGATATACACCCAGTGAGTTGGTCTCCAAGCTGTGCATCTCTCCTCCTGAAAGGGGAAGACTAAAGCTGAACTAGAGGGATCTGAGTGAGCAAGCCATAGTGTATACCCTACATAATTTTTTTTCAGAGCTCAAGCAGAAAAATTTAAGGCCTCTTTCAAAAGTACCCCTATATCAAATGGTCAATGGAATTGGCTACCTTTTTCAGCTTCATGCTCAGCCCTATGGCATGCTGCCATGAGCAGTTCCATAGTGCAAAGACATGGTGATTATTACAGGGACACATTTAGATTAAAATCCCTGTAAAACAATAAATTTACTGGCGCACCTTTTTATTTCGCAACTTGCAGAGAACAGATCAGATAAAGTATCACAAGTAATTCAGTTACAGCTAGTCCTACCTCTGAGCAACTCCTGTTGTTCTGGACCTCTTGGAGTTGGTGAAATGGGATGTTAGTCTCTTATTCCTTGCTCCTTCATGGGGGGGAGGGGGCAGGGGAACTGAGCACAGCTGGCTACCATAGCTTATACCCTCGGGCCCGGTGGAGGAACTCTTACTGGCATTAGAGTTCAGTGTTTAGTCATGGCCACTCTAATCAGCGCTACATGACAAGTGGATATCTTCATAAATCTCGCTGCATGCCATATTCCAAGGAAATGGCAAAGTGCAGTGCTTGATGCTGGGGGTGGGGCAAGTAGCCCAGTTGCCTGCTCATACTTGATTACTAATGGGGGTACTTCTTGGTGCTTATCCTATGAAGCGTTCATAGCGGTTATGAAGCTACAGGATTACAACTAGGGGAACAAACATCTTTTGATGACCTACTACTAAATAGACCATTCCTAGTATACTACCTAAAATAAGCCCATCCTGACACATTATCCAGCTTCTCTAGTAGGCTGAGTTCTGCTAGGTGAATTTTTTTATTTACTTTGTATTTTAAGGCTTTCTCTGGGCTGGCACCTATGACTCTCTACTTGTGCTGTGCTGCTTCCAATGAATAATAGACAGGAAAGCTCACTTTTTCTATATTGTTAGCCTCTACAAGATCATACTTTAGAGCTACTCTCATAGAATCCTAGGGAAGAACTCAGACTGCTGGCAGGCCATTGGAGTCTCCCAATCCTGTAGAGTGCAAAGGCTGGCATGGTAGACAATGCAATCCTACCCAAGCTAGAGGTAGGAGACTGGTACTTGCCATGACACTTCCCACCCCCCCTTCTGCTGATCAAAATGGTTCTAGTGTAAGCATCAATTTCCAGAATAAGGTAGGGCAGCACTGCTTCATGCTAGAAAACATGCCAGAGTAGAGATTGCTATATGGATTTGGCCAGTATGTCCAATAATGGACTGAGAATTGTACTTTACCTCTTGGAAAGGACCTAGTTTCTCCCCACCTCTTATTGTCTATGCATACTTCTGTAAGTAAAGTCCATAATGGTAAAAGCTTCTCTAGAGAGAAACTGTAATAAACTTAATTAAATCACCAACAGTGTGCTGTTGTGAAGGCTAGAAGCATACTGGGCTGTATTTAGGAGTGTTGCCAGCAGATCAAGGACAGTGACTTATTTCCCCCTTTATTCTGCCCCGGAGGCCACCTCTAGAGTAGTGTCCAGTTTAGGCCTCCTGCTACAGAATTGGAGACTAGGGGAAGGCGGTGAAAATGGTTTGGGGGCTGGCATGACTTGTGAGGGGAAACTGAGCTTATTTAATCTGCAAAAGAGAAAACTGAGAGGGATTTTAATAGCAGCCTTCAAGTTGCTGCAGGAGGGTTGCAAAGAGGATGGAGCTGAACTGTTCTCAGTGGTGGCAGATGACAGGACAAGAAGCAATGGGCTCAAGTTGCAGCAAGGGAAATGTTGGGGGAGGGTATTGAGAGCTCTCATGAGTGCAGCAGTGAAACACTGGAACAAGCTACCCAGAGATGGTGGACTCTCCATCCTGGGAGGCTTTTAAGGCCTGTCTAGACAAAGCCATGGCTGGGATGATTTGTTGGGGTTGGCCCTACTTCTGAGCAGGGGGTTGGACTAGATGCAACCTCCTGAGGCTCCTTCCAACCCTCACTTTTCTGATTCTATGAAAGCCTTCATACTACACAATTTAACCTTCTCATCTAGTAGCTGCAGGCTATGGTAAGTAAATGTATAATCCCTCCATATTCCAACCTTTTAAATAGCTTTGCACTAGGAAGGTTTTATGGAGAGACTAGAGGATAGATTAAGTAGAGGTGGTTTCTCTGAACAGACTTCCTTGTGACCAGGGAGGACTTTGGTCTCTCAACTCTTCATGGTAACATCCCCTTGAGCTTGGCAGTTCTCATAAGTTCTTCCAGTTGACCAGCATTAGCTGGATACAACCACAAGTCATGGTAGCATCTGCATAACTAAATGTGAAGTTTGTTTGTGTGTGGTTTTTTGTTTTTGTTTTTTATCTTGAGTTATTTTTCAATGCAAGCATCTTTTGGCAGATGACTGGCATTCCCATGAATTGTTCCATCAAGCTGCAAATGAATCTGTTCATGAAACGGATCTCGGGCATAACGTAAGTTGCCACTTCCAGAGGAGCAAGAGACCGGTTGAAAAGCTCCTCTTGTGCTTCCCAGTACAAGCCTTGGACCACAGGGACTAGAGCAAACAGCTGTACTGCAGCAGGAGAGTCTACCAATGGAGCTTAATTCTACTCCTATCTTTATTAGGATTCCTGAACTTGTCATAGCATTTCTGTAAGGGGGTTGGAGGGAGGCTGTGGTGCCTACTGGGTTCTAACAAAATCATTCTGTATCTTTTCTCAACTGTCCATAGCAGCTTGCCTTTCCTTTTTTTGCTTTCTTAACCTGGGACTTGGCACCCCATCTGTCAAACATTAATGTTAATATTTCATGCACAATTTTGAGTAGCTTCCCTTCAGAAAGACTTGGAACCCTTACAGCCTGTGTGGACCAGCCAGCTGAACTTGCATAAGGGTAAAACTTATTTCTTGTTTTCCTCCTTCAGGCAAACAGGGAGGATCAAGCCAGTCATTTTGCCTATAATCTGGTTTGGAGAGGTGAGTTGGCTCTCCCTTGTGGCTAAACAAGTGCCAGCTCTGCAAAACTTTAAATGCTGGAGAGAGAAATGCTGGGGAAGTGTAGGTGGTTCCCAAAGACCTGCAGCATGAGGAAAGGATTAGAAAGATTGTATTGGGTGACTACCAACATTCAAAGGCTAGACCTCCAGGATCTCCACTGCAGTTCTTGGCACAAGCTTACTCTTCAGCACTTTCAGCTGTGCACTCTTCCATTGCAATACTGAAAGGGACAGGAGGGGCTAACTTGACCATGTCTCCTGTCCAGATGTTTCAGTTGGAGTTTGCCATGTGTATGTAGACAAGCAAGTATCTGTCACCTGAACATGTGGCAGGACATGCCTGTCCAAAGAATTTGATGCTACTGAACTGAAGACTAGGAAGTGGGCTCTCAAGGAGTTCTGTCCTTGAAGTCCATGACAACTGGGAGGAGAGGCAGGCAATGCAGCCTCTGTTCACAAAATAACTTTTAATTGGCCTGGCATGATGTCCTACCTGTGACTGGGTTACATAGTCTAAAGCTTTTTTTCCCCAACATTCTTGGAAGAATGGAGTGCTATGTTGCTGCTACCTCCAAACTCTGCTTTACAGAACCTGCTAAACTAACTTTCTCTCCTCTTCAGAGTGGTTCCATTGAGGGTTCAGTCCTAAAAGACTTCTATACCAACCTGGTCCTGATTCCATCCATACTGGAATATGTGCAGTATATCTCCATTGGTCTGGGTACTGCTTTGATGATTGCTGCCATCCTACTCATAATAAGTCAGGTAGGAGCTTGCAACTTGACTTCTGCTGCTTTTGTTTGGTTTGTGACCTTTAATCAATTGTGTATCAAGTTCATGCAAAAAAAAAAATCTGACTCTGCAGCGCATGCTGATCTGATGTGGAATGATGGAGCGCTCAATGTTTTGCTTGCAGCATGACCTGCCATTGCTTTTCTACTCCTCTTTCTCTCTGCTAACCTGAAGTATTTCTAGCCAATGGTCTCTATTTGGGAGTGACTTGCTTTTCATGCTGCAGGCTTGTGAATGCCAACACACAGCACTTCTAGGGCTTTCTAAATTGGGTCATTTGTAGTGGACTCCTTCAAACAAAGAAGCCACTTCCTCTACTCTACCCAGGAGCTCTGTAGCTCTAGTTCTTGGTGTTTGGGTACCTGAGGCTTGCTCTTATCTCCTAGCTTTAATTGGAGTAGGCTCTGAAGTTTAGCTATGGACTGAAATGCTCAGAATATACAAATGCTTCCACTTCTGCACTCCTTCTCCACTCAGTTTAAATGCTAAAACATGTTTGGGGGGGAGGGGGGGTCTCATTTTTCCATGCCATGTTTACTGGCAAACATCCTCCACCCATCTGGGGCTTCAGATGTTTCTAAAAGCTCTGGCAGGCAGACTGAAGCCTGGAGGCTTGTGCTTTGGATGCCCCTAAGCTTTTTTGCTTGGCCTCAGGAGTAAGTCAGGGAAGAAGCTCTCCTGTTCCCAAGAAGTGGGCATAAAGCCAAGACCTTCCCACTCCAGGAGCTATGTGGGAAGTTTTACTATATACTACCATAGCAGGTACTATCCCTGTGCCAAGCAAGCTGTCTTCCCCAGTGCAGTTAAGAAGACCATCTCTGTAGTCAGTGTTTCCCTTGCTAGGTAGTCCTAGACTATGCTTGACCAAGCCTTCAAGAGGCTGAGAAGAACATGCACTCTTTTTGAGGTGATTCTCTCTGAAACAAGAGTAGCTTCTAATAGGGCAGAACAGTCAATATGATCCCACCCAGCCCTTCTCTTGTATCCATGCTGCAGTCTCTGCACAGTAGAAGCCAAATAACTAAATACAGGGTGTACTGAGCACCCCTGCCAGCTCTGCTAGAGGCTGAGCATTACTAGCCATCTGTAACAGTAGAAATGTGCTGCTGGCTCTACCATGTGCTCAGTGGCTTTTGAACTAAGCTTACAGGAATTGGAAATAAGGAAGGGATGCTTGGAGGCTTTAAAACCCAGACAGTCAGTCTGTCTTGGCTGGGATCTAGTTGGGAGATGGCTGTGCTTTGGGAGGTCATCTGGTCCAGCCACCTGCTCAAAGTCTCTTCCAACCCTCACTCTTTTTTTTTTTTCTTTTAATGGTTCTTGGCCAAGAAAGTAAGGCGCTATTGCCACACAGTCCATGTCAGACTAAAATGGATTTTAATTGGGGTATGTAGACCTATTTTTGAGACCTTTGAGTGAAGCAAGGGTGATCTTGAGTAGTGGAGTCCAGTATGACCCAGAATAAATTACTCATTTTTTGGTTATTTAAACACTCTCCTTGTGGCAGGGCCTTCTGGACTGGCATGAAATAATGCAGGCTTTATGCTGGTAGAATCAAATGCTGTGGCCCTTCCCCTTCCAGGGCAAAGCTGCTCAGAGCACAGCTCGTCAGCCAAAGCATTTTCCCAGGCATGTACGTGACTGAGCTGGCTTGGAAGTGAGAGCACTTCTGTTGCAGGAGTCCAAGATAGCTCCTCGGTGCCAAGGGGAACTCCACAAGGGACAAAAGGCCTGTGCAGCACTCCTAATATAAACCCCCTATATACTCAATGGCATTTAAAGTCTGGCACTTTGGTGTCCAGGTACTTAGTGGAGTTGCTAGATTGGGGTGGGCAATTATTTGGGGGGGGGGCTGCTTACTGAGTTTTGGCAAGCCATTGAGGGCCATATGGCAGGCAGCCAGGAGCAGATAAATATTTTTCTAACTTTTTTCTTTAGGGGCCCCACAGGCCAGAGAGGATGGCTTGGTGGGCCACATCTGGCCCCCGGGCTGCATTTTGCCCACCCCTGTGCTAGACACCCTGCATTATAAAATCCTGTTGCACTTCCCTGAAGAGACTGTTTGCAGCAGTGAAATGAACTGGGATTAAATGCCAGCCAGAATCTACTGCACAGGAAAAGCACTTTTTCCTAAAAGCTCCATGTGCCAAAAACCAAACTGAGACCGAGATGGGTGACCTTGAGGTCAAGCCAGAACTGGTGACTGCCTGAGACTTTTTTTACAGGGTTGGTTGTAATAGTTAGGAACCCCAAATTCCTGGCCTTCTGGCTTAAATGGGCTGGTGCCTTCACTCTTTCCCCTTTTTCTGCAATGGGGAAACCAACTTGAGGCCACGTGGGTATAATGGACTGCTGCAGTGCCAGCCAAAGGCAGATTAAAATCTGGAGTTAATAGGAAGCATTAGGCTATTAAAAAGTGGGACTGACTCTCTCTCTTGCTTCCTCTGCTCCTGGTATACTGTCATCTAGCTCTCCTGTACCTTATGCTCCTGTTCATGCTAGGACAACAGCAATGCATGCCAGTCTGAGTTGGCTGCCATGTTCATAACTGTCTATAGGCTCATAACTACTCTCAGCTGGTCATCAAGGTGACCTCTTCAGGGTGGTAGGTGTGTGCATGCTCAGGCAGCTTGCTCCTCTGGCTGAACTCCATTCCCTCAGGCCAATATGCTGTTTTTTGAGGGCTCCTTCCATGTAGTCTACTTGGAAGCAGTAGGATCCATGTGGGACCTTGTTCCTTTGTTTTTAAGGGAACCCTGTGCCCAACATGAGATTGAGCCCAAGGCTAACAGGCAAATTTGGTGCTTTTTTTTTTTTTGTCCACAGTCTTCCAGTAGGAAGCTCTCCAGCTGGGTAATGATGTAAGCAATAGTCTGGAAGCCAGTTCCAAGTGTAGGTTATAGAGATCAACCTGGCCACACTTCCTTACTAGCAACTTGAGTGCTGCTTGCTAGAAGATGAGCAAACCAAAAACTTGAAGGCTATAAGCAGATAGTTGTGGGGTTTTTTTCTCCAGGACCAAGTCTTATTCTGGGATCTTAGATGTGCAAAACCCATAGTCCCATCCTAAGTACCTGTGAAGTATTAAATACTCCTTTCTCTCACCTTCACAACAGTAGCAGTTGATTGGATTTGATAGTAATTTGAGCTGTATGTATAAAAATGACTACCCTTCCATATTTGCTGCCTGCCTACCTTCCCTTCCCCCCCCCCCCCCCCCCACTCCGTCTATTAAGTTTTTACTTTCT
>NW_017729001.1:26717209-26721145 GCF_001723915.1 Gavialis gangeticus
TTTCTTAAGTCATTAAACCTTTCTTACCTTTCTACCCCCAACCACACTCTCAATCAGTCTATTAAGTTTTGACTTGACTTTTTCCCTCTTCCTTCTTCCCTTCCTGTCTCCCATGACTCTGGTTGTCCCTCTCTTCTAGCCTCCATGGCTATAAATCTGTGGGGGAAATCTCTCATTTTGTTACTAAGCAGGTACAACTCTGGATAGTACTGTAGTACCAGATAGCCTTGGACCACAACAAAAAGCTGCACTCTTGGGCAGTCATGATGACTGTTTCCCTGGAAGTGTTTTAACAACTGATTCTTCATCATAGTGATTGTCTAATCACCCACAGTTCTTCCCTCTTGAAGCTTCATATTCTCTGTCAAGAGACTTCTAGCTCCTAATTCCACTATAAGCTAGTGAGAAGTTTTTATTGCGACTAAATTCCTCCAAACTGCATGTTTTAAGGGGGGGTGGGAAGTAGCCTTCAAAGGGGAGCACTGTACTTATAAACTAAATCTGAATGAGAACCTTAGTGTGCCTCTATTGCAGAGCTAAACAATAGATTATAGCTTGGGCCAGGCTAAAAATGTCTCCCCCATAGTCCTGAGCAAAAACTGCTCTAAATGTCACATGTGCAACAAGAAAATCACTTGTGTGCATGCTACTATGTCTGACTCTCAGACTTCCAAAGTGAGAACAGACCACTTTAAACCTGTCTGGCTATTGTTTTTACTAAATTCCTGTTTGAATGAAAATTGGAACACTTAAATTCTAGCTTAAACATCTGAATCAAACTATTAAACCAAAACATGACTGAGTTAGCTTTAATCATATAAAGTCTTATAATTGTATAGAGGCTCTTAAAGTAGAAACTTTTTTTTTCATTAAATGATGATAATGTCTAAAATGCAACAAACTAGCCTGATTATCTTCTAGGGAAAATGCTTTTTATTTTGGAGTAGCAATAAAAAGGGCTCAGAAAATAAAGAGGCCAGCGTGGCCTTCTCAGCAAAACCACTGCCTCCAGTTAAGAGGAAGGTGCTGCACGAAGCCAGCTTGTAGGTGGGTACCCAGTCAAGGTAAAGCTTGCATGCTGTAAGCAAAACTAACAAATGGTGCTCAAGTTTGCTATGGAAACTAAGCTCTCACTGCCCAATAAAAAAATACATGTGCTTTTTGCAAGCTTTGCTTGTGCTTTTAGCTTGAGCAAGCTCCTTGCAGCAACTACCAAGGAAGTGCCAGGGGTAGGACAGAATGCATCCTTGAGTTTGAGGCAGAACAAGAGAGCTGATGGTAATATTGGGTGGTGGACTTAAGGTGTTTGCAATGTTGGTTGGGAATGTGGAGGCTCTTCTGGCAGGCTGTGAGGATGAGCAAAGAGGGGAAAGACCATATGGATCAGACCCATGGCCTGGCACTTCTGAAAAGCGATTTGCATGGGGATGGGGAGAGTAAGTTGGACACTACATACAGGCAGTAAGAGGGATTTGGGCAACCTCTTCAAAGATTTCATTTGGGAATGATGACTGAAGGTCTGCCTTGGCCAATACAATGTGTGCATATGTCTCCTACCAAGATGGCCTTGCTGTTGGAGCTTCCTTCTGAGTGTCCTACCTATAAGGAGGAAAACCCTATCTTTTAGAATGGGTGTCACCTCAGGGAGACTACCTTCCCTGGGTAAAGGGGTGATAATCTCTTATTAGACCAAGTAAATACTGTTCTCTGCAAGTTTTCAGGCATAGGGTCAGTCTGCTGGGGTTCATGTCTTCTCCTGGGTGGAAGAAGAGCCAAGATGCAAAATGCACTTGAGGCAGTATGAATGCTTGGCTTGGAGGCTCACTTCCTCCAAGAGATCACTTGGTGGAGGATCTCTACCTAGTGTCTTGCATCCGTGTACAAAAATGGGTGGCATGGGGGCAAGGATACCCCCTTGGTTAGGTGACTATCTTGGCTAGATTGGGGGGGGCTGTGCCCTGTGGCCAAGTCCTTATTCCATATCTGGATGTCTTGTGCTTGCTTTTTGCTCTTCTGGAACACCTTCATGGCAATCTGGGCCAAGTAAAAGACTGTCTGCGAATGAAGCAGCAGGTTGCTATCTACTAAAGTGTAGCTGGAAAGACCTTTCATAAGTGAAAGGCTCTCTCAGCAACCCTCTGCCAGGAGTGAACAAACTGTCCTCTGATCTGTTGCTCTTGCAGTGTCATTTTAAATTGCCAGGGCTCCAACCTAGAAGGGCCTGGCACTTGCAGTAGTCCAAGACGTATAATAAAATAACACCCATGTTGAAACCTACAGCTGAAATTCCTTTTGGCATGGTTGTAGAGTAGTCCCTGTTGAAGTGACGTGGATGCCAATGTCTGCACGGGTAGAAGAGTGCTGGCTCTTCCCAGTAGGTTTTGGGGGGAGGGGGGCGCGGTGCTGACTTAATGGAAATGTTCCTACTTCTCTCATTGGTCAGAGTGGGTTTCCCCACCAGTTGCTGCTAAACAGCTCTACTCCAGTCCCTGTTGTGAGACTTGAGCACAAAGCTCCTAATGCTTCTTAGCAGCTCTAGTTATTGGGCAGATGCTGGTGTCTGCCTGCACCATAATGAGCCACCTCTAACTCAGCTTTTTTTCCCTTCAAACCAGAGAGGGGCTAGAAAGAAGAGTCCAAAGGACCAAGGCCTACCAAATGGATCACCTCAGTACTCTGAAACCAGTCCACTCCTGCAGGATACCAATACACGGAACCAGATGGAGACTGCCAAAGCCTGAAGTGCCAGCCTTGAAGAGCAGCTCTCATTAGTGCATGTCACTACACTCAGGGATATGAATGAAAAGCAGTTCTTAAGAAGGAACCTCTTGGATGCATCCAGTTGAGAACTAGACCTCTTGCCTCCAGTCTTGCATCAAGCACAGAACATGCTCAAAGAGCAGTTGGACACTGCCACAGCAAACCTGCCCATCGTATTCTCCTCTCATGTCTTTGTGCAGATGACTTCAAAGGACTATTCCTGGCACGATGACTGCAGGTGCCTTACAGCTGTTTGGCTGCCTGCCTGCTGGGCAGAAACAAAGACAGAACTTCCAGGCAATCTCCTAAAGAGTCCTCCCCTGCAGCCGTACTCCTGGTTTGCCTACTTAACAGTAAACAAGGCACTTTAATACCCAGCCCTAAAACAGAGGAGGTGCAGCTCTGTTTTATAAGCTGGCAAGTGCTGCTCTTTTTTAAAAAAAAAAAAAAAGAGGGGAAGATGCTCATCCTATGTGCTGCTCAAGGTGTGGGTAAAGGGGCTTATTGCACTCGACTACTTCTGGCTACAGTTTCTAAACCTCCTGAGGCACCAGGGAAAATAAGCTGACTTGCCAACTCTCCAGTAACAAATCCATCACCCCCACCCCCCCCAGTGGAGTAAGTTTGGTGTTTGTTTTTTCTGGAGATCTTCACTGGGGCTGACTTGAGTCAGCAGTGTCCATGCATCTAAGGGGCCACACACTACCAGGTTTTAAATTTGTGCCATGCTATTAAAGACTGCTGTAACTTTCTTAATGGATGCTTCAGACTGAAGGCTCATTCTTAACTGTATTAAAGCTCTAACAGGGTTGAGTGAGGTTTTTTTAATCTGGCTTGCAATGCTGTCATGTGCTCAATCACAAGATTGGGTCCTTGTGACTTACCACTAGAATATTTAAGCTGCTGTTCAGTACAGATGGCTATATTTTTTTTTTTCCCCTTAAGGAGGTGTGACTTCTCTTATAGGAGTCTCTTGGCTGTCCTGAATGCTGGCTGTGAATGTCAAGCCCAGGTGCTGTCCAGCTTCTCTGTGCCAGAGCTCTTCAGCCTCACTAGTAGTATGGACATGAGCAGAAGACTTGTCTGTAGGGCAGGAAGTGGTGTATGGTCAGAACTTTTTCAGGCCTAGATTAGTTGACACTAATCAGCCCCTAGTGGCACTTCTTCTTTTTTTTT
>NW_017729001.1:26721169-26724105 GCF_001723915.1 Gavialis gangeticus
TTTTTTTTTTTTTTTTTTTTTTTTTTTTTTTTTTTGAAGGCATCCTTGAAAGGTTATGTACAACTTCTGTACCAGATCAAGTGGCAAACTTTTTACCTGTCCCCTTCTTAAAAGAAACCTCCAACATTGCCATTATGCTAGTTGATAGACCATCAGTAGACTAGACAAATGGCTACAAGTTGAGTAAGAAGTCATGAAGGGAGAATTAAGCCTAGTTGGAAAAATTTGACTTGTCCCATGGAGAACTAAAACAACTATACTTGGCTTAAGTATGTCTGTCTTGTTTTGCACCAGCAGATCAATGGGGGACAGTCTACAGTCTGGGTGAGCATGAATTTATCCCTAACTGCAGGTAACTCTGCTATTGGTCCCAAGATGGTATCTTGTTTAGTCTACCCAAGTGTCTTATTTGTTGTTAACACTCTTTTTGTATTTTTTCTCATGGGTGACTATTGCACTATTGTAATCTGGTGGCTACCAAATGGCTGGATGCCCAACCAATGGAAAGCACAATAACCCATTTTGGTTTCCTCCATGTCATGGGTTGCCCCTCTCTCTCTCTCTTTTGAGGGCTTCCTTCACTACTAAAAGTGTTTTAGAGATGCAGTGGTGCTAATAATAACAATAATAATTCCTTGTGTGCCAGGATGCTGGCTAAAGGCATTCAAAATACTGAAGTGCAGGTACCAGGTGAACACTTTCTTCAGCCTCCTCCTAAGGGAAGGCATAACTTCAGTAATGGTTAGCTGCTGCACAATGTCTGCACTCTGCATCCTAGTGAAATATCTCATTTCCTTTTTGTACAGACCATACCCTCTCCTAGCACTTGTCTAAAGACTCTTTATTCTGTGGTTTCTCCAATTGCACTGAGGAGGTAAAATTTGTTTTGCTGTGTAACTGGTTTAAATTGAAATTAAAAGTCTAGTCTCAGAATGGCATGGCCTTCATTTGGCTTTTTTTGGCTTGGCTGTCGTTCAAATCTGAACTGTCCTCTTGAGTACTCACTCAATCTAGATGTCCAGTTCCTGCCCCCTACCCCAACTAGTGCTGGGGATTTAGATCTGTTCCTGATCTGAGACCTAGATGCCCTGGATTTCAATCCTGTCAGCTGTCAGTATCTTTTGGTTTTGTTCTCCTTTTTGAGGGAAGGGGGGCACTAAAGGACCCTAACCCACACTTTGCCTGGGTAATTCTGATGCTGCCATCCTGCAGGGGAGTAGGTATTTGCAGAAATGCAGATCCTCTACCTCCTTATGGCATCTGCCCATTAAACTAGTTGCAGAAACTGGGGCAATGCCCATTAAAACTGGAAAACAGACTCCTACAACACCCCAGGGCTGCAGGTGAGCATTGGGGATAGGGAGGCATTCCTCCTTTCCCAGTCCATTAGCTATGTAAATGCTGCAGATAAGCAAATCCCACTTTGGCTTGGCTGTGTAATGAAGACTAGTCTTGCAGGTGTTGCCTGTGCCAGTCCCACCAGCCTTAAGGAGGACTCTTAACATCTGGATTACTTCTTTCCTGAAGAATGAACTCCTTGCTCTCCTCTTGAGCTATGCACCCTTATGTAAAAAAGGAAAGGGGGGGAAAAAAAGGGGGGGTTACAAACTAGTTCCTTGTCTCTTGGTTTTCCCCCCACCCCTTTTAATCTAGTAGGGGCAGCTATCCAGTTCAAGCCAGAGGTCTTCTGAGAGTAGTGCCTATAATAAAGGCACTATACTTCCCACACTTAAACTGAGGAACTACCTCCTACCCAACAGCCACATGGCTTCTGGAAATGAGCTATGGTCTTATGCATGCACATGAGCATAAAGAGAGCTTTATGTGGTTTTTGTCCTGTTTCAACTTTTTTTGCATTGGGGAACTGAACCAAACTTCTCACCTCTCCACTAATGGTGAAAATATTTCAGCTGCAAGGGTGTGAGGGGTCCTGAAGAAGTTGGGAAGCACTAGTTTAGTCTGTTCATAGCTGAATATCATGATTGGGGGGGGGTGGCCTAGAGCTGCTACTCTCAAAGATCCTTTCCTTTTTTTTTGTTCTGCTTCCTGTGATCATTACACTTCCTGAAACTGGGGGTGGGCCAGAGAGAGAGCTACCTGTAGCAGAAGAACATCTGGTGTTTCTGTCTACGTGGGTGGTGCTTTATATAGACTTCAGAAAAACTACAGGAAATGGTGCATGCATCTATCCCCTCATCTTCTACATCCATTATACAAGCTGTACTTGGAGCCTGTACTAAACTGGACCCTACAGTCCTTGGGGCAAGCAAGCTTGCAACCCATGCCATAGCTGCAGGTGTCTTATCTCCCCTGCCCCACCTCAGGTGAACAGTGGGGTTTGAACCCATGCCTCAATACAGAGACCACAACTTCTTTCTTCAGAGATACCTGAGAACAGACGCAGTGAGGAGCGGATGATGGACTCTTGCAGAGACCTGCTACTCTTTGGAAGAAATGTACTTGGGGTGGGAGTACTTGCAATGATGGACCATAAGATAACCAGGTGCATCATCTCTGTCAAACTGCAGCAATTAAATGTCATAACATTTGCTACTCAAATCTTGTGATTTGGGCTTTTTTTTTTAAATGGTGCTTTCTCAAAATGAAAGCAACAAAATTGGTCCTGCTCTGGAGCCCATTTCTTAACTTCTTGCACCACAAAGCACTTGTTCAAGAAACCTGCTCTTAAGCATTTTGTTCCTACAGTCTGAGTTTTGCATAAGCCAGGAGGCACAAAGCTGGGCTCTGCCCTGGCTGGAGCTCTCCTCTGTGGTGGAGGCATGTGGTGTTAGAGGGGATGCTGGAGAGACTGGAGACCTCTGGTGTCCAAAGACTATCCTGAAAGTAAATGCCCAGTTCCCTGCTTCTCAGCCTTTTTTAGGCCCCAGGCACCCTCCAGCTCTTGGCTTTCTCTTTTTTTTTTTTTTTTTTTTTTT
>NW_017729001.1:26724279-26738473 GCF_001723915.1 Gavialis gangeticus
TTTTTTTTTTTTTTTTTTTTTTTTTTTTTAGCTACAAAAAAACAATTGTGCAATTCTTTGCAAAGAAGAAAGCCTGTAACTCAGTATGCTTTTGATGCTGGTTTCTTCTTTGAAATCTCTGGGCTTGCATCTCAAGTCATGTGTTTAATGTTGTCCAATTAACACTGCTAATATACCATGATGCTCTTAAAAGGATCGTGGAATCAGGACTCGGTAGAGGGGATTATCTTTTATCAGACAACTAGATTTTTGCCCGAAAAAACCTAATTACAAGCTTTGAGGCACAAGCACCCTTGTTCAGGCATAGGACAGAAGATTGTAAAAGTTCTCCGGGGTAAAAGGATTATGGTCCCCTTGATCCTAAAAGGGTTGAGAAACCCTGCTGTAACTTCAACTCAATCCATGTGATCTTTAGGACAGTGAAGCAAGAGTGTGTCACTCTAGACCAGTGATTCTCAAACTTTTCCTTTTTTGGCCAATTACTTGAATTGCTGAGGGTCTGGGTGGACCACTTAATAAACTAACAAAAATAAATCACCTGCAGGGCCAAGTAGATATTCTTGATTGTTCTGCACCTTTTCGGCAGACCACCTGAATGGAGCTCGCAGACCAGCGGTGATCCTCAGGTCCTGGCTTGAGAGCCGCTTGCTCTAGAGATACTTGACCATCACGGAGCTGCTTTTGGACCAGCAGCAATGATTAAAAGCAGCTGTGTTCAACTTCCAGCGCACAGGCTAGATCAGGCTGGCAGCCCAGTCTCGTTGAACGATACTGCTCTCTGTAAATCCAAGTGGGTTTGTTTTTTGCAGTCTCTCCTTAGGTGTGAGAGAGGCTTTTGGAGCACACCCTGTAATTAAATAGCGAGAGAAGCTTGAAGGCCTAATTTTCGTAGCCTTGGTCGAACAGGTAATCTTTCTTGTTTCAGGACAAAGTACCAGGAAGAAGCTTGTTCCTCTGTGTGGTCGCAGGGGGTCACTGTTGGTGCGCGGGAGTGAGGATGGATGCTCTACAGCAGCAGCCCTGGCTTCCCGTCTCCCCTGCCTGGGTGATCTAAGGCCGCCTGCTCTCGGGTCTGCACGAGTGGTTATAGTCAGCACTGTAGGCAGATAAAGCTGACTGAGGCAATTGAAACCTATAAAGTTTTAATTTAATCTAGGAATGCTAGGGAAGGGCTGGAAAGTGCAAGCTTGTCATTTTGGCTTTTCTCTCTCACTCTCTTAGGAGCCAGCTGACCTCTTTACTGTAGGAGGCTTGGAAGGATGCTTCCTGTAGGGTTTTTAACCCTTGCTTGTCCCATCTTGGTGCCTGGCTAATGACCCCTTGGCCTTCCTCAAAGTACCTGAAGATCTATGAGCAGGCCTTCCAGCACGCCTAGGGGTCAGCTGGTTTTATCCCACAGCACAGCACTGGCCACCTGGGTATTCACCACTATTGCTCTGCTGTTTGCACTGCAGCTGCGGGAGCAAACCTTTGTTTTCAAAGCACAGGAAAATCTTGGTTGGCGATCGGCAGCAGAGGGCACATGACACACAGGTGAGCATTTCTGAAACGGCAGTAGAGGTCAGCAGCGCACAGAAACCCCCCACCTATCCCATTACCTTGCATGTGACAGATAACGGGAGCTAGCCATGCAGAGAGGCTAATTGCCTTTCTCCAGGCTGGGTGGTAGGTCAATGGCACGGCGGGAAACAAGCCCGGAGACATGTCTTGTTTTAAGGCTGAATTTAATTTCTACCTACTAGATCTTGGCGCATGCCCTTATCAGCAAGGTTAACAAGTGCTATGAGATGTCTTCTCCGTGCAAGAAGGCCTGAATCCCATCGCCTCTCGGACACCTCATTGACGAACTAGACTCAGTTAACTCATTTGATGTTACCTCTTGAGCCTTGTTCTCCAGCCCCTGGCTTGCTTTTCTGATCTAATGATTTTCTGCGGTGTAACATGGGGTGGGTGAGAGGGTGCCAGAACGACAGCCTCCAGGGAGCCCATATTTGAGCTTGCGTTGAGGCTGCGGCAGCCCATCCTGCTGCCCCCGCAACTGCAGCAGCATCTAGGGGGAGGAAGTAAGCACTCATCCCTCTCCCCCGTGCCCTGCCCAGGGCCCCCAGATCTTAGATGAGGCCCCTGATTGCCCTTGGGCTTAGCCTCTGGAGCATCATCCCCTGAAGCGGCCCACACAGGCACCTGCGAGGCTGGGGATATCCACAACTTGGCATCTCTTGAACTACCCAGCAGCGTGCTTAGGGACAAGGGGTGAACCTGCTCCCCTTGGCACAGCACGCTGGGGCTCCTGCTGCAGTCGAGCGTCTGCTCGCTTTGATCACGGTAATGCCCAACGTGTCTTTGTCTTTCCCTCGCTGGATCGATATGGCCACTTCCCCTTTGTGCCATGGCTAGATGCCTCGTACCTGATGAACGCTTGTTTCTAGTGAGTGAGAGCTGCCCCCACCTGCGAGCTAGGTTGCTTTTCTGTGCCTAGACCCAAGCAAAGCACTGCAAATCTCACCCTCCACTGGTGACTCAGGAATACGTAGCATCTCATGATAGCCCTGGGAACTAGGGGACACACTTATTATTCCTAGGTTATACCGGGGAAACTGAGGCACAGGCAGTTTGCAAACTCAGCTGGAAATACACCTGGACCCCCGTCCTGCTGCTTGAACCCGGGAGTCCTGGCCCCCCGTCCCCCTGCCTGAAGTGCGCTGACGAGATCTCGGAGTCGCAAGGAAACCTTGCCAAGCAATTAAGCTGCCTTCTCTCCTCCGCTGCCTCCATCCTGCTAGCCTGAGCCTTTGTCACCGGTGCCTGGCTCTGTCACTCCTTGTTGCTTCACCTCTCGGCCCACGTGGTCCGGAAGCCCCAGCTGGTCGGCGGCTCTGCAATATGGTTATTCATCGGCTCAGAGCACTCTGATTATATTTCCCCCGTGCTTCAGTCACCTTGCTGGCTCCCTGTGAAGTTTCCAATTCATTTAGAAACGCTGCTTGTAACCTCCAAGTCCTCTTGGCCTTGACTCGCTCTCCCCTGCCAATTTCCTTTCCCTTTTCTACTCCGCTGCGTACATTATGTTCCTTGGCCACCGGACTGTTATGGTCCCCGCTACAGCCAAAGTGCTGCGAGTGCCTGGGCCTCGGTTAGATGTGCCCCCGCCATCCGCAGGGAGGTTACCTCTATGTCCCCTCCCCGCGCTGTCTTCCAACCTAAGTTAATGATATTTATATTCTCCCAAGGATTTTTAATTGGGCTAAATGGGCTCGGTAATTACTAGAACAGCCTTGTTTTGCTGCACGCTGATCTAGGAGGCTCCTTTTGAAAGGAGCTGTCTGCCCTTGCTTAGCCCTAGAAATAGGACAAAGCAGCCTCAGACGTACCTGAAGTTTAAGGGGTCCCAGGCCTGGGCTTTGCTTCAGACTAATTTCTGGGAGCCGCCGAGTGGAGGAAAACTCTGCAATTTGGGGTCCGGTCCTTGCCTGGCCATGGACTTTGTAGAAACCTCTGGCAAGTCACATCCCCTCCC
Source organism: Gavialis gangeticus (assembly GCF_001723915.1). Taxonomy (NCBI): domain Eukaryota; kingdom Metazoa; phylum Chordata; order Crocodylia; family Gavialidae; genus Gavialis; species Gavialis gangeticus. The sequence continues at coordinate 26,727,797 of NW_017729001.1, forward strand.
TCTGCCTCATTTTTCAGAGGTTACACGCGCCTGCCTCCCAAGCGAGGGATGTGAGCGGCAGTTCATTAACCTTCTGTGGTGCCGAGTGCTTTAACAATGTCCGCAAATTAATTTCCTCTAATTGAGATGCATTTTAATCAGTGAAAATAGCCCTGGCTCTGCTCTTAATGCACCAAAGCAGAGCCTGTTTGCTTTGAACAGCCCAGATCACCCCAAATTATTCTGAACTGAAAGAGGCTGGGGGCCAGAGGAGCAGCCGGCCCCAAACCCGGGGCCGCGGGCACTTCCAGAGGGTGCCTGGGAGGAAAGCGAGAGAAAGGGAAAGCGGCAATGGAGGGAATTGGGAGACCCGAAAACCAGCTCTGCATAGTCTCCCGGGTTGTTAGAGCCATTACCATGGGGTCGTGGTGACACAAAGGGTTACTGTTATCCAGCATAGGGTCGTGCACCAGTATAGCGAGCTCAAAATGTTGTGGGTGGCTCGCGTAGGGGCGGACTCAGGGCCACAAAGCCCGCTAGATGCTTCTGGGGTGATAGGCCTCCTCTGCCTCACCTTCCTCCTGGGAGGCTGCTCTCGGCGCTTGCTGGTGACTCCGTGCTCTTAAAGAATCAAAAATCATAGTAGAGGCGAGGTCTTTTATTAGAGCAACTAGATTTTTGCAAAAAAAAAAAAAAAATTCATTTTGCAAAAAAATTTGTAAAAATCTAGTTGCTTTAATAAAAGATATCACTTCTACCATGAGTTTTGATTTCTTTTGTCTCTAGACCAATACAGCTACAACCTGGATACTCTCCGTCCTCTTCATACCCCCAGTTGAGGGCTCCATGCGGTCAGCAGCGAGGGCAAACACCTACGGGTGAGGAGGGAGATGGGTTTTTGTATTTTTTATGTGTTTGCTCCCCAGTCTGACAAACCTCTCCTAACCCACCTGCAAACCCTCCTCTGCCCCTTTGCTTTCTTCCTCCACCTCTGCTCTGTGCTTTTGGAAAAAGGCCCCACTCCCTTTGCTCAGCTGTGGTTGCCGAAAAGCCCGTGACTGTTTGCAGCAAGAAGGGCTTTCCCCTAAGCTTGGGTAGCAGTAGCCTGCTCCCCAGTTTCCTCAGCTATTTTAGCTGAATGTGGCATTCCTCATTTCCCACGTTACGCTGCTGGGCTTTAAACAGCTGCACGCAGAGGAGGCTGCTGCCCAGGTGTGAGCCGAGAGGAGACACCTTTTGCACAGCGGGTGATTGTTGCCTGCTACTTCCCTCCCTCCAGGGCTAGAGACAGTCCAGCTAAAGGCTTCAGATGCACAAGGCCAGGATGCAAGGAAAGCAGTGTGAGCTCTGCTTTGTGGAGTAGCACCTGGGCCAGGGAAGGGAGAGGTAGGGCCGGGTGGCCTCTGGTTTCGAGTCCCCACACATCTGCGCTCTGGGCAGCATGAGCATCTCCTTCCTCCCGCCCGGCAGTGCCGCCAGGTGTGTAAGGGGAGCGTGGTCGAACCCCAGCAGTCCTGCGTGAGTCTTATGTCCTCTCCTGGGGCTGTTGTGATGCGAGTGTATGCTTTACCCCCCAGGCCCTGGGTGGAGGTGCCATCGCTCTGGTTCTCAGCACCGAGCTCGTCAGGAAACGAGTCCGGCTACTACTCGCGCGGCGCTGAAAAGCTGCGGCCGTGCTGAGCGGTGAGCGTGAAGCCTGGGGGCTGCTGTCTTCGAAGAGCCCCTGCTGCTTGGAGGTTAGATACTGATTTCTGTTTGTGTTCAAAGAGACACAGAAAATTGTTCCCATCCCATCCCAGGCCACTTGAGGACAAAATTGCTTTGAAGAACACTTTTTTCCCATGTCTCGCTCAATGTGATTTTAATTTAATCCCTTCTGCTGAAAGATCCCAGGCTTTGGGAGAGCTCAGAACAGGCGGCTTGAGCTGATCTCTCCTTGTCTCGCATGGGGGTGGTGGCAGAGGAGGTTCATTCATTTTGACTCTTTTTTTTTTTCAACCCGTGTTGCTTAGCACTTGTCCTGTTTAACCATTGTTCGGTGCTGCCGGAGCTGGCAAGTGATGTGCTTGCTTTCTGTCGGATGCCAGCACGGGCCCCTGTAAAGACGCCAAAGGGAGCTAGATATCCAGCTCTGGGATCTAACCATGCAACACATGTCAGCTCCTCTGAAAACTGCAACTTCCGTTGCAGTAGTCCCAGTCCCCTATTGCTGTTGAATATCTATGGGCTGGGGTGGAAGGTCCCGTGCCATGTCTCTACCCCATCCCTGGCTGCGAAAGCTGCACTGAAGCTGTGCCAGCTCCAGAAGACTGGGCATCCTTGCAGAGGAAGGCAGGTGTGAGACTACTGCAGCTTTGCAGTGTGCTGAGGTCCTAAAACACCCTGAACTTCCCTGCTGGGAGTTGTCCTGGTGTCTGCCCGCCTCTGTGCAAGGCAGAGGCAGCCGGAACGAGGACAACATGCTTGCTTGATGCTGGAGAAAAGCCTGTTTGGTCTCTCATGCTGCTTGAGGACAGTTTGTCTTTGCACAGCGAGTGCCTGGCAGCACGGCCGTGTCCTTCTGTTTGAGACTGTCCGTGGCTACTCCAGGTGCACGGCTTGTTAATCCTTCCTCCTGGGTGAGCTGCTCTGGCTTGAGCTTGGTGCTGCTTTGCAGCCTGGCAAAGGTGCTTGGCTCTTGGCATGGGTGCCTACCACATGTGTTTCTGCTGTCCCTGCACACCGGTCTAGGTTCATATAAGGCAGATATTCATCCACATAGGTAGCGCATGCTTGCCGGGACTGCGCCACTCAATGCTAACCCTTTCTGAGGGTGTGGGCATATGACATGGAGCAACTTGACTTTACTCCAGCTTAAAGTAGGATGATGTACAGCCTTGCATTGGTAGACACCACTCCGCTCTGGAGTAAAGTTACCTCTCCGCAAGCGAGGAGTAACTATCCGCTGGTGTGAATGACATTAGTGTACCTGTCCTGTGTCCCCTGCCCTGTCCACTTCACCCTGGGCAGCTTTTTGCTCAGTACAAATGGGCTCCCCTGCTACCTACTGGCCAGGAACCGTAATAGTGCCCACTCCGGGTGTACGACCTGTGCGTGTGCTGGCACCCTGAGCGTGCTGAAATTCATGCTGTCTTCACAGGTATAGTAATGCAAAATGTGATAGTTCTTTAAAGGTGTTTTGGAAAGGATTAACAGAAATGGATGGACTATTGTGCCCTCGCTGGTTCTCTTTCCCATTTAAACAACCCAAAAGGACTGTACAGTCTAAACCCTTCCCCCTCACCAGGAAAAAGTGCAAGTCACCACTGTTATTTTTTCTTGGCAATATCAGGAATGCCAGACGTGTCCTTCTCTGGAGGCTTCTGCCATGTTTCTGTGATGGGGACTGTGAACTGGCAGCAAAAGTGAAGGGTGCGGGACTGCTGGCTCCTTACCAAAGACATCTCTTCCCCCAGGTGTAAGCTAGGCATTGAAGTTAAACCAAGTGTTAAACACAGGGACGTCTGAGTAGTCTGATCACAAATTCCTTCTCTTCTTCCCACTCCCGAGTGCCCAGCTGTCACAACACGGCAAGAGCCCAGCTCTGCTTGCTGTCTGATCGTTGCATTCCTCTGGGACAGGTGAGATTTGTGGCCTGGAAAAGCAAATGTGTATGTGTGCACACACATGCATGCTGGGGCATGAACCTGGGCTGCCCTAAACTGGTTATATTACCCAACACCTGGGCTTGAGCTCGCACCAAGTGCGTGGGTGGGGGGGATGCTTCACCAGGGCGTGGATTGCAGATTGCCATGTTCTGCTTTGTGCACAGACCACCCCCTTGTGTGACCACTGAAATGTGGCTACCTCTGGGGTGGAAACTGAGTTGTGTGCTCTCAGGCTCAAACAACAGACTTGTGTTTGTGGAGGGAAGGGGTTTGTGGCTGCGAGGGGCTGGGATCCCATCGTCGACGGATGGTTTCCTTATGGCCCTGCTCCGCATGCCGCGTGTGCTCCTCATAAAGCCAATCTGGTTCTGCCGTTTCCTCGGCCGGCTGGAGCTCTCCTCGGTGGCGCAGCATCAGGCAGCCTCAGCAATGGGCTCGGGTCGCTGCGGTTTAACTGCTCGCTAATGGAAACCAAGGGGTCCTGCCCGATCCCTTGCGCTTCGCAGCTGGGTCCCAGGGCAAGACAGGAGCGGAGCTGCGGGGGCACGGGGGGCTACCCCAACACGCCGCTTTGCAGGGCCGGGGCCTGGGAACGGGTCACTCCTTGGAGCAATTATCCTGCCTTCCACCTCTGCTCCAAGAGCAAATGCCCCTCGTCTGAAAGGGCTCCCACTCCAGCGGCTGGCATCTCCCTGCCTTACCGTATGCCTTGCTCAGGGTCCCTATGGATCTGTGGCAGAGCTGTATGGGGGTTTCCAAGCAGAAGGCCACCTTCCCTCCTGTGTTGGTAGATGGTCCTCCTCCTCCTCGCTTCAGAAACCCTGTGGTTTGCTCTGCTCTGGAAGCCTGCAACCGCAGCGCCTCTCGCCTCTTGTCGTTCGAGTAAAGCCCGGCGAGGATCTGGCCAGCAGCGTGTCTTCAAGGATGCGCTGCAAAGCCTTTCCAAGCTCTTGAACCTGGCAGGGCCGCGATGGCAAACGCAATGCAGTGCCAACGAGCCCTGCTGTCAACCCGCATCTCTGTGGGCAGTTTGTCTGTCGCGTTGTGGCTCGGCCGCGGGGGCCGCATGCTTCGTCTTGGCCCGTGCTTCCTGCAGCTATTTGATCGTGATTGAGTAAATGCAGCCGCCTTAAAAGAGTTTCTGGGACGTTTGCAGGCTTTGAGACAGGTAATGTTTGTGTCCTGATAGGCCTCTCGAGCCGCTCTCTGCCTGTTACCCTGCCTCGGTCTATAGTGGGAATAGCATTTAGTCATCCAGTGCCGCTGTTGAAAAGGACTGGTGTCCCGGTGACCCTGCCAAATGGGGACATTAGCCCCACGTGGGCTGTGAAAGCCCAGCATACTTTCTGCTCACCTGGATCTAGACCTCTGGAGCGTCGGGCAGCAGTTCACAGGAGAATCAATGGTAGTGAGCTATGGCCATTGCATTGCTGCCAAGCCTTTCTTAGTATGTGGCCTCTGTACCCCACTCGAGGCTTTCAGTTGGGTAATACAAGGAGCGCTGCCTTTGCGGGATGCAAGAATACAAGGTATTGTTCAATATGTTTGCTGTCATTGTGTCACCAGGACTTTCTTGCCAGCCCTAGTCCTCTGGAGCACGTTAATGCCAGGCTCTCAACAGCCACTTTCCTAGGTAACGCCCCTACCACTCTCTTCCTCTTTCATCTGTGAACAATCGTGCCTTGGGACCCGTTCTCATGAGAAGCCACCTGTCGATCCCGAGGTGATAAGGAGCAGCTCTCAATTTCCTGGTTCCTTTGTGTGCTAACTGTCTGCTTCATTATCTTCGGCCTGCTGATGCTGAGAGGAAGAATATCCTTCCCTCTGCAAACGATGATGGACAGGATCAACTCTCCAAGTTGCATTGTGCCGTAAATTGAGAATCCTTCTTCACAGAATCAAGGATAAAGCGGCAATGTCCTGCCGTTGCAAATCCTCGCCCTGAAGGTAACGGCATGCTTTCTCTGCCTCGCTGGAGATTTCTTCTTCTGCTTTTCCAAACGTATCCTTGGGTTGGCTCCATATGCCTAGAAAACGGAAAGAGCCACCGGCTGGATCCACTGGGGCTGGAGGTTAATGCTGGCCTGATTTATAATATATACGCACACGCTTATTCTGGGAGCTGGAGGCAGCTTCGTCTCTGCGCTTCCCTCCCGGGGTCGCTTCTTTGCGTCACGTGCTGCGCGGAGCATTGAAACGATTCTCGGCGCCAAGAAAAGCCAAACTGCTGTGACTTTTATACCCGCTTCTGAGAAATGGGCACTCCTCTGTCACAAACGGACAGGCCTCCCCTGCCTGCCTTCACCCTCAAACCTGTAGATCTCCAGACTCCTGGAGCCTCGACGCCCTGCAGAGGAGTCCCGTGGGCTTTGTGCTGGTTTAAAAGCCGTCTCGCCGATCTGTGTGACGCTGGGGACTTTCCTCAAGCCGCTTGATCTTGTTTGCAGCCCCGGATGCCCTTGGAATGCAAAGAGCGGGATTTCTCCGCGTCCCGGCCTCGGCCGCTGGATCTCAAGTTGCGATCCAAGGAGCCTTCCCCCAGGAGCGCGGCTGTCTGCAGCGCCTGGCACGATGCACGGGGGCAGCTCTTCCGTGCGCGTGCCTGCGAACGTGAACGCCGTCCAAGCGTGTTTTAACTTCTGGCGGTGCACCGTGTTGTTCTTCCCTGTTCCCCTGGAAGACAGGGGGGTGGCTCTTCGCACTTGCAAACGGCGGGGCGGGTGGTCTGTATGACCGCCTCTAGGAGAGGTCCGCGCAGGGTGAGATCCTTGCTGGAGGGTTCTCGTGTTCCTCCCTGCGTCGGGGCGGGCTGGTTCAGTGTTGTTCAGTGCAGCCCGAAGAACGTACCTGTGAGATTTTCCTTGCTGCCACCACCCCTACCCCAGGCCAGGGTGGGCTCTGAAGCGGTGCCCTCCCATTTCAAAGGCTTCTGAAAGAAACCAGCAGGGTTAGCAATCTCAGCTGGCTGGAGCTGCGCACATACCACACACCCGTTTGATGCTTGATCTACACAATTGCATTAAGTAACCCTTGAGAGCCCCAGCTGGCTGGAGGCCCTTCCCTTTGCATGACTGTAAATCACCGGGCACGTCATGTGCCGTAAGCAAAACCAGCAAGTGAGCAAACTTGGAAGGCCTGATCTGCCCGTTTAATCGCAATGACTTGGCTGGGGAGGGGTGAATTTTTGAGCCCGCTCGAGAGGCTCGTTTGGCTGAGATCTCTGGGTGCCTACACACGAGTCGCGCGGCTGCTCCGACGTGCTGGAGAGCAGACTTGATTAATTCGAGGCTGCTGGAGCGTGGCAATTGCTGCGCTCCAGCAGCCTCCTGTGTCTCCTGTATCAACGTCCCCGCGCTTCAAAGTGGTGGCGGGGGCATGTGAACTAAAGCTCATCTATTTATTTTTAAAGCACGGGGATGCTGATACAGGAGACACGGCGGCGTCGGTCCCCCGCCCCCCGCCCCTTGGAGCAGGTGTAAAAGTGCCCTCCGAGGGCAGCGTGTTGGGGGTAGGAGTCTCGGGAGCCGTGTTTCTTCTGGAGTTTGCAGCAGCCCTCCCTGTTCTGTACCCTTTGATTTTACCCCTTCATAAAGAGGTGGCTCAAGTTGGGAGCAAAAGTTTTGTTGCTTAAACACCAGCTTCGCTGCCGGTGGGGGAGAGACTGTGTCTGCCTTGTGTGGCCCCGTGAGTGTGCGCAGAACTGACGGTGGACCGTGGATTGAGGGATCTTCCTCATCTTGGAGCCCAGCCCCTTGGCCTGCATCTTCCAGTAACTTGTTTCTCATTATCTCCCATCTTGTAAGCTCTTTGGGGCAGGAAACTTCTTTTGCTCCGGAGCTGGACTACAAGGATGACGCCTGGCGTGATGTGACGCTGATTCCCTAGGCGCTCTCGGGGTGCCTGTGGCATGAACCTTGTGGACACGGCAATCAGCCCATATACTCTGTGGATCCCTTCACTTTAACTGAATTATACGTCCCTTTCCTCCTCCTCCCCATTCCTCAACCACGGTCAGACTTTAATTAAGGAATAAGCTCTGCTGAAATGGGCACTCCATAGAGATAATTGGCTTTCCAGGAATGAGAGCTGGTTTCAGCTGTGAAAGCTTTAATGCACCGATGATCCATTAGCTGTGTACATCACACGCATTAGTTCAGTTTGGTACGAGCCATTACTGACCACTTTTAACCACCGTACCACTTCGGTTAAATGCAGAGGGTGACATTTGCTGCAGCGCTGAGCTCACAGTTCAGACACTGCTCAAACCCAGGGCTACCTGGGATTCGTATGGCTCGCGGGCCTTGTCCTGGCTGTCTGCGTTGGGATGAACTTCATGCACCCGGAATGAGTTCTCAGCAGAGGGACTGGTTCTGGTAGGACATGGCAGCAGAAAGTGCCCTTGCCCTGCCCGACACTGAAAACCGTGCATTTACCCGTTCGGTGATTGTCGGAAAAGGCGCTTGGAGAGTTTGCAAGGGATTTCAGTACTGCAATTAAATCGATGAACGGCGCACTCTGCAGCAGAACCACGCACCCCTTGAACAGAAGGGGTGTGCCAGGGACATTATCTACTAGCTGGACTATTGAAACAATAGCAAGCACCAAAGGGAAGCGTAGCACATCTGCTCCAGCTGTGCTACACCTGAAAACGATGTCGTGTGGCCACTGGTAGTGGAGCCAGGGCTGGGTTCATACCATGCCAGGGCAGCGACCTGCCATCTGTTCCCAAGTGTAGCGTCCAGGGAGGGTGCACCCGGACTCATTGCTCCAGCACAGTCCTTTGTAGGAGTGAACATGCTCCAAGTACCTTTATGTCTTGGCACCTGGCCCTTGGTTTGTCAATGATGGTGGCCCCTCTGCCTTGTGGTGTCCCGTACTATGTTCTGTGGGACCAGGCACTGTTTCTCGAGATGTCAGCGAGTTGCTGGGCATGATGAGGCCTGACCTCCCTATCGGGGTGCAGCGAATCCTCTGCATGCTAACACCTACGTGAGACATGTATTACCATGGGTGCGAACGGACTGCGAGATAGACAGAGACCAAATTTTTTATCTTAAATAAAAGTGCACCTCGGTAGTTAAGTGCTGTGCCGCATCCTTTCATAAGTTAATTAAATTGGCCCTGTTAAAATATTTAAAATGCTGTACTCTGAATCTCTTCTCTACAAAACGAGTCAGGAGCTCCACGGTGGTGTTTTGCAGGGCTCTTTTAAAGAGAGCAGCCGTTCTGTTTTTCATGACTCTGAAATTTAAGGATAAGAGTGTTTTTTGTTTCCAGTTTCCGATAATCATCCAAAGTGATTTTTTTTTTTTTAAGTGTTAATTATTTCCTTCATATCCTCTGAAGGAAATCATCAGTAAAGACCAGTAGTTGTTCATTGGGGTTGCCTTTGTAAATATGATTGTTGTGAATTATTAGTAGGAGCAGATAAAAACAGCCTCAGTAGATACATATTTTAGGAGTCGTAACATGTTCTAGAAAATAAAGTGGTTTTTAATAAAGTCCTAGAGTTATGGTCTACATGCACAAAAGCAGCCATACAATTGTAAGCCTGAATGCCTTTTCCTTAAGATGAAGGGAAAGGAGGTCATGACGAAAGGGAAAAGGAGAGAGCATGGCATGTATGCCTCCTTTAGCGCAGGGGCGGGCAATTATTTTGGGCGGAGGGCCGCTTGCTGAGTTTTGGCAAGCCATCGAGGGCCTCGTGACAGGCAGCCAGGGGCAGATAATATTAATTTTCTAAATTTTCTAGGGGCCCCGCGGGCCGGACAGAATGGACTGGCGGGCCGCATCCGGCCCCCGGGCTGCATTTTGCCCAGCCAGCCCTGCTTTAGCATACGGCGTCAGCCCTGCCTTGCAAAGTGGCAGCTCTCCCTTCAGACAAGCTGAAGACTTTAGAAACATGGCTCAAAGATAACAGCAAAAGGGGGCTGCAGACGGACTGACTCTGAAGAGGCCACGGTCCTAGTGTCCAGCTTGGTGGCCGAGCTACTTCTAGTGGGCTTTCTTCTAATGAAATCCTTGCACCACTCTCCTTGCGTGAGATCGCTATTTCAGTGGTCAGCAGATGCGTCTGACTCAGAGCTGGATTTCCCCCCATATGAAAGGGAGGAGGCTGTCAGCGTGGACGTTTTCTGCAATGACTCGGATTCCCTTATCTTGCTCTAAAATAATCCATGCTGACCTCTCTCTGATTACAGCCAGCGCTATCTACTTGCAGGGGCTCTTAAGGAAGGTTGAGGTTAATGATGGAAAGGGGAGAGTTATATATTCATGTGCTGTGTTTGATTCCCTTGGAGCACGAGCTTTGTGCTGCTGGGCGGCTATTCCTAGTTACCACACCAGTCATAACAGGTCTGGCCAGAACTGAAGATAGGTGTCCCTTTGTGTCCAGGGAAATAAATATTGCAGCCCCTAGTCCTTCAACAACCTCTGCATAGATTTGCAGGAATTGCTACCAGGGCTTTGTCAAGGGATTTGAGTGCCCAACTCCTAAGCTGAACTTTCTTTTAAAATTCCCTGTCTAACCATCCTAAAACATTTACAGATGGCTGGCTAGATGACACGATGGATGAAGCCGCCCAGACAATGCTTCTGTTTGAGGCATGACCTTCCTTAGTCAATCAATGTTGACCTGTACTCAACATGGCCAAAGGAGTTTTTCACTGTAAATCCTACCAGCAGACGCATGCAGATTGTTGTACGCTCACAGTAGAGTATCACAGTGTAGGGACGGTGGCACTGCCACACTGGGTTGGACTCAACGTCCCTCTAATTCGGTAGCTTGTCTCTACTAATAGCTGCAGTCAAACGCGTCCCAGGGAAATGTAGGAACCCCACGGTAAAAGATGCTGAGTTTTTCCTTCTGGCCTCTAAGTAGATTTAGCTTATAATATCAGACCCAGTTCCTTGCTGTCGGGGCAGCGGAAGGTGCTGCCCGGGAAGCGGTGGGAACTCTTTAACTAGAGGCGTTCAAGATGCGATCTGTCTGGGGCGGCTTCGAGAAAGCACCTACTGCCTTTGTGCAGGGATTTGGACTGTGCGACTCCGA
>NW_017729001.1:26743473-26745281 GCF_001723915.1 Gavialis gangeticus
TTTCCTTCTGGCCTCTAAGTAGATTTAGCTTATAATATCAGACCCAGTTCCTTGCTGTCGGGGCAGCGGAAGGTGCTGCCCGGGAAGCGGTGGGAACTCTTTAACTAGAGGCGTTCAAGATGCGATCTGTCTGGGGCGGCTTCGAGAAAGCACCTACTGCCTTTGTGCAGGGATTTGGACTGTGCAACTCCGACGGTCCCATCTGCCTCTGTGACTAAACAGGTTAGAAATTGGTTTAAGCCCTGAAGCATGAAGTTTCATTTCCTTTCCAAAGCTTCATCACTCTGAATATAGTCGCCTATTCATAAATGTCCAATCCTCTTTTGAGTCATGCTCAGTTCTCATTTTAAAAAGGATATACAAATGAGTTTCATGTTTTTAAAACCCCCTCCATTTCTCTGGATTTTTTTTTATCGCCTTGTGAAAGTGGGTGCCTTTTAACAGGCGAAACTTTAGCTAATGTAAATTGGTACAGCTCCACTGATTTTTAAAGAGCCCTGTTCGTTTGCAGTGGTGGTGGGTCTAGGCCTCTGCTTAATGGGCCCGTTGCGTAAACGAGTCTCCTGGCTCATAAAATTGCAAAGTAGCGTCTTGGAGAGACTCTTTGACAGGATAAGCTGTAGCAACTCCTTCTGAGCGATTGGTGGTCTATCTCTCTCTTTTTCTACATCGCTCACATTATAATTAAGAGATAATGTCAATAGAATAAAACATTGTCACAGGATAATGGTCTCCTGCCGCTACAGAAATGTCAAGGCAAAGTCAAATCATTTATCAAAAATAAACGTTGAGGCAACACGGGGAGGTTTGTTTTCTCTGCAGGAGGCATTAATCCTGGGACAACAATATTCCAGTGCCTTGACTTCTCCTCTACCCGGTGATTGATGCCGACGTATCATTTTATCTGAGGGCTGTTGGAACAGCTGAGTGATGGTTTCTTACTGAAACATTATTGACCAGCTGCATTTTGACTGGCTGAAACGCGTAATAAATCATGGAGCAATGGATCAGAAACGTGGCGTGCAATTGTGCCTCTGTGTCTGTAGATAGCTTTAAAAAAATAAAAATTATGTAATCTTCCAAGCAGATTCTGCCTTTTTTTTTTTTTTTTAAAGGAATGGGCAACTCCCCAGCAATTATGCCGGGAGGTATTGGGGTTTGTGCACCAGAGGTCATATCTCCTGACACAAACTTCATCACAGTGGTGGCGCGTTTCAGCTCTGGGTTTTCACTGAGCTCCTTTCTGAATAGGGTTGCTCCGAAGCCCCCGGATGATGGGAATGGGGCAAGGGGTCACTCCTTGGCTATTTCTTGAGTGCCAGCAACTTCCTCCTCCTGCAGGAAGAGATGTGACAAATTGCTTCTTAACACCACCGTGAACAGAAAGCGGAGGAGAGAACTTCCTTTCCGAGAGCGTGCCGGACCGGGACGTGGGCTGTGTCGTCTGCCAGCTGTCTGAGCCTGAACAAGTTGCCTTGCCCGACTGTCCATCTTGTGGGGCTCAACCGGGCCAAGGCGCTCTCTTCCGGTGGATGTGTGGACACCGCCGCTCGAGAGCAGTGTGGTGAATACACCACAGCCAGGTAATGTGGCTGTTGCTCAGCATGTCCCCAGGGCTGCTTTAATGCTATCTGCATTGCACGTATCCAAGGCTGTAGTGCAGGCCTGTTGTACTTCATCACGGGGCTCATCCACAGTGATGCAGACGTGCCCCAGGTGCCTGTACAATGAGCAGAGGAGCGCTACAGCCTCCTGGGGCTCCTAGGCACTGCTGTCAATGTTGGTCAGCTTCTCTCCAGAAGAGGCAA
>NW_017729001.1:26750281-26756583 GCF_001723915.1 Gavialis gangeticus
TGGACACCGCCGCTCGAGAGCAGTGTGGTGAATACACCACAGCCAGGTAATGTGGCTGTTGCTCAGCATGCCCCCAGGGCTGCTTTAATGCTATCTGCATTGCACGTATCCAAGGCTGTAGTGCAGGCCTGTTGTACTTCATCACGGGGCTCATCCACAGTGATGCAGACGTGCCCCAGGTGCCTGTACAATGAGCAGAGGAGCGCTACAGCCTCCTGGGGCTCCTAGGCACTGCTGTCAATGTTGGTCAGCTTCTCTCCAGAAGAGGCAAGTGTCATGGGCAATAGGGGGTGGACTGATCCCACAACAGAACAAGTGTGGGCATATCCTAAGTGTGCAACGGCATGTGTACATAGCTGCACTATGTGCATATACTATTGCACACTTAGGATGTGGTGGCTTCTCCAACAGAAAATGGGTGAAGCTCACTAGAGGGCTATCAAACTACCCAAGCGGTGTGACCCAATTCCTATGCTCTTTCCCCTTCTCTTCCTAGGCTCTTTCAGCCAGGTAAATGTGCATCTAGTCTGGTATTTGGAGTTTAGCTGCAGCAGGATGCAGCGGTGATCCTGAGCTGTCAGGTTTGGGACATGTCTCTCTGGGGATGTGGGAATGTGTTTGGGTCTAAAGGGATAGCCAGCCATCTGGCAGTGGGAAGGTGTCCTTAGGATATATCTCTTGCAGCAGAATTAACTCAGGTGCCTGCTCATGTTTTGCCCTTAACGTGTTCACCCCATTCTCCTGAGTATGGTGCTGGCTGGAAAGGGGAAGAGGGTTTGCTTTGCACTTGGTCTGGTAACCTGCCCATCTGGCTGTGAGGACACTGCTTAAGTCACTTGTATGCTGATAGTCCTCTAGTGTCTTCCCATAATTATCCCTTGCGTACCTGGAAAGAGAGACAAGAGCCAGAGTGCCTTAGCTCACTGTTGCACAAAGGACCATGGCATACACCTTCAGACATGCTCATGACACGCATAGGAAGGGTAACGGGGTGGTGGCACCCATGAAGATACAGTAACTCATGTGAAGCTTTGCATATAATAACTGGGCAAGGTTAACCTTGGTGCTGATCACCCAAATTAACTCAGCCCTGAGGCTGTGGCAAGCTGCGTGGGGATTGCAGCCAAAGGTCAGAGTGGCAGGGCATAGCTGGACAGTGGGGATATACACTCTTGACATTTGGGCAGTAATACTTTGTGTTCATTACTGAGCTCTAATAAGGCTTTGCCACGTGTCAAGTGGCAGCTCCACAACAGAGGAGGTGGCGGTCATCTCGCTTGTCAATGGCACTGCATTGCCTTCCTCTTTGTTCACACAGCAGTGGACTTTTCCAGGAGTCGGGGAGATCTGAATTGTTTGGGTTGCCTTTGGACAGTGGGCTGCACTGAGGTTAACGTGTCTCTCGGTGCTCACAACTCCCTGTTCAGGGAATCCATCCAATGCATCCTAAACGAGGTACATCTGTTTAGGCTGCAAGTCAGGGTGAGGGTTTCAGCTGAGCAATAAATTTACAGTAAATGTTTATTGTGCTGCTCAAAAAGACAGTAGCCGCGGAAGGCGATGGGTGCAAGAGACCTTGAGGTTGCCTAATGGGTGAAGCTGGCATTGGTTGTGGTTATATTGTACTGCGCTGCTGGCGTTTGTGCAATGAAGCCAAGGTAGATAGAGCCAGCCATGGTCAAGCTAGGCTAGAGGCATTTTGATTGCTAATAGCTTACAAAAGTTGAAGAACTTGCCCCATGGCCAGCCCCTTTATGGGGTGGGATGTCATAAAAGAGTCCTGAAAAGCCAGCTGGGTCTTTGAATTGATGCAGAATAGCCACTGCAGGCACTTCCATGAGGCTGCCTGATGGAGAGCAACCCTGTTGTGGAGGACGTGGAGCTGAGTCTGGGCTGGGGCTGCAGCAGACGGGGCTGGTCTGAGGGTGGCCTTTTGGAGGCTACCGTAGCTTAAGTCCCTGAGGACTGTCTAACTTATGCAGAGCCTGGGACGTCTCTGCAGCCCTCGAAGAAGCCCAAGAGAAGTGGGGGGGAGAGATGCAAAGGTGGCTTGAAGCCTCTTAGCCCTCCTTGAACTGTGCCTGTGAGTTGTGTTGTGCCTCTTAGAAAACCCAGCTCCAACCCAGCAGTTCGGAGGCGCAGCAGAGCAGCTTGTCCAGGTCTTTCTAGTTGTAAATGATGCCAAGATACGTTGTTTTTTTAGAGGTGGTGTCTATCTTGGCTCTTAAATTTATGGCCTGCCATCTATATGAAGAGACTACTTTCCAAAAGAGCTGGGCGCCTTGCAGCTGCCATCAAAATGAGTGGGTTTCGCTGTCGTAAAACTGGTACTTAAGGAGCACGCATAACATGCAACCTTGTATTGACTCGACTGCTGTCAAATGTGCCCGCCACGGTGTGCAACTATTGCATTGGCGATCTCAGAAATAACGAGCTGTCTGCTAAATAAGTCCTTGCACACAACAGCCCACAGAGTGCTCAGGGATTCGGCCAGGAATCGCTCCACTAAATTATTCAAGCACAGCGAAGCATGAATCTCGGGTGTTTCTGCTAACCCAGCCGATCTGCGACTGGATGTCCAAATAAGCGCCATCGCCTTGTCAGGGTTCGTGTCTGCTGAAGGACAGTTCTTCCTTGATTAAAGGCAAGGGCCTGTTTTTATGTACAAGTCTGGAAAGAGGCTGTGTGGATATCTGGATTGGAGAAGGGAGCCTTTGTTTATTCCCTTTGAATTCACAAGTGTGCTTTCCACCTCTTCCTCCACTGTGGAAAGTAATAGCGGGGGGTCGCAGCATCGGTTGTGAATATATGCTCTGAAGTGAATTTAATGCGCCTGCATGGTGCATGATTAACAGCTGTGGCGATAGCGGTTACCAGGCCTGCCCCTGTCACTATAGATCAGGCTCGTTCAGGAAATCATCTATGAGCTCCCCTCGCACATCATCTTCCAGGGCCACTTGCTTCCTACGACCCTTTCTGTTGTCGTTGGTTATTAGGGATTGAGACGGGGAGACGCAACCGCCAGCTCGCTCTGCTAAGGCCACTAAATGGTGATGAGTTGCCTGTCAGGACCGATCGCCAACCTGAGCGAGATTTGAATTGGAGACCTCGGGAGGAAAGGCTTCTTCTGCTGCTGCCTGTCCCCTGTGGTAGGGGACCTGGGCGGGGTTGGAGGTTAAGGACGAGCTGCTGTCTGACTGGCTAAAATAGGCTCGTTTTTGAATAAACTACTTTTTAAACCAAAACTTCCATGGGGGTTATGAAGCGGCAAGCCTTGGTTTGTGAAAAAGGCCTTTAGCAACCGTCCTGCGCCAAGAAAATGCATTTACAGTATCTTGTTTCTTCTCGCTGCTTAACTCCCAGCGTTCGGAGATGATGCCTGAAATGTTAATGGTGCAGGAATTTGGAAACGGGCCCGGCGTTGCTAAGGGAGCCCGGTAAGAACATGGCTGACTTGCTTATGCAGTTAATTTCTTGCTGAACAGCAGACAAATTGTTCTCGCCCGCTGCTTTGTAATTAAAGCGCCGAAAGAGCGTTAGTCTTAAATTTGAGAGCCTTTTAAACTCAGCCTGCTGGGGGAAGTACATCCTTCCGTAGACCGCTGGAATTAATCTGTGGGCCCGTGCTTTTCAGGCTTCATTTCTTATGCATCCACCTTCCTTTCTGCTCTCTGTTTAATGTCCAGACCAAAATTGGCCAGTGCTGGGTTTTGTACAGAATAGGCACTTGCCTCGTTAGAGAGGAGACTTGCGGTGAAGCAAGTGCATAAGGGATTACTGTCATCCTGGGGTTTGGGTTTTTTTCAAAAAGGGCAGCTGAGGTAGAAGGTGGGTGAACAACTTGCTGCTGATGGAGCGGGGACTTGCATCCACTTCTTCCATTTTTCATGCTAGATGCGCCCGCTGAAATGGGGAGTTTTAAGTCGGCTCTTGGACAATCCCTACCTCTCCGGGGCTGTAACTGCGCTTCTGTCATGGACCTTCCTCCATGGGGTTGTCCTTGAATAGACGCCTTGAAAAGGAAATAACATGCACAGAAAACGAATCTGTTCAACGCAGTCAGAGTCTGTGTGTATGTCACTGGGATTATTTAATTGGAAGGGATAGATCTTGGCTGTCGCTGTGACACTGGAAAACCTCCTGGGTCCCACACCCTCGGTGCGATCGGTACCAGCATGGAAACGGGAACTTGCAAGGACTGTTCTTTTGTAAAATCAAATCAAGTGGGGTCAAGAACAGACAGGGTCGTAGCTGGCTCTGCAGAGCAAAATACTGCGATGCTTCAGTAACTACTCGTCTCTCAAAGGCTTAATCTTCCTTTAATCTACGATTCGGGTTTTTTTTTTCTTTTCCATTCACCTTTTCACCCTACCCATGCAATCAGTTAAGGCCCCAATTCAGCAAAATGCTCGGAGACATGCTTTTAGTCCTGTTGACTGCACTCTGTTGCGAAGGCATTAGGCACTAGGCAGGACTGATTTGAATGGACCTAAAGTACGCGTCTAAGTGCTTTGTTGGGGAAGACCTGGCATGAACAGCTTGTCAGAGTTAGGGCTGAAGAGCCCAAGTTTTAGAGGTGCTGAAAACCTGTTAAGCCAAGGGGAGTTGTGGGTACTTGGATGCTTTGAAAATCAAACCCCGAGCATGGATTTCTGTGGTTGATGTCTTTTATTGCACCGACCACGTGGCTGGGATAGACTTTCAAAAGCAGCTTTCAAAAGCAGTGCGTTCTTCTTCAGATCATCTGCCTTTGAAAGGTTGTCTGAGTCTATCCCAAGTGTGCAGTTGGTCCAATAAATAATATCGCCCACAAAAATCCTTACTTCCTGCATATTCACTGGATCATCATGGCTGCAACGTCACTCCAACACTACCAAAGTGTTGCCATAAGCATTTTCTTTTTCCCTGAGTTTCCTTTTCTTCCTAATGTTCTGTAACTTTTAAAAATGTGATATTTCTGGCAGGAAATTACACGCGGCTTGATTTTTGTAAGTAGGATGGTGGCAACAGATGAATTAAAAATGCTCCAGAGTTCAACATTTGCATCGTATGTATGCCCCGAACCTCCCGTACATATTTGAATATGAAATGTTCTGACCTGGGTCCTTACTGTGGAAAAGACAAACCACATAGGTCATTTGGTATTCTTTTTGCGCACACCACTGCATCAAGATAAATCTGCCAGTAAGCTACAGCGTTGAAACATTATATATATTCATAAGCTCCCTCATTGTGGAACGGAGGCCTGCAATGAAGGTGGTGCTAATATTCTTCTCGCCTCTTAAACATCTCGTCTTTTATGAATATACTGGGGCTGAGCAGGCTTGGACCAGTTGCTTCTCTCTTAATTTCTGCGTTCCTGATGCTCTCCAGGATGGTCACTGCCAGGGTGCAAATTTGAGTACAATTTCTGCAGCCTCCTTTGTGCCACGTACGATACGCATCTTTTCAGTGACTCACATGGATGATTTTGCGCCCGGTGCCTGCAGTGGTTCATTCCCCTGGGCTCGGCTGCTGAGAATTAACACAAGGCATTTGCACGCAGAGCAACCCATGTGCTTTGTTTTTAGAGATGGGCTGCGGCAGTAGATTTTGGTCACTTGTACAGGAGCCCGGGCTTTATGGAGCATTTTGCAAAGTGAGTTTTCACAATCAGCTTCCCTGAGCTGCTGACTTAGGGGTTCCCGGGAATCTTGCATCCTCAATGATGTGGGTGGACAAAACTTTGTTTCCTCCCGTAAGGCGCACTCTCACCCTGTCTCCACGTCCAGGCACAGGGCACCTAATAAAACAGTACCAGCAGGTTTCCAAATAAGTAAAGTTAACACAGATGCAGCATAGCTCCCCAGTTGTTTGGTCATATGAAAGAGCTGAATCTAATTTACTAAGGGCCCGATCCAAAACCAACGCATCCTAAGCTGGAACGTATGATCCAGAAATCGGCAATTGACTGTGAAAGCAGCAGGAGTTTCCTTCATTTGGTGACGGTGTCATCTCCTCCTTCATCCCTTTACTTTTATTGATCATGAAATCACAGGGAGCCAAACACTCCCAAGTCCAGTGCAGCACTGAAGCACGTTTGCAAGGACTGCTCATGTGCTCTGCCGTACTTGAGACTTGCACAGCAGTCCGTGTTTGACACTGTCCACTAGGGCAGCTTGAGTAACACGAGCTGGCGCAAAGCAGAAATGCCGCGCCAGTTCAAAGCATGGTTACAGACACCTCGCAGTGGTGTCAATGCCAGCTAACAGGAGTGTGATATGTGAGAGAGAGCCAGCGTCATAAAACTAATGTAGGGGGGT
>NW_017729001.1:26756594-26763385 GCF_001723915.1 Gavialis gangeticus
TGAGAGAGAGCCAGCGTCATAAAACTAATGTAGGGGGGTGAGTCAAGAATTTATGCACAGGGTTTCTTTCCTTCCTTTTTTTTAATTATCTTAATTTATGATGCGTCATTAGTCTCTCTTGGAAACACAGAATGCAGCCGTGGCTCAGAGGACATTAAGCGAAAAGTAATCACCGGTTTTTGAAGAGTTCACAAAAAGTCTCTTCTGAGAGTCTAGAGATTTATGGACAGGAGACGCTGTTTCTGAAAACGTCGTCTCTGCACAGAGCCACTTTGAACTGGCATTGGGTGCTGGGATTTGGTGGAGAAACCTGTTATCCAGGGTTTTTGGAGGTGTACAATTACCTCAAAAAAAGGGTACCGGTGGCTGCTGAGGTCAACTTCACTTCATCTCTAAATGTTAATACGCTTCGGGCAAGAAAATCTGGCCAGAAGCATGGCGCTGGTGAAATGAGACCTGCTTCAAAGCAACGCGGTTATACCTCTGCTGGGCCGAGGTGTTCCAGTGAAACTGTCCCAGAGCTTGCAGGAAAGGGTTGCATAAAAAAAGTGGTGGGCTATGTGTGATTGCAGGGCTCTTCCGAGTTATCCTCTTATCAAGCATTTGAACTCTCAGTGACAATGAATGAAACTGCATTTAGGTCATGTTTATCCACCCAGGTGTGGTTGCTACAGGACAAATACCTTTCTGTACGTGGCCAGTCTTGGGAGCCCTCTGTTTACTGGACGTGGACTCGAAGTTGGAAGGACTTGAGGGGGTTGTCTTATCCCGTTTAGTTTGGGCTCCACTTGGCCATGGAGTGGATAGTAAAGGTGTTATGGGTTGAGAGGCATGCCCCATCTCAGGCAGCTACTCAGCACCTATTTGTGCTCTCTGCCTTGGCCTTTGAGGCTCCTCAGATCAGGTTCTCCCGTGATTTTGCACATTGTAGCATCACCGATCACATTTATCATAACATTTATCCTCTCTGCAGAGTGGGTGTAAAATACGCCCCCCATCAGAGCACTGGTGTTCTGTACCCACTTCAGCTCAGACATAAAAGACGATGCAAAGAGCAAAGCAGTGGAAAATTGGACATCTAATTTCTACAACTTGATGGATGGAGACAAACTCCTGAGCAGCAAGGTTAAGAAGGAGCATCAATAATCTTCCAACCGGTGTTACGGGCAGCCTGCTGGGGAACTTCAAGCACGAGGATAGCAAATGCTCCAAGTCATCAGTGCTGTCAAACATTTGCATTAGTATCAAGAAAATGAAACATTACTCCATAAAACGATCCCATCCTTTCCACTCCCAGGGCTGGGTTGTTCAGTCCCTTGTCTCTCCGTGCGGCAGATCTAGTCGGCACAGGAGGCCACGTGGGAGGTTTTGTTAACGGCTCCCTTTCGCTCCCTAGCAGAGAGGCCCTCATCCCACAGCGAGTGCTTTGACCCAGCTGCCTTCGGCGGGATCCAAAGTCAACCTGAATTTCCGAAAGGTAAGACCTGAGCCGCATTAGCAAGTCCCTCTTCAACTGCCTTGGCGAATGCAGTCCCGAATACAGTCATGTTACCCCAAGAAATAGGAAACCTGGGCAATGTTGTAAAAAAGCAGAGATCTTTGTTCTGATACAGCGCTGCTCCAGCTTTTATATATAATTGATGGGACAGTCAAGAAAGAGAAGATCATGATAACCTCTTCACTCGCCCGGGTCTCCAAATCTGAACTGCCAGCCGTGCCGAGTCCTGGAGCATCTGGGCACCTGGCCCCACATCACAGGTTGAGCGTGTAACGTCTTCCATGCTTTCATCCTGTTTTCTTTTTCTTCCCCTTTAGTCATAGGCACTGAAACATAAGGTAGAGAGAGACATTTGGAAGTGAGATCAGAGAGACTGCTCTACTTGGGTCAAAGCTGCGCAATGCAGCAGCATATGTGGAGATGATGTATTATTCATGTGCGGCATGTACTTCATCCTGCGTAGCAGGGAGACGAGGGGTTTTGTTTCTGCTCTTAGCTGGCGTGTGTGGCCCGTGGACTGAGATGGCAGAGCTTATAGGGAGGGTGTAACTTTCGGCACGCGTGTTCCTTTTTGTGAGCGGGAGTTTGCAAATAAATCTAGATGCTTCGTGTGCGGGTGCCTGAAGACTGAAACCCCTATTCAGGGTGGGGAAGTAGGCAAATCGGCTGTGACACAGTGAGACTTGGGGTCGGGAAAGGGGTTTCCAGGTCCCCCCGCCAGACAGGCAAGGACCGAGAGTTTTTTGTCACTGCCTTCTGTAGTGCGGGACTTGCTCCTCGTCCCTGGATCCTCCTGAGTATACATTTCCCTAGCACATTCCCTGTTACTGCACTGGCCAAGGGTTGATGGTGCCCCTGGCTTGCCTGCTTTCTCCCAGTACCACCTTGTAGGTGTGGTTTCTTCTCGCCCCACCCCAACCCCGCGTGCCGCAGGGCGCTTTGTGGTTGTGCTACCCCAAGCAGCTACGTCTTGATTTCGTTTTTGGCTCTGCCGCCATACGCTCCTATTCCAGAATGACTCCAAAGAAGCCTTGAGAGAGGTTTTTTAATGATTCGCGATCTCGGTCTTGTGATTCCCTAAGCTTGGTAATGCTCAGCTCATTTCAATAATTCCCGTGTCTTGAGAGGCAGGTGGGGATTTCCCTTAGAGAAAGAGGTTTTCCTTTGGCTGAAGCTTATTCTGCGTGCATCAGGGTGGAGGCTCTTGTTTTCTTGTTCGGTGGCCCGCTTTTTCTTGCTGCAGGGCTGCTCTGGAGAAGAAGCTGGTTATGTATGTCCAGGTTCCCTTGCTCCGAGGCCCAGGCCTATCCCTTTATATGTCCCTTCTCTCGCACTCCAGCATTTCAGGATAGGATAACAGGTAGCCAGCTCAGTGTAAACTGTGATGATTTCATCCTGCAGCGGTAACCTCCTCATCCAGCTGTTCTCTGAAGGACTCGGACATATTGGAAAGAGTAGGAAGAAGTTGCGTTGGATATGGCTTAAAAACCCTAATATTACATGAAGGGATCTAATGTCTTAGGTGGGGGCACCTGCTTTTACTTCTTTGGGGTCAGGCTGTAGTCCTTGGGAGATCAGTGTAGTAATACACTCAGCTGTGCTCGCTGTGTGTGTGCGTGCACATGCATACATATATGTGCTTCTATTTACTTCATTTCCACTGGCCTCTCTAGCAAAGAGATGATGCTGGGGTGGTGGCCCTGTACCAGCGCCTCATCGGCTATGACAACGATCCCTATGAATCCTGTGACTAATACACCTTGCTGGTGGCGTTGTTATTCTTCTGTTTCTAGTTTGACCCCAAACAGCTTCCCCAGCCATCTGTATTCACCAGCTGGCACCTAAAATATGGTGAGGTAAGCTGGTGTCCTTATCGAGTAGCCCTTGCCAATATTTCTCCCTGCATTGTGTACAGTGAATATTCTTGTTTTGCCAACTCGGGTCATATCTCTGCAGTTGCAGGTATCAGGTAACGTGCTCATTTTAGAGCTGCTTGTAGACGCAAGCGTTTTTAAAAGAAATATGCATTATGCCTAGCTTCTAATGGCTGCGCTGCTGATGTATTCAATGGTTGGCACTCCAATGTTAGCCATGATTTTTTTTTCTTTTTCTTTTTTTTTAATTAAACGGGTGCTCTACAAGGCAGGTGCTGTGCTGGCTGAAACATTTTATCTGTTTCCAGCTATAACCTGCCTGGGAGACATTCTAGTCCTTCAAAAGCTTCCTGGTAATCTTGCTGCAGGGATGCTACCCTGTCTCGTTGGCTCTGGATATGGCCAGTCTTGCTCGTGGGTCTCTTGCATGAATGGTGTGTCCCAGGTTTAGTGTCACGGACTAGCTTGTTGTAGCTGAAAGCAGGGGATTCGGTGTTTTTATACTACTTAAAAACGTAGCATGAATATCTTTTCTTGGGCATATTGCTTGCAATGTACGTTGTCTTGCAGGTATTAAATGTGTGCTACAGTATCACTGTTAATGTCACTTTGCTTGACTTCTTTTTTTCTTTTTTTTTTTCTTTGTTTTGAATTTTACTTCCTTTCCCAAATACGGTGCTGAGAAGGTCTTTATAGCTCACCCCAATCACCGATGACCCAGTTTCAGTTTGGTGTGTGCTTGCTTTTGCATCTTTCGCTAGTCTGAGCTTTACCAGCCCTGTATTTTTGTTGTTTTGCATTGCACTGATGCTACGTGTTTTTTTAAATCTTATCCTCTGAATCTGTGCTTGCTTTCTTGGTATGATTCATGCCGACCGACTTTGGTCCGTTTGCTCTTGGCCCAGTTGCTTTATTGTATACAACCCCATATGCAAGGCATTTTCCATTATCATGTCTTCCCTTGCACTTTAATTTCTTCTCTTTTCCGTTGGTGCACGCCTCCTTGTGTTTTTGTGCTTCCCCTGTGCTCTTAGGTGAATTATTTCTGTCTTCGCTTCACTTTCTCCATTGTGGTGTAAACGTGCCCACTAGTTCAGCACATGTCTTGGAAGAATTAGATCTTGTCTAATTCGGGGAGTAACTCTGCAATAAGCTAAAGTGTGACTGTATAGCATGCTAGCTGCTTTGCACTAATACCCTATACTTAAGTGTTCAATAAGAGGCAGGTAGCTTACTAGTCACTTTTCATCTCTATTACTAATCTATCATAAATTAGTTCATCTTCTTAAGAGCTGATTAATCACGGTGAGTCAGCCATCTGGTGCAATCTGGAAATATATGGATCTATTGTATTAAAAGATTATTTGTGGGCTGCAAAAGCTTTTGGACCATTTCTGGGATCTTGGGCAGGCCCTTCTGCATCCAGCCAGATCGCGACGGCGACCTTCTCCTCTTGCGGCGCGGCAGCTCTGTGCTTTCTCCTTTTAGCTGGCCGTGTCATTTTGTGGTTTTTCCCATTGTGGTCTCAAGAACGTCTGATTGCTAAACCTGGCTCTCTTCGTGCTCGTTTTCTGCCGGCCAGGAATCTGGCGCGCTGCCAGGGTTTTTCAGTTCTGCTGTATTCCCAGTTTTGGATTTTGCACACCTGACCCCACATCCAGCGTGTGAGCCTCAAAGCAGAAAGCCCAGGCCCTGCGATATTCAAGATTTCCTCCCCATGTGCCTGGCTCTTTCAACAAGCGTTTCCTGAAAGTAGAGTTGTGAGTTCCCAGAGGACAGCCTACACCTGAGCTTGCAACAGCGCCCCGCTCCTGGAAAGCTCCTAGGCATGGCTCCTATTGCTCAAGTTGACCCGTTTATCCTCGTAACACTTCCCTGTGTCACATCCCCCTTTTCTTTACGATGGGCGATCCCCCTCCTGTCGTAACAAATGGCCTCCTGCTTGAACTGCAAAGAAGACGGCAAAGAGTTAAAAGTTGCCTGTCCTTGCTGCTGAGGCCCCCACCGCATGACAAATGAAGCTCTTGCATTTCACTCCACAAATGAGCCCATAGTCATTCTAATTTAGGAGAGAGCCACCTTCTGAACCAGAGTGACTCAGATGCATTTATTTTGTTAACTGGGAGGCTCCTTCTCTGGGGCTAAAGCTGCGGGTTACAGGTTTAATTTGTAAATGCAGACGCATGGCATTTCCCTACTGTCTAGTGGCGGAGGGCGGCGTGTCTGTCGGCAGGTCTCATTTGTCACTGTCAGGATGGTCCCCCTTCCAATGTCTGTTCCTGCAATGCCTTGCGATTGCTGCTGGGGAAGGCATTGGCCACCAGCAACTTCCCATTCTGGGACGAGGAAGAGCCGGTTTCCTCTTTAGCTGCCTGGAATCTTTCTGGAAGCTTTTGTTTCCTGCTTTGTCTCCTTTGGGTGCTCTTAAGAAGACGCGGTCACTGCTGGCACAGGGTCTTGCAGCTGTAATGAATTGTGATCGGCCACCAGTTCAAGCGCAGAACTCGCCTATGCAAACTTTTCCCCAAGAAGATCCCGTGTTGAGGTGCGGGTCTGAGAGAGTCAGGCCGAGCAGTCGGAAACAAACCCCGTCCTTCCATGGGGAGCTCCTAGTTGCCCCGCAATGACATGAAAATATAGGATGAATGCCTTGTCCTAGGACACCAAGCCTTCGCTCTGATGGTAGCAGTGCGCATGTTCATCTCCCTTAGATAACACTTAGCACTTGAGGAGCTCGCAAAAGAAAAGCTGTGGCATGATCCTTAGTTTACACGTACGGAAAAAGTAGGCTTCTTTCTTGGACGGCCTGTGGGACCGTAGGAAATCATTTCATCGCTCTGGGCTTCAGTTGCACCTAAATCCAAAGGGGATCTCGGCACTTCTCTTTGGCACCAGGAAGTGTTATGAGGATCAACGGGTCAACTTTAGCAATAGAAGCCATGAAATGTATCCACGGACTGAGACGACGTCAGGGCCGTGCTGATGACAAACCACATCTGGGTGCTTTGCTACAGAGCGGGCATGCTTTTTCTCCTCCATCTAGTGTTTCCTATGTTTTCTGTGCTACTTTTTCCTTTGTTTCCTTTTCCATCACATAGCTGAAGGCTTGCAATCAGTCAGAGCCCAGCCTGGCTCCCTGACTCATGTACTATGCAGTTTTTCTTGGATGCTTGCTCATATTTTTATAGTGCTGCTTTATTAGAGACATTAAACTGGTTGGGGATTTTTTTTTTTCCCCAATAAGCCAGACTCCAAAAGATGCAGCTTCACATACTGAGCACAATTATCTTCAAGACCTTGTGGAGAAAATGATGGGAAAAATTCTTCTGTTTACAGACAATTTGGCTGGTAGATCATCTTTTATATGTTTTAGTCTGAGTGGCTTTTTTTTTTTTTTTTTTTTTTTTTTTTTTTTTTTT
>NW_017729001.1:26763396-26771761 GCF_001723915.1 Gavialis gangeticus
TTTTTTTTTTTTTTTTTTTTTTTTTTGTATTTCTTGTTTCTGAGGACAGTTCCAGTAAAAGAAGATCTTGGGGGCTTATTCTTCCCTCTGCTTGGAAGTCCTAATTCACTGTGACGTGGAGTTACCATGGAGGTTATTGTGATGTTGCAAATGTTGGATTATGGCTTGAGGGTCATGAATAAACAGAAGGAGCAGATGAACTCATAAGAAACAAAGATCCAGTTGTCTGGGAAATGTCTCCACTTAAACGAAAAGGAAATAGCAGATGGATAGAAAAAGATGGCCTTTGAGGATTGGGGCGCAAGGCATGTAGCTAGTGTTCCTGCCTCTGCCACAGACTTTGTGTGCCCTTAGTCACGACACTTAATTTTCCCATGCCTCAGTTCTCCACCTCTAATACAGGGATGATCTGTCCTTTCTCCCACTGCTTTGTCATTTGATTGCTTAGTCTGGAAGCTCGTTGGGGCAGAGTTTTTTTAAAGTAGGTACCCAGCACAATGGAGCTAGGATCTCCACTCAGGTCCTGGTGGCATCAGATACAAATAAATAGCAAAAAGGAATCAGGATGCTTGGTAGAGGTGATATTTTTTATTAAACCGACTAGATTTTTGCAAAAAATTTCTTTCATTGCAAGCCTTCAGGCACAAACGCCCTTCATCAGGCATAGGAGAAAAGACTGGAAAAGTTCTCCTGGGTGGAAATGAAAGTTCATATTTCATACCACACTTTCAACTCTCCTCTGAAACATGAACTTTCATATAAGATGGGATTTTCTAAGGTGTGGAAGGGAGTGAGGTGCCAAATCCCCTTGACAAATCACCGGTAAAAGCCAGGTGCTCAATGCCTTTGGGCTCCTCTGGGTAATGCCAGTCGCAGAAGCAATAAGCTCTCAACTCTGGCGCTTCCTGCTTTTACCTCCCACTGAGGACTTTAACCATCGTTTTCATCTTCTTCAAGTCCCAGCACGCTCAAGCACTATTGGGGCTGAGAGTGACAATCGTGTTACGCTCTGCCTAGAATATGAGCTACTGATTTCACAGCAGATAAATTATTAGTTCCCCTCGCTGATCGTGCAGGGTTTATGAAGTTTTGTATCTGGCTTGACGGCAGAGGGATTACACTGTCAGATTCTGTTGCTCGAGTGATCTTTCCGCCCACCCCAATCCTTACAGACCACCAACGGGATGTAAAGAGATCGAAGCGGCACAAGTACCTAGATGTGCAAGCCCTGTGTCTTCTGGCTTGGGGAGGCGGGTGCCCACATCTTCTCTTGTGCTTCCTGTGCCTTTTGCCCTTGAAGGCCTGTTACTTGTTCTTCTCTGTCTGCTAGAGATGGGGGGGAAAGCTCCAGGTGCAGGTGTGAATGCTCCTCTGAAATTTTAGACGTGTAGCTCTCCTCCCTTGAGCCTGCAAATTAGCTCTGGACTTCTCCAGCTGGCAGGTTTTCTGCTGTCCTGGCTCTCCCACTTCTGAAATCCTGAAATAAAGGTCTTGGAAAATAGGAAGAATATGGACGGGGGAAAGCAGGGAAGTCAGCTAGCTTCTTTGTGGTGAGGTTAGACTTGAAGCCAAGCGTTCAGACTGGTTTTTGTCTCGACTGTGATCTCCCTTGTGTCTATGAAAACCTCCCACAAACTGACTGTTCTCATTGTGCCTGAGAGTGTGTGAAAATCCCTGAATCGAGTCTTCTGCCCCCAAACCCAGATCCAAACTTTGCAGCACTTCTGGTGTGTATAATGAATTCAAACCCAGATCTAGGTGGTACTGTACTTTGGTGAAATCCCCGTCTAAACCTTGATTTTGTTTCCATGCATTGTAGGGTGTGGTATTGACCCTCTTCTCTAAACTCAATAAGTCCAGTTCCCTCAACCTCTCCTTGGAAGTCATGTCCCCCGGCCTCCGAACCATTTTCATTGCCCCCCGCTGGACTCTCTCCAACTTGTCCACAACCTTTCTGTAGTGGGAGGCCCAAAACCGAACACAATACTCTAGATGTAGCCTCCCCAGTGCTGAACAGAGGGGCATATCACTTCCCTCCATCTGCCGGCAACACTCCTACTAATGCAGTCCAGCATGCCGTTAGCCTTCTTGGCAAAAAGGGCATGCTCTAGACTCATATCTGTCTTATTGTCCACTGTCACCCCCAGGTCCTTTTCTGCAGAGCTGCTGCCCAGCCAGTTGATCCCAAGCCTGCACCGGTGCATGGGATTCTTCTGTCCTAAGTGCAGGATTTTGCACTTCTCTTCGCTGAACCTCATGAATTATTTTTTTTGGCTCAACCCTCCAATTTGTCTAGGTCGCTCTGAATCCTAGCCTTACTCTCCAGCGTATCGACTACACCCCCCAGCTTGGTATCCTCTGCAGACTTGCTTAGGGTGCACTCTGTGCCACCTTCCAGATCATTAATGAAGACATTGAACAAAACCAGCCCCAGAACCAACCCGTGGGGCACTCCACTTGATACCGGCTGGCAATTAGACCTCGAGCCATTGATCTCTACTCACTGAGCCTGACAATCCAACCTGCTTTCTATCCACCTTACAGTCCATTCATCCAACCCATACTTCCTCAGCTTGCTTGCAAGAATGCTGTAGGAGACCATATCCAAAGCCTTACTGAAGTCAAGGTTTATTATGTCCACTGCTTTTCCTGCAGCCACAGAGCCAGTCACCTCATCATAGAAGGCAGTGAGGTTGGCCAGGTATGACTTGTCCTTGGTGAACCCATGCTGACCGCTCCTAATCACCTTCTTCTCCTCCAAGGGCTTAGGAATGGATTCCTTGAGGATCTGCTCCATGATTTTTCCAGGGACTGAGGTGAGGCTGACTGGTCTGTAGTTCCCTGTATCCTCCTTCTTCCCTTTCTTGAAGATGGGCACTATGTTTGCCCTTTTCCAATCGTCCCGGACCTCCCCCAATCCCCACAAGTTTTCACAAACACAATTGCATGGACCCTGCCACAGACTTTCTGCATGACTGTGGATACATCACTCTAGATCTGGTTCTTTCGATAATTTAGGAGTGCAAGGGGGGATTTCTCTCTGCTTCTGCTGATGTTAAAGGAGTTTTATACTACTGATTTGAATTGGAAACAGAGTCAAGGTAGTATCAAGGCCTGCCTCCCTGTTCATGAGTACATCCATACTGCAAATTCACCAGGCCACGCAGCACACGTTAGACCAGGGGCAGGCAATTATTTTGGGCGGAGAGCTGCTTACTGAGTTTTGGCAAGCCATCGAGGGCCACATGATAGGCAGCCAGGGGCAGATAAATATTAATTTTCTAAATTTTTTAGGGGCCCTGTGGGCCAGATAGAATGGCCTGGAGGGCCACATCCGGCCCCCGGGCCGCATTTTGCCCACCCCTGCGTTAGACGCACCACATGGTTTCCAGGAGTGGGTAGCCGTGTCTGTTTGCTGGTGGTCTGTGCTGGTTAGCCCGCTTGCTGGTGGTCTGTGCTGGTTAGCCCGCTTGCTGCCTGCCTTTGCAGTATGGACATGCCCTTATGGTACATAGGATAAGATGCTATTTCTACACATACTTGGTATCTTATCAGTCCCTGACTGGTTTTTTTTTCTTCCCACACTATGTGTTGCACCATCCCAGGAGGAGCAAAAGTTCTTCCTTCCCATAAGAAAAGACAGCGATGGTGATGGTATTACCTCCCGTTACACTGCTCTCATGTAGGTCATAAAATACGGTATCGTTACAGAGACAGACGATTCCTTAGCGTCACAGATACATTTTCCTTCTTAATGCATCAGGTGGGGCCAATACTTGGAGATTAACACAGAAGTCTGAGGACAAGGGAGGCCTCTGTCGCTCGCTGTCCTCATGTACTGTGCCATTATTACAAGCCAAAGAGGGGATTGGGTCCTGTTTCAAATAAAGCGTGTGGGGAGAAAGCAGCGGATGCAGGGGGCTAGCAACGCTCAAGTCCTGCAGAATAGTCCAGCTTGGCTGATTGCAGCGGCGCTGGGCTGTAGCACTGGCCTGTGGACAGGGTCATTTAAAAGAATAAATTATCCTCGCTACAAAAGCAAACAAGCCAGCCTTGTGTCCTTTCTTGAAGTCTAGGAGCTACTCCGGGGCTCTGCATTGTTCTGTTTCCCAGGAAGGACTTTGCACAGCTAAGAAACACAGTCTTTTATCAGCTCCTGTACGTGGGGAAATTTTCCAAGTGTCACAGAAGACCCCAGGGCTATATAAAAGTTCAACTTGTGATTCATTTCCTCCCCATCCAGAGAGAGGCTAATTTGAGAATAAGCCCTGAACATTAATTACCCTCCTTGCGGTGGTTTCTTATTCAGGCATCCTTCCCCAGATGACTTTCTGCTAGCTCAGGTCCAAGGCTATAAAAGCTTCCCTATTAGGAAAGGAAATATTTTAATCAGGTTTGCACCGTATGCCTGAGGTCATCGCAAGTACAGCTCGAGTGGCAGAAATACACCGCTCTCCCTCTCTCTCTCTCTTTGCAGCACACACAAAAAAAAGAATCGGCAGCTCATTGATTTAAATTAAAATGTCTGCCTTGCAAAATGCCTCTGAGCGCTAATATTTGTAGCCCCGTGTTTTTTTGCAATTGTGATTGGAAATCTGCTGCCCCTGTAAAATATGGGCACGCTAACCATTTAGGCTTGTCAGAAGGCAGGCATCCATTTAGTCAAACAGCCCGTGGTTGCTGACGCTCCCAGAATCGACGTCCATCTTCAGCTGCTTCGTGGAACAATCCAACAAGGGGCATGTTTAGAGCCTGCCCCTCTTGGCCCATAAATTATGTATCGAATACGGTCTGGTCAATATATCTGACTTTGCTAAGTAATTAAGACCAAACAAGGGAATTTGGGCAGAACTACTGTACTGCAAGGGAGCAAATGGAAACTTATGGACCCGGCTGCACGGGAGGCCAGCAAAGCAAAGAGCAGGAGTGTCGACCTGCCTCTTAAGCTCGTTAATCTCTAGAGAGTGGTGATTGAAGGGATGCAGCAGGGCTGTTTGGCACAGAGGAACCCAGGCTAAGCCCTTTCCTGCCACCTTCATAGGGCTGTATACTTTAGAAGAAAGATTTTTACAAAATTGATTTGCTCTTTTACTCTTTGGAGGCTACAGTGGGGAAAAGAGAAGCGGGGGGGGGGGTCTGCTTTAGGCAGAGGACCAGGGTGTGGGCCAAGCACTGCTCAAAACTCACTGAAGTGCTTGTGTTTTGTGTTGGCCTGAGTCCGTCGTCTTGTTGCGCGCTGTCCAGACGGATGCAGACTGGGCCCGCTCACTTCTAAGCCTCCAGGTCTGGCTCACTTCCTAGGCAGGCTGTTCTCCCAGTCTGCACACCGCCTCTCTTCAGCCCCCTGGCCAGTGCCCGGTCTCCCCAGACTTCAGGTGATGTTGGTGCACCTTTTCCCAGAGCTCCAGCCTTGCCGGTACTATGCTTTGGGACTTTCCCCCTTGGGGGGACATGGGTTAGTTGAAGTAAGGAGGCGCAGGCTTCATGGAGATGCTTGAAACCCAGTTGCTCTGCATTTCAGACCGCTCAAGAGGTGCACAGATCCTTGCAAAATAATAAGCACGGGCATGCGGTTTCCCACCTCAGTCTCTTGCCCCCTCAAGAGCACGTCTTGGGACTTGATCAGAGTTTTGTAAGGAGCCCAAGACCTTCCCTTCGCCTTCAGAGCATGCCATCGTCCCTGTGACCTTCGGAGCCCTTGCCCTTCAGCCCTGGAGGCTAAGCCATCAACAAATTCCCCTTGCTCAGGAAACATGTCCTTTCCCTTTTTTTTGATCTCTTATTTCTCACATCTTCTGTGATTTTTTTTTTTTTTTTTTTTTTTTTTTTTTTTTTTTTTTTTTTTAAAGGGCTGTACCAATGCCTCAATCTCTCTGCGGAGTTGGAGTGCTTGAAAAATTCTCTCCTCCAGAGATTTGGACAGAGCTGCTTTGACCGAAGGTGAAGCTATCCCTTTGCTCTACCAAGGCATGGCCTATGGACTGGTTTGATAGTCTTTTAACCACTGTCTCATCCAAAGGCAGACTCCCAGGCACCCCTCCCTCTCCCCTTAAAGCAAGGGAATGCCTCTGGAAAGCTGACTTCTTTGACGCCGAGTAGTCAGCAACGTCGCTGTAAATGGGTGAACTCTATCACATTTCCAAAAAAGAAAAAAAAAAGGAAAAATCCTTGCCTCCAGTTCTTGAGTTGTTTGCATTGGGAATGGCTCCCACGGGCACAAAGAACTGTCTGAACACACCTGTACGTGTCCCTAACAGCATAAGATAAAATGATCTAGGCTTGCAATTAATCAGTGACAGGCATTCTTAATTAGTTGTCCCCAAATTGATGGCAGAGACCTGGGGGGGGAGACTAGGACATTTAGCTTTGTGAAGTGTCGGGAATCTTATGCTAATATTGATTTACAATAACAAAAATATCTAAGCATTCCTCCACATTCAAATCTACCATTGTGAGCTAATTAAAAAGTATCTATATTACCTAACACATTTGTGGCCATTAGCAAGCAGTCAACTAACTAATTTTAAAGATTTATGAGGTTGGCAGCAGGTAAATTTATAGTCTTTGGAGGCCTTTTTTGTAAATGATCTGAAAAAAGGGTTTGTTCTAGCCTCAGGGAAACATAAAGGGAAATGCATTTAATGACTGCAAATTGCATGCATTGATATTCCCAATAAGATGTTTAAAGTCTGGTTGGAATTTACACTCTAGGAAAAATACAATAGCTTCTTTTAGCAGAGGGCGAGTAGGAACACAACAGCAGACATATAGGGTCAATATGTTGCCTCGCCTACTTTGGGGTCTCTTATCTCCGAGCCAAAAATAAAAAGCTATTCCAGATTTTTGCCTTGGCTTTTTCTATAACTTGTATGACCTACTCGGCAATATTATTAGGCCATTGGCCAATTTTCTCCCCAGCCTGAGCAGGCAAAAAGATAGTGTCATACAACTGTGGGTTGCACTAAAACTATTGGTTTAGTTGAATAGTCGTATGTGTTCAGTTATAAAGCCTGAAGGTCCTCAAATATAAGTTGATGCATTTATGGTCATGGTTTCATAGTCAAGGGGTGAATTAAGCTGTGCCTCAAAGCTCTGTATCTATATAACGCGTGCAATAATTGCATGGGTATCTTCCCAGATAGTTATATCAGTACAGTGACACATGCTCAGTTATAAATCTCAGCTGGTTCTCGGATGTGGTCATTATGGTCGTGGCTTCAGAGTGGAGATAAAATTTTGCTCTTACCCTTAAAGCTCCCTACGTACAATTGTTATGCACGCTGTGTGCACATTTTGCACATGCCTACTCATCTTCCTGTGTCTCTAACACTGAAATTATAGTGCAGCGTCTCTCTCCTACAATCAAATTATTTGATGTACAACGGCAGAAGTCTTGTGAGAGATCACGCTCCATCCCCTTGGGAAAGGCAGCGAGGTTCGTTTTTGCCCACTTAATGTTTTAGTGGAGTTGCAGTATCTTCCATGTGCTGCGGGCTTATTGGACCTGCTTCCTAAAATAGGACCTGCACAAGCCTGGTTACTTGATCTGGTTTAAAATGAAGATCTCTTGACCTCTCGAGCAGGACCGGGACCGCTGTCGGCAAATATAATTGACCTCTTCCGTGTGGACGCATGGACACTTCTGAGCCCTCAGACATGCTGAGCTGCACTCCTGATGCATTGCACTGGGAGCCTTCCCCTTCCACTGGCGGCGAGAAGAGTTCAGATAGAAAACTCATCCGAGATGAGACTGATGCTATCCAAGACCCAAACCAGCACTTGAGCACAGTGTGACGTCTTGTTGTCCGTTTACAACGGTGGGTCAGGAAAGCAGAAGGACCTTGTGTCCAGTGAACCAAAATGAAGCTTCACGAGGTTATATTCCAGGCTGGAGATGACACAAATGGACAACTTTGGTCACTTTAGCCTTCACATACCCGTTTTGCTGATGCTTTTTACCCTAGCAGGGAATTTTTCTTGCGAAGAACTAAAACTGGAGGGGACCCATGTCTAAAAACCAGTGGGCTTGTGTACCTGCCAGGAGAAGGCAGCGGGAACTGTTCCATTAATCCTGAAGTTGGAGCATCCTAGCAAAAGTACACCAGCACGGCACAGAATGAAGTTTTAATTAAAGAAAAACCAGGCCCTAACCTTCCAAAGGGAAATTGCTTACTCGATCAATTAATATCCTCTAGCTGAATGCTGGGACCCTGGCAGCAATTAGTGCTGAAATGGAAAAGCATCACTTATCTCTCATTATTCAAATACAAAACACAGGAGCAAGCGCACCCAATTGTTTTGCTTGCTGTATATCTTTCCTTGCTTTTATAGGAGCTATTATTAACACACACAATTGCTTGTGGGG
>NW_017729001.1:26772012-26775493 GCF_001723915.1 Gavialis gangeticus
GGGGTGGGAGGGGGGGGGGCGGGGAAGGAGCCTTGCTTGTAACCAGACCCAGATAGAATATAAATGACCGCATTTCTCCTTGGTAGCAAAGACTCCAACTGAGGGTTATCTTCACTGCATGTTAACTCTTAATTATAGGATGCGTTTATATCATTAAGGTTTATTTGCAGCCTTCTCCTTCCCCCTGTTAAATCACTAATGTATCTCGCACAGATTAATTCGTTACACTTGCCTTTTTTTTTTTCTTTTTTTCCCCTTATGCGCAAATCTGTTCCTCACCTGTTAGTGGGAACGTGCTGTGCAGCAGCTCTGCTCTATCCAACACGTCTGCAGCTGCAATTATCTCTGCAAAGTATTCAGCTGCACATCTCATCTGGCTCTGCTCCCTCGGCCTCGGCAGCATGCAATGGGCGGAGGTCGCCGGCTACGATGCGGCGAGCCAGTCAGAGAGGCAATTAAGCGCTAGGGCTGGCTTTCGCAGTGGGGTCTCAGTCTCTTCTGGGGTGGTTGGCTTGGTGGGTCGGTAGTGGGACGCGGCCCTTCCCTATGCAAACCCAAATGAAAGCCGTAGTCCCGCAAGGACCTCCACAAAGACAAGGAAATCTGCCCTTGTTGAGCTCCTGGCTGGATCCGGATTAACACATAGCTGCCACGCGGTATGAGGTGACCGAAACAAATGGGTGACCTCCTTCTGCAGGCTCGGGCATGTATTTCCCGGTCCCAGAGGCTCTGACAATTGCTTCCAAACAGACCTGCTTGTTGGAGGCCTTGGGCGAGAATCGTCCTCCTTCGCTTAGGAAGGACCCGTGTTTTGGCTGCCTTGCAGAGGAGGATAGTGCAGTCCTGATTTCGCAATGCAGAGGTCTTTGTATGCCCCACACGTTTCCCCATCTTGCTGCAGGGGACGCGAGGTGGGGTGGCTGGCTTGCCATGGCACGGCGGGGTGCGGCGGTCGGAGGAGGTAGGTGTAGGCTCAGCACCGCGTCGCGCCGCTCGCCAGGACTTCCCCGGCGCTCTGCCTTGACATCTCTACCCTGCTCCCCGCGGTAGGACAATATTGAGCCTTCTGTTATCGTGACCTGTGCTCGGTTTTCTTCTAAGTCTTAGTTTCTCAGCGTCTTCCTCTGCTGTCTCATGAATCGCATCCAGGCTATCTCCAAAAGCTGGAGAAATAGCCAGCCCAGACTCGAAATAGGCTAGTTCCCTTGGGGATTAAGGGGAGTCGCAGTGGTCACGCCACTCGTCTTGGGACCTGGAGGCATGGGCGAAGCCGATGACCCGTTGATGTTTCTTGAGGTTGGCACAGGCGCTTTTACTGAGCGATTTCTTTTCGCAGAGCCAGACTGCGATGCTTCGGAGCAACCGGAGCCCGAGTCCTAAACCCCCCTTCCACGAGGCATTCCCACCAGGCCACTTGGTTAGTCTGCCCAGCATTAATTTCTATTAAACGGGAGCTGATGAGGAGCTTTAAATTGGCTTAAATCAGATTGGGTTAATGGAGTAGAGCAGCCGGGTTTCTGTCTGGATGTTGACGGTTAATTGTCTATTACAAATCTAATTTTAGTTCCCTGGCAGGTCCTTAGATGCCCAGGTACTTGCCATCTGGGCCGGCACAGGCCCCAGACACAATCGCCTCCTCTTGGACGTGTTTTTCTGGAGGGTTGGACTCTGCAGCCTTTGTGTCCAGCTCCGCCGGGGAGAGCAGAGCCTCCCCACTCGCTTGCGCTCCCTTTGCTGGATGCGGCGGCGTTCGCGGCTGCGGCACGCTCCATCGCGACGGAAAAAAATCCAGCCTCTTCGGCGGGGCCTGAATCCTGCAGACTTCTGCCCTGGAGCCCAGCTGGCCTTGCTGATAAAGCTGGGCTCCGCAAGCCTGTTGCCTGGAGTGACACTTCCTTATCCGAGATCCCCCATAATTCAGGCGATCATCATCTTTTGCCCCCCCTGTCCGAGCCCCCCAGCGCTAAGTGTAGTGTTGAACAAAAGCCTCTCTTAAGCTCTCTTGCAAAGCATTCAAAATGTTAATGAAGGGACTTTACAGGGGCTGGGAACTCCACTGACGACTGCTTTATTTAATAATGAAACCTTTCGCGGGGGGGTGCCCTGAGGGAGCAGCATGCATTTGGAGGGCTCCCGCTCCCCTCCCCAAGCCATAAATTAGCTTGCTGTCAGTCAGATGCCCTTGGGGTATCAGCGAGGAGCTGGATGGAGGTCCCTGGGGCATCCCCGCACCTCTGAGATGGCTGTTCGAGCACGTTGCGGCTGAACTACCCACTAATTGGTGAGCGCAAACACAGCCACCAGCTGAATGTCTCTCTGATGGTGGGCGTGCTTGGAAAAGTGCCACCTAGCCCGGTCCTGGCGCAGGACCCCGAGCGCGGCAATCCCAGGGCGTGAGCCGGGCTGGGTGTAGACGGTGTGGGGCCCTGGGGCCTGATCCTGGCTGGGTCCTGGGGGCAATATGCCAACCCCACCTGGCTGGGATTGGGCCCCAGGGGCCCCACACCGTCTCCCAGGTGCTGGGATTGGGTCCTGCCCCCCTTCCCTGCTGCGTGCCTGACGTGGCGTGCCGATCCGTGGCCCGTGGGACTCCTCGCGGGATCCATGTGGAGCCCCAGAGGCTGGACGGCACAATGCTGGCATCTGGATCTGGTCTGTGGGCCTGGCGCTGAGCACCCATGAGCTAGAGGCTTCCATAAGTGGTTGGTTTTCACTCCTACTACTGTGCAAAATGAAATCCTAAGCAGAGCCAGGGGTAGCATCTCTGTTAAATCTTTCCCCAACATTTTTGTGTGCGCGCGCGCGCGCGTGAGAGAGAGAGAGAGAGAGAAGAGAAGGTGTTTTTTGAGTAAAACAGATATTTTCACATAGTCATTTTCTTTGAAAGTTTTTATTTGGAGAAGAAAATGGAAAAAATGTTCAGCTTTGTTTCTACCAAATATGTATTTGCAGAAAGTATTTATTTCTCAGCTTTGGATTTCTGTCAAGTTGTTCCCCCCCCCCCATATTAATTTTCACATTGTGACTCCCTACCCTGGGCAAAGGTGATATTTTGCAAATATTTTTTTCATGCTGGCAGTCATATAGGTTTGCCATCGGATGCATTTTGATGTCCTCAGCAGTATCCTCAGTGACAGATCCTTCTTTATCTCAAGTGTTAGATTTGGGTTGTCTTGATTTCGGGGCACCCGGGTCTCGATCTTGATTTTTCAGGGATTCCCAAACACCTGTATCCTTGACAATATTGGACCTGTACTGGAGGAATAAGGTGACTACCCCGATTGTCAGCTTCCAACAGGCCAAGTATTCAGCCTGGTCACGGCTCTGAGGTCTTAGACAGCCATTCATTGAATTTGTTACTGCCATGTGTAAATGGGGCCATTTACTCCGGATTCACAAGCAAGGTTTTCATGGATTGAGATGGGGGGGGGTGTTTGTCTCCCCCTCCAATGCTGCCGATGTCTTTTTTTTTTTTTTTTTT
>NW_017729001.1:26775592-26776858 GCF_001723915.1 Gavialis gangeticus
TTTTTTTTTTTTTTTTTGTTGCTGTGCCACAAAACCTCTTAGCATAAAAACATTACAGGAGCAGATTATTTAAGAGCTGGGAGTGTGACGGGGGGAGGGAGGCACGAGGCCAAATCTGTGTGTTCCTGGCCATTATGCCACATATCCTGCTTAATATAGCAGGTGATATCTTTAAACCTCCCCACAAGCTCAGCGCGGTGCCAAAAATAGTAGAGGAACTGGTTCTTGTCAAAACGGACTTACTATTACCAGACAACTCTATTTAAATGCAGTCGTTTAAATACGTGGCGACAGCACGGTGCGCGTTTGACTGCGGCCTGTCGGAAGGGGAAGTCGCTCTCACGCTCCGAACGTTTCTTTGAGAAAGGCCCGGGGCGGGCGAGGGAGCGACGTTGCTTCCCCTCCTTTTTCTGTCTGCAATACATCTTTCAACTGTGGTTTAAATAGTAGTGTAAAATAAATGACTTGAGGGAGCGAGTGGTAAAACACAGTAACTTGCCTCAATTTGGCAGGCCTGGGCCAAAAAAAAAAGGCAAGTTGCATTTTGTTGCATCTTTAACTTGCAAAGTTCCTGCAACCTCTGGATATGGAAAGTCAAGTAAGTCTGCTCTGCTCTATAAAGCAACTCAGTAGGAGCTCATTGCATCCAAACTACCTTAATTCCCAGTGCCCTAAGCCAAAGCATTGTCGGCTCCCAGACTCTTTCTTCTGCAGAGGTTTTTTTTTTTTTGGTTTGTTCTCCTGGCAAGCACGTAGCCAAGACGTGAAGAATGAGCGTGAAGTGGAAGCTGAAAAAACATTAGCGAACAAATCGCCAGAAGGAAATGCCAGCGCTCAAGCTTCAGGCCGCACGTTCTTCTCCCAGACTTATCCTTTTAAGGCTCATTGTCTATGTTGTTGTAAGATAAGGCGTTGATTTAAAGTCCTTTTGGGGTTGCGGCAGCTCTGGAATAGGGGCTATATGAAGTGTAAAGTAATAGGGAAATGGCAAGGAAACCCCGCTCGGCAGTTGTTAAGCTTGCTGAATATTAAATTCGGGAAGGTGCTTGGGTCCCACAGAAGGACCTGCCAACAACAGAAGGGGAGACGCGGGGCTCTGGAAATAATCGGCGCAGGGCATTCCCGCTGCTGAGAAAACATATCAAAATGTTCTGCTGCCGTTACTTCGGTTCCAAAGCAGCGCCGCAGCCGGCAGCATAATTGCTCTGGGAGTCAATACCAAGCTACTGAAGCAGCACGAGAGAAGCTGTCTAGTTAAAACCAATC
>NW_017729001.1:26781858-26813147 GCF_001723915.1 Gavialis gangeticus
CTGGAAATAATCGGCGCAGGGCATTCCCGCTGCTGAGAAAACATATCAAAATGTTCTGCTGCCGTTACTTCGGTTCCAAAGCAGCGCCGCAGCCGGCAGCATAATTGCTCTGGGAGTCAATACCAAGCTACTGAAGCAGCACAAGAGAAGCTGTCTAGTTAAAACCAATCTCACTGTTCCCTCCGGAGCAAACTTTTTCATTTTATTCACTTCCTCAATGTTATCCTTCAAAGGCGGATGGGAGAAGGGGGAGGGTGGGGGACGCTAACTGCAGTCAGAGCAGGTTTTACAACAGTTTACTGCATGAGACATCAAAGATGCACTTGCAGCTGTGCTTCGGGCAGGGAAAGAGGTCCTCTGCCCCAAGGAGATTACAGTTGAAGAGCACGGATTGGAAACCCCCGCCTCCGGCTGTTGTGTGCACCTAGTGCTGGGTGTCTGCTTGCAACGGCACTCTGATGTTTGAGACGCATTTGTCATCTGCTAGATTAGAGAGGCTAATCTTTGAGAAATGAGTTTCATTTCCGAGGGTGTACAACTGCCATTAGCAATAAATGAAGCTGCGCGTGCACGATTTGACATGTTGCTCTGCAAATGCCCTCCCTCCCCATCTCTCCTTTAATCTATCGATGGGCAAGGTCTACGCGAACTATTTTAATTGTTTGGATGTCCTAGACAGGGTCTGCCCTTCTTGACGGGGAGCTCTTCTAAGGCTGCGACATAGTTTTCTGAGGGTCGGCCTGGAAGGGCCTGCCACTTGCGACTTTAAGAACAGAAAGTTTGGACAAAACACTGGAGAAAGCAGACGAGGGACCAACGCTGTCTTGGCCAGGCAGGTGGACTTAGAACTGGAAGTGATTTACTAGCGTCCGTGAAACTATACATTGTTGGCAAATCAACACCATAGCACAGGACTCCACCGGGATTGAATTGGGATGGCTGGCCAGTTGTAGTCGGGATAATCAGCCGCTTTGCAAGCTTTCATTCCTTTGCTTCAATGCCTTTCTTCCGGCTATGGGCCTAACAAGCGACTGAATTTTTTTTGGCTGAGAGACCCAAAATTCAGATGATGGTGCCAATAACCCGGTCTCTCTGCTCTGCTGAGCTAGGCTGGCGATCGCTTAAGAAACAAGCTTTTGCAAAAAATAAAATGTCCAGTAGGCGATAGAGCAGCCTGCACAGCAGGATGGCATTAGGTGATTGATTATTTTACAGAGAACGAGCCTGAATGATGGAGCTCACAGATGCGTCCGGACCGGTGTGATGAAGGCTTTTTTCTTGCTCCATCCATCCAGAGCTGCTGCTTTCAACATACCGAATAATATCTAAACTCGGTCCCTTCCCCCGCATCTTTCATGAGTCTCCCACTGTCTGAAATCTTTCAAGCAATAAACCGTGACTAACGGTATCAAATGTCTTGGCAAGGTCAAGGAACACTGCACCAACAATGAGCCCAGTGTTCCCAGCCAAGGATATGTGATCTGTGGCTTCAATAAGAGCCCTCTCTGTGGATAGCAATTACTAACCACGGAGAGGAGAGAGTCTAGAAAGCTTGAGTGGTGCATAATACTGCTATTTCGTTCCTGAGTTGTTCCCTGCCAGGCGGCCTCGCATTTAGCTGCAGGAAGCGTGAGAGCTGTGACCAAGGGTCCCTGAAATCAGCAGGAAGATCGTTGCGGCGTATGGTACTGCGCCCGCAGGTCACTGAACGGTGGGACAGCGCAGCACCCTGGATCTGGCATCCACTTGGGTCTTTTCAAGGACACGGCGAGGTGTAGCCCTGTTTTGGCACCCCCGGAAATTCATTCTCGTCTGTGCCTTCGCTGCAGGGAGACGCCTACCCGAGACCCTCCCCAGCTCTGGGCCTGAACAATAGCCCCTGCCTTTCTGTGCGTCCTACCTTGCCCATGTGGTCAGCTGATTTTCTGGCTTGGTCTTCGAATCCAGTGGTTTTCAACCTCTTTTTTGGGGGTGGACTCCTAGAAAAAAAAAAAAAAGTTTCATATGGAGGGGCAGTTGGGAAATTTTGAATGGGGGTGCGGACCCCGTTGGATTGTAAGCGCGGGCATTCACGTACTTTTGACTGATCGTCGGCATCTTTCGCAGATCCCTTAGACATAGTGTGTGTCCCTCCCCAGGGGTCTGCGGACCACAGGTTGGAAACCCCTGTTCTAATCCATCGGGGTGAATTATGAGGTTGTGCTCTTGAGCCTGTCAGAGGGCAAGCCTGGGGATAGCACTGACCAGCCACGGGCCATAATGACCCTTCATACAGGGACAGCCTGTCCTGTTACACACGCCCATGGACTCCATGGGCTTTGAGATGGGGCCTGAAGCAATTGGGGTAGCTCTGCGGGTCAGATACCTTTCTATAAATGGGATTTTCCTGCCTGAGCCCACGCTCCTGTGCAGCGTGGCTTTTCTTATTTATTCCCCTACTGTATCTAGTGGCTGATCTTGGCAGGACGCTGGAATGCTGTCGTTCCTCCTCTTGCAAAACCCTCGGCATGAGCAGAAACCTGTGTGTGTGTGTGTGTGTGTGTGTGTGTGTGTGTGTGTGTGTGTGTGTGTGTGTGTGTGTGTGTGTGTGTGTGTGTGTAGAAGGAGCGGACACACAACTTTAGGGGTTGTAACAAAATATGAGTATTGAAGCCGTGCTAAAATTGTATGCCGCAATCCTCATCGGACTGGCTCCTTCCGCCCCACCAGGTGATGCCAACTTTAAGGCAGGTCAGGTGTTTAAATATCCTGCCTGTCTGTCTGCAGATCCAGCTTGTGTTCTTTCCTAATAAAGCCATTGTAGGAACTTTGTCATGAAAATGTTTATAAAGTTTCATAAACTCAGATGTGCTTTTAGCCGGCTAATCTTTCAAACACAGCCAAGTCCGCAGCTGGTTGTTCAATCGGGGAACACTCTGACCCGATCCATTTTTGTCTGGCCTGTTTTGCTAATGCCTGATCCATTGCACTTTGTTTATTCTTTATCCCTGTTGGTTCATAACTATTATATCGTGGAAACTTTGTCCCTGTAACCAGCTTATAACTCCTTTAAACACTCTGGCGTTGGGGTTTGCCAGATGCCCCACGTCTCATAATTTTTGACATTCCCTACCACTGCTATCCCTCCCATATACATATGGGGCTTTGTGCAACGATTCTTAAGGCACTCCGGGTGATTCAAATACTTGGCATGAATAGATATTATCGTTTAAGAAGTGCAAGTGTACTCTAAGCACTCTGTCCTACTTGCATCAGGACATAACGTTCGCATCGTATCGGGGGAATCATCCATTTCAACCTTGCTGTCTCTTCCAATTCCTAGTCTGTCCATAATCTTTCCCATCAGCTGGTACATTGAGGGAGAAGGAAAGGCCAGGTCTTGTTAACCTGTCAGGATGTCTGAATTTAGTTCCTGGCCATGCCACAGGCTTCTGGTTTGAACTCAAGCAAGTCGCTTAAGCCTGACTCGGCATACGTACAGGATGGAGCAGATTTCCTTGGTTTTTACCCTCATCTGTGTCCTCCTCTTCAAGTCTACATCTCTGAAAGGACGAGGAGCTCTCACGCAGAGCGCAGGTTTGGAAATAAGGAACAGCTGAGCTGTGGTCCTCGTGCACCGTCGTGCGACCGTGTCGTTTTGGGTCACCGCGTGCTCCGAGTACTCCTAAAATGCATCCCCTTTCTCCTGGCATTTTCTCTCTTGGTTGCTTAGCTTGTGAGCTGTCTGCATGGGTGGAGCGGTCGTATACCTTATGTGATGTGTATGGGGAGCGGTCACATACTTTATGTGATGTGTATGGGGGGGCCCTTGATGCTGCCGTGACAACAACCGTAATAATTGTTCAGGGGAGAGACGAGCGGGGTTGCTTCTTTTGTTTTTACAGAAGACTTGAATTTTTACGCCAACTCCTGAAAGCTGGGTGCTGGGTCTGCTGAAGCAATCGGTAAAATCGGTGTTCTGTAAAAGGGACTTTTGGAGTGGCGGGGAAGGGGGAATTATCCAGTAAAATGTTTCCAGTAAACTTTTTTAGCGTCTGGACACATCATGAGTTTATCCCGGTGTTAACATACCCTTACACATGATGAACAGCACTAGCTTGGCAAAACTTAGTAGAATATCGAAAAATCAAGGGTACCCCTCCACCGGTGTACATTGGCTCAGCCTATGTGTCATCTGTCTGCTTCTGTCTTGGTCTAGCTGTTTGCTCAACACAAAGGGGCCGTTCCTGACTGCCTCCCGCCCGTACCGGAGTCTGCGGCAGCGCTGGCCAGCCTGCTCCATACACCTGTGGAAATTAAATTGGTGCCCAAAACCTATGTAAGCAATATGGATGTTGACAGTCCCGGCCCTAAGAGAGGTACACATCACCTTTTCCGTGCTTTCTTTTTGACTAGAGATGGAAGGACCAGGCCGTCAGTCCAGCTCTGGTCTTGGGGAGGAGGATGACCCACGGGCTTAGGACTGGGGGAACCAGGGTGCAATTCCCTGCTCCCCTACAGGCTTCCTAGGCCAAGTCACTTAACATCTCTGGGCCTCAGCTCCCCTCCTATAATGGGACTGCGATATCTCATGGGGGTGCGGTGAGGATGAACATACTGAGGTTTAGGAAGTTCACAGACTTAGTTTCATAGTCGGTCGGGTCGGACGGGACCTGAGCAGATCATCAAGTCCGACCCCCTGCCCTGGCCAAAGGGCGGTAATCCCAACACGGATCAACTTGTAGGGCTGGAAGGGACCTCGTGAGATCATCGGGTCCAGCCCCCCGCTCTGGGCAGGAACGAGTGCTGCTGTCGAATGACCCCAGCAAGGTTGCATCCAGTCTCCCTTTGAAGATCTCCAGAGGACGTGCCTGCACCACCCCTGCCGGGAGTCTAGTCCAGCATCTGGTCACACAAACCGCGAAGTTTTTCCTCGTATCCAGTCTGAAACCTTCTTCTAGGAGTTTATGACTCCTGCTCCTGGCTTTCCCTTGGGGCACTTTGGGGAATAGTTGTCTGTGTGCTCAGATGCTCCAGAAACAAGGGCCACAGGTGCACGGTAGATGGAGAAACGTAGTGCGTGTCTATTGTGAGTGAAACACAGCAACGCCGCCGAGATAACTTCCGTCCCAGCCTTCTCGGAGAACAAACTCCTGGGATAGTCGCTGGGACCAAACCCATTTTGAAGACCGCTCGCTCCAAGGATTCGGGGGTCCTCCGTTCTCAAGGGACACGCAGCTGCCGCGGGGAGCGGGGCTTGTCCAGGGGTGCTCGGACGTCTCTTCTCATGGGAAAAAGATGTGGGAGCAGGGAGAGACTTTCTTTTTTTGAGTGCAGTATCAATTGCTGGGGAATAGAAACGGATGGGCCTGTCTACCAACCAACAGACAGGATGCTTGGGTGGGTGCCAAGTCTGCTTATTACCAGTAAGGGCACCTGTCATCCCTAACAAGACAGGAGAAAAAATAACAAAACAGCCTTCCACGAGCCGTCAATACGGGGTCTAGACATTCCCGCCTGACCTTCATCTCCTCCACTCGTCATTAGCGGCAGGTTTCATAAAGAAAAGCCTTTTTCATGCAGCTTATTGCAGCTGTGTTTTCAGCTGACTGCCAGTCCCACAGGATGCTCTCACCCTGCCTTCCCCCCTGCCCCGTCAGCCTTCAGGAGTTTCCAAGAGCTGTGCTTGAAATATCTATTGCCGCTGGCATGCCGAGCTGTCTGTGCTCTGCAGGCCGCTGCGAAACCCGGTCAAGGTGGACGAGTGGTTATTTCCATTC
Source organism: Gavialis gangeticus (assembly GCF_001723915.1). Classification (NCBI taxonomy): domain Eukaryota; kingdom Metazoa; phylum Chordata; order Crocodylia; family Gavialidae; genus Gavialis; species Gavialis gangeticus. The sequence goes on from NW_017729001.1 coordinate 26,787,618, forward strand.
GCCCTTTCTGAGCCAGGGACGTGCAAACCGGGCATCTTTTTGGCTTCTGATTTCGCCGAGGCTCTCCTGGAAGCAGGGAGCGTGAAGAAAATAAACCCCAATTAAACCGGCATTGTTAAATACAATTCCAGCTCCGTGGATGTGTGCAGCTAACACCCGTGCGTCAGTCGCCGCGTCTCTTGCGATCATCAGTTAGCCTTTTCACCACCGCTGCGCTGCGCTGTGCAAACGCTTCGGTGCCGAGCAGCACGGGAGGTGTCATTTCCTTGGCTGCGCTGCGTGTCGGCTTGCCCGCTGTTTTCTGTTTTTTGCTTTTAATGTGCTGTGTCTTGACATAGCTGCAAGCTCCATCCCCGACCGGCGCTGACAAACCTGGTCTTATAAAGGCAGATGTATGCACTGCTTCACACCCCAGTCACTTCTGCCTGCCTTCCGTGTCTATATTATTGAAATCCAGGGACTCGCTGGATGCCGTGGTTATGATTCTTGGCCTGACCAGCATCCCCAAGGACTGTACTGTTTCCCAAATGAAAGAGGATCTATTTGCTATTCCTTCAGTGTTCAGAGGCTTCCTGCCAGTCAAACGGAGCGGTATTTGCAAGCTTTATATAGACTTGTTCTATTTTGGGGATTAATAGTTGGGGGTTTTTTTCTTTTCCTTTGCTAGCCTAAAGAAAGCAGGGGGCGGAGTTGGTTTCATGGTGTAAATCGTGCTAACTGCAGTGCAAGTATAGGGAGTGGAGAACGAGGGGCTGAAGCATTAAAAAGGGAAGGATTTGGGCCAAAAACATCTGTTCTCATACCTGGATGGGGGTAACCCATAGAAATCCATTAAGAAAGTGCTCTGTGAAATGGAAAGCACAATTTGACCTTCTGTTCTAACAACATTGTTGGCTTTCAAGTTGTCTAAAAGCCAGCTTACTTAGCTGGGGTTGTATGAGCCCAGTACTCTTTCCTGCCCGGGGCAGGGGGTCGGACTTGACAATCTGCCCAGGCCCCTTCCGACCTGACCAGCTATGAACCGGAGTCCCCTGAAGACTGAGCACCAATCCTTGCTCCACAGAGCTCGCCTTTTCAGTAGACAAGAGCAGGAGGAGAAAGGGATGCCTGCAGAGCTGAAGCGAGTTGCCCAAGGTGATGCAGTAAATCAGTGGCAGAGCTTGGAGTAAACCCAGGTCGCCTGAGTGCCGAGGCAGTGCTAGACCGTGCTACCTCTCAACAACTTTGCCATGTAGGGACTGAGAACCCGTCATGTCCTGCCAGCTCTTTAGCTGATGGGGATGTCGGGTCTGGCACCCGTCTGTAGCACAAGTAAGTAGCAGCCCCTTTCTCTCTCGAACAGAAGTGGAAAAAGTTGGTCAAGGGATTCGCGTGTAAATCTGTGGTGCAGCAGGGCAGGAACTGACTTTGCAAGTTCAAATACCGTAGGAACCTCTAGCCTTTGGCTGTCTAATGTAATCCGTGCCACGGCCAACAGCTGCTGAGAGGTTCAATTGTCCATCGGTCACGTGAGACTTCACGCTCCAGTTGAGTTACTGGGCAGACTCTAACGCACTGGGTGCACTGGGAGCCCCGGAGTACGTGGACTTCTTGCTGAATGATGAAAAGTGCTTCTCAGCCCCGATCCTTTCTAGATACTAGCTTTGGCATTGTGGTGCCGCTCTCTTTTAATCTGCTGGCACTGTTGCTGCTCTCCCCCAAGCAATCAGCCTTTCCCTTTTAAATCTTTAATCATTTCCATCGTGGGCAGGAATTGCATCTGACCCCTGTCTTTAAAGGAGATGTAATCACTTGTAAGATTAACGGCGGAACATTGCATTCCCGTTCCCAGAACTCTCTCTTCGAGCGAGCCGCGCTTGGTCCGACCCGTCGCGGGACAGCTTTTTCACAGCGTCCCGAGGCGGCATTGAGTGCTTGCCCATAAACGCAGGTCCCGCTTCAGGGCGCGGGGGGTCGAACGGTTCAGTCTGCCGAACGCAGCGTACCGTCAGTCAGCTGAGTTCGCTGGGGGATGCCGAGAGCTGTGTCGGCAGGCTTCCAGCTGCTGGAAAACCACACTGACGTTTCAAACTGTGAGATCCTGATTGTGTGCGTGGCATCAAACAACAACCACGTGCAGCCATCCTTCGGCCTTGCACCATTTTGGGTAGGGGCGAGGGGGGTATCTTTAGTGTTTATTTGCAAGGAAAAGAGGAGACCAAAACCGCCCAGCCCACGAGTTCCTCTGCGCTGCGTGGGGGACGGTTGACCTGGGCGCTGGCCAGCTCGAGAGCATCTTCAGGCTGCACCTCTGTGACCCAGGGTCATGCGAAATGGCTTCAGGTGTGCCAGCTCCTCGTGTGAGACCCTTGCACGATGCCAAGTGCAATCTCCAAATGGATGTTGTGGGTGGCGCAGTTAAGGAGAGATCAAAGATGAAGGCTCGCCTAGCGACCTAGGGAGCTGAGAGACGCAGAGATGGATGCAAAGCTGCTGTCAGTCATGTGGCCCCGCTGAAGAAAATGGAGCTATGTTGACTTACTGCTGCTGAGAGTCTGGCCTTGCTCACTTTTATTGCCAGGGGCTTGCGTATGCTATCACCTGGATGCACGATTGCTCCTTATGTCGGCATAGCTAGCTTGGTTACCTAGAGAACCGAAGGACCGGAAGGGACCTGCAAGATCATCAAGTAGGGTCCCCTGCCACGGGCAGGAGGTGATTGGGCTCAGACGAGCTCCACCAGGTGCTTATCCGCCTTCATGGTGTGAGCCCCAAAAGACCTGCCAGCAGCTAAGCACGGGAGGTGCGTCTACACGCTGACTTTCTCTGAAGGGTACTGAGAGCTCGGGTAAGTTGCTGCTTCTGGCTGCGTCTGTAAAATGGAGCTAGCAGTATTTACCCCCCTGTGGCGGGCTCGCCGCTTTTGCCCAGCAAGCCCGGCTCGGAGAAGGACGCTTCAGATTGGTGGAACATTTCTACCAATCGGGTAACAGCTGGGAGGGGCTTGCCCTACCCCTGCTTGGAGGGGGCGGGGCGAGGAGCGCTGGACCTGATTGAAGACTGCACTTCGCAGGTCCGGCAGACTTCAGGGGCGGGGCCTCTGGTGCAGATAAAAGCCCAGAGTGTGCAGCGCTCTGGGCAGAGACGGCGAGGGACGGCAGAGCGGGAAGAGCCTCCACCGGGATCCCTCCTTCGCCCCAGCAGTGCGCAGGCTGGCGCGCGGGGCTCAGGCTGTGGGAGCTGCATCCTCAGCGGAGGGCTGGACAGAGCAGTGTGCAGACTGGCATGCGGAGAGCCGGCCCGGGGAGCAGCTCGAGGCTGCTTGAGCCCCTCGCAGTGTGCAAACAGACCCTGCCCTGGGAGCAGCTCGAGGCTGCTCAGGCCAGCCCCGGTGTAAGCCAGATAACCGGAGCCCCGCAGTGCGATCCAGCCAAGGAACTAAAAGAGCCCCAGAGCCTAGAGCAGGGCTCGGGAAAGGTGGGGCCCAGGAGTAAGGCTAGGTAAACCCAGCTAGCAGCGGCTAGGTTGCTCCCCCTGAGAGCTGGAAGAGCCCCAAAGCGGCGCCCCGGGCCAGGAGGGGTCTCGGGGTGATGCATACAACGCTGGTGAGGCCTCTCATTGAGCAAAGGGCTCTGAGGCCCGGTGGATCTGTAAGTTGCTGGCGGAGTCGGGTCCCGCAGGGGAGGCATTCCTGAAATAAGGCGACCCCCACCCCAAGAGGGACACCCTGGGTGGAAGTTTCCCTCCCAGCTAGGCCTACAGAAGGGGAAGCGCCCCTTACTAGCTAGGATCCAGGGGTAAACACGCCTTGCATCGTGTAAAACTGCGCCTCATATTTTGTCCAATTGTTATCATGATTATGAATATGTTTTACAAAATGTTATGGAATTGGGTGAGCTTGGTATAATAGGTTTTTGGCTTTTTGCATTGTAAATATTCATCTGTATACCTTTGGTGTTGTTAAAAGATATTGCCAAAACTATTTTTCAGAAAGTTTTCCTTTGGAAAGTTTTTCCAAGGAAAACTTTCTGAAAAATATTCTTGACAGTATCTTTTAACAAAAGAAAACTTTCTGAAAAATATTCTTAGAATGAATATATATATATATAAAAGATATTGCTAATAGATAACAAAAGAAAACTTTCTGAAAAATATTCTTAGCAATATCTTTTAACACCACCAAAGGTATAATATAAATAATTATATTTATTTAAAAATAAAAATAATCAAATTTATTTATATAAATAAATAAAAAAAATATTGCATAAGAAATAATGTGTATATTATAATTCAGTCAGCTGTAAATAATTAAGAGCATTAGCACTGTCGCCTGCCTCATCCATCCCTTCCCATTGAGGATGGGCAATCCCTTGGGTGTTCCCGGGTTACACCCCTCTGCCGAGCGGCTCTAACATCTTTGGATGAAAAGTACTGGGTGGCAGGGCTGTTATCAGAATATGTTATGGGCCTTCATTTCTACAGGCACATGTAAAAGTGCAAATGTCGCAGTTAAAACCGATTGTGTCCCTGAACCCAGTAGCGAGAGGCCAAAATGCTGACGTTTCTCAGCAATTCTGTGCTCTGCCCTGACTACGGGAGCAAATCCAAAAAACAGAAGTCCTTTATAAGAAGCCTTCTAAAAACCCTGATCCTGTGTTTGGATGGAGAAAGTCTGTTCATTTCCCAGAGACGCACTGCATTTTGAATACTAAATTCTGTAAACTGCACGTTTAGGCCTGTGTAAATACATATGCGGATATTGGCTTTGTTGTTGGTATTAAAAAAAAGTGAGGGGGGGGAGTATTTATTTATTTTTTACCCTTACGCTATCTGACGGTGCATGCGCCGTTCTGAGCAAAAGGCCCAGCGGTGGCAAAGTGCTTTGGCTTGACTGGGGGTGCAGTTGGCCATGCCGGCCCTCTCCATCTGCTTAAGCTTGACCTTGCCGAATTGATCTCTGTTTACTGAAGTGCCTTGTCCTCAGCTGTGTGTTTTACCATGGAATAGCTCCGTCTCCCTGGGTAGCCTGAGGTTAAAATGAATGGACGCTTACCAGCGAAGACAAGGCCGCAGGTGACAAAGCCTCGTGTGCGATCTCTCGTATTTACCTTGAGCCTGATGCTGACAAAGCAGATGTTGGAGAAGGCCCTTTGAGATCCGAGAAGGCACTTGCACAAGGAAGGACCTCTGGACCCAGGCAGTGACAAAGCCAGGTAAGCCGCTGTCTTTCTTTCTGAAAATTTGAGACCTCGTTGCCCTGAACATCTTGCCGGCAAGTTGCCCCGTGTGTCCGCTGATACTGTATATTGGAACGAGCTGCTCATCAGTCAACCAGGGGACTTGAAGAGATGAGGACAACTTGCAATTTTAGCTCCAGATCATCCTTCTTTCTTAAATCCTTGTTTTTAAGAAAAACAAAAAAAACCCAAGCCCCTTCTGCACTGATATTTGGGTTGCCTTTGGACAACTGGATTATTTATTTTGCTGGGCTACAAACTCTGTGCTTGTGCTTCATTTTCTGAAGGTTATTGGGTGGGATCCTGTTTATATATAACTGTGGTCTAAAACAGATTAATTAAGGCATTTTAATAAATACCCTGATCACCCAGTTGTCGCTTCTGTTTCTAAATTGCTTTTATCCTTAAGCACCCGGGTCCCCATGTGTTAGCTTAATACGTCGCTAGTGTAATATCTTTGATGTTGATTAAATTAAAGAACGGTTTGCACTGCAACTCAGATTTGATTATATGTTCTTAATCTTTTTTTTTTCCCCCTTCTCCAAAGAAATGTAGCTTGCCATAAGCGAGCTTCTGTACAGGGTTTTAGCAAACACATGATTGGAGTACCTTGAGAATTAAAGGAGACGAAAAAAATGATATTCTGCTGTTTGTTTAGTCAAGAGAGAGTAAGCTGCCTTCCAAGACACGGAAATCCTACTTCAGACTATTTTCAAGTCTTAAACTTAACAAGATTTTGCTTTCAAGCAGGGAATCTCATTAATCTCTTTATATCCCAGTAAGATAATTTATTTTAATTTCACTCGTGGGCTGCCTCGCAGTGTCAAAGAAGATTCTCGTCCAATACCTTTCAAATGAAATATCAAGGTAAATGAGGGCTTATTTGGAGAGGAAGAGTAGGTGTCTGATTAGGTCAGCACTTGGGGGCAAGATGGCTCTGTGCACTTGTAATTGGGCACAGGCAGGCTTTTATCTGCAAGTCAATGAGTTTTGAATCCAGCCCAGCTTGGTGAGAGCCTGGGTCCTTATTATCATCCACCATTTGGATGGTGAAATGAGTAGCTGGCTTGTCTAGTCTCCTTGGGCAGTCTTATTAACAGCCTCATGGGTTTTTTAGTGCGTGTCATGGGGGTTTTTTGGTTGTTGAACATCTAACTCTCCAGTGAAAGCTTAAGTTAAACGTCTCCTACCTGCCCCGGGCTGATCCCTCTACCTGTTCAGACCTTGGAAAATGTGGTAGGTTGCTCTTTCGACACTGGATGCTGACAGGAGACCCACAAGATCAGCAATAATTATCATTACTTTTCTTATCCGCATGTTTTAGCCTTCTGCTCCTTTAAGAGGCTTTGATGCCTCACGCTGTTGTGAATCTGTTAATGAAGTGATTTCCATCCTGATTGATTTCTCACTATGGAGTAGGGCATGGAGTGGCCCAGATCTAGAGGATGAAGGCTACCGGGCCTTGGTTGCCCTGGCAAGCCAGTCTCTAGGCCACAAACACTGTCATCTCTTAGCACTTAGCAGCATACTGATGGTGTGGGAGCAGGAGAGGCAATTGTCCCGGGCTGCTATTTGCTTGGAAACCACAGAATGACCATTTTTTCTGGCTTGTGAAAGGTCTGCATCCCATTAGGGTAGGCTGCACGTTCCCCGTTGCACACTGCCCCCCCCCCAGCCATCCCACATGCAGGGGGGCACCTACCTCACCTTTATTAAAAACCTATGCAGTTGTGAACAATTCTCTGCTTGTTTATAGTTTTGGCCTTACAGTCTCCACAAGAGCTAGGAAAGAGATGTTAGACTCATTTCAAAATCACAAACTAAAGTGAAGATGGATTGTCACAGAAATCACAGAGAAGCAGGGCTGGAAGGGACTTCTAGAGCTGATCTAGTCCAAGGTAGGAAAGGTCTTGGGTCCCTTCCCGGGATCAAACCTGTGACGTTGGTGGTGTTAGCACCATGGCCTAGCCAACATGGGCCAAAGGAAGTTTCGGAGGGACCCCACGCTCATACCCAGCTATTCTCAGTCTTGCACTTTAATCAGAAAACAATCTACCTTCTCTGTACTTTCTGCATCTTTCTTTACCCATTGTTCCTCCCTCCTGGGATTTATCATGAACAGAGAAGCTGCTAAGTGAGAAGGTTGGATCGTGGTGATGTGCAGATCTGAGCGAGAAATACCTCAGGGGTTTTGCCACCTGACCGAATTTAGGTGCAGCTTGGGTTTCCCATTGCAAAAATGCCGTGCACTGTGTGAACAAGGCATCTCTGGCATCAGAAGTGGAACAGGAAATAGCATTTGTTTATGGATTAGGTACAAAAGTAGGTTTCCATCCAGGGATATGACTCAATCAATGGCTCTGTGACTCTTCCCGAAATGTGGATTCCCTGTCTGATCCAGGATTTGCCGTAAGGCTTCGGTGAATGTTTGTAAAGGGCTTGGGAGCCTCTTCTGACAGACGCTACTGAAATGAAAAGTGTGATTTGCGCTGACTTGACAGTCCTGTGACTCATCTGGCTCTTATCTGAACATTGATCCAAAGTGATTTCCATGGAGCCAGTTCTCTAACCTCAGGCGAAATACCTTTAGTTTTTTTCTTGCTGCAGAGGTGTTTGTTTCCAACAAGGCTTGACCAGTGTAGGAGTGCTGATGGATCCGTCGGATCAGAATATGCTTGTGGGCTGTGGGGTATATTAAAGGGAAATGTTCAGTCTTTCAAACACGCAACTTATTAAAAGAACCAGATCAAAAACCAAACCAAACGGGGGAACCCCCCCCCCCCGACTTCCTCTGATCCTAAAGTCTTGAAAGGGCTTTATCTTTCTATGGCAGGTAACCAAAGAGGCACAGTTCAAGCTGAGTTCTCAGTAAGGTTTTTTTTTCATTTCGTAGTCAGCTGATGAGAATAACTAGCTTTAAAAAAATCAATATTTGCTTTTGCCTAAAGAATTAAGACTTTACATTTCTGAGAGATGACTCTACCCTCCAGGAGCCCGGTGAGCTTAGTGTGATTATATACAAGGCCGCGGACTGATCCTAAGGCTCACTGCACATGGGTATCCCCCCACTGATTGTAGCAGAGCTGTACATGGTTAAAGGGTTTCCTCCAATATCCAAGAAGATACAGGATTAGGGACTAAGGTACCACTCAGTGGGCACGTCTACACATGCCTATTAGTGTGCAGCAATAAACTCCAGAGCTTATTGCTGCTGCGTGTGCATCTGCATGTGCTCCCAGCCGGCAACACACTGAGCTGAGTTGGAGCAGCCCCAGCTGGCAGGGGACCCAGGGGGTCAGCCTGCCAGCCTAGGCCTGCTTCAGCCAGGCTCAATGTGCTGCACAGGGGCTGGTGGGGGCACGAGGGCACTTCAGTGTGGGGCAAGCCCCCACCCTCAAGCACCCTTGTGCCCCAGCCAGCCAGGTCAGCGGCTATGCACGCACTGCTGCGCATGAGAAAAACTCTGAAGCCAAGGCAGTACTTGTAAATCCTACTACAAGTATTAGTACTGTTACTATTACTAGTATTATTTATTAGTTTTTTGCACCCTACTAGAGCTGCACAGGTAGGCCCTGAGATGCTTCCTGAGGAGTTAATTAGTTGACTGTGCAGTAAACATCTCGTGTAGATGCGCCCAGTGTGAATGAGGTCAACAGAGTCCGGCCGCATGATGTTTCCAGGCTGCTGAGCCAGTTGGGGTCACTCACAAAAGGGTACATTTTGCTGTAATAGGAAGACAGATAAAAGCGGTGATTTTCAAGTGGCTTCACTGGTATGTAGAACAGAAAAGGGAGCTTCATCAGTGCTACCAGCAGCTCCCTCTGCTTCTTCCTCGCCTCTGTATACAAGATAGTCTGAGGATAGTTTAAAGTTAATGCGTTCTTCTCCCAGAATGATCTGCTCTTCTTGTAGCCTTTTGTATTTTTCCTCTTGCTGGTGCCACACGTCTGAAATTGTATTAAAATAAAGCTGAGTTTCATTAAATCTGTTGTTATCCTTGCAAACTAGAAATGGTTCTCTCTCTCTCTCTCTCTCTTATAGTTTCAATAAAAAAAAAAAGAATTACTAGGCACAGTAGAGCAAAGTCCTATAAACTCCCTCCTGGTTTTAATCTTCCTTAGCAAATATATAATCTATATTATATAGAGTAGCTTGCTGTTTAAAAAGCCTGTCTTCCCATAAGACAAGGAGTGGGCAGCACTTAAAGGGAGACGTTATATATTTGAAAATATTCACAGTAAAACCCTGTGGTTAGAAAATGTTTGTGACCAAACTCCTATTCTTCATTTGAGAGTCATTTACCAGTAGGAGTCTAAAAAGGCAGGTTGCTCAAACTCTGATTGCCCTCCACGCTGCACTGCTTGCTGACTTTTTAGATGCCTTCCTCCTGGTAATTATCCAGGCTTTCTAAACGATGACGCACAACTTCCAGAGGGTTTGCACGGCAATTACGGCTGGACCATGCAGGCATGGTTAGTCGAGGTTAAGTTCAGAGTCGGATCTAAGGGTCCAGGTTAGAAGCCGAATTGAGACTAAAGTTCATTGCACGCGATGCCAGATGCTTGTGTGCTTTCTCATGGGGCTTTACCCTGACACGTTGGGTTTCCGTGGTTTGATTGTGCTATGGTGGGTCCACCTGAATTGACTGGGGGAAAGAAGATGGCTCCTGCCTATTGCCAATGAGACTCAGACCCCAAATGATGGGTAGGGCCCCAGGGCAGAGGTTCAAATCCAACCCTGCCGTCCGTCCTTCTCCGTCATTAGCGCAACCGTTGTTCCCTTGTTGGTCCAGTGTAGGTTAACGTTGAAATGATTATAACTCTCCATCAAACCCTGGGAGCATGGAAATCCTGGTTGGGAAATTCTGTCCTTGTTCCCTGGGGACCTGGGTCTGCTGAAATACCACGTATTTAACTGCTGAGTCGTGTTAGACTAAATAAGAGCTCTTTTATATGGAATGAGAAAAGTTAAATGAGTTGGCTGGGTTTACAAGGAGCCATTAAATATTTGTTGCTGAGGTTTGATGGCTTTCCATTCTGTCTCTGCTTTGCTGTCGAGTCTGTTTAAAGCAATATAAATAATCCTGGAGGGCTTACTGCATCGCCGGTGTGAGCTGCTGGATGAAATTAAGATGTAGGGTTTATGGCTCTGTGGTCTTGCTGTTTTGGATTAAATCTGCTAACGGGGATTGCACAGCTCGGAGGAATTGGCTGTAAAGTTGGGCTGGGTTGAATGTCCCCAGGGGTTGGGGACAAACTGAAAGGGCCCATTCCCAGTTCAGGACCCTCTCTTCCTATCTAGGTTTGCTCAGCAGTGGCCAGCAGTCATTCAGTGCCCTCTGCAGCCTGTGTAGCTGGTTCCCAATGAACAAATTAGCACTTCCTACACTAGATTGAACCTGAACTCCACCCCCTCCTACCCCATCCCCTAAGCAGTCTCTCTTATTTAGACCTTGGCTGTGAAAAGCAGGTTGGGGGGTACTGACTTGGGCACCATGAATCTATAGGAATGGAAATGAAGATGCACAAGGGACCCCATAACTATCTAGAGATGTTGAACTATGCTTCCCCTCTCTCGCCCTTTCCCACCATTAGCAAGACGTAAAACTTTGGAAAATCATCCTTTTCAGAATAACTTTCCAGATGGGATCAACCCACATGGTGCTATCCAGTGTCTTAATTGGGCAGCCTACTGCAAAGCAAGTGGTGTCCATCCATCTGGATGTTATCAATAATAACAATACCCAAGATATTTGGCCCATTTTTTATTCCTACTTCCATGAGAATGAGTTCCTTTCCCATTGATTTCTTATGCTGCTGTGGCTATTGCTAACTCACTCCCCATCCCAAAACAGTGTCATGCTCTAGGGGATCCCACAGGTTACTCTTCCTTTCTCCCAACAATGGGAAATTAATCTGTAAGTGGAACCCTTATCTACTCTACTTTCCTTGCCCCGTCGCCTTGGCCCACTTGGCGTGGCGTAACAAAGGAGAGGAGGCGATTGCACGTCTTCTGTGAAGTGGCTAGTTTTCTAGTTTCCCCATGTTTTAGAGAATCGCCTGATAAAGCAATAGCTCAGCTTTATTGATTATGTCAAAAGCAGTAATTCAGGGAAGCTATTTAAATTCACAAGAGGACGCTGTGGCAATTATAAGTGTCTGCAGCAGATTATTAATCATTTTTGTTATGGCTATCAAGCCACAAGGCAGACATTTTCTGTACGGCTTGCGTGGTAGCAGGCGCTCCAGTAATGACTTGGGTTTGACTTGGTAATCGGTTCATAATGTGGAATAAAAAATAAATAAACAGAATGTTCTTCTATAAATCAATATGCGTAAAGGTTTATAGGAAATGGCTATAGGAGAGCGTGAACTTGGAGCAGTATAAGTTCCTATTCTGCTGAATCGAAACAAAACCCCGTGGAAATGCCATGCCCACCTTTTTTTAGGCAGAATTATTTCCAAAATAACACAGTGGTTTGTGACGGAGCAAGTTGATTTCTTGCAATTTTTCCCTCCACTTAAGCATTAATGAAAGCCTCAGTCAAGATGGAGCTCCTTTGGGGCTGAGGCTCTCCAAGGAGATCTGTGTTGGCATCACAGGCCTGTGTGCTCTTGTCGAAGCGAGAGGGCGGAAAGGCGCCGTTCTCTGATGCTGGGGTGTGAGCAAATGTGCCACGCGTTGCCCACCCTGAAAAATGAGCCTGAGCTTTGTTTCTCCTTTTACTGAGTAGAAATGAGTTATTTCGGCATTTTCCCTTGTGCATATTCCTTGCAAATCTGACTTGGGGAGTTAACGAGAGTCCTGTCTTTTCTAGGAACTCTGTTGCTCTAATTATAAATTGATGATTTTCTTCCCCCCCCCCCCCAACCTAGCAGTACGATTGGGGTGGGCAAGTGGGGAACCAGCCGCGGTTGTGGGTTTCGAGAGGACACAAGAACGGTGGGGGCTGCTGTCAGCCCAGTCACCGCAGCTGTCCCAGCCAACGTCGCCAGAACTGCGTGTCCAGAGGAAGCGTAAAATCCACACTGTCCGCCTCTAATTGGGTCTCGACTTTTGTCCTTGCCACATTTTTGTGCGTGCGGTAAAAATACCAAGTGTGCCTTTATTTTGGTATTTTTAATGCATTTTAACCTTTTTGTGTCCTTTCCCTGGTCATTTGATTCTCCTGTGGGATTTTTGTGAGGGCAAGAGCAGTTCAAGGTCTTTCACTGTAGTTATTGATTCCCATGCGGGGGAAAAGCTGTAATTTTTTACATCTAAAACTGAACTTAGAAATCTGGAGTCGACTACTTGGAATTGGAGCAGCCTGGTATTTATTTATCTCTGATATTCTTGTTGCCCCTATTAGGGTAGTAGCTGATAGCTGAGCACCATAATTAGTAGCGGTGCCTAGTGCTTGTGAAGATACTACCTGACTTGCAGGCATCTTGGTAAATGCATAACTACTATAAGGTTCATAACTATTACGAGGGCCAAAGATGCTTGGTGCCTCCGCAAATTCAACTAACGAGACTCACAGCTTTTTTTTTTTGGAAACTCAAGATCTTGGAAATTCAGACCTAAAGTGACTTCCCCAACACATGTAGGAAGTCCCATGGCAGGGGAAAGCCAAGAGCCTGTATTGCCCGAGTCTCAGGCTCGTGCCCTAACCGGTATACGTGGTTCCCTCCCCTTGTAGGAACAGAACAACCTCTTCTCTCTGCCTGTTTTGACTTGCATGAACTATTTGCTGGCAGCAGTAATGAAACCCCGCATGAGTTATTGCCTGCCACTCTTGCATCTTAATACCAGAAATATGTCAACAAATTAAAGGAAATTCAGACGACAGCAATAAAATCAGTGAGGTGACAGAGACTGACTGACTAAGGGAAGATTATTAAAAGGAGATCACAGAACCTCTCTGGGAGGCAGCGTCATCTAGGCAGCTCTGATGTCTTGGTGGAGCCAGTGCCTATCTAGTTTCTTGGGATAAAGGATTTGGCAGGGTCTTGCAACGCAGTCGAAACGGGCTGGGCAGATTCCAAGGAGCAGACGCATCAGAAGACGGGTGTCCAAGGTTTATGGAGATGCGGTGCATCTGGCAGGCATGAGAGATGTGTCTGGGAGGACGCTGGCCTCCTGGATAGGAGGGCAGCTGCAAGTACATTTCTTGATGTAAACTGGAGTTTACGTCAATAGGGCAATGCTGGTCCACGTGGTGAAATGGAGCCAGAGCCTCTGACCGAACGTTTCTTGGGAGCACAAATGGATGGAGACTTGAATTTCTTCAGTCTACCGAGGTCTAGGACTTGAATTGGGTAGCTGTAACGGCTCAGGCTGCGGCGCTTGTAGAAGGGCTGGTCTGCTCCCACACATCCCTTGCATGCTTAGTGTGTCAGCTCTTCAGGGTAGGCATCATCTTGGCTGAAGGACCTGGCGCGACAAGACCTTGCTCTTGATCAAGGGTTTTGGGTGCTGCTGAAGTATGTATAATAACTAATCTGTTTGATCTCACCGAAGCATATTAAGCCTCATTTCATGCAGCCTATAATAGGTGCCGGCATTGTACAGTACCCAGCTAGATGCATGATTTCATAAAACCCCTTTTAGATATGAACCGAGCACCTCCTATACCACAACGCTGAAGCATCTTGGAGGAAAGCTTGGTCAGAAACCAATTTCCCAGATAAACACCTTGTCTCCAACGCAACAACCTTCCCTGGAGCATGTGGACAGCCCTTAATAGGATACACGCTGGACACGGCCCGTGTGGCCACTTGATATACTAGTGGCGCCTAAAATCCTCGCCTGGCTGCAACTGTGGCAACCCTGACCAAAGCACGGAGCACGTAGTAACATCCTGCCCCAGGTACGAGTTTGAAGGCGATATCCTGGAGTTACACTTGCTTTCCAGCAGCAGGGCATTGGCCTGCTTGGGGAATCGGGAATTAAAACTGTGACGATCACTCTTGGCCCTAAAGCCAGACGAAAGAAGAAGAACGGTGGTGGAAAGTATTTTTCCGCCTTAGGGGAGGTTTTTCTGTAACCACAAGGCATTTCCAGTGCTGCTGCTTCAAGGAGGAGGGATGGTGGTTAGCTACGCAGGGGTGGCCTCGGACACGTGGGTTCGGTGCTGAGTTTCCCCCACAAAATCTCCCGCGTCTTGGGGAAGTTGCGTTGTCTGTAGGTCTTGTTCCTCCATTTGTAAAACGGTGGGTAATGGCATTACTCTCCCATGCAGGGCTGTAGTGAGAGGAAATACCTCAAAGGCTATGAGATGCTCCTGCGCTACAGCCATGGGACCATAGATGTATTGCAGATAAAACATGGAATATAGCTGGGATTTTGCGGGGGAGGACTTTGGTCCCAGTCATCAGTCAGATTTTTTTCAGCTTTCAATCTGTGCTCGTGTTCGTCGAAGAGCTCGGCCTTTTGGCTGCACTTTGGGTACTGAGCTCATGCGTAAAACCTGCCTGCGAGTGCCGTGGTGGGAGCTACTTGGTGCCAAAGCCAAAAATCAGGCCTCCTACATGGCCAAATGGCAGCTGAGCTCTCTTGAAAATGCAGCTCCAAACGCTGTTGCCGGGCACTTGAAAATTTGTCTCCGCGTCTTTCTCTTGAACGTAGTTATGCTTTTTTAATAGCTACACATTCAAACAACCCTGTGTGTTAGCTGGGGCCCTCTCCTCCTACGAGCAATATGTTGGGGCCGTTCCACTAGATCAGTCTCCTCCAAAGCTGTAAAAGCTGAACGGTCTCTTAGGATGGCTATTGCTGCGGTTCACGTGGGGTCCTCTGTTGTTACCGCCTTTGATGCCATGACATTAAGTGACTGCTTCCCTTTGGTTACCAGTGAGACCTTGAGGCTGATAAAGCTGGCTAGCTGAAGCAGGGAAGTCCTGGCTGCAGTCCAGCCCACATTTATATCATGGACGTGTCTTTAATAATGTAGCTAAGCAGAGTCGCTCCCTATTAAAAGCAGCGAAAGGGACTGGGAATGTCTTCCACCTCCCTTGCTTAGTGACCTGGAACTAAATGTTGCTTTATTATTAGAAAGAAATAATACAAGGGGATCAGGCAGAAAGGCTTTGGGTAATGTGTCTTTATGAGAGTGCCATGCTTATATGTGCCTCTAAAGCAAGATGAAGTGCTGGCTCGCCCATGGTGAAACGGGCTACCGAACCAAGCAGTGACCTTCAGTAGATGCGGGGGCACGGAGCCCATGGAGATGGATAGTTGAGTTAACCGGCTTCATCCTGGTCCTCTTTGGTTGGCAATGTTGCATCGCTGCCAGCGTTGCTTTGTAAAACCAAGGACTTGACAAAGTTCTTCACCCTTTTCCGCTTCGGCACATGCAAAAGTCTCTGGCGCTGGTGGTAAGGATGTGGCCACGCAGCGCCCTTGGCTCTTTGCAGTACAGTGCTGCTTTTGTGCTTGTGCCAAGTTAGCAGGTAACCTGAGAGAGCAGATAACCCGAGAGAGAGTCTACATCTCGGAGGGCAGAGGTCTGGTTTATTGCTGATAGCAAACTTCACTCAACGACCCAGAGAGGGAAAGAGTGCCTCGCACAAATCCCAAACCAGAGCTTGCCAAAGGTTGTGTTTTTGCGGCAATCGGGGTGTGGCTGAAGAGGACGGGGATTTGGCTAAACCGTGATATGGGTGGATGCCTGTGGCGGGGACATTAATAGCCATCTTAAAGTCCATTTTGCTGCCTGTTATCTCTGGTGCCGTGCAGAGCTTGATCTACTCCTGATGGGTGAGGTTCACCCCTTTGCAGAGGCCGTGAGGTCTGCTCTCAGTTTACAGCCTGCATTAAGGGCTTATATGGGATAAAGTGGACAGAAGTGGTGCCTAGATCCTCTGTGTGCAAGAGCGAATTGCCTCTTCCTGGGAGGTCTGTTCTCAGCTTTAATAGATGTGAACGGAGGGGCTGGGGGTGTACAGGATGTTTCCTTTGGTGGAGGTGAAAAAGGAGTGGAAACTCTAGTCCTCGGAGTGATAATGGCTGTGGAATAAATATGCACAATGATGATTGTATGCAGGCCAGACTGTCTTCAGCTGTTTGAATTCCATCGGAGCTGGGTTTGCATAGCAGAGGCGGCAATCTGGACTTTGCATGCTGAGAAGTAGCAGTCGGGGGCTTCATCAGGACCTTCTGCACATTCAGCCTGCAAGCGATGTCTGGTCCTGCCCTTTCCAGCTCGTGCACTGGAAACATCTATCACCACCTCTTTGCAGAGAGTGGAAAATAATCCTGCTCTGTTGGAAGGGCTCCAAGGTCATCCTCCTCTGTCCCCTGGCTTTCTGTAGCTCTAGATCATCAGGATGCAGAGCTGGCAGCTTCCAGGCAGAGACGGGGAGCAAGAGAGGTAGAGGAAATTGCAGATTTCATCAAGATGTTGATTGTGAGAAGTGTCTCGCTTTCCTTTGTGCCAAAATTGGTTTCCTTCGGGGAGGGCCTTTTAGTGGATGTGGATGTGGGAAATCCAAGTTCTTTGCTTGATGTTACTGTGCATTTCTTCTATGATTTTTGAGCATGTGTTTGCACCAGCTGTTTGTATCAGGAAGGAAACATGTCCTGAACTCATAGGGGTCTTATGAGGATAAAATACCTTGGCAGTTGTGGAGTGATCTGATGAGAGATGGAGAAGTATATGAGTGGGAGCTGCAGAGAAGCTAGCTTACTGCAAAGGCTGTCCCCAGTCGCCTGCTATGGGGTGGGAGGGAGGCTGCGGGAGGGTCAGGGCAGAAATGGGGAGCCAGGGGACTGGGGAGGGGGAGTGACCTGTTTCTCTGACTCCTGCACTCTGGACAGACCCAGGGAAAGGGCTTTCTCCAGAGACCACATACATAAATGGTGACCCTCTCCTGGAGCGCTGAAAATAGCTTGCATTTGCCGGTCACTTTTTGTGGTATAGCGTTGTCCTGCTGGATAGCGCGAGTGGATGGAGAAGCAGCAGTTTAATCTTGCTGCAGTCGCCTCCCATCCTTGCCCAACCTCGGAGTCCTTCATGCAGAGCCCAAACACAGCCAGGCACCTACACAGCCCTAGAGATACTGCTTCCCGCGGGAGGATAGCCGTCACCTTTTCCCCGCTATGGGCTGCCCCCGTCCCCGTCTCCCTTGTCTCTGTGGCTTTGTGCTGTGCAGCCCTGGAGCGGGGTTTTCAAATGCATTTGGGGCCCGGCCAATCTCTTGCTTCCATTGACCCCCCAAGAGTAAAGTCTGACAAGGCAGAGGTGCTCCCGGGAGGTCATTAGCTCATGTTGCTGCGCGAAAATTTGATCTTCTTCAGCCAGTGTGCGAGCCCGCTAGTCTCCCCGGGCTAGTTTGGGGAGTGGGCTAGCCCCTGACTAAACCATCAGACGCCGCTGCCTTTGAAATGGCCTGAAGTCTGAGTGATTGTAGGTCATTTCACAGGGTAACTCGTATGTCTTGGAGGGGCAGAAGCTTTTTGTCTAGCTTCTCTGTCCTTGGAGGAAAACCTGATTCTTAAAGCAGTCACGTTGGCTCAGTCACCACTGGCTGATGTCTGGCCATGACTGAGCAAAATGCAGGATTTAATTTAAATTAAAGGTCTCTCGCTAGGAAGAGGCAGCACAAACCCTCCTTTTCCCTGCAGTCGTATTTCACATGCTGCAAACCACCGAGCCGACCTCCTGCTTTCTTATTCACCATCTGCACAAGTTCTCTGCTGCTGACAAGTGGAGTCGTCTTAGCTGGCTGCATCTGAAGTATAGGCCCTTTCGTTATATGTCCTTTTAGAGTTAATATTGACATTTTGGAGCCAGTTTAAATTCCAAGACTTCCTGATCATAGGGTGGTTCTCTACACGCCCCCCCACAACACACACACCCTACACCCACATCATGCCAGTTAAAGGGCTCAAACACTCTTCTGTAACACTCCGTGGTTACGGACACAAATTACACCTAAACCAGTATAAGTGATTGAAAACCAGTTCAGATCTGTAACACAGCAGAAGTTCAGTGCGCAGAAACTGCTTTAAAAAGGGCTGAAACCGGTTTAAGATGAACCTGGATGTCTGTAGTATCAGACTTAACTGATTTAGGTTAAATCAGTTTATTGAGCTTCTGCCCCAGATCCCCTCCAGGTTCAAGTTAACTCACAGTCCCTCAGCATCCCAGGATGCTTTGCACCTCCCCCAGCGAACCCCACCTCACAGGGTGGGCCGGCTAGCATTGGCCCAAGCTGTCTGCTCCAGCCAAGCAGTGAGGCATGCTCTAGCGCCCCCTGGCTTCTGGCCTGGGCTGCTGCAGGCATGTGGCTGCATTTCGGGAATCAAAAGTAAATGTCTGTTCGCTTGCTTATCGGTTCAGTCTACGTAGCTTAGACTAACCTGTGAAGACTGGATGGATTCAGTCTCAGGCTTTTTGAACATCTGTACTTAGCTGTTGTAAACAATATTTCAGTCCATTCCCAAGCAATAGAGCAAGATAACAGGAGACAGCCTGGCGTAATATTGTGGGGCATGAATTGCTAGAGAGAGCAATGGATAATACCTGCCGCATCTTCCACCTAAACATCTCCAAATACATGAGTGAATGGACTTGGGAGAAGCCATGGAGGGGAAATGTAATCCCCGGTCCAGACAGGGAAGCTGAGGCACAGGGATTCTGTGACAGACAAGTCTACAGAGCTAGTGCCAGGGTTGGGGAGCAGGGGGTGGTCTGGTTTTGGAGCTCCAGGCTTACAGCTCCAGGCCCAGTTCACTAAATAATGTATGCCTCCGCATTTCCATTCCCATTAAGGGCAGGCCTGTGCTGCTGTGCTGAGCTTGCTGGCTCATGTATGGGTAGCAGCATAGCTATAACAACCTGAGTATTTACCCTGCTATTCGAGCAGGTTGTGCAGCCCACACTGAGCTGCATGCTGCTGTGACTACTCTGAACTAGCTGATTTAAAGCAAGCTGCAGTCTGCAGGGACTGCAGTGAAAGACATACCTTTAGGGTGCCGAGTGTTTCTGGGTCAGGTAATTAATAGAAGCCGTGGGTTAATCAGCTCTCTTGATGATGACTGGGTGTTGAACATGGCTCTGGCTGAGGTGCAAGATGAAGTGCCTCATTACTGCAGATAAATTGCTCAACTTCCTTTGGATGCTGTTGCAGTTCTATAAAGTTCCTGCCCAGGGAACCTGACAAGGAAAATTGCCAACTTCCACAACTGCATAGCGCTGAAGTCTTTGAGCAGGGGAGACCCAGGAGACACTAGAGCTCAAACAGACATTATAAGCTCAATGAAGAAACCCTTGACTGAGGTGCTTTGAAAGTCAGCGTTGACAATCATGGTCCTTCTGTTCTTAAAATCTATTGCTGCGAACATCAGGCTAGTTTCCAAAGTTTGGGCCTGTTTTGTTTCTAGCCTGATCTCCTTCCTGGAATGTCACAGGCCAAACTCATCCCTGTAACGTCAGTGGAGAGCACAAGGGATGAATTTCACCCCATGGGCCAAATTTATAGCTGGCATAAGTAGGCCTGATTCCAGTGATGCTAGTCATGGATTGCAGCTGCTGCCAGTGGTGGCTTTGGCCCCCGGTTTATAAGCAGCCTCCTCCCCCACCGTCTGCAATGCAACCTAGTCCCTATGAGGGAAGCCAGTATCCAGCAACCAACTAGGCAAAGTGCCTGTGAAAATCCATCCTTTAGTTTCCAGCACATCGATGTGGAATCTCTTTAAAGACCGTCTCCCCTGAACAACCAATTTAAACTTGCCCCTACTTAACATGCATTTAACTGGATCTAATTCTGATTTGCTACAACTGTCCATAACCTTGGGTCCACTGCACTATTCAGCCTTTTAGCTTTTCACATTTGATGCCTTCGCTGGGTAGTTGAGAAACTTGTTAACTTTTTGCAAAGGATTCTTTAGGCAGGCTGTGTTACATGCACCAGCAGAGCTTCCCAGGAATTGCTTCTCTGTGTTTAATTAAGTATGGGTTATGTGCAAAAATTAGGTAGTCGTATTTATTTATGAAGCTGTCTGTGCCAGGCTTCTTTGTGTGTGAACCCAAAAGGGACAATCTTGGATGAATTGCTGGTCCCTAAAAATTGCCGTTTGTCTGTGGCGACTGACTTATATGTTTTCAGAAACAAAAATCAATGTCTCCTGTGTAAATAGGCTTGTTTCTCCCTTAATTTTTTTTTAACAGATTCACCTCCCCTTTCTTTATACTGGACATGTCTATGCAAGATACTGCGCAGTACACTAATAACACTGTGCAGTAGCGTGCTAGTCAAAAACGCTGCTAATACGCTACTGCGCAGTAAGCATTACAAAAAAGCCATGTGCTGGCGCTACTGCACAGTAGTGTAGGGGTGATCACAGTGTATCACAGGGGTGATAAACACTGTTATCAATTCCCTGCTGGGCTGCTCAGCAGGTGGGGGAACCCCTCCCTAATCGGAGCATCTTGCTGGAGCCTGGCCACGCCCCCCTCAGCTCAGCACTGTAGAAGGGATGGAGGGCTGCTCTAGCATCCCCTGGCTTCTAGCCTGAGTCACTGCAGGCATGTGCCTGCATTTCTGGAATGCCTCTTGGGTTACAAACCAGTTTAGCCTAGCCAGGTTAGACTAACCTGCAAAGATTCAATCAGTTCAGGCTCAGGCTTTTTGGATGTCTATTCCTAGCCTAAATGTGCAGTAACTACTGCACATTAATGAATGCGTAGATGTGCCTACTATGCAACCTTTATAGTGTGTAAATGGTGGCTGATGTGTGTGCAAATGTATGGTGTAAAGCATGCCAGCAAAGCATGGTCGTCTCTCCCCATTTCTCTTTTTTGTAACATTCTTGAAATTAATATGATGTGACTGCACTTTTTAAACAGGTACCTCAGAACTTCTGGATACTAGGGATTTTTTTATGGTTTCACTTGAATTCCAGTCTTTTTTTCTTGTTTTCTTTTTTTGTACTGTTACGATCTCATTCTTAGCACCAGTGATTTTTGTGTCTTGTCTTAACATAAATCTAGCTATGCTTGCTAGGTTTTTGTCAGGGTTGTTTCTTTTGGCAAGCCCCGTGAAAATCTACCCCCATTTGATCAAGTTCTGAGTCTTCTAGGAAAATTCCAGTTTACACTTGCCCAGAGACAACTTAGAGTTTAGTAAATCAAAACTTTAATTTGGGCATTTCTTAACCTTTAAGAGCTTGATATTGCAGCCTTTCTCTCTTTCTCTCTCTCTCTCTGTACAAAATATAGGAGTTTATCTGTTCCAGTCACACCAGTGCAAAACTTCAGCAAGAACTCCTATATAAATTTAAATGGTTTCTTCTGTCCACCCTATGCCTCAGGGCACTTTGTGTAATGCCTGGGCCTAGGGTACGGCAGACTAAAGGTGCGAGGAATGCGTACAATATGTATGGGCATACCTAAGCTAGCTTGGGTACCAATGACAGCAAAACTGCAGCTGTATCAGCCTTAGATCAAGCCATGCTAGCCTGTCCGGTGTCCCTGGTACTTAGCAGCCAAAGCCTGTGTTGCTGTGCCTTCAATGAACATGGGCAGGTGCCCCGTGCGTAAGATCAGGGGCCCAGGCCCCATCCCCTTCAGTAGCACAGGCCTTGGATCCTGACGATTGGGAAGGCCCTATTAAAGTGGAAACAAACTGGAGTCGGACTCATTCTGCAGGGTTTGAGAAACTGAGACCTAGATAGGGTAGGCACGATGCTACGTTCTCCTGAGCCCCTAACCTGCTGCAATAGCCTCTTGCCCTGTCCTAGGTCTTTCTCTTGACCAGGCAGGTTCTTGGATAGCCTAATGTGATGGCCACTGTCTTAGCTCCCCCCAGGAGTTGAATGGGGGCATTCTGGTCTCTAACGCGTGAGTCACCACATCTTGAGCTGAAGAGCCGGGCACTTGGGTTGATGCTTGTAACAGGCTTTCATCCTTTGTAGATCAGGCACAGAGGGAGATTCATTAAAGACTTTGGCCAGTGGGCTGTATTGATGTAGGGGAAACACAGGTCAAAGCACTGGCTTTGAAGTCTCTGCTAGCTGCCCTCTGTGTCTGAAGCTCTTTCAAGCTCATGAGTCTCTCCCACTCCTTCCCTTTATCTTCATCTCCAATTACCTCGCTCAGAGACTCCTCGTACATCGGTGGAGGAATGGAAGGACTAACGAGTGGATCTATGCGACTCCTGCCACCCCCATGCACCCCTAACTAATTCTGCTTCGGATTATTTATTTGAAACCTTTAAAAAAAAGGTCTTCTTTTTAAAAAGGTTTGTGAAAACCTTCATTATGCCTTTTTTTTTTTTTTAAACCAAACCTTCCATTTTTGCATTGTTCTTGGTTCCCCCTCCCTTTACTTTTTTCCCTTCACCATTTTGTCACTGAGAAAGGGGGAAAGGAAAGAGAGAGAAGAGAAATTCTTGAAAATTGGGAAAGTTCAAAATTTTGTCCTTTTAATTTCCTAAACTTTTTTTTTCATGAAACGTACTTTTGGATTGGTTTTGCCTCTACATCTGCCATGCCTTGCAGTAGCGTGCAGTGTCCCGGTCGTGATCGCTCTCCAGTCCAAAGCTTGCAGTCCCAGTTCAAATCTAGAGAGAATTCAGGGCCAAATACTGTCTGTGGGCAAAATCCCAATGGGGATTTGACCGAGGACTGAGAAGCTTCAGCCTTTGCAAACTGCTGGGCCAAACTGTGCCACCTTGCATTTCTTTTCTCCCTTTGAGGAGCCTCCAGACTGTATCCTTGGGAGAAGAAACGGAGTGGAATAGACTTTTCTGAGATTAGTCACGCTTTCAAAACCGGTCAAAGAAGGAGTGCCCAGTACAGATGCCTGCGTACAGACGAGGGGCCTGGGGTTGCCAGGGCAGCAGCCGTGTGTCCGATAACTTTCCTTGAACCAGATGTCACTCGGGTTTCTGTCTGACTTGGAAAGCTGCAAATCAGCAATAGCCTTGGCCCATCTGAGGCCGATTTCGTTTCTTCTGCCGAGATAACATTGTAACAGCATCGTCTCCTCCATCGGACAGGAAGGATGCCAACCCAGTTTGCTGACATTCCCTCTGTGTGTGTGCGTGCGCGGGTGTGTGTGCATGTGCCCGAGTGTGTGTCTGTGTATGCACAACGTGCTTTTCATTTAGGCAAACCTATAGGGCAATTAATTTCAGGACCATTGTGCTGCCTTGGCAGGCTTCTGATTTATAGCCCGAGGAACAGCTTCTGGTTCAAAGTGCACATCCGCTGTGTGAATGCTCCCTGATCTTTACCCCCTTGAGGAAATGGCAGAGAATGCAGAGATTATTGCCACCAGACTGGGCTCCTAGTATTAACATGATAATGCCTGCACAAATTAGGTGAGAGTATGCATACAGAGCAGCTTTGCCTCCATACAGTAAGGAAACAGTCCAGTGTCTTCCCCCAGGGAAGACTGCAGCCACGTCCCCGTCCTAAACTGCAACCCTGGCTTTTTTCCCTCCCTCTTAACTGTGCTTCAAAGAGTCATTTTAAGAAATGGGTGTCACTGCTGAGCTGATGTCCTAGTACAGCACGTGGGAAAAGGCAGACTAACTTTAGATTAATGTAGCTGGCTGACTGCCGCTCTTTACAACACCAGTCCAGGAACTTTCCAGCTTCAGCGCCTTCCAAGGTGGCTTTAAAATATCCCTCCTTCCCCCATCTCTCAAGGCTGGGAGAGGTATTCTAAGGCTAAGCCAAGGGTTTTGCTCAGGCTTATCTCTAAATCATCAGGCTAATGATTAGCTGCCTCCTAGCAGGGTGCAAGCTTAACTCATTGAGTGCCAAGTATCATTGCCACCAGTTACTGCTTGCTGAGCTGCTTGCAAACCAAAAGTCGTGGCGTGACCCAGCACGCAGACACAGTCCCGTTCCCTCCTATATCCTAAATGGATATTTTTAAACCCGAAAGCTTGCTAAGCAAATGTGTTCCAACTATTTTAAGTTGGTCTAAGAAAAGATATCAGATTCACCCAAAGAACCTTGTCTGCCTGTGTCCTAAATGGGACACCCAGCACCCAGACATGGCACCTTCCCCTTCACCTAGATAAAATCTCCTTCCTGTTAACTTCAGGCAAGTTCATTAGCCTCATTTTTGGAAGACCTTAAGTCCTCTTTTCTCCTGCCTGATCTCCCCCCCAGTCACTGTCTGGAAGGATTTCCCCAAGTAGATACTGGAGCTGAACCCATCTAGGCACAAGCACTGTAGGGTGCCTGCTCCTAAAGCGGCAGTGGGCATGAGTGAGGGTGCCAAGTGCAACGCCCGGTCCGTGCAGAGCCAACGATCAGGGGCCTGTGACCCTCTGCTCTGTTTGCACAGGGGCTAGTTTTCAAAAGTGATCGAGGCAGCATTTCAGAGTTATCCATACATATGCCTGATCATTTTTTAAAATTTGAAATAGAGTTGGATGTTTTTTAATATAATTTTGGTGAATGGAATACTTTTTAACTATGTTGTGATCTATATATCTATATCTCTCTCTCTCTCTCTCTCTCTCTCTCTCTCTCTCTCTCTCTCTCTCTCTCTCTATATATATATATATATATAGATAGATAGATATAGATATATATCTGTAGATAGATAGATAGATAGATATTTTGTCCTCAAATTAAATATAAAAAATAGATAAGAGATTTATTTTGTTTCACAGAAAACTGTGTTCCAGAGAGGCCTTTACTAATTTAACAGTGGGCAAAAGCAGAACGGGCAAGAGTGAAATCACTTTCCATCAGCAGTGGCTAGTGAGTCCAAGGAGCATATTTTGTCCTGGAAATATCATGTTTCAACCATTCCAGAACCAAAATATTGTGAGTTTTTTTGGACCGTTGGTTCCAGTTTACTAAGCATCCCCGCCCCCCACCCCCACCCCTGAAAGCTAGGTCACTAGCTGAGAACAGCAATTGAATTTCTCAGCCAGGTCTACTGCTAATTTTCCCTAAGAGAAGGGCATAAAATTTGCTTCTAAAGATGAAATGGCTGGAATTAACTGAGCCCTTCCTGCAAACCCGGGGAACGTTTTTCTGGATTCACTGGAGAGCACTTATCTGTCATCCTCAGATGACGAGCTGAACTTTGCTCTCCACTGTCCAACCAGCCAATGCGAGTTGTTTTTTCAGCTGCAGTGATGTGATTCCAATGTTGTAAGAAGGGAATCCCACAAAATTGCCCTCTTTACCTTATAATAAATGCTCTCTCTTGACATCAGTGTATTTAGTGGTGGGGTCGGTCCTCCTCCTGGAACTTGCCGACGAGAGAGCATGTGTGTTTCAACGGGAAACGAACACGCAGCTCGCTCGGCTCCCCGTCCCTCCCCACTTCTCACCGCATGGTCCGGTGGGACGCGGG
>NW_017729001.1:26818147-26842257 GCF_001723915.1 Gavialis gangeticus
AGTGTGTTTGGGGCTGTAGAAAGTTGGCTTCTGGTGATGAGGTTAGCGGGGTTAATTGTAAGCCAAGGGGCTAGAAAGTCTTGTGAGACTCTGTTGTGTGGGAAGGAGCTGGAAACGGTATCTCTGGTTAGCCGAGTGTTGCAAAGCCTGCCTTTCTTAGGTACGGTATAGGCTGGGTAGCCAGAGGTAGAATTTAGACTTTATTTGCGGGGGGAAAGTTGAAGCTGCTGTCATGAAGTCTCCCCTTTTATTTCACAGATGTCATAGACATTCGGGCTGGAAGGGACCTCGAAGATCATCAAGTCCAGCCCCCCGCCCAGGGGCAGGAAGTCAGCTGGGGTCAAAGGACCCAGCTAAATTGGAAACTCATCCCTGTTTTCTGGTCTTTGGTCAGCTCTTGAATCTATGCTTCAGCCACAAATTTCGATCGGAGGATTCAGATCTGAACTCCCTTCTTCCAGCCCAGACATCTAAAGAGCAGTTTGGGTTTGGAGCTATAGGTTTGACCCATCTGTTGACTTAAGGCCTTGCTTGTTGGGTACCAGCAAAGCAGGTGGAGACAGACGTGGTCCTTGCCTCAAGCGGCCTGCAGGCTGTAACAGGACGGGCCTCTGAACAGTGGCTGTCCGGTGTCCACCTCTTGTGCAGATGTAGCATCAAAGCACTTTCTTGTGTGAGAAGAAAGAGGAGCAGTAATACACAGTGCATGTTTCTGTCTTTGCAGACTAAGATCTGTTGTCTCACCAGTGTGCTGCATTCACATACCTCTACGTGGTTTCCTTTTCTGACTCTATCACTGCTGGGTGACCTTGGGCCCATGTCTTTACATGTCTGCCTCCGTCCATCCTCCACCCTTTGCCTGGATAGATGGTGAGCCGCTTTGAGGTAGGCAGGTCCCGTACTTGGGATCTGATCCAAAACCCCATTACCACTGAGAGACTCCAGTTCAGTTCACTCCAGTGAGCCAGATCCTACTCCATCTGTTAAGTGCCTAAGCACAATCCTGTCCCACCCAGCTCAATCCCCGAAGAAGCTGCTAATGCAAAAGATGCATGGGTCTTTGTCCCCTTGGGTACGTTTTTGGGACTTTAGTTTTGAGGCTAAGGTTATGCTGCATCACAGAAGAAAACAAGTTAATGGCTTTTCAGAGTTTGAGCAGTGTGGCATTGGCTTGCACTTAGGCACTTAATAGGTGGGATCGGGACTTTCCTGGCAGGTTTTGGATCAAACTCTATGGGTAGTGCTTAGAACAACAGGGCCCCGATTTCAATTGGGCCTTGTAAGCATTTCTCTAATACGGACAGAATCCCACACGGAGTATTCCCCAAGGCTACTTTGATGCATCAGAAAACTTGCAGCCAAACTACAGAATAGATGCCTGGCAGCACCGCAGCTTTACTCCTCTGTCCCTTCCGTAACAACTTTCCATTTCTTAGCGACCAGTGTATTCAGCCACAGCGAAAAATGTTGGCTGTTTTTAAACCTCTCTCTAGTGCCAAACCAGAACCTCTGCAAACAGAGACCGACGAATCCCTGAGAGTTTATCAAAGGTGTTCACAAATGCAAATGTTAGCACACTGTCATCCTAGCTCAGAATTACAACTGATTGAATATTAAATTATAATTATATGCCGGTAGCTTTGCATTATGTAAACACCTTAAATTGATTCTCCCGCCCCTCAAGTTGTAAATTCTCTTTCGTGGCATGCCGGCTGTCTCTGAGAGTTGAAACGATTGGGCCTCTTGAACCTTCTCTACCTGTTTGGATTTTTTTTTTCCAAATCGGTGAGCAAACGTTCTTGCTTCTCTGCGTAGGATTTCATTGCGATTGTAAAAATTAGACTTGAATAGAGGGTGAGTGGAAAGGAGCTATTTTTTTTTTCCTGGGGGAAGGTGGAGAGATTTCCAAAGAGACGATAGGAACACGTCACCACCCGGGCTTTCGGGGAGAATTGAGGTGCTTGCTGGTTAGCCGGTCTGATGACCCCAGATGCTTCTGTCTGGCAGACTCTCTTCCTCGTTTTGGTCTGAGTGGCACTAGACGGATCCTCAGGAAAGGCCGTGTTTTGAACTAGTATAAGGACTTGTGCCAACCTGCAGCAAGGAATTCAGAATAAATCTCCAGGGGTGATCTGCTTGTTCCCCCGGTTGCAGCGGAGGCCCGGCAGTAATCGCTGCCAGACCTGGAATGCAAAACGGTAGACTTCAAACCCGAAAACCCTGGGATGACCTCTCGACGTGGTCTATAAGTGACCCGAGGCTTCCTGGGTCTTTGAAATGCCGACTCGGCTTTATCGTTCCCCCTCACAGACCATGGGTCCCATCTCCCCCTGTTGCTCTTCACGTGAGAACATCTCTTGTCATGTTGAGCACTTCTTCAAAAAGTCCATCGGACCTCCTGCCGGGGTAACCGGCACAAGGCAGAGCCCTGCCCTAGGCTTCGGGAACCAAATGTGGTGCTCGCGGCCCAGGGGCCGTTACCTACCTGCACGCTGGGTTTAATGGAGCAGGTGTGGCCCAGTGTCATTCTGGAGGAGCTGCGTGGGTGTCCCTAGTCGTGAATTCACCGAGAGCAGAATGTGGTCTTCCTTGCTTCTTTACACCGCCGTCCTTCTTAGCCAGCGTCTCACCCCTAACGAGTGTCTACCAACTCAAGCGTATTACAGCTTGTTCTCATTTTCCTAGCTCATGCAAGAATATATTTCCCCCATCCAGGGTTTTTCCCAGATAGTCCTTTTTCCTATGCATGGAGGATTATCCAACATTTAAACACTTTTTTTTTTCCCCCTCCCTGGTAGCAATTGAGTCTCAGATTCATAAGTTGTTTGTAAAGCTCCTCTTACATCAATATTCAGGCTATAAAAAGCAGAATGCCGCAACTGTAGTGGCGAAGGGAAAAGCTGCCCTTTGGTTCCTTGACACATCTGTATTTTTAGTCTGTTGCTTTGAATAGGAAAAAAAAATATTCCGGCAATCTGTCTTAGTGCTTTAATGTTAGCTCACATTTCACATACTCCACTGAGGGCTCTTTCTGTGAAAGGCATAAAAAGGCTTTCCCCAGATGGCCAAACCATCTGGAAAACCCAGAAACCTGGGCTGAGCTGACTTGAAAACAAACTTTCGTTTTAATCCTACCCAAGCACTGTGTTTTGATCTGGAAACAGGGAAGAAAAGCACTACACTTATCCGTTTCTTACCTTGTATTCGCCTCGTCCTTGATGGATTGGGGCCTCGATGGGAGGGAAAGCGAGGGCTTCTCCTGCCACTAATAGAACACTAATGTAGCGTTCAGAAAACCACACAGCCAAATCAATACTGCAGAAACATCATTTATTTAAATGCTTATGAACAGTGTTATTTAATTTATGTTCCGCCATGTGAGAGAGTATGCGGGCGGGGGGGAGGTGGAGGAAGGTGGCTCTGTCGGCAGTTGTCTGCAGGCAAGAAATGGGACGGAGCCGCGTGTGCAACTGCACTGAGGATGCAGGGTGTGATGCCCCCTTGGAGCTGACATGGCCATGACAGATGAGGGCCTTGGTGGTAAAACACCAAATGGCCATCTTGACCCTGTTGCCATGCTAATAAAAGCCAGGGCAGTCTGCCTTTCCTTTTTTCTTCGCCTCTATTTGTTCAAACCTTCTAGGATCATCATCATTTGTCGCTGTCAGGCCAGCTGGGCAGACCCATTTGAGGAGTTCAGCATGTGGAACGCCAGCCAGGAGGGAGAATTAGCTTTGTTGCAAAGAATCAATGTTTCAGACCCCTCAACACGGTGGAAAAGGGTGCACTTCAATTCATTCATTTTTAAAAAAAATTTTTAATCTGCTGCTTCTGAAGCGTGCGCAGTGCTGCTTCTGCAGGGACGGAGGCGAAAGAACTCGGCATTCGTGGAAGTCAAGTGAAGAAAACTAAAAGGAAGAGATGGAGGGAATCAAGTTTTGGCTTCTCAGGTCTCCTCACTAGCTTCCAGTCACTTCCAGTCCGTGCCGAGTTGCTTCATTTCAGTCCACGTACCCCATTCTTTAGATTGAGTCCTTCATTTTTAAATTATTTTCTGTCCAGAAAAATCATCTCTTAGTTTCACTGGTTCCTCTTGAATGATTCTGCTCACCCCTATTAAGTTCACTGCAAAATGTCATGGCTGTATACACACGCGTGCACACACATTATGTATATATGAAAATAATATATAAACACACACACATATGTATATAAATATACAAACATATACCTATATTTGAAAATAAGCTCATTTTGCCCTAATATAATATATAAACACACACACACACACACATATGTATATACATATACATATATATGAAAATAAACTCATTTCCCCCTAATATATCTAAACACACACACACACGCGTACATATATACATAGATATGTGTGTGTATATGTGTGTATGTATGTATACACACACACACACACACACACACACACACACACACACACACACACACACACTTACATACATATATATGAAAATAAGCTCCTCTTCCCCTAATATTATATATTTAAATACACATACACACATCGATCTATCTATCTATCTATCTATCTACTGTATTAGGGGAAGAAGAGCTTATTTTCATATATATGTTTGAGGCTGGACTCGATGATCTTCTGAGGTCCCTTCCAGCCCTAATGTCTATGAAATCTTTCCCTAAATCCACTTTTTTTCAGGGAAAATAAGCTTATCTTCCCCTAACGCTCCATCGTTCTCAGGGCAAATTCTCTTTTCTTTTGCTGTATCCTACAGTTTGTCCAAGGCAAAGCGCCCGTCCCGCGGTTCGGTGCCCCGGTTCGGCGTGCTGTGTTCCAGGGGGAGTCTACAGCGACACTGTTGAGATTCACCGACTAGACTTGGTCCCTCTGCTCGGCCAACCCACGTTTTCTGTGTAACATCAAGGAAGCAAGGGGCTATTCAGAGAGATTTAAACCTTGCTCATGCTAACTCCCCAACGGAGCAAGTTACGTTACGTTTTGAGTTTCGTTGCTAACCTGAAACTTGGGCAGGTTCTCAGTATTTCAAGCAAGTTTGGACTGAGTCCTAAGTAAACCTACAATGTTATGATTTTTCTCTTTCTTCTCTGCAGAGGCAGGGGGGGAGGGTGTCATATTTTTCTGATGTGAAAACCAGGCAGAAACGTTGTGTGGTTTCCATCTGTGTTTTCCTTTGAGTTTAAGGATTAGCTTGACTCTGAAACCCTTAGACTTAGGCCTCTGGAACTGAAACCAGAAACAAAACTCTTGGCAAGAAACACCAAATTCTTGGTACTTTGTAAGTCTTGATCCAGCAAAGTAGTTGAACGCTCGCTTCACTTCAACATGAGCTGGTCACTGAAGTGCAATTCTTTCATGCTTGGCTGCACTGGGACCATAATATCAAGAGCAAAACCATCCTGCGGGTCTGTGATAAAACCCCAGCTCTTAAAGGAGGGGAACATGGTAATTCAGTTGTGCTACTGAAATGACAGCTTAGTCGCTAGTATGAGTGCTTCACTGAAGCCGTGGGACATTAAAAACATAGAGAAGCAAGAAGTCACAACACTGAAATCCAGATCAAACCTCTCTGAAATCTTACTTCCATTTATATTTACAACTTGAATTAGTCTCTTCAGGTACTTCGAGGCCCTTTTCTGTTTTGGCTGTGCTGGACTGAATCTCTAGCCCAATAACTACGATGTTTTGGGCACGTTTATCCCGTGGCTGCAGTGTGTCTGGCAGTGGCGTTTCGGAGCATGGCTTCCTGTACCCCTTCCCACGCCCTCCTGCCAGTACGTGCCAAACCTGGAAAGATGCTGGGGCGACTGCTCTGGGGATGTGCCCTGCACTTGCAGAGAGACATCTCCTGGGATATCTTGCCTGCCTATTTCCAGGTTTGGGGAGGGCAAGCAGGAAAGGGGACGCAGGGCATGCTGAGGAACCTCCTTACTGGGAGACCCTGCCACCGGGCTGCAGGCATACATGGGTCAAAAGCCCTGAAGCATATCTTAGGCAGCTTCTCATTGCCTTACTATGATCCAGTGGGAAGCTTGAGCTTGAGTGTTTCTCCCTGACCCTGAAGGCAGGTCCATCATACTAGAGGGCCTTTGACTTTCTCAGATATGCTTGTGCCCTTTGATGGCAGTTGCTGGGGCACAGCAAGAACCGTCTCGTTACTCAGGTTTACTCTCTGAGATGGTGGCTTCAGGATCTCTCTCTTTTCTTTTTTTTGCAGCACCTTTTATATTAGATATCACGTAGTAGGATCATTTTTGTGCCTCGAGTAGCTGATAGGAACTACACGTGCATAGTTTGGCAAGGAAGTAAAATCTTTTTTGGGGCACTTGGATCACTAGGTTTCCCCCAGGAGCTGAAACAATGGGCTAAGGGAGTACTTAAGAATGGCTTTCCCTAATTGCAACCACTTATGTGCCTGAATTTTTGGAAAACAGCTCCTTTTGTCGATCCCTTAAGGCTTTGCGGGAATTAACATTCCTCCTCCTTTCTTTTTAATGCTCATTCATCCACGTTCTCTACCCGGTTATTCCCTGAAGGCTCCCGTTTGCATTTGCCAAAGAGGGAGCTGGCTTCATAACTTTAGACCCTGGTGAAATCAAGCCAGAGAGATTGCACAGCTCTGTGTGTACCAGAGTCTGCAGCTTGAACGGCACTTCTGAATTCATGCTACCTGCTCGGAAATCTCAAAAGCACGGAAAACCTGGTGCCCTGTTTACTGGAGCAGGGCAGTACAGCAGGGAAGGTGCCTTGCTACAGATCCAGAGGCGTGAGCTTGTGCTGAAGGTCACCACCCAGCACATCCTAGCTATAAATTTGTTTCCTGGCCATTGAGCCTGGGACACAAGGGGTGGCTGGACTTGGTGCTAGCTGCATTGCTCCCTTGTGACTGTTGACACCGAACCCTACCAGCTTGGAGGGCCCCTTGGCTTGGGCAAACCTTTGGTCCAACTTCTTTTGATTCTGTTTACTGGCAAATGGTCCACTCAATTGCATGGTGCCAGTGTGAGAGAGGAGAGCCCCCATGAGCTCCCCCAGGGGCTCCCACCCCTACACCGCCCGGACCACCCCTACACCGCTTCCAGGGTCGCCTTCTCCACCCCGGCTGGGCAGCGCCTGCCCCTGCCCCACTCCCTCCCTCACTATGGGGGCCTCGATCTGCCCTCTCCATGCCCCTTCCCTCCCCCACGCTCCTTCATGGCCCAACCCCACAGAATGACCAACTGGACCCTGCTCTCCAAGCTGCCCCCGGCTCCAGTCCTGGCCGCGTGCGTGCTGCAGCTGCACGCGTGCACGTGGCCTTTATCGGTGGTGTTATCAGGTACACCAGCCAAAGAAAGGCGATTACCGATAATGCCCATTTTCCTTTTTATTGGTGCCGATCCAATATGGACCGATATATCGGCGCACCTTTATGAAATCTGCCAACTTTGAGTAGGATGACACAGAGCACAAGGATTTTATGCCAGCTTTTTTTTTTGCATCCTTGACATCAGAAAAAACACACGGTCTGAAACCAGGCCACAGCTAGCAGTCATCCTGCCAGGTCTCAGGCTGAACTGGGTCTAGGTGGAGAGGGAGCTGCTGTTGCAGTGTCAGCTGAGATGGTAAAGGACTTGCTTGATTCAGGATCGGCTGGTGGACTTCTCTCCCAGAGGCCTATGCAGGGTGGGGGTCAAGCTTTGTTTAACCCTGCTTAGTGAAAGATGTAATATTACTGCTCTTGGGTTGGACTGTCAGGATATGTACAGCGCTTAGACCTTCATCAGAGCGAACTCGCCTCTGCCTCTCCCTCTTCCCCAGTTAGCTGGCTGTGAGGAGGCCTCCTGGAGATGCTTGTGGAGTTAACATAATACACACGTGGAATCGCTTACAGCAAGGCAATTGGTACAGCGGCTCATGCGATCATAGCGGGGATGGAGAGCGTTGGCTCTGTGCTTGGCACTTGCTCTCTAATCCCCTAATGAATGTGTCTGGAAAGATAAAAAAAAAAAAAAACCCACAAAAAAAAAGACCTGATTCCCAAGCCTTCCTTGAGCACGTATAACCTGGAGATTAACCCTGGAATGTGAAGTATTTGGGAAGTGCCTGGTAGCCTGGTGGGGAGCATGGCCAGCCCCTGTGGGAATCCAGCTTGGAGTTTGTTTCGGGCTTTCACACCCCAAGCCTTGCGACGGTGCAGGGAGCTGGTGGGAAAGGTCCCTTCCTCACCCAGCATAGATCCCCTCAGAGCAAAAGGCTGGGACCCGCAGGTGTAGGCATTCAGTGGGTTAAGATGTAGCATGTGGACAGCCCTCTCCTGCCCTCCAGGACCTGGTCCCTAGAGCGCGGGATCTTCTCAGCTGATGCTGTCAGTTGGCCATGAACCCCGCTGTCCTCCAGATCTGCCCTGCCATAGTCACAGAAGTGCATTTGTCCCCTTCCTGGCAGAGGGAAAAGGAGCCCTTTCAGCATCCCTGGTGAGCAGCGTGGCTGAGGGCAGTCACGGCCACGACAGGCATGTTTAATGATGAATTTCGGGCAGGCTCTGCACCCTGCGAAAGGGTATGCCAGGTGTGAGAGGAACCTGCAAGCAGTGTCGCCTCCCTTGGACTTCTGCAAAGACACTGGCGTGGCGTCCTGTTGCGGCAGGTCATTTCCTCTCTTTTTTTCTTCCTGCCTCTCCGTACTAGTGAGAGGTGAAGGTGGCTCGTCCCGCAGGGTTGGGTTACGGTGCACCCACGTGCAGCTGGGAAGCCTGGGGGCTAGGGGATCC
Organism: Gavialis gangeticus; assembly: GCF_001723915.1. Classification (NCBI taxonomy): domain Eukaryota; kingdom Metazoa; phylum Chordata; order Crocodylia; family Gavialidae; genus Gavialis; species Gavialis gangeticus. The sequence goes on from NW_017729001.1 coordinate 26,826,907, forward strand.
ACCCAAACCCTTTCTTGTCTAGTGCAGACTCCATGGTGCATCTTGAGGTGGTCCACACGTTGTGCAGGACATCCATCACCATCCCCTGCCTGCAGCAGAGGCTCCGCGCCTCCTTGCTCAGCCTCCCGCATGAAGGCGAGCAGAGAGCTGCTTTCTCTGACATCTCTGGCCGTCATCAAGATAAGCGCAAGAAAAGCCGCTGGTAGGACAGAGGGAGGGAGGCAACAGAAGGTGGTTGGGGAAATCCCCTTTGGATGGAGAACGGCTCATGAAGATGATGTGAACCTCACCGAGCGGCTTCGTGTCTCCTCCGAGTTCAAGTCGCGACGTACAGCTTCCTGCCTCTGTGTCTGAAGTGGGATTTCTCTCCTCTGCAGGCAGCAAGAACATGCATGTGCCCACAACAGCTGCTTCAGCAGTTCAAGAAATATCGTATCATTATCCTGCTCCCAGCCTGCCAAAAGCTTCAGTGAGCGGCACATTGGTTATGCTCCTTCAATGGTGCTACAATCTGTTTTACGCCTTGGGGCTGTTCAGAGTAACCCCTGTGTTCCTGCTGCCCTTAAAACATCACCTGGGTGACAGGAAGAGGGGTCTGTGCCTATCCAAGGGCATTTTCTGGATAGGATAAGTAGAGATCTTCAGGCTGCAAAACAAGATTTGCTGGTCAGTGAGGAGTCCTCCTGGCTTGAGACCCTTAGGGGGAGATGCCCTAGTGCAGTCAGCCCTGCTAGTTTAGGTTCAGGCATGCGTACAGTATGAAAGAGAAGTTGCTGTTGCCACCGTTTCTGCCCTGATCCCTTCCATTCCCAAGGAACGAGTTGAAGTCAAGGAACTAATCGAAGTCACTCCCCTTTATTTTTATCCCGTCCTGTGCTCGGCCTGGGGTCATGTCTGTGCTCATCCCTATCACCCTTTTCAGCCCTATACAAAACTCTGTCCTTGTGGATTGTGTCATGAGAATGGGGGCTCCCGACTTCCATCCCTAACTCGCTGTCCACCTCGGTGAGCTTGGGCAACTTCCTCAGTCCATTTGCAGCTTCTCCCTTCCTCCGGCAACCTGCGTAGAAGGAAGCTGGAGCAATGGCACAAGCCAGACAGAAATCCAAAGCAGGAGAGAGACATTTTTCCTCCTCTTAGAAGAACTTGCTGTGTATTACTCCTAAGATGCTTGCGCCATCTCCTCCCACCCTGTAAGGGTGCTGAGCCCCTCTAATCATGCTTTCCCCTGCATGCTAATCTAAATCCATGACACTGAGTCAATGGAGCTTAAGCTCTGGCTTCACTTTGATTGGCAGAAGTTGCTTACAGGGAAATAAATAAGCTATCCATATATACAGGCGCTACCGACGGGGACAGCTCTTTCCTTGGAGAATTCTGTAAGCTCCCTTAAGTCTGATTTCTTTCCCTTTCTTTGTTTCCATTCATGCTAAGGCTCTTTATACTGCAGAGGCACTGATCCCTGGAGCACAGCCCCGATGCACTGGCAGGCTGGCAGCGTATGTGCAAAAATGGGGATTGAGGTTTATTTGACCATGGAACATATGGGTCAGAGCCTTGGCTACCTGTAAGCCAGAGATGTTGCCCAGGGTGAGTGGCAGCCTCCTAAGAAGGGCTGCATTATTATGTGCCAGACATTGCAAAGACCAAGCATCTCGTCCGACTTTAAAACAGGGAGGTGAGAAGCTGTCCTAGGTTGCCTGCCAAGCACCTCACAACCTGAAATAATCTTCCCTTTCCAAGATGGGGTCCAAGGCTTAGGATGCAAAGCTGATGATTTGCTTGAAGTTGCACTGCAGATTCGCGGTGGAGCTGGGAAGATGAGCCCCGGCGTGTTGAGATGGACCAAACCCTTCTGCTCCCAGACCTCAGCCCCATGTAAAGCAAAATCTGCAGTACCGCTCTGTGTACTCGGCAGGAACCAGCCTCTGGCTGCAATGTCCAGGACACTGGGACATCTTCTTGCCTTGGCATGTGCTCAGAGCCTCAGCGTGTTCTCGGAAGAGGGTTTTTTCTGTCGTCAAAACAAACCAATTTAGGGGCCGGTTCTCTTTATCATTATGTTGGGTTTGAATGTGCAGCCAGTCTGGTTTTCCTTTCACCTTCTTCAAATGAGTTGTAGAAATATGCATCTGGTGTCCTTATTTCAGAGTAATGATTCATAACTATGTTAACACACAGGGAGAGAAAAGTGAGAACCACAGAGAGCTGCACCCACCAGGAAAGTTGCTAAATGAGTCATAGGAAACTGCTGAGCCGGAAGCAGTGAACTGTGCTCCGACTTCCCAAGGAAAAAAAAAATCTGATGCCTAAGCTATAAGAAGTTTCATCTGATCAAAGTAGACCAGTGGTATTTTTCAGTGCAAATGAGCACGTGATTGAACTCTGCTGAAAACCGACACTGCTGACGGAGCTATTGTTTTGTTCAGCTTAGTCACTGAAAACCTCTTGGCCTCCAGACAGGTCTGGAGCTTGATTTGTTTATAAAGTGAGATGGACATAGTCCGGGAAATGGCTGGACGTGGAAAGGGCCGGGCACTTGGATCCTGAGTTGCAGCCAGGATATATGTTCTGGTGGGGACGGTGCATGTCAAATTAGATTGGGCTCATCCGTGTACTACCCCGGGCCTGGGCTGTTGGGCTGGTACTGCTGACAGTAGAGGGCCAACCCCTGCCCCCGCACGCACTTTATAAAAATAAAAATGAATTACGTTGAATATTTGTATTATCAATGTGGTATCGGGATACTTTCGCTGGAGTTTCATGGACAGGGCAAAGTGAAATCGAAAATGTTCAACTTGCTTGTCGGTCATCAAAATTAAGCCTCTAAGGGGACCCAAAAGACTCTTGCCCAGGGCCCCAAAAAGCCTAAGGCCACCCTTGCTGCTGCTCTCCTGCATCTGTGTGACCAGCTGCAGGTTGCCTCAAGATGCCTGGGCCAGGGCACAGGAGGGTAGCAAGGTAGCTCCAAGGCGCCTCTCTGGACAGGGAGACTCCCCCACATGTTGCCTGGAGCACGTCTGTGCAGCTGGAGCACTGCAAAGCGCTATGATGTAGATGAGGAGCATTGGGCCCAAAGCATTTGATCATTGCTTTGTGGGTGAGCATTGGCTGGCAAAGGGCATTAAGATGCCTCCCATCTCTCCTCATGCAACCATGCAGGAGTAGGTGGGAAGTGCAGGCTCCATCTCCTCCCTGGGGAGATCCATCTGCTACATGCCTACGTTCCCTTTGGCAGTGCTTCCTATTAGTACAGTGCCCCTCCACGTGCCTCTGACCGTCACACAGTGCGGGTACATCCTTGTCTGGGGAGGGAAAGACCTGGGATTTCCTGCTGCCTGCATTATAGATCAGTGTAATGGGGCATGGAGAGAGGAGGTGACCTGGTGCAGCCTGGTACCATATCCTTTTTTGCCAAGTGGGTTTTGATGCCAGGATCTTGCCACATCTCTGCAACGTCTTCCAAGTCAGCAGGAGGAAAGGCTTTACTCAAACAGCGAGCTGAGCTTGCAGTGCCCTGTTTCGACCAGGTTAGAGCATTCAGCTAGCTGAGCCGTCCTGTTTACATGACTGTTAAAAGTCTTCCCGATTTTTAACATAAGTGTTTGCTTTTCTCTGTTCTGACCCAGCTATTAATCACTGCAGCAACAGCTGAGGACCAGTCTAAGTCAGCATCAAAGGGCAGCCTAATCGTCTCTTCATGAAATATCTTGGTTTGCAAATTTCCAAATGCAAATAGTAGCTTAGCCCTCTTCCCACTGAAGCAGGTAGAAAAACTCGCATTAACTTTAGTGGTAGAAGGTCAGGCCGTTAGCAGCTAAGAAAAACCATGCCTTGCAGATTTAATGAATGGAGAGCTTAATCTTTCCTAGATGTAATTTTATTTTCCCCTAATTATATGAAACGGCAGGCTGATCCAAAGCCCATTGCAATCAAAGGTGAGACTCTTGCTGGTTTTAACAGGTTCTCAGATAAGGTCCCTACATCTGTAGTTGGAGAATATTCATTTTGTACGGGTATAAGTGTCACAATGGTTACATGGGAGATGGTTTGTATAGGCTCGAGTCACAGTAGATTTCTACCAGGTGGCTTTTTGTTGCTTTGGTTCTCTTCATAATATAAGGCAGTCATCATGCGAGAAATCTTAGGTTTCGTCTTGGGTGGAAAAGTTCAGGGGGAGCTTGCTTTCTGTGGATCAAAAGTGCTTGTGCAGGTGCCACTTAAAGTGTTTGTTGTGTCGCACCTCCTGCTGTCTTGGGACTACGCAGCCAGACTATCTTAAAGATGAAATGATTGTCTACGTAGGCAGTTTTCAGATACCAAAAATATCTCCCTAGGAACAAATCTGTTTTTCTGAGAAAAGAAAACCTGCACGTAATCAAACTTCATCTTAACTTTGTTCAACCAAAAGACAAAAGAAAGCCACCATGCCTTAGGAGGGAGTCTCTGTCTTGACATCGAATACTTATAAATGGTTTCTGTCTCAGCATGAGCTAAGGTTACCCATACCCTCTAAAAGGAGGTAAGCAGACACAAGCATTAGACCAAAAGGGAAAAAAAAAGACCTCTATATATATTTCCTGAAAGTATGGCCTCAAGAGGCCAATAATTCTCCTGTATGCATGATGGACTCTTCCAGCAGTAGCAAAGGGGAAGGGATCATATGTCATGAGAAGGAATTACAATCCTATACCCCAACAGATGTTGGGGTATGAAATGGTTGGATGCAGTTGGATTCTCTGAAACAATTCTCTAATTTCCCCTAAAGCTCTCTTCCTTTCCCAGACCAGGAAGGCCTCAGCTTTGCGTCCTGTTGCATTTAGGGAAAAAGATTCGTTTTGCAAAGCCAAGATGGGTTCAGCTGCAGTTGTATTTTATCCATCACCTCGGAGATGAAGAATGGATGATGTTCACACGCACAACTGTGCCTTTACTCGGTTTCTCCCATGCACCCTGGTGAAAAAGGGATTTGTGGAATGAGTTCCCTGGGAGGAATGATGAGTGGAAAAACAGAGGACGGCTCCATCTGAGTCAGTGCTCTGGTGAAGAGGAGTGAGTGAGGAGGACACTATGTTAATCCTAAAAGGAGTGGGTGGAACAACTGCAGAAACAGGATTCCCAGATACCCTTAATAAAATTACTTCCATGAACAGAGAATTCAAATATTGGAAGGGTCAAATATGATGAGCCAAATGAAACGCTGGTGTAACTCTTGACTGTAGTGCGGTTGCAGGAGGGGTGAACTTGGCCCGGAGATTTTTGCTCAGCTGCACTGAGTTATTGGGCCATCTGGCTGAGTGCTCTATAATCCATGGTTTCTTTTTGCCCATATGGGGAAGCAATATTGCTCTGTGCAGTGAATGTTCTTTCTCACAAAATGTATGGCCCCTACACTTAAAGTCTCTGAAAACTGCCTACTTTATTAGCAGATAATACAGAGCAAAGGCACCTGAGGTTCCCTTGGAGCAGGCCAAAGATTTATTTCTCTCTCTTTTCCATGGCTTTAAAATGTGATCCTGCAAAATACAGAATTACCGCCCAGGGCTAGGTTGGCTCTGGGCCCCAGCCTGGGTGAGGGAACTGTGGGTGCTGCACAACCCCAGTAGGCTCTAGGAAGCTGGATCTCACACATGAACCCCCTACCTCTGCTTAGCTCTGGAGCAGAAGGGCAATGGTAATTTGCTACTGGCCTATAATAGCAGTAAATCAGTGCACTATAGTCCTTCCAAATCCCTTGCACTGGCCACCAAGCAAAGAAAAAGAGCTAAATCTCTGCCCATTTCATGCCTACCTGGTCCCAGGAGGGATTATGCTGCAGGTTTGCCATGCAGGGTTGAACAGCCCACGGAGGCAGGCAGAGTGGGGAGTCCTACCCCAGGATAGACACTGTCTAGGCCCAGAGAAATGAGCTGTAGCAATGGCCACAGTAGCAAGGTACAGAGAAGCAATATAATCTGATATTGAAAAGATGTTTTGATGCACTCTGATATCTTTGCCTAAATAACACGGGGAAGTATCACCACCGGGTTGTGTAATCATAGTCTGGAAGCATAATCCCCAGGTACTTACAGCTCTGCTATGGGGGAAGGACAAGAGGGGAAGCTGCTGCCTGTGCCTTATAACTTGTCATAGGGAAAAACGGGGGAGATGAGGGCATCCTGGTAGGCTGCCCCATAGGTTAAGCAATCTGCTTGTGACCTTCACCGCTCAGGACCGGGGAAATTTCAGTTGGCTGTTTTGCTCTGGACTGCATACAGCATCGCTGTCTCTCCATTGCAGTAGCTTCAGATGGGACCCCAGCAAAGATTAAGCATTTAAAAATGTTCCCAGTGTAATTTGATATAAAAATACACCGTGACACACCTTATAGCTTAAATATAAGTAAATGATTTAATATTGCTTTGAATGTAAGGGCAACACAGCTTATGAAATGTGTCACCCATGTGGTAGATGGAAGAAAAACCAATAAATCTTCCATATGGGCAACACATCATGAATTATTGTTCGGGGGGGGAGGGAAATGGTCTTGCTGTACCGAGTATTTTGACTTGGAGTAGGCACAAGTTTTCATTCTTGCTTCATGACTACATTTCCTCAGCTGAAGATTCAAATAAAATGATCTCACCCTCTGTGCAATGATGCAGTTTTGCCACGGGTAACGCTCGCTACCCAGGAGAGTCTAATGGCGCGGCAGGCGAATTCCTCTGCAATGAGGAGCACTGCTAGGCTCCGTGAGCAGGCAGGCCTCCTTGGGAGGACGGCGATAGCAATGCGTCGTGGGTCTGCTTCCACTGCCTGGTCAGAAGAAGGCTCTGGGGTGCCCAGGGAGTTGTAAGAAGTGATTCTAACAAATCAAATAGCTTCCACCAAAGTCAGCTGAAGGCATTTGGCCTCTTGTGACCATAGGGGTTTCATCATACCATGGAGTTCCCCTGCCGTATCATGAACATTGCAACATGCCACTGGATGTCTTAGACCTACACAAGACTGAGAGAATCAATGCAGCCTTTCAGCTTGGGTGGGTGCTCTTCTTTGTGAGGGAAATAATTTGAGGGTAGATCCCCTGAGTTCACCCCATAGCAAGGACTCACCCATTAAGCGTGGTATTGGGTATGAAGCAGACTACCCCATTAGTACAGGTACATTTCCTCTCTTGTGAGCAAAGAGGACCACAGATAAAGAGTCTGTTGCCACTCGAAGCTGCCCTGAGTTTCTTCTGGAGAGAGTGTTATTTCTAGCTAATAAATGCATACATAAAATAACACCCCTTCTAAGTTTGGCCAAAGGCAAACAGCTTCTGGCAGCTTCCCACTCTTTCTTCACACCATTGGGTTTGGCCAGCAGGCCTCGAAGATACCCGAACAGTAAAAGAGTGAATTGTGGCACATCCCTCCCCTGCCACCTATTACAAAGGAAGTACCATCTGTAGGCTGGAAATGGTATGCCTATGAGGAGAGGCGTCAAACCCTGGCACAGGTTCAGATGCAGCCCCCGAAAGCAATGGGGGTCATTGCTGGTCTGTGGTGAATCGGTTCTTTGCATGTATTGCTTGGTCCAAGCCAATAGCCAGTGCTGACTAGATGTCTATGAAAGTGTCTGGGTGAGCAGCATCCTCCTTTCCAATGGGCAGCCCCTAGTGAACTGGCTTGCCGAGGAGTCGAGACAGGACTGGCAGAGCTTTTGGTCTGGTGTTTTTCCTCATGCACACATAAGGAGCTCTGCATTGGTGGATCAGTTTGAAATCAAGCTGACTCCTGGGTTAGTTAAACGTGATACACAGCAAGTCTAACTAAAATGGCCTGATTGTAGAGACAAAGCAGTTGAGCTTGGGAATTTGTGGGGGGAGGGAGAGGAGTGGGGGGCAGCATGGGAAGGTAGGACATTAAACTTGTTTAGTTTAATAACAATCTGGTCTACCCAGCATTTTTGTACTATACCGCTATGAAACCAGCATAACAAGAGCATTACCAACGCCCAGTGTAGACATAGTTATACTAGCATAATGGCCCTTCAGACCAATGTAACTGCATGCCCACTAGAGGCTATAATGGTTTAACCATTTCAGAATTAAAAAAAAAAGAGAATTAAAAATTTAAAAACTGATCCACATGAATTAATATGCATTAATTAGCTTTGCTCTGTAGTGGGCTGGGGCAGCAGGTAAGAATGGCCCTTGAACAGGGCCCGAGGGCTGCAGGGGGTGGAAGAGGTGGGCGTCGGGATCAAAAACCACTGAGAGCCACTGAATTAATGGCTTTGTCTTTAGACTTGAACTTCTCTGCTCTGCCAGACTGTCTTCTCAAAGAAACCTAGCGCAGTCTCCCTGCCAGAAAGATTTGTGGGGTTTATCGACTTATTGGAGCCAGCGACGCTCATGCAGAAGGGTGTTTCAAGGAAAACGGGTAGGCGGCACGGAGTTTACACTAGAAAGGCCCCGGGTTGCCCTCCTGTTTGTGTTGTACTCCAGGAGTTTTCCTGCAGGCTAGCACATCTCCAGGCTTGTGTTTCTGCACAGCAGAGCTGCAAAACACACACTGCACTTTTCACGGGCTCGGAGGCCAGGCCATCTGTAGACACGCAGATGGAGACTGGAGGATGTTTCGTATGAGATCCGGCCGGCAACAGGACCTAAACCGCTAAGGATTCAGAAGGGTGGGTGGCACAGACAGGTCAGGCACTGTTTTTCATTCTTGCATCATGACCAAATGGCTTAGTTTTTCCTCAGCAGAGGATTCAGATACTATGAGCTCATTCACCAGACAGAGTGGATGCTGCTTGGGCCAAAAGTGAAAGCGGTGGGAGCTGCTTCTATGTTTCATCAGTTGAGTCAAACTCACATAGAGCAGCCAAATCTCCAAGTGAAGGCCTCAAATAAGTGAAAGGGCTGGGGCTGGCACCAGCTGTTATGAATGCCCTTCCGCGGTGGGGACGTCTGAGGTCCTACCACAGCAGCCACGAGTATTGTCGTCTCCTCCTTGCACCAGTTTGGTAAATATGTCAGACGCAGAAGATGATCTCGTTATGGGTAGATTATGCTAATGAAATGTTTCCTGAGATCAAGCTCATTTTGTGTTCAAAAACATTAAAATAAATGGCTTCTAATTGAATCTTATAAATGGTCCCCTCCTGTTAATGAACTGCTATTAATTATAATTGGAAGAAGGCAGAACATAGACACGGTGGCAGGGCGGAGGGAGATATTGGGACATAGAGTGCCATGTGAAACGTGACTGTGCTGCTTCATGGCTCCTGCCTGCTTGAGGCTCCATCCCGCTGCCTCGGGACTTGGGTCTAGTGTTTAAACCGAGCAAACCCAAGAGCTCAAAGGGGACGCGTGTCCAAAGCAGTTCTGGTTTCACCTTACTTTCTGCTCCGAATGTGGAATAGTGCATCAAACAACCTACACAGGCCTTCCTGCATCTGAGCACCCTTGATCACAAAGGGATTTTGTCTCTTCAGAGACGAGGATTATTAGGAGCAAGGATAGGACTTGCCCATAGCTGTAAGAAACCACCCCCCACCCCAAGTCTATAAGCATCCCAGGAGAAAGGAGGGGTCCAGTGCTTCTGGATCCAGCTGTGGGAGACCTGAATCCACTTCCCTCCTCTGCCACCGAGATCATGTGCGACTCTGGGTAAGTCCCTTTGTCTGTGCCTCAGTTGCCCACTGGTACGATGGGAGGAAGAGGACATCTCCTCTGGGACCCCAGAAGTCATGTAGCCAACCTCCTGCCTGCTGACCAGATTTGCTATTCTAAACCTTCTTGGCCATCTCTGGCCTCTTCTTGGAAATTTCCAATGGCGGAGATCCCACAACTTCACAAGGCAGATTTGTTCCATTGTCCTTCTGTTTCCTGAGATTTGATCCAAATCTGCTCTGCTGTAGTTTCAACCCGTTGCCTCCTGTCCTACCCTCTGTGGCCAGGGAAAACACTTTTCCTCCCTTTTCTTTGTCAGCTTTTTGCATGGTTAAAACTGCAATCGTGTCCCCCGCCTTAACCTCCTTTTCTCCAACCTATCCGTTCCTTGTTCCTTTACCTCACAAGGGCCGTATGATTTAAAAGTAGGAATATTTATGGATTAGAGGGGAAAAGAGAAGCCGTATCCTCCCACACCTCCTCTCCTTTCCGTCGTTGGAAAGGTGCATTGGCCAACCCAACTAGGGGAGAGATTTCAGTCCTTTGCCGTGAGGGTTCAGATGAGTTGAGAGTTGAATAACTTTATTTCCATTCTGTGTTTGAGTTGGCTTGAGCTTCTGTGTTGCTGCTGCCTTCACTTGGCATTTGGAAAAAGGCAGGGATGTTGACCTGGGTCCAGGGCAGAGGAGAGATGGAGAAAGCGTGGAGTGGGCAGAAAGAGGAATGAAGAGAGACGCACATGCTGGCCAGCACATTTAGTGTTGTATTGCTGGGTGTTTCTGTTTCTTTAGCTTTTCAGTTGTGCCCTTAAGGAAAAGGGGAAAGCGAATGAGATTGTTTTTTTCAAATGTTTAAACAGTTTTGCTTTAGCGTTTTTGAATTCTTGGCTCTTATTATTATTGCCTATAATATTATATGCATATATGTTCTTAAGAACTAGTGGCCTTTAAACCACAGAGTATCCTTTCCAGCAAGGGTGACCTCATCCATTTCAAAGCAGAAACGGGAGATCAACCACAGAAAATTTTTACAGGAATCCATCTGTCAACAAAGACGTTTCCATTTAATAAGCGCTCAGTTTGAGATCCCATTAGCCCCTCAATTATTTATCAGCTGCAACAGTGCAAGTTCTTGGTATTTAGTCTAAAAAAAGAAGCAAATGTTTTCAGTTTTCCCTTCACCCAGTCTGTCCGTTGAAACTCAGCCCACTCTGATTTTCACATCTTGCGAATGATAAATGAACAAATAAAAAATTACAGCTTCTTATGTGTCAAAGGAAGCCAAAGTGCTTTGTAGAGTGTATGCAGTGTGCACAGGAAATGCTTCCCCCTCAACTGAAACCCAGCCAGCTTTTGGCGTAGGATGCAACATCTATAAGTGAAGTATCAGTGCATTTGCTGTTTCTGAAAGGTGTCTGGTTTGACCGGGGTGGCAGGCTCTGTTCTTTTTATTTACGGACTGGGTACAGGAGTCATGCTGGATCACCAGCTGACTTGGAGACGCACCTCTTACCATCAGCTAGTGCGTGTTCCCGTTAATCTTCTCTCTCTTTCTCTGCAGGGTCGGATGAGAGGGGGCAAATGCTGTGTGACAGAATATTAGTTATGGTACTCAGTGTACAACTAGAAGGCCCTTGGGCACTTTTTGTGATGAAGTTATACATGATAAAAGAGATGGAAACTGCTAACTACACTTAGTTGCAAAGCCTGACGCTAGCTGAGGCTGTAGCAGCTGATGCTCTTCGCTTTAGTTGTGCCTGGTTTGCTTCCCGATGACCAAAGTGGTGGCTGCTGTAGCATCTCTTGTGATGTGCATGTGTAGCCATGGGTGAGTGCAGTGGAGACTTTTCCAGGTTTGTTCTCCAGGAAGGCCGTCATGGCCATCAAAAATCTGGGTGATGTCTGGGGTAGATGAATGGGCTTGCTTCCCACCCCGGGCTTCCCACCTTCGTTAAGGGAGAAGCAGCTGAGAGGTTGATTCCCTACCACAACGTTTCTCAAACTGTGGGTCGTGACCCAAAAGGGGGTCCCCAAGAGTATATGAAACAAACTTTAAAAATGGATTCTCCTTTAAAGGAGAAACACGTGGGAAACGGGGGCTTTTCCCTTGCCGGATGGCAGAGCTCCAGCCTGCGAGGGGCTGCTTGGGGACCCCCATGCCCCACATGCCACCTCCTGCCCCCACACCAGGGGGCTGCAGCCTGGGGGCAGCGGGTTGGGAGTGAGGTACCGGGTCAGGATGGGCCATTGATGTTTACAAATGGGTCCGGATACAAAAAAGGCTGAGAACCACTGCTCTACCAGATGGGCGCTGGCTTTCTTCCCTCTCACTTTGTCAGTCCTGTCTACTTACACCATAGGTGGGCAATTATTTCAGGTGGAGGGCCACATACTGAGTTTTGGCCAGCCATTGAGGGCCACATGACAGGCAGCCGGGGCAGATAAATATTAATTTTCTAAATTTTTTAGGGGCCCCATGGGCTGGCTAGAATGGGCTGGCAGGCTGCATCCGGCCCGCGGGCCGCATTTTGCTCACCCCTGACTTAAACCAGCGGTTCACTGGAGGAGGGACTGTCTCGTACTATGTGGTTGTACAGTGCCTCCTGCAATACGGACCTTTTTGGGGGCCTGTAAGTCTAGCTGTAAAGTACATAATAGTACAGTCTGCCGTGTGTGTGCGTCCCATTTATTTCCTAGTCTGCAGAGGCGAAGCTCTCTCTGCACATCTCTTAGTGCGGGGAGGGGGGAATGAGATAGCACAAGGGCTCATCAGCTGCTCTGTGATAATTCCCCATGTGTAAGCTCTTACCCCGTGTTAAGTGGAAAGCAAGCTTTCTCTTCTTTCAGTGAATTTAGCTTCTGCTTACCATGGGGTAAGAGCGTGCACACGGGTAGTTGCCACAAAACAGCTGATGCACAGTTAAGCCCTGCCCGCTCTTTTCCTGTGCAGTAAATCAATCGTATGTCCCTAGCTCCAGGAGTCAGACTACGGGACCGTAGCTGAGGCCCCGAGCACCAGCTGACAGCCCTCACAAGTGGATCAGTGTCAACGCGGGAAATGACTAGGAGAATTTAAGTCAGAAATGATCCGAATTGGATTTTGGCCTGTTCACCGGAATTAGCACTTCTGAACAGTGCTCTGGACTCATTAATACCTACAATTAGTCGGGAAGACTTCACTCTTACGTCTCATCTGATGGACAGTAGTAAAAGGAAGCAACTAAATACCCAGCGATACAAAAGATCAATGCAATTGCCCTGGTAATGACTAAGAGCGTTCCACCAGAACAATATAAAGCTTGATTGACTTGTACACAGCCAGCGTGCTCCCCGGATTTGCATCGTATTGGCGAAATGGTTGGCAGAAGTCATTAAATCAAGGTTAGCTATGTTGGAGGAGATGCATTTCCCTGAGGTACGCATTGCATCAGCGCAGTTAGCCACGGTGAAATCAATGAGACTGACTCAGATTTCCAAGTCGGAGCTACTCAGCTATTAGACAGCACTAAAGCTATATTTAAAAATGTGCTCATCTGTGCAGCCCGGGGAACAGAAGAAAATTCGCTGGGAAGACAGATTGCAGCTTCTGGGTAGATTGCCACCTTCTTCGTGTCAGCATGCAAGTCTCTGGCTGCCAGAAACAGTGTTTTGACACGGGTCCAAATCACAGCCCCTAGCACCCGGGGCTGCCCCGTTTCCAGGGTGGCTCTTGGCAACACGGGGATCCATTTAAAGCAAAAGATCTGACGTGAAAGAGGAACACCTTTGGACATGGGAGTGCAACTTGTACTGCTGCCATTTGGAGCCGTGGGTGTGTGAAATGAATATTGTCTGCGGATGGGCCCCAGGCGCGGGTGAACTGAGGTGGTGCCTGCCATGGGGATTCACCCTGATGAGATGGCAGCTTTTTCCAGCGGGAAGAAATTTTACCCGTGCAAAGTGCAGCCTTCGTCACCCGTGCGTGGGAGCGGGGTTCACGCTGTGGCAGCCATGCCGGTGCCCAGCTCTCAGTCCAGGGAGCGAGGGAGGCCCCTTCCCTATGCAGACATGGCTGCAGTCCAAGCGTCTCCCTCTTGTTTCGACAGAAGAGTCCACAAAGAATAAATCCTCTGGTGCTGGAAAGAAGTGCCTGTTAATTTAGAGCAATGCGAAGGCAATGGATACTTACCTAATCATAACTCTGGGTATGGAGAACCTGATTAAGCTCTCTAGGGAGCATCAGATAGTGGATACAATTTAGCATGATGGCTTAGTGCTATTGTTAATGATGCTGTTACAAAGAGGAGGCCGGGGCCTTTAGGCTGCCCTGGTGCTGGATGATTTCACAGCTTTTGGGGAGGCAGGAGAGGGTGGGGGGAAGGAGGGCGCCTTATTTTTACGTGCAATTATTTTTTTAGACAGGCGTCTCCGCACAGCCGTTGCTCGGCACTCCAGCTGCCATCCTCCATTAGGACAAATGGGCCTTAATCACATCTTTGCGAGCATCCTTGGAAATGGGATGCGATGGCTGCTCGTCTTGGAGGACTGGGGTGCTGCTGCCGCAGTCCACCTGCCGTCACGATGTTGCTGCCACATCGAGGCAAATCTAGAGTAGCTGAGACGATCTGAATGGACCTTCTTCTAGCTCCAAGACAGATGGGGAACGTGCCTAGCGTCAGTCCTCACTGTGCCTATGGAAAGGGTTGTGCTTGCTTAAAAAGAAGTCCGATCTGCCTGGTGTGTGCGGGTACTAGTCCTGGTCTCTCTGGCATCCCAGCGCTGCCTCTGCTGTCCGGTTCCACGGAGGCAAAGAGTCTTTTTTTTTCTTTTTTTAGCTGTGGATGAACTTAATAAGGTTCAGAGCAGAGCTGGATTTGAGCCCATACTTTTCAGATCTAACCCCTCCCAAAATCTGGGGGGTCTGGTGAAGGCAGGGTTTTACCCAGCCCTGTCACGAGTTGAGCGGCTTGGTGCAGATCAGCATCAGCACCCAAAGATCAAAGCAAAGCAGGCCCCGCGTCCTTTGGGAAGTCCGCCTTAATGGCTGCATCCAGCTGGCAGAAACACCCCAGGAGTGGAGCCCCCCCACAGCATTTTTGCCCGCTTCTTCCAAGTCTTAGCTGGAACCCGGGGCCACATGCAAAAAATAGGAGATGGTGGAGCTGGGGGAGAAAATTTTCCTGGAGTATTAGAATATAATTGGTACATTAGCCTGTGTAGGAAACCCCCCATCTGCGCCCTCCAGACACCCAGCACTGCCCAGGAACAGAGGAGTATTATGCCTTGCCACAAGTTAGGGGAAATGGAGGTGACCTGCCGCATCCCCTGAAGCTGAACAGATTTGAGCTCAGCTGGACCAAGTTTGCTCCAGACGAGTTAGACCACTCATGGAAAATGCCAGGCAACCCCTTTTCCCTTTTAAGGTTGAAGAATCTGCCTCTCAGCGTCCAATACTTTCCTTACAATGCAAAGGCCATTTGATGTGAACTCTGACCCCTTCCTTGGGTTAGGTCTTCCTTGATAGACAGTTTCCAGTTAATTGCTCTTTAAGTGTGAGCTCTGCCGAGACGCTCATAAAAGCCTTATTGTCCGAGTCCTTTACAAGTCTAGGCTGGGCCAGGGATGTGAAAACACGGTTTCATTTATTTGATTTATATGTTGTAAGCTCCTTGGGTCAGGGGTGGGTGTGTGTGTGCGCGCGCGCAACACCTAATGCAGAGGGGACCCTGTGTATGT
>NW_017729001.1:26847257-26850218 GCF_001723915.1 Gavialis gangeticus
TACAACACCTAATGCAGAGGGGACCCTGTCTGAGTGTGTGTGTGTACAACACCTAACACAGAGGGGATCGTGTGTGTGTGTACAACACCTAACGCAGAGGGGATCCTGTGTGTGTGTGTGTGTGTGTGTGTGTGTGTGTGTGTGGGTACAACACCTAATGCAGAGGGGACCCTGTCTGAGTGTGTGTGTGTACAACACCTAACACAGAGGGGATCGTGTGTGTGTGTACAACACCTAACGCAGAGGGGATCCTGTGTGTGTGTGTGTGTGTGTGTGTGTGTGTGTGTGTGGGTACAACACCTAATGCAGAGGGGACCCTGTCTGAGTGTGTGTGTGTACAACACCTAACACAGAGGGGATCGTGTGTGTGTGTACAACACCTAACGCAGAGGGGATCCTGTGTGTGTGTGTGTGTGTGTGTGTACAACACCTAACGCAGAGGGGACCCTGTCTGATACCGGTTCTTCTAGGCTTTAGCACTGTAAAACATAAACTGGCACCTTCGCAAGCCCCGCTGTAACACAACTCTCTGCAACCTTTCCATACGTGTTTGGCGCACTGGCTGATGTAGTAACCCCACAGCAGAGCAGGGGACTTCTGGCTCTCAAACCGCTCCTTTCCCAAGTACCTGGGAGAGCAGGAAGGAATTTCAAATGCGTCTCGGGGAGGTAGGCAAGGATGCGGGTCTAATGTCTCTCTTCGCTTTGGGAAATCCTTCTCTTACAGGTGCAGCTCCTGCCTCATCTGGGATTAGGTGGTATAGGAGAGATGAATTCTCATTTTGCTGGGCCGAGTCCTACTCTGTTACATCGGCAGATTGGAAATCCAAGTAACCTCGTTAACTCCAAACGATGGAGTTAAACCAGGGGAAATGAGAGGGGAATTGACCTGCACATACCTGGCCTCGCTCTAAACCCCAGATGAGGCTCTGTCTAAAATAAATCGTCTGGCCTTTCTAATGCAGCTCCAGCCCTGCCCGTTCTTTCCTACTCGCTGCAACAGCCAGGATTTATTTCCCCGATTCCAGTTAAATGAAAGGACCCCCGTCTTTGTTCCTTTATCCCTTTGGTATGGGGCAAAACTTTGTCTCGTGGAAAGTTGGAGGTGTGGGGGGAGGGAAACCCACAAAAGGCACACGCATTGTCTCCAACACTTCACGGCAACTTCTCCTGCTGTTTTACGGCTGGGAAAATCAGTGCTAATGTGCTAATTAGATTTAACACCAGGGCTAGGAAAGGGGCAAATTAGCCAAAGTATTACACTCTTAACCCTGCAACCGGGTGCAGTTTTTGACATCCGTTAGGAGACGGGCCCGAAGAGGCACAATTGCAGCATGGCCCACGAGGAAAGACGAGGCTCCCCGTATGCTTCCAAAAGCATTCTCCATAGTTACGGTCTGAGTTAAGCCTGTTGCTTGCTATTGAAGCTTCATAATAGCCTGCCGTCCTACGCGATAAAACTTCAAGGGTGCTGTACAGCCAGAAGCACTCTCAGGATCATACAGATTCATAAGAATGACTGAATAAGCGTGGCTAACAAGAAAGGGGAGGCGGGGAGAAGCCAAGCTTTTCACCAGCAGCCAGCGCTAATCCGGGTCTAGTGGATCGGCAATGGTTAATCATTTACATTTATACAGAGTCTTCCCTTATGGAAGCTCCTCTCAGATGTAAAGTGCTGTTTGAAGCTGCAGCGGTAGCAGGGTCAGCTCTGTGGGCAGGAGGCAGGTACGTGACACCTCCCGGAGACGTCACCAAACGTGGAATTGGTGAAAGCCCTGGGCAGGGGGTGGCGGGAACCCTGCATATAATTGCCTGCTTATAGTACTTTTTGCACTGGAGCAAAACTCTGGGAAGCCCGTTTGTGTTAGCCTGCCTCTAAATACATACTGGTTCATTAATACAAGGTGCTAACTTTTTAATTGCAGGCCAGTTCAATATGAGAGGCCAGGGCCTCAACCACCTTGAAGCACTACAAGGTGTGAAGTTCTCGGCTGATTCAGGCTGGCAGAGAGGGGAGAAAACTTGGCTGCTTTGTTCATGGAAGCGCAGCCTTGCTCACTGGATTACGGCTACCTAGTGACTAATAAAAACCCAGGCACAAAGCTTTCCAGGGAAGCCAGCAAAGAGTTAAAGTGGTTAGCAATCAAGGTGAAATCATTACACTCTGTGAGTATTTAGCTGCAGGTCAAAACCTTGGGATTGCAATCCCCAGATAAACTTTTGCTTTTCAAACGCCAGCTTCCCGAAAGAGTGTCTAGAAAGATTCAGCTCTGGAAGCGGTGGATAGTCTTCCCCAGGGCCTGGGAGCCGGGTGGCCCTATCCCAACTTGCCTGGGAAATCGTGGAGCAAGAAATCATCCACAGACTGGCTTGTGTTAAATATGGGCTAAACTGGGACGATGGATTCTTATCGCATTGCCTGGATTAGCTTTGATAACCCCTGCGTCCTCTGGCAGGTTAACTGCTTCGTTTTTCTCTTCTACCCGTCTTGCCTCTCCCAGCAGCGTCCCCTTCTTTCTTCTTCCTTACCCTTTGTGTCCTCATCATTGCTTTCAATTTAGATCTGCTTCCTGCAACCCCTTCTCACCATCTGATGAAGCAAGCCCCTGCTAGAAAAGCGTATGCGTCTCTGATTTAACTTGTCCATAAAGTGCAAATCTCCCCTACCTTCTTCCTGACTTCAGACTAATTCAGCCAGCCACCTCTCTCTCATCGTACTCCTGTCAGGGTTCATCTCAGCATGCAGGCAAAAGCCCGGATTAGCCATCGTGGAAGTAGTTAGCCTGAAAAGGGGCACCTCCTTGACAGAACAAGGAGCAAGTGTTTCAAGTTGCCGCAAAGGAAGTTTAGGTTGGATATTTGAAACACTGAAGGGGGTGAAGCACTGGAACAGGTTACCCAGAGAGGTGGTGGGAGCTCCAGCCTTAGAGGCTTTTAAGGCCCAGCTTGACAAAGCCTTGGC
>NW_017729001.1:26855218-26867112 GCF_001723915.1 Gavialis gangeticus
GACAGAACAAGGAGCAAGTGTTTCAAGTTGCCGCAAAGGAAGTTTAGGTTGGATATTTGAAACACTGAAGGGGGTGAAGCACTGGAACAGGTTACCCAGAGAGGTGGTGGGAGCTCCAGCCTTAGAGGCTTTTAAGGCCCAGCTTGACAAAGCCTTGGCTGGGATGATCTAGTTGGGGATGATCCTGTTTGAGCAGCGGGTTGGACTAGGTGACCTCCAGACCTCGCTTTCTGGTAGGTTTTGCTCTCTGATCTGATGCCGAAGTCATAAGCCAAGATGCAACGGAGGGCCAGGCTGGTACTGGCTGCTGCTCCATAGCTGGTCCCAAGTCGGAGTCCAGAGCGTGGTGCTGAGTTGCTTGGAGGACTGCAGAGGCAGTGGGTGCAGCTGTCCTGGGGGGCAATACTGAGCAGCCTTCTCCTGAGCTATTCTTGGAACCGCTGAGAGAGTCTTAGATGCTGCAGCGTTGAGGATGAAGGGTGAGAACGGGATAGAAAAGCAGTCACGGCATCTGGCAGGACCGCCCCCCTCGCTTAGTAAGAGGAAAGGCACAAAGAGAGAGCGTCTTCACAGGCACCGGGGAATGGGATAAGGCAGGAGGAAGAGCGGGTGTCCTGTCCTGAAGGAGGTGCAGATTCTCGGCGCTCACAGATGTGAAATGATAGCTATCACACCCAAGTTTCATCAGCATCTAGCCAGGGGTTTTTTGTCACATGCAGACGTCTAAGCCCTGCAAATCCCCCCTCCCAGGGAGACTTCAGGATCAATAGAGCTTCACTGGCATACGTGTCCGGTTCCTGGCAGATGTTTGAATGCCAACCCCTCACTTTGGGTCGGTGATGATTGTGCCATTTCTGTATCTACCTAATGACTACCCTGATGGCATCATGCAGGATCTGAAACCCATTTCATCCAAGGGAATCTTTTCACTAATCACAATCAGGTTGGGGCTATGCTCCAATACTGCTTTCCTCCTTAAAAGAGGAACTCCAAAAATTAAAACCTCAGGGAGCCTGACAGTGGTTGAAGTAGGGCAGTCCACTGGCTAGTCCACTTGATTGGCCCATGGGCCACTGGGGTTTAAATCCTGGCTCTACCCCTGACCTCGTTATAGGAGCTTGGAGACATTACATTTCTTCCCTTACTTTGCTTTTTCTTGTTAGATTTTAAGCTCTTGGGGGTAAGGATTTTTTTTCATGCCATGTGTTTTTTCCCAGTACCTAACACAACAGCGTGTCGATCTCATCAGGGAAATCTAAGTGCTGCTGCTGTGCAAATAATTAAAAAAAAAAATAGCACATAAAATGTTGGCCTACATAGATTTAGCTGTTCATTTCAGCTAAATGTAGCAGGACAGTAATTGTATGTTGAATGTTCACCAGTTGATTAAGAACATATTTATTGAAATTTACTGTAATATGTATGAGTCTCATATTAGATAATTGCTAAACCTCAAACACCTGTTTAACAGATCATATTTATAACCCACTGCATAGTTGTTAAACCACACTGTTTATAATTCATCAAATTGGAACATAAAATGTATTTTAAATTAAATTCATTTTGAGACACTTAAAGCATAGCCTCTTATTCCTGCCCCCTCCCCTCCCGGTGTGAAGGTGAATATTAACACCATATTTTCTAGTGATGATGATGTGCCAGGACAGCCATGCACTCACAGTGAAAATAATGTGCTGCTTATTGGAGAACGAACTCACTAGAGACGTGCAAAGTACTAAAATATTTTCATATAAGACCACAATTAAAAATATCCAACTTGAAGCCCACAAAACGCTGGAAAATTCCTAGAGAATGTGTAAAAGCCTCATGCTCTGTTTCAGTAGCTCTTCGGGGCCAGTCTACCTTGTGTAATCCTATTGCAACCAACCTTAGAGTATTGAGGAGCTAAATCCAGCTATTTGAATGTTCAGGAGTTTGGTCAAACAGAGTTTCACCCTCCTGGCATTTTTCTCTGATTTCCCCATAGTTGCACTGGCATTGGCATAGCTCTCCCCGTTGGTACTTGTGCTAGGAAGTCTGTTGTACAAATACAAGTGTAAGCAGGAGACTGAGCAGTTTAGGACCCAAACAGACCAAGCCCAGTTTACACTACACAGTTTTTCCAACTACAACTGCACCCCGGGCTGCATCAGGGTAGCAGAGCTCCTATCTGCCAGAGGAGCAACACGAGCTCTGGCAAAGAAGGCTCTGCTATCACCTGGAAGGTACATAGTGGCATGCCTGTGCCTCTGCCCCCTACCATGGGCCCTCCATCCGCTGGTACCTCTCAGGGTGCTGCTGCGGCGGAGCAACATGGAGATGCCAGGTATCGTGCAAATGTGAATGCACGCCGGCAGGTTCCCTGCTGTCCGCTGGCAGCAACTCTGCTGGCAGGAGAGCATAGTGCAGACGAGGCCAAAAGGTGGGGAAGGACATGGAGGCGTACAGGAGGTGAAGTAAGATCCTCTGGAAGGTGAGTGGCTGGGAATACAACCTGTGTCTCCTGAGTGCCATTCTGGGCTCCTGTCCTCTAGACCATGCTGTTCTTCAGTGCTTTTCAGTGGTACCCCTCGCATAGACTCATCTTTGGGGGTTTTAACCACTGCCATATCTAAATCTGCCCAGAGCAGGGCTAAATACCCCAGTACTTCTTAGCACGGAGCCCTGCAGACTTCATGGGCCCAAAGGTCTCAGAGCCCAGCTACCAGACTTGGCTCCAAGACAAGGAGGAGGGCTGGGCTTGCAGTTCCCTGGTTTTTATTCCTCCTCTTCCAGCAATGGGGTAAAAGGGGGAGAAACTGCAAACTCTGAGGCTGTTCTAGTTGCCGAATGACTGGAATAAAGGCAAGGAGCTTTTAAGCTATAAATGTCTTGCTTAGGTAGGCGTGATTAACGGCTGCACAGAGTTACTTGCCTTAATGACCGGCTTGGAACTTAAAATGTGTTTTATACAAATATCAGCCAGCTCTGCTGTGTCTCGTTGCCACGTTCTTCTTCCACAGTCATGCTCTGAAGCTTGACAGTCAGGGCAAGTCCCAACCCCTGGGAGAAGCACCCTATTTTTAGGATTAGAAAGGCCTCCAAAGCTAGGAGTTGTGTGTCACTTAAGAGTTGAGAGCCTGAAGGAATAGCCCAGGCAGGGAATGCCATTGGCAAGAGCACCCCATGCCTTTTCTTGACCCAGGACGCTGTGTTCACAGAAGCCAGGGACAGAGATTAATTTGCCTCCTCACCAGTGCAATCTCACTTCCCTTTGCCATTGGTCTGCCATCTTCCAGTTTTCTTCCATCACCAGAATCTGTCCCCCAGATACTAAGAGGAAACTCCTGTTTCTCACATTGCTTCTCCTTTCCCGGGCAACATATTGTGATGGGAGATTAGCAAGGTGAGAAGGTTTTCGAAGAGGAATATAAAAAGCCCCCAGACATGGGCAAGGAATGCAATTCCGTCGGCAAGAAATGTTTCAGAGATGAAAGGACAGAGGCGATGAGCTCTACAAATACCTGTTACTGATAACCTGCTCAAAGCACTTTTTCTGTTTCACTGTTTTCAAAACCTAGAAATATGACAGTCTGTCAGGGAGATGCTCGAGGAGGGTCAGGTCTGTTGGTTCATATTTAATAAGTGGATTCTCTGATATGATAGGCTGATCAAAAATAACTGACCTGGATTTCCTCCATAACAAGAATGTGATTCTTCGGTCCAGTGGGGACTAGAACACTGTAAAAAGGTTTGGATAAAGGGACATATCCTCAGCTGGCATCACTATGTTCCCTCTGAGCCCTCCCCAGAAGTTGGCATTGACTGTAGTGCTAAGTTTAAAAAGCTGTTGTTCTTATTCATTTTTGGGGGAATCCAGATCCTTGTAGGAAAAAGGTATGCTAAAATACCAATTAATGAGGTGTTACACACAAAGCAAATGCAATTGCCAGCTTAGCTGTGCAGTTCAAAGGTCTGCCTGCCCTAATAACCCTCACACACCTTTAATGCTTCCCAGAACCAAACCGTAGGGCTCACTTTCCCTCTTGTGCTAACTGTTCAGCCCAGGGCAGCTATAGCTTGAAGAAGATGCAGGTATCCTGCGCCTGAATGGAAGTATTTGAACTTGTCTAGTGCTTTTCTTTTATGTCCTGCTTTAGAGCAGACTTGTATTTCCCATCTTGGTGAATCTGCCAACAAAGAGAAACAGCTAAAAGAAATAGGGGCTCATCTGGGATGCCTTGCTGGAGCTGGGGCCAGGGTGTCACAGTTTGGGATGCTCCAAAGCACGTGCATGTGGGCCAGGGGCTATATATCAGTATAGCCCCATTTAAATCACTGAGTATTTTGGCTTGCATCATCTAAGTGTGGCCCTGGGTCTCATAAGACGGCATCTACATTTTGCCTCTAGACCAGCTCAGGAGTGTAGATTTAATGACTGGAAACCCATCAGTGTGAGACTTAAATGGAAGCTTTTAGTTTGTGTGCCCTGGCTGGCTCTGCTTGTCGCCTCTGGCTGAGCTCAGATCTTTGTTCCATGTGACTGATGGTCCTCGGAGGGCTGTGCAAATCGGGCAGTGACGCTCGGTGGCTTATACCTGCCTGGCCCAGGCCTGTGACTCCAGGTGCAGAGAGTCCTCATGCCTGGATGCACTCAGGTGGGGAGTCCTCCTATTTGGCATCCAAATCATTTTCTGAGTCATTCTACAGGGGGTCGGCCTCGATGATCTGATTAGGTCCCTTCTGACCCTACCAACTATGAAACTCTGAAATTCGTGGCACTTTTTGGCTTAAGCTGCTGGAGATACATCAGTGGATGGTCTGCTTTCCCACACTGGTACCTTGGAGGGGCTATTTAGCAAGTTTGTTTGAACGGCCTAGACCAGGAGCTGAGCTGGTGTTTGGCATGAATCAGTGAAGCTCACATCCTAGTCACATTGTAGTATTGTTGTTGAGATGGCCAAGAAGCAAGACTTGTGAGCTAAGGTAATATCTTTCAGTGGACCAATGTTATAGGTAGGAGCAATATTAGATAAACTTTCAGCCAACAAATGCCATAGATTATGCTATATCTGCTTCTCTCCCGGACCCGAGGAAGCTTGCTAACAAGGGATCTTGCTTCTTGCACACATCTGAGACATATCACCAAGGAATGAGCCTTTTTCTACGAGGCAGGGCATCTGGTTCAGCATGTTCACTACTCTCTCCTTCCCCGGCAACTGTTTCACAGGAGGCCGAGCCTAACGTGATGAGGGATCACATTTATTCAGAGTTTACCCTTTGTTTTCCTGTCTTTTTATTTAATTGTCCCAAGGGGGATTGCTGAGTGGCCTTCATTTACGATGCAGAACTGGTGTTGACATGCTTATTTATTAAATGAATAAGGAGGCAAGGTCCTTGGAGACACTCTTTAAATAAAGGAGAAACTTTGCTAGTGGGAGAGAAGTGAATAAACGTGTCAGACTTAGTGAAGTTTGCCCGGTCGTGTCTTTTTGTGCTTGCCTGTTTTGGGAACGCTTTGCTAACCTGCTTGTCCACGTGAGCAAGGATGTAAAACAATCCTGTGCAGTTGCAAAAGCTGTGATGTCTCAAGCATGTACCAAGACACGTTCTTGGGGGGGGCATTCAGTTTCTTCTTTTAATTTGAGGTGTTGATCAGGTGATCGTGTATCACCCGCAGCGTGTACAAGTGCATTATTCCCCCAGCCGTATACTACTTGTACCCGCAAGCCACCCTGGCTTAAACAGTGGCTTCTGAGAGCTGATGCCGCTGCGTAGATCTGGAGGAAAGATGAACCCCATATTTTAAAGAAGGGAGAAAAGAGAATGAAAATAAATGGATTACTTTCTGGAATAAATGGCTTTCTCTCCGTGTCTTGATGGCTATGGTACGTGGGGGATTTCTTATCGGTAGATGTGCAATGAGTAAGAGGGAAAGATTTTGTGGTTGCACACAGGCACATATTATCCCATTATGCAGGTCCATCCGGGGACTGAAACAACCTTGGGGGTATTGCTTTGAGAACTGGGGGTGTGCACTGAGGTTGCAGAGAAACGGGCAGAAAAAGAGATGAAGCCTGACAGCCTGACCAGATAGTTGGTCCCAGGAGAAATCTAGGGAGTGGGCTTTTCTGGGTTGGGGCAATGGCTAAACAAGCCTTGGGACTCTGAGCAAAATTGTTTGATGTTGTTGTTCATTTGGCTACGTCCACGCAGTTGTGTCAGCAGTAGCTGATTTCATCCCCGATTTCTTCCTCTTAGCCAGAAGAATCTGCAAGATCCCTGAATATTTGGCATGGAGCTTGGGTCAAAGGAGGCAATACCACCAAGTCCTGTCTCCTGTGCAGACAACATCAGAGCTACCTTTTATTTGGTCTCTCTCTTTTTTCCCTGGCTGAGATTTTTGGCCCCCTTTGCTTTCCACCTTAATGTTAGACCCAACATTAAGGTGGAAAGCAGAGACAATGTTTGGTACATACCCTGCTTTATTCCTCCCATGACTAATATTCATCTAATGGCTCAAATGTTTTATCAAGGTTTTGAGCCGGAAAGTCAACATAAATCACCTGCACTTTCCAGCCTGCTCTTGGCAGCGTGATGGGAACATCTTCACACATTCCTCCTCTTTGTAGATGGGCTAGGCATAGGATTATATTTAGGTCCCCAACGGAGGGAACAGAACCGTATAAGATCAATTATCTGGCCCTCTGCAAGGAACACAAGCAGAAGTCTGCCTTATGGAAAATGCTCTCTGTCAGCTGGATGGGATGGGAAGCGTGCGTACCACTGCAGTGCATGAGCTGCCAAATTTCCAGTATGCGTTTCTGTTTCCCGAAAGCTGCCACTCTCTCTCGTCGATGCCTTTCTGTTTGCAATGAAACAGCTTGGAAAGGGAAGGCTAACGCATGGAATACCATGTAGCAGATGAGACCAAACAAAGCCCCTTCTCGAGTTTGCTCTACGCTCTTTCCTGCGGCAGCTAAAGTTTTGCATGGCTTTGGGTTTTCCCATGTTTCACGGGGTATGGAAAAAATGTTTTTTGCTGGGATCAGGCTCCCAAGCTGCACAACTGCACTCCTCTTCAGCTCAGGGAAAACCTGATCCAAAGCCCAGTGAAGTCTCTGGGAGTCTTTGTGGTGTCAAGGATGCAGCCTGTAGGCTGGATCCAGCCTGCAGAGCCCTATCATCTGGCCCCCACTGCTACCGGTGGGGCTCGGAGTTGACTCACGAGGGCTAGATGAGTTTAATACCCATGATGTAGACAGTGGTAGGTTTGGGATCAGATCCCTGGAACGTGCTTGACCTACATCAGGATCCCGAGAGCTATTTGGAAAAAGCTGCCTTCAGGCCTCTACAGAGATGCTAGGTGTTCCCAGCTTGAGTCGGAGTAGGGGTGTTCATCAGCTCTTGGGAGGCACTCAACAGAACGTAGAAACCAGAACCCATTTCAGCTAGCCAATTTGATAGCAACTGGGATTTTGCTGCTAAAGGATTATAATACCCTGTAGGTGCCAGATGTTCTCAACCCGCAGTTTCTCGACCCTTTGCAGAATGTGCTGTAGAAACTCATCTGTGGTCTTAACTCCTGGACCAATATTTTTCAGCTGATTATGATGTTGGCTTTTAATTTCCTGTGGGTAGCACTGATATGCAACATGCAAATGAATGCAAATTGGGAATAGGTAAGAAATTGCAAGTGTTGCTCATTGCAAATGTATATCCTTGCATAGCAAATCTGGATCACGCGTATACTTTATGTATGAAAACACATGGCCCATCATCCCAGTGTGTAGGCGTGTGAAATTGTAAGCCTCTTTCCAGCTAGAAAGAAGGAAGAAAGAATTAATATTAATAAAAAAGGGTATTATTTCTTTATCTATGCTTGAAATAATGCCTAAAGCCATATGTGTATGCTACATTTCAACTAACGCCGTGCACACTGCTCAGAGAAGCAATATTGCTAAGCTCTGTTCTGGCTCTGTTGATTTTGATTTTTTTTTTTTAATATAGCATCTAGACAACAGGGTCTGTCAAAAACTGTATGAAGCATTCATTTAACTAAGCCAATTTAAAATGTGTAACAATTATAAAGAGAGAGGCTCAGATGAGTCAATTTATCTCGTGTTTTCTGGCTGAACCTAATAATACTGGAAATGTGAGAGAAACTGGGGGGGGGGAAAAATCCCCCCTCTGTGTTCAATTCTTTTGAAAAGTGGAAATACCTAATTCACTCTGGCAAATGATAAATGGTCTTCCCCTGTTCTAATTACATCTTGCCTTTAGTCACGGCAGCGTCTAGTAAATCTCCTTTTGAGATTATACACATCACATACCATACTGCTAAAAAAAAACGGGGGGAGAAAAGAAAGAGGGAAGTTCTTGATTAATTTTTTTGTGGGGGAGAAAGCAATTCATTCCGGTAATTCAGGATTTGCAATTGATATCTGTTGTTACTACCAAGTATCACTTCTTTATTGCAGCCTCTCCATATGCTGGAGAGCTTAAAAATATGGGGCCAGGTTCTCAACTAGTTGAAATCTTTTGAGCTCAACTGACACTAATGAAGTGTTGCTAATTTATACCTGCAAAGGAGCTGAAGCTTTATTTTCTCCCTCACACTTTGTCTTCCCCTAATGCCCCACATTTTTTTAAATTTCCTTCTTTCCTATCCTTCTGTTTTACTTAATTTTGAAGGTACATAAGGTCTGTGGAAAACATACAGCAGTGGTTTTCAACCTTTTTTCATTTGTGGACCCCTAAAATTTTGCCTGGAGGTGTGGAGCCCTTTGAATTGTAAGTGTGGGTATTCACATACTTTCGATTGATCATGGCCCTCTTCTGCAGACCCCTTAGACATGGTCTGGGGACCCCCAGGCGTCTATGGACGATGGGTTGAAAATCACTGATATACAGTGTTGGGACCACAAGAACCAGTGGCTAGACATGAATGCCAGGCAATTTCAAATGAGAAGCAGGACACACATTTACTTTTGAAGCAGTGAGCGGGGTTTAATCACCATATCAAAGGAAGAGGCAGGTCGCCCATCTCTTGATGTTTGCAAATCAAGACTAGAGTGCCTTCCTGAAAACAGGCTTCAAAGATAGTTGATTGGGTTCGGTATGGGAACAAATGTATTACATTCAGCAGCCTGCGCTACATGGGAGTTGAGACGCAGGGATCTTCTTTCTGTCTTTGAAATCTAAAAATATGAATCTACGAATCTCTACTGAACTATACAACCAGGGATGATATGGGCAAGGGCAGCACAAGCCTCTCCTGGGATGTTTTGCCCTACATCAAGTTGAGAAGAATGGGTACACTCCAAAATGGTCCCGTGCATGTCCCCGCTCTGCCTAGATCACCCCAACGGGGTGCTGTCTCTGAGGTTTGGGGGGAAAAGACAAAACCTCCGGTGGAACCGGAGTAAAATTAATGGGTGCATCTCAGGGGAAAGAGCAGGAAATAGGCTTAACAAGATAGTCTTCTCTCCTGGGCAGGGGTTTGGACAGTAGGTGAAGGAGCTACTGTCTTTGTCAACATACAACAACGCAGGTTTGTTTTCTTCCAGTGATGTGAGGCTTAGGGAAAATTATTCTCATGTGCTTTCAACTACTGGTTTGGTGTTTTCTTAAATTAAAATTTAAGAAATACGTTTCTAATTAGCAAGCTCCCTGAGCTATTCAGACAGTAGGGACCTGGAATCATTTTTGGCTCACTTAGTCAGCTATCAGGGAAGCCAGTAAAAGCCACAAAGCTGCCAGGAAGTTGCGCTCAGTCACAATCCCAGGCACCATTAAAATTTCAACGATCAAGTTTTGTTTCCAGCTCTAGAGTCCACGGTTTCCAGATTGCTTTCAAGGAAGACGCGCAGAATTAGTTGTTGCGTCCCTTGTAAGCTCGGATAAGTCAATTGTCCCATCTCTGTTTTACGTGGGTCCAAGCTGAGTGCTGATACCCTATACAAAGTGTATTTTATGTATGTAAAATGCGTACTCAGAATGTAGTTGATGAGTTATGAGCTATATTTTGATTACCCAGTTTGTCAGTTGACAAGCTATTTTGAAAAGTTTGAGCGGTGTCACCGCCAGCTGGCTAAGGAAGGCTGCTTTGGCAAAATATGGTCTGTTCTACAAAACTACGGTGCTTCCAAAGACGTTTTGTTCCTCGTTCCTTCAAGTTGAACAGATGAGCAGTTATTTGTTGCCTGCAGCGAGAAAGTCCCAATGTTTTCGTACTGTCTTTTGAACCAGCAATTTTATTTTAGTGCTTGTTATAGCTCATTGCCATTTCTGACCGACGTGACTTCCAGAGCTGGTAAGTGGTGTACCCAGCATCCAATTTGAAGAGGGTGTAACCGGCAATTCTTTCAGGTCAACTTTGCCTCTCTTGGTTTGTTAAGAACATAATCCAGAAACAAGAGAACAACCCAAAAAAAACCTCCCCTGGGACTGAATTCAAGGCTTGGAGAGTCTTTCAGTTCTGCCCAGGATGTTCGAAGCCAACCCAGGCACTGTTTCCAGTTTCTGTCCGATATATTGGATTTCTATGGAATTGAACAGAAATGAAACCAACTTAAACAGAACTAATTTCTTCGACTGAAAAGGTAACTTGGGAATTGGCTGAGGTTTTAACTTCCTGCTTTATGCGTGCTGAGAGTGCGTGGAGAAGATGGTATGACATTGCACAGAAAATGCAAGCAGTAATGACCACTTTTTGCACCATGCTGTGTTTCTGTGGCCTGACTAGCATTTAAGCTTAGCATAGTTGGCTTTTCCCATGGATGGCCTAGTCAGATTAATCTTCCACAATAACCAATATCTAGGGCGGATATCACAAGCTTGTGGTTGTAAACAGGTAAAGCTACAGCAGTTGTAATCTGAATACTGAATGCAATCTTACTTCACTCAATCTGGAGTGTGGACTTCCACCTGTCCTGCAGGAACAACGTTAGTGCCTCTTTTGTTTAAGAACGGAAGCATTCATTTTTTTTTGGTTGACCAGGTTCAGAGCCTCAAGGGGATGCATTCGGGGAAACAAACACACAATTAGACCAAATGCTCGTCTTCTCATTACATGACTTGCCAGAAGTTTCCTGCAGTTTGTTCAACAAAGGATCTACTAGTGCCTCACACATCTTTTTTTGGATGTGAACCAAATACCCCATCCAAAAGCCCCTCGACACCTGGAGATGTTTGAAATCCGTCTCCAAATGACATGGTTTAGACTCATCTCTTGAAGGGAAGCTTGATTTGCTTTCTTTGCCTGGTTTAAGGATGAGTGAGCAAGCCCTCCCAGATGTAGGGCTACCATATTTCCAGTTTCAAAAAAGAAAACCTGTGTGTGTATGTGTGGGGGGTGGGGTGTATGATGGGGAGGGGGCACTGATATGCCCATGCCCTGCCCCTCACTCCCAAGCAAGAGTGCCCCCAGCCCTGCTGCTGCCCCTCACTCCCTGCACGCAGTACCCTGCCCACCTGACCATGCTGGTGCCCCTCACTCCCAACCTGCAGCCCTCCTTGTCCCTGCTGATACCCCCACTCCTGACCCACAGCCCCCTGGCCCTGTGCTCCTCACTCACAGTGCCCTGCCCCCCTGGTGCCCCTCACTCCCTGCACGCAGTATCCTGCCCACCTGACCATGCTGGTGCCCCTCACTCCCAACCTGCAGCCCTCCTTGTCCCTGCTGATACCCCCACTCCTGAGCCACAGCCCCCTGGCCCTGTGCTCCTCACTCACAGTGCCCTGCCCCCCTGGTGCCCCTCACTCCCTAGCCACAGCCCCCCACCAGCCCTGTTGGTGCCCCTCACTTCTGACGCCC
Source organism: Gavialis gangeticus (assembly GCF_001723915.1). Taxonomy (NCBI): domain Eukaryota; kingdom Metazoa; phylum Chordata; order Crocodylia; family Gavialidae; genus Gavialis; species Gavialis gangeticus. The sequence continues at coordinate 26,867,016 of NW_017729001.1, forward strand.
AGCCCTGCTGCCCACGCAGCTCCCCACCACCCCTAAAGAATGCCCCACCCACCCCCTTCACCCACTGGAGCTGCCAGCAGCTGGAGATGAAAGGACC
>NW_017729001.1:26867325-26879017 GCF_001723915.1 Gavialis gangeticus
TGCCCCTCACTCCCAACCTGCAGCCCTCCTTGTCCCTGCTGATACCCCCACTCCTGAGCCACAGCCCCCTGGCCCTGAGCTCCTCACCCACAGTGCCCTGCCCCCCTGGTGCCCCTCACTCCCAAGCCACAGCCCCCCACCAGCCCTGTTGGTGCCCCTCACTTCTGACGCCCAGCCCTGCTGCCCACGCAGCTCCCCACCACCCCTAAAGAATGCCCCACCCACCCCCTTCACCCACTGGAGCTGCCAGCAGCTGGAGATGAAAGGACCCAAAAAGAGGACGTGTCTGGGAAAACCCAGACATATGGTAACCCTACCCAGATGTAGGTCACCAAAAGCACTGCATAGCCCCATCACTACCTCATCTTTTTCCATTAATTAGCTTAGGCCTCCCATGACTTCTGGGGTACAGACCAAAATGCCGCTCCAAGCTGTAACTTAGAAGGATTTCTGCAAAGTGCTCTCAGTTACAGCCTTGTCCCGGACCAAACAGAAGTTCACTGTTGGTTGCAGGGGAAGAGAAGTCTAGCTGCTGGCTGGGATCCTGCAGCCCGGTTCCTGTAGCAGTGGCCAGAGGGGCTGAAAACCCCCCGAGACTGAATTCCCTCCTCTCCCATTCTGAAAACAGGACGGGCCAGGAGCTCCACAGACACAAGTTACGAAAGGCGTTATATTTTGAAACATCTTTATCTGACACCTCTGCCATGAGAGGTTAGATTTTCATCCGCTCTGCTATTCTGGAAGCTGTTTGCAGCTGTGCACTTGTGTCTGGTCACAGCTATAAACTGCTTTCTGTGGCCAGATGAGGTGGAAATTGTCCCTTCTGTCTGCACCCATGAGGCTTCCTTCGTACTGTACTTCCTCACTTGATAGCTTGCCATTGGTGATCTTAATTTCTACATCTTTCCTAAATGTATACTGCGTTATCAGTTATAGAAGGGCAGGGGAGATCATCCCGGCGAGGGAGTCACCTGTTGCAGTGGCTGCTCCTGGAGCATGAATATTATGGGCAATCATTTTGTAGCTGCTTCTGTCTCTAGAGCAGAAAACTCCTTCTCTACTAACTCTTAAGTCTTCGGTCTTAAAAATAACTGGCTTGCCTCCAAGAGGAGGAAGAAAAAGTGTAATGGCCCATTTTTATTATACTGAAAGCTCAGGGCAGCTGTCCCCCAGGGATTTATATTAACCCACCATGCCATCACAAGCAGTAAGCCAGGCAGCTGCACATATAAAAGGGAACTCTGTACTGCTCTGACCCAGCCTCTGACATAGAACGACCTTATCTTTGCAGGCTGAGACAGAAAAAGAGGTTTAGAAATCTGCTTAGAAGTCTGATTCATTATTAAGCTACTGAAAGCTTTTATCAAATAATTAGCCTTTGTATTGCACTTCCCACTCGGTTATAAATAAATAAAATAAAAGGGTAGGAATAAAACAAGAAGTAAGCTAAAGCAATGATGCAACGGAAACGGAGGGCCTGATGTCACCTCCATGGCAGCCAACAGAAACATTCCCATGATTTCAGTGGGCTTTGCATCAGGCCTATAACCATAAGCAGCCCACTGGGATGACTGGAAGCTGAGAGCAGCTGCATCTAACCTGTTCCAAATTCAGCAGATGCGCCGCTCTTCAGGACATATTCCACAAGGCCCGTCAGACCGGAAGGGGCCTCTGAGACCATCGAGTCCATTCCCCTGGATTCACAGGTGACTGCAAGGCTTGCAGAAATGCACACCCAACGGTGAGGCACAAAGCCAGAAACCCCAAGGACATCCTGCACAGCACCAGAGGTAGACACAGAGGAGGTCACTCCAGGAGCCAGGGCAATAACAGGCGAGTTAATATATGCTCAGAGGGTCCTAGGAAAAAGACAGTCCTCACATAGGGAAAAAAATGTGTTCTGGACCCCATCTATGACCTGAAAAAGGATTGCCCATGGGAATGGATGGAGTTTCACCACTGACTTTGCACATTGGGTTTGTCTTTTAACACGGGCATTTATTTGCCTGTTGACCAGAATTGGCCCAGAATGGGGGCGGAAGTTTTTTGTTGGACACGTAGAATATGAAGCATCCAGACCCATGCGTCCAATCTCACTGGGGAATTTCGATCCTCATAAATCAATGCTCTGCCTGTGAATTATCTCCGCTCTATGAAATTTGCCCACCTGCCCACATTAACAGGAGTTTGTGGCAAAATCCGAGCAGGGAAGCCAGTGGCTGAGGTCTGTAGAAATCTCCAGTGCTGGGTCTGAATGTGTACCTTTTGGTCAGTAGGGTAGTTACTCATCTGAGAAGTCATCTTGGGCTGGATAGTTAAAAAAATCAGCTTCTTTGACCTCAATGGTCCTGCTTAGGTGTGAATAATCTCTTACCACTATAGGTGAAGGGCCTTCCCATCTCCTCCTGTATGAATGCAAAAATCGACTTGTTTGCACGCATGCTGTATTTCTGTCGATACCAGACCTGAGGCCATTTAAGAAGACTGCTCTTAGCCTGCATTAGGATTGTATACAGATGGACTTGATGGCACTTTTCACTTCCTAATGAACTTGGACAAAATGCTCATTTTGAATTCAGAAAAAAAGATTTGTCTGCTTGATTTCCTTTTGACTCTTGTCCAGCGTTTGATCCCCTCTGTGTAAAGCACTGCATATTTCATATTTCTGTCATACAGTCCCTTTCTAAGACAGGCTGCATGGAAGTGTGTATCTGTACCATTCAGCCATGTCGGGGATGCTCCATGATACCTCTGGCATCAAGACGTCTTCTTTTCTTTCATTTGCTCCCCCAATCCCAACCCAGAAAAATCCTGAATACATGTATATTAATTGCATCAAGAGTGTAAACGTGCCATATCTGCAGTTGCTGTTCTGACTGTTTAGCTTGTTTGGTCTAATTATGTCAAGTAAGTCATTATAATTTTATGTTTTTAGATTAACATTTTTGCCCCAGGGCACCATAATTAGTGCACGCTTGGTAGTTTAATGATTTTGGGCACAATCAATGCAAACTTTTTAACAATAAATCAGTGTGAGGGACTTTCTGTGTTGGGGCTGATGTCCAAAATGGCAGACTGCAACATAACACACTGATGTCCTAGCAAATGAATATCCCTTTTTGGCTTGGATGGGTGAACACACTCAACGTGCCACTGGTGGCTTGAAAATGGGATCCTCATCCCATCTTCGCAAAAGGAGGGCAAAGGATTTGCTCAGCATTAAAAGTGGCAGTACGATGAGAGCTGCTTCCCAGGTGCCCCAGAATTTCTCCAGGTATCTCCCACTCTGGAGCAGCTCAGAGCTGCTCTAACTCTGTCTGCTTCACCATTTCTTTGGGGTCTGCCTCATTTCCTCAAACCAGCATTGTTTGGATAATACTAATTTCTCCGTTAGCTCATGCTGCCATCTATTCTGTCTGGACGTTAATGCTGAGGCTTACAAACCCGTATCCTCTTTAAAATGTGGAGGGGCTGGATGCTAGTGATATGAGGGTGAGGGTTTAGGGCTTTCCGATGGCATCATCGTACCTCGTTGCAGCCAGGTTCTCAAAAGGGCATGAAGCACAACAGTCTCCACTTCACTGGAAATTTTCATTCACTTATTACTAAATTGTTAACATAGTTTTGGCCTCTGTTTGACTGTGGGATTTTCCCAGGATAAATGTCAACAGCTGTCCTTAAATCAAAGCCCAACAGGAGGTCAAAGAACAACGAGAATAAGCCAGAAGCCTTCCTCCTACAGCTCCAGGTACTTCCAATTAAATTACTGCTGGTGTTTGGGTCACGAGGCAAGATTTCTATCTCACATAAGGGCAAAGCAAGAGCAAGACTGAACTTTGCACAGCCTTATATACATCAAATGATGTTTGCAGATGTGGTTCGGACCTTCCCAGCCCCCGTGTCCAGAATGCATCCGTACCGTGGAGTCGTGAACTCATTTTCACTCCTGCAGCAGGGGAAACATGATCTCCATCTGACAGGGGAAATGCAGGTTGAGAGAGACTAAAGGCCAGATCCTGTCTCTCCTCTTCGGCACAATATCTAAGGTGATCCATATATACCCTCTGTTCCAGTCCTGAAAAAGCTGCTGATGCACAAGATGAACGTAGGCATGTTAATGGCTTTTTAAGGACCAGAGCAAAATGGAAGTCCCTGGAATTATGATATCTTTTATCAGTTTATATTGCTGTCGTGCCCAAGAGCCCGAGTCAGGTCACTGTGAACCTGAAGTGGCGCTGTACAAGTATGGAACAAAAAGATTGTCCTTAAACCCAGCAATTTTTGTGCCCTGGCCATGTCTCTTGTTCCTGGAAGCAGCATATTGCCTATCAGTTCAGTGCCTGCTATCCTTCCCACAGTGTAATCTCAGCCTGGGTTTTCTCTACATTTCCAATCACCACCGTCATTGCACCAAACATAAATAAAGTGCATCAGCCCATCTTCCTCCACCTCGGCTTTCGTCTCTCATTCCGGCACGGTAATTAGCACGGTCTGTTAATTCTAGCTTGGTGATTAAGGCAGTATTGCACAAGCAGGTATTTCTGGTGCAGTTGCATCAATCCTCTGGTAACAGGCCCACGGTGCAATCCATCCAGAGTCTTTTGGGAGAGCGGTACACTGAGTAATAGCAGTTCTGACATCTGGCATCCTGACATCTGTATTCCATCACACATCCCATTAAACTGCAAGCTTAGGAACGCTGTGTGAGTTGGCGCTTTAAGGGACAGTCAAAACAGAAGTCTGTTGGACCACAGCTATTCTCCTGAGCAAAGAAACCCTAGTCCCTTCCAAGGTTCACCATAGTCGGTCATGACTTATCTAACCCTTATGGGGCAAGAGGATAACTGCCTCTTCTACTGAGATGCATTTTAAGGAATGACCTTGGCTCTGACATGAGATGGGATCTAGATGATTCACCAATGCTGTTTGGTGAGGAACTTTTGTATGTAAAATTATGGCTCTGATACACTGAAGTAGTTATTCAGGATCTTAACATCCAGCATGTGCTTAAATCCATCCAGCAGTCCCAGGGAAGTCCATGAGATTCAAGTACATGCTTAAATGCTGTGTTGAATTTGGCCCTGATTTAATGTGTTCTTAACATATTAAATAGGTCCTAAACGCAGTCTTTGTGTCGCAGCATCCTTTGCACCGTAATGGCAGTCATGCATCAACAGGCAGAATTTGATCTCTCTTTTCATGTAAACTCACCCTTACGGCAAAACAGGCTCTTTAATAAGAGCAAATCAGCTGTCTGGATGCCTACGTTAACTCAAGCAGAGTCTGCCTTTTCATCTTGACTGCAGATCCTTGGTTTGGCAAGGCAGCAATTTTAAAGGCACTCCTTATTTTCTAGGTGAAGCATTTCACCTTGAGAGAGGAAGTCCCGAATTGGCACAGCCTCCCTTTTGCTGGGTTAGCACACAATTCAGAGCAGTGAGCCAAGCTTTCTGGAGGAGAATCCCTTCCAAAGCCAGTTTAGACGGGGTGACCCAGTAAGCTCAGGAGTTAGTACAAATGCATCCCTCTTCTTTGCTTTGCATGGTCCTTTCAGAGAGGTTTTGCAGCTGGTTATAGCATGGCAAGCCAGGATACAAGAAAAGCTACGCAGGTAAGTTGGAAGTGTGCCCTGCTGGAGCCGGAGTCTGCCCCTGTCCTCAGACGGGGCAGGTTGCAGCACTTGCAGCTAGTCCCCCTCCTCCTCGCCCCATCTGCTGTCCAACAAGTGGCGGCACCAGTTGCACAGACCTCACATTTGTTCCCTCTAACTGCAGTTGGGAGGACTGCCGGCACGGATGTGCAGAGGAGCTATGGGAAATTTTATTGCCTTTCAGGGCTGCCTTCAGATCTGTCCCCCTGCACCCTGAGACAGGGACGCTGAAGTCCTTTCCCAGCAGAGGCATTCACCTGAGTTCCCCAGCGCGGATCCTGCTGCTGCTATGGTCTGCAAGGCAAGCGTGAGCTCCAGCAAGACACCACTTAATCCTGTCTGTGGCCTTCCCCGCTTCATCCCCAGGCAGACTCCCTCATAGTCATCTCATCCATCTCAGACACTCCAGTACTATTTCTGTCCCAGGGCTGGTCCATACAGGGAAGTCAATTTGGGTAAAGTAGGTGAAGCTCTGTGGCTATTCCTGGTTAGCTTGTTTGTGGTCAGGTTTATTCTAGAATAAAAGCATTGGCCAGGAGCTAATCAGGGATAGCTATCCTGAAATGACTGCCTAACAGGCTGAGCTGGTAAATGAAAATGCTTGCGCCGGAGCATGAGGACTTAGATGTTTCAAAGCTTCTTTACAACACCGAGATGTAACACCCTCCCCATGCAACTTTGGTATTTGGGGGCTATGTCTGATGGGCAAGTGAAGCACTGCAAGGCTTTTGTTACAGTCACTCCAATCAGCGTCCATGCAAGCTGTTTGGTGCTGGGCTGGTAAATTTGTGCAAGATTGCCTTAGACGCAATGCAGCACCAATTGATCTGAATCAAGCTTGTTACTTTGCTGCCGGCTCCTAAGTGTGGGGCTTTCTACTTCCTCTGGTAGGGAAGGTGAAATCCCTGTACCTAGAGCAGGGTAAAGGACAGCTTTTGGGGCTGGTTTAGATATTTGTAATGCCACTGATGGTTGCCGGAGAGGCAGTCTGTCCTCACCCCCGATTTGGCAAGCAGAATGCTTTTTAATAGCTCCTCCAAAGAAGATCCATGTGCAACCGGTAAACCACGGTCCTGCTGAAAGCAGCTGGAAGTAGCGGTTTGCAAAAATTAAGCTTGGTGTTATGTTTTTATGGTCATGCTTTTCTCCCCACTTCCATAAGGCCCTTCTTGAATTCTTCTTATCACTTACTCTCCTCCCTCAAGGACATATATTGCAACCAACAGAGTCTAGTCTCTACCGGATGCTCCTGGAAGTCTTTCCCTGTTGCACGGCTGAGGACAGAGTGCTGGTGTAGATGGTGCTCATCAGTCTTTCCATGCTCTGACAGCTGGGGGAGACGCTTGGATGAGCTGGGGATAATAGCCATGGGAAGAGAGTGGGTGGCTCAGTTCTGGCTTCCATCTTTTAGCAGACCAGTGCCAGGGCAACAGTAAAACATTTTAAAAAAAATCTAGCATAGACATAGTCCATTTGCTGTCATCTAGGAACGATCAGTGCCACCAGCACCCTGTTGTTTGCCTTCACCAATCACTGGCTAAAGGACATAAGTAGCCCTTGGAGCTGGGACTGGGATCTCTGCCCCCAAGGGAAGGCCCTCACTGCTTGCCTAGAGCAATGCAGTATTTATTTTGCTCTCTTCTGGCTAGATGAGTGTTGAACTCCCTTCTGGGCAGGCGGACTGATTTCCCAGGGGGAGGGCAGCCAGCCCTCACCCCAGACTGGTGGGTAGCCCAGTGGTGCAAGGACTCTGCAGGCGGGCAGGGGCTTGGAAGCCACGGAGGATGCAGAGAATGGGGCCTGGGTCTCATTTTCCCAGGTGGGTGCTTGACCTGCTGCGCTCCTGCATAAGATGAGGTGCCAGCTCCAATTTTTTTTTTTAAAGGGACATTGGCAGCAGCTCAGAAAGGGTTAACAAAGGGCCTAATTCTCTCCCCAGTCCTGAGCGACCCATAGGGTCACCAGCTCTGACTGAAGCTATTCCAAGAGAGAGATTTTTTCCCCCTAACATGACGTAATGTCATTAATTCAATTTATTTTCTTAAAATATCCTCTTAAAATCTCCTGGATTGCTTTCAAGTAGTCACCGGGAGATGGATGCCGATGCCGGTAGACTCCCGGGCAGTCCAGGAGGGCTGGCAGCCCTAGTGACCCAGCTGCTAACTTGCAAAGAAAGAGGCCTGGTCGGCAGGGAAAGGTCAGTAGGAGCAGCAGTGGCTGTGGGAAGAGGAGAAGGTGTGAAGCAGGGAGGGATTGAGAGTACCAGGCTGCAGCTGCCGAGCCCTGGGTCTGCGTGCTGGAGCCCTGAGGAGCAGGTGGGCTCGTGGGCTCCTGTCTCCCCCCCATGGAAGGGGACATGATGGCTCCTGAAGTAAAGGGGATGAGGGCACACAAGTCCCACATTGGATGGAGGCCCAAAGCAAGGCACACAGCCCTCCAGACTTTGAGATGGGACTTATCCGGAGTAGGGGGCTAGCTCTCAGCTGCACAGAGGAAGGGGGTGCAAGGGTGAAGGAGGTCTGCAGTGCATGGCCTACCCAAAAAGGGGGTGTCCCGGCATCAGGGTTTGGAGCTCAGCCCCGCAGAGGTGTGTTACAGGCACTGTCCTGGATCGGGATCCTCTGGGTCTCAGGCAGAGGGACATGCACTGGGTATGTCCCGGGTGGGTGCTGAGCTGCCAAGCTGGAGGCAGTTCTGGGCATGCAGCAGGCTGATGCCTCTGGACTCTGCGAGCGCGGGTGGAGGTTTTGAGGATCGCACTCTTGGGCTTGGGCAGCCGTGTCCCAGGAAGGTCCCTTGAAGCCTCTCCACGAGCCTGGCCCTTTGTGTCTGCGATGAGCGCCATTTAAAAAAACAAACCAAGACCTCCCCATTAGAAATGCAGCGAGTCGGCAGGGACCACAGTTTGTTTCAGTGCCCCGAGCAGAGAGCAGCTCGAGACCGGTGGCGTGCAGGGACTCTGCCCCTCGGCCCTCTGCTTACACTGGGGCACTCTCTGCACTGGATCTCGATACTTAAAATCAGCATTTTGGACCCACGCTGGAGCTGTTCTTTCATCTGATGGAAGAAGACCTGGGTTATACCTGGCTAACAAGTGCAGCCTGGAGCCTTTGGGGTGATTTTAGGGAATGATGCACTTTTTCCCAAGCTAGCACTGATCCAGCGACCTAGGCCGCCAGTTGGGGTGCTGTGCTCTTGGAGGCACTAGGTAGACCCAGTCAAAGCCCCCGGATCATTATGTGGTTATGAAAAATGCTTTGGCGCAAAGCTTCAACATGGCTGATTACAGCCTATCAATCCGAAACCACTTCTGCAGTTGCAAGGAGATAGACTATTGCTCTCCGCTTCCTTTCCAAGTACTGCAGTGAGGTATTGTTTTTCAGCTGTTAAATGCCTGCCATCCTTCACCCCAGAGACGGCTGTATTTCAGTATATGGATGAGGTGCACGAGCCTTCCTTTTTCTTTTCTTTTTTTTCTTCTTTTTTCTTTTTTTAAAGGTTTGTGATTAGCTCCTAAAGTTTGTCGGTTGCTTGGAGGCTCTTTGGTTGGCAAATCCTGCATCCCTTGCTATGGGTGAGCCTTAGCTAGTGCCATTATTCTGTGCAAAAGTAGGACTTGCTTGTTTCCGGCTGTTCTCGCGGACACGATCGCTGCTTCTCTTTGGGTTTGAAGGACAGGAAGATGGGGACCATCTTTGAAGTGGGAATGGAAACTGCCTTTGTTGAGAGAGAGAGATATGACCACCACCTAGATATATCTCCCAAGATGGCTCAATAACTCTGTGTCGAGGTTGTCTCCCTTAGTGCCAGTGACCCAATTAAGTGGAAACCATTCCTGACCTCTGTCAAGTGTTACAAGCATCACTTGCATTACTTCTGGAAGCCCATCTGAGATCCCTGAAGCATGAGAAATTGAAAGGTGAATAGTGAAGGCAGGTGCTCCACGTCCCCTCCATCCTGTGAGGAGGGGAGTGATTACAAGGTATGCCGCAGAGGGTAGTGCGGCTGCTTACTGGCCAGTATAAAATTGTCTGGCGAGTCATGAATTGGTCTGTAATCCACATCTGTGCTCAGTGAATAAGTAGAGCTGTTTGAAAATGGTAAGTATTTTTCTGGGGAAATGTATTGTGTTGTGCGGAGGGCTTCGTTTTGTCTTGTTCTGTGCTTTTAAGGTTTTTAAATGCGTTGGGTGTACTCCGTTGTTTCTCATTTTGTTACTATAACTAGGGGTGGAACACGTGTGGAAAAGCAAACAAGGACAAATCCAGAAAAACGTATACAAAAATATTTTAAAAATTGGTAAAAAAGCTGCATGTGTCTTCCCCCAGCACCCTTTCCGGGGGAGGGCTTGGAGGGCTTTGTGCTCACAAGCTGCGGCTGCCCGATGTCCCGCAAAGATGGGTTTACTCTCGACTGGCTAACAAATCTTTTGATGTGAAAGTTTATTGATCTTCAATTTAGGTGGGCAACTGGAATGCCAATTAAACTAAAATGAGCATGGTTGGGGAAGACAAATCTCTTTGAGTAAAGGTGTGGAAGGTTACTGTATTGTAAAGGAAGGAGCTATGACAACCTTTGATGCTTTAATAGTAGATGCTCTAATGAAGTGCCAATGCTTTTTAGCCTTTGGTATTTTTGCTACAGGTATACTGTGAGGTAGGTATTAATAAGTGGTATTGCTAACCTCAAGCATGTAGAATTGGAAAGCTAACCCTCAAAACAAAACAGGCACGCACACAGGCATTTTGGGCGTCTGTTTTTGAGCCTTGGAGGATCGTGCTTTCAATGCTGTCTGCAGTTGTAAGGGCTGGAGGTTTTTTAAATGCAGGCTGAGGTTCTCAAGGAATCCTAGGATTCTGGGAGCTGCGGCTTTTAGCAGATCCCCGAATCATGAGACTTGCAACCAAATCACCGGAGCAGGCCATGCTGCAAGCCCAGGACCACAGTAAGCAACTGAAACCTGCCGGGCGCTGCAAGATCCCGGTCTTCTTACCACGCATCTCTGAAGGGCTGGTGGGGCACCTGCTGCTCCCACTGATGTGCATTGGCAGGGTAGGTGCGCACCCCCAGGGCAACTTGAAGCTCTTCCCTACAGCAGGGGTGTAGTCACTGGATTGCTCATTGGGCTGGGGGACGGGGCAGACTCTTGGCATCTCCATCTGCAGGTGAAGGCGAGAGCTCGAACTCTGCTGAGCTTTGCATGGGGCCTGGGAAGCGGAAAAGTAGTGTGCAACTCGTCCCCACTTCCCTATCATCCCCTTGGGGGACACATCCTTCCCTTTCCATCATCCTCTCTGTGCCTTCTACACCCGGCAGGATTGGCCCTTTCAGTGACTTTGTCCGTGACCACCAAAGCCGTGTGAAGGACTCAAACAGGCAGGCAGGTCTCTTCCAAAGAGAGTGGGCATGGCTCATCCATATCTCCTGGCTCCATCAGAAATACCCAGCTCCGTTCTAGAGCAGCTCGTACAGCCCGAATTTCCAAATGCCTATTGCAGCTGCACAGGTGAAACGAACCCTTCCTTAAGTGGCGTTGCTCGGAGTCCACAGTGGCATCTATCAGTTGACTTGACCTGCAGCTTTCACATGAAGCAAGTTCAGCTTCAGCTTTCCCTGTAGCCACACACACCTGGCAAAACCCGGCCCGTTTGCAGCGATACGTGGGTCATTCTTAAATATACTCTGCATTCTGGAGGAAAGAGTCACAGCAGTGCCTCTGTAGCAGCATTGGTAGCTTACGAGGATAGCCAGGTTGAGCCAAATCCTAAACCCAAGGCAGTAGTTTTGCTATGTGAGCGTCTCTGTTCCTCCTCCCCTTCTACCAGCTTAAGCAATGCAGGCCTGAGGCACAGCAACAGCAAAGAGAGAACTGGTCTGGATGGCTTGGGCTGGTACACAGGGAGGGTCAGCATCCTGGGAGGCCGGTTTGCAAATAGGCTGCTCAAAACTGGGTTCCCAACTCAGCAGGCCTGCCAGCAGGGGATTTCAACAGCCTGGCGGCTGGGGCTTGGATAACGTGCAACTTGGGAGGGAAGGGTTAGG
>NW_017729001.1:26884017-26894011 GCF_001723915.1 Gavialis gangeticus
GCTCAAAACTGGGTTCCCAACTCAGCAGGCCTGCCAGCAGGAGATTTCAACAGCCCGGCGGCTGGGGCTTGGATAACGTGCAACTTGGGAGGGAAGGGTTAAGGTTAGTATTTCAAGCCAAGGATGGGGAGTGGAGGTGGATGGCAAGGATGCCTTTGTGGCTGAGGCTTTGACTTGATAGCCAGGAGACCTGGGTTGTATTCCCAGTCCTGCTGTAAGATGGAGATAATGATGGGTCTGTCCCTTGCTCATGTGGCGGTGTAAGTAAGCCCCAAAATGGCTAAAAGGGATGGAGGGGAGAGGCGTTCAGTCTCAGATGGAAATGATGCTGGCTCACACATATGTAAAGTGGCTGTTCAATACAACTGGATTGGAATATGCCACCCACTGCCACTGGCAGTGACATTTTCCAGCCATTTTGCCTAAGTATAAATGAGAACCCAAAGCTGTAGAAAGCCAAACCCAGAGCTTTTTATTTTTCCACATCCAGTCTCCTCTTAAACATGATTTAGCGGGCAGCCCAGTAATGTTGATACTGAGTCGTATGCTACCCTGCTCAGACTCGAAATGTTTGAGGCTAACTAGAAAATCAACTCCCCTCTCTTCTTCCCCCCCCCGCCGCACCCACCGCCCTTTCCCGAATGCCTATTATTACAAAGGCTGCTACGAAGCCAGAATACGTTACTAGCTGATACTTGTATGTCTTCAGCCCTTAATAAAACGTTGTAGAAACAGCTGGGGGTAGAAATCCAATACATTTTGAAATGAGATTGTCGTCAGGCTGTCAAACAGGAAATTTGTTGTTCTAGTTGTCCGTGCCCGGATCGGGGAGAGAGTGCAAAAGGGATGTTAAGACGCAAAACACGCTGAGAAGTTCCGGAGGGATGGATCACGCTTGAAAAATATATCGGGGAAAACGCTTCGCCTAAGTGGTGAGCTGCTTCCATTTACACTCATCTTTCTGACGCATCCAGAGAGGCATCCTGATGTTCAGACCCTGGGGAGAATGGCACTTTCATTTGAAAGATGACATTGGGTGCGCGAGCCTGTCAAGCTTCCAACCAAACAAGTCATATGAACAGTCACTTCAAGTTAATTGCATCTGACAGGGAAAGGGCTCTCTAGCACTTTTCCTGCCACAGATAGAATATGTGGCATCTTCTGATGGGAGATTTGTTCATCTGTGTCAGTGTATCCAAAGGACACTTACTGAAACCAGGCTGCCTAAAAGCCTGGAAAGGAGAATAAAAGCATTAATAACATCCCGAAGGTTAAGGAGATCCAGGCTGCGTGGTGCACTGAGAAGCTTTGAAAGGGCAGAAACCCTTCGTTGTGCCTCTGAGTAATTAGATAAGAAAAGGCAGTTAATGTTTTCAGGCTCTTCCGGTGCCAAGTGAGCTCTGAAAGGGGACTAGCACGAGGGAAATAAGTGCTTTGTCATGGCAATGCGTCACCAGAGAGCTAATTGTATTTATTATTGCATTACCAGCCATGGTAAGCTGATCCGTGAATCCTCCACCAGGCAGCCAAGTCCTGCGCCTTTTAAAGTGGACGCCCATGGGTCCCGGGGATGAGGGGCAGGAGCTCAAGTCAAGTGATTCTCCACCAAGGGGTCTCCCTGCCGGAGGAAGTCGGGATCAGTTCAAGTGCTGCTACCACCCTAAAATCTGCTTGCCCAGAGCTTTGCATTGCAGCAAGAGCAGAATAGTTCCTCGCTTGGGTGCTTTAAATTGGCATGAAGTCAAGTCCAAGGTCTTGGTCTGGCCTGGTGGCTTTTAAGCAAACAGGTTCTTCTCCCACCTTAAGCCGCCCTTTGCCAAGAAAGGAATTACACCCCAAGGATTGTGGAGCAGAGACTAGAGTTGTTCCAAGATGATGGGGCCAGATCCTGACCTCACACTTTGCAGGAGGAAGTCTACCAGAATGAGTGGAGTTGCATGGGTGAGAAAACTGGAATGAACCTGCAGGACTTCAGTTCTTGTGGCCGGTGCCTGAATACCGTGGCAAGCAGCACACTGCCCGTACATAGGATGTGGGCATATGAACGGCTTACCATGAGATGAACATTTTGAGGTTCAATTGCATGGCCACTCTCTTTGGTAATGGGCCAGATGAATGCTTTTACCCGCGGTAAGTGAAATCTTCCTTTTCATTGAGAACTAAGTTACTGCCATGGAGCCTCCACTTATCTTATGGGGTAAGAGCACACACACATGAAGTTGCCACAGAATAGCTGATTTCTGATTAAAGCCTTCACTCCTATTCCCTCTTGACAGATTGTTCACGTGTCCACGCCCTTCGAGAAACTCATTCTCTTAATCCTATTTGCTATAACTTGAGTTTCTAACCACTTCTATTTGCTGCTCTTGCCATTTGCCCTTCAGCTTTGACAATGCAATTTCTGCCTTTCTGGATCAGACTGTTGGAGGGGCATTAGTCCAATTCTGGTGTCTTGCTTCCAGCAACGACTGATATCTGATGGTACAAATCCTATGGTGGCACCATGCAGTATTATACGGAACAAGGACAAAATCCTTTCCATCCTCTGGAAGAGGATCATGTTCCACTTTTAAGGCAGGAAGATTTTGTCCTCCTTTTTTGGGTTGCTTTCTTTTCAGGGAAAGTACTTATCTCTTCCAGGCAGGTTTCCATTTCCTGCAATAGGCATTAATGATAGGGAAAAATCTGTGTGCAGCTCAGTACAAAGACCCATGGGCTATACCTCTCAGCCACACGTGGGCAGGTGCAGAAACAGCGAGAGCACAATAATGCAGGCTATGGGACCCCATGTGCTCTGGCTAGACAAACCATGGGTCCATTGCCTTGATCAACACAGCACAGTTGGCCTACCCCTACCCATAGGGGTGCAGGACCTAACAACAGGGCTGCACTGTCAGCTGCGGCTCCACAGCATTGTAGAATAAGAAGCAATGATAAGTTGGGTATAGATGGATTTAGCCCTCAGTTTCATGTCTTGGCACAGGTTTTCAAGACCGCTTTCTTTCTGGAGGGGTGCGAAAACCATGCCAACAGCCTCCTGAGATAACGATGAAAGCTTTAGCCCTATCCAGAAATGATCTGTTCCTGTTCAAGAGATCACTTCTATGGTTATTCAGCTCATTGGATGGAGGCATCTTAAGGAAAGGGCAGTTTTACGGGCTCTTGTTAGTTTTTGGTGAGATCACAGGCGTAGCCCCGTTCCACAGCCTTAGTGCATATCCCAATTGGCTGAGAAACAAAAGCCAAGTAAAAAACATTGGGATTGGGTCCTGTCACTTTGCTTGCATTCCTTTCCAAGTAAGCATTCATTCTGCAAATCTACTTTAGTGAAAAATTTTGACGCTTATAAGAAAGCAGAGAGGAGTCATGACTGTAGCAGAGAAGCTGGAGTCCAGCCAGAGCCACAGCTGTGGAGAGTTAAGTTGCTGAGCTTCCAATATCACATTTTTTCATGGTTCTCTCATTTGAATGTGGAATAATGCATATATTATGAGGACTGCATGACTGTTCGGTGCTCGTAAAACATAACCGGTAAATGGTGCACTTGGCCGCTTAAGGCGCTTTGTTATATAGAGATGGAGGTTTTGAAGACAGGCCTTTGAAACAAATGGTTGACTGTGAACAGTGGAGAGTGGCAATGGGTATGTAGGGAGGGGGATTTTCATCTGGCTATTTGAAATGGGTCCAGATTCAGACTCCCGCAAACTGTAGATATAGATACCATCTTTATACCCTTAGGTCCATAGCTACAAAACTAAGCCTTTTGTCAATGTAGATTTTTCTCAAAGAAATTTTGCCACTTCTGTGCTGTAATAATACTGCAGTGTAAGCTTTATTTTTTTCTTCCTCTCTAATACTCTGATGAAAGGCAATTTCAACTGTTTGTCACATTCCTTATTTTTCCGTCTCATTTTTAATATTTTCATTGTAGTGTCCAGATTTTATTTAGCTGGTGAGAATCTGCCTGTTGCAAGATCTGCTCCAGTATAGCTAGTTGTATGGTCCTGTATGGAGTGATCTCATCACCCATGATTAGCTGCATGAGATAGGGTTTGTCCAGCTTTTGGACACAAGACCTGTTTTGGAAAATATGAGGCTTGATGCTGTGCCCATGCATCATGATCTGTGTGCAAAGTAGGTGGAAAATTGCTGTCAAGTCAGTGTTCCCCACCAGCTCTAAGGGAAACACTTTTCTACCCATGTGGCACAATACCCATGGGGTTCCCTGTGATTTTGATGACTTGGAAAATAATCATTATTCCTGGAATGACGATAGCGGGCACCAAGCTACAGCAGGGGCTGTGTCGTCTTTTGGAGCCTGTATCAGATGGCTTGGGGTTATGGAAGATAACATGTCCTTTTCATGGGAAGCTGGGGGATGAACCCCAGTCTCCTAGCCAGAGCTTCTTCAGCCAGTGGTAGGGAGACATGAAACAATGATTGCACTATCTGCCTTCTGTTCTCAGTGTTGTGGGAACAGAATGATAGCCACGTGCCACCTTGGAGATGGCTGCATGTCCACAGTGGGTGAGCCGTCTGCAGTTGGAGGAGTGCAGGGGAGATGGGAGCGGAGCATCAAGCATACGTAAACTTACAGATTCACAAGTTTTGGGCTGGAAGGGACCTCATGAGCTCATCAGGTCCAGCCCCCCTGCTCCAGGAAAGATTGCCGGGGTCAAATAACCTCAGCAAGGTGTGCATCCAGTCTCCTTTTGAAGATCTCCAGGGCGGGTGCCTGCACCACCCCTGCTGAAAGTCTAGTGCAGTCTGGTCGCACAAACTGAAGAAGTTTTTCCTTGTTTTCAGTCTGAAACCTTCTTCTGGGAATTTATGACCCTTGCTCCTGGTTTTCCCCTGGGGCGCAAAGAAAAGTAATGCTCTCGCTTGAATCCTGCGGCGCACAATTGTCTTGCACCAATACTCCTGCCATCTTCCCTTCTCCTAGGCCGGGCTCGGGGAACGTCACCCATGTTCAAAGTTACTGTGCCCATACGTTATCTATATTTCTAAGGGGGGATATTCCTGACGCTGCTACAGGGGTCAACTCCCCGTGGAGTCCTTGCGTCCAGAGGGAGAGGCTGAAAGGGGCAACGGTAGTGAAGGCACCAGCATATACAGCTTCAGCTTTGCACTCGTGTGTTGTGTACGCGCTATCCCGACGTCTGCTTGTCAGCTCTCCATCCCCGCAGGCTCCGCTCTGTGCAGGCTCCTTTACATAAACAGGCAGCGCCGTGGTGACAGACACACAACTCCGTTATCAGGATGTTCAGCATTTCTGTCATTCCAGGCGTGCCTGCAAGATCTCAGCTAGGACAAAAGGGAAGTCGTGTCAGGGAAACCGAGAACTGCCTCCTGTTTCAGACCAGGCCTGGGATATTTTCCCTTTGTTGCCTCCTTTCCCCGTTCTTGCTTCCTCCATTTCAAGGGCTCTTCCAAAGCCTTTAGGGATGATTGGGCCAAGCCATCTTTAAACCTCTGCTCTTCACTCTGCTCACGGAAAGAATTTAGATGGGATTTTATTAAGAGCCTGGTAGCTTGGTACTTTAAATAACCACCAGCATCTTACTTTATATCTTCATAACGAAGCCCCTAGTAGCTCTGGGCCCCATGGGTCCAGGTGAGAGGGCTGGGACTGGGTTTCTGAGCTGAACATCTCCCACCAAGATGCAGAGTGCCACCAGGGAGGTAAGGCCTAGGGCTGGAAGGGACCTCAGGAGATCGAGTCCAGGCCCCCTGCTTGGGCAGGAAAGACCGCAGGGGTCAAATTACCCCAGCAAGGTGTGCGTCCAGTCTCCTTTTGAAGATCTCCTAAGGTAGCAGGGTGAGGCTTGCACCGCAGACAGTAGAGCACTTGAATCTCTGTTTAATCCAAACACTCACCACTGCTTAGTTTACAAGAACGCTTGCCTCTTGCATGGTGCACCGCACCTCTCAAATTCCTAGGAAAGTAGCTGTGTCCTCCTCCTTGCTTTATTATCAGGTGAGGAGAAGTAGATGCTAAGAGAGGCGACTTGCCCACGTGCGACTAGCAGAACCCGAAGGAAGCCCGGGCGTCCTGATGTGTAGCTCAGTATCTGACCGAGGGGAAAATGCTGCCATGCACAATCCGTCATGCCATTATGTAGTTAATGACTGGCTGGTTGTAGCTGGATGTACAAGCTGACCAAAAATGTACATCCTAATGAGTATAATGCATTATTATGTGTCCATTCCTGGCATCTGATGAAGTAGGTGTTTTGCCTAGGAAAGCCCATGCCTTAGTCTCTAAGGTACCACGCAACGAAAGCAATCTTTACCAGCGGTATTACTTCTAGTATAAAAGCGAGCCTATCAACTGGTTGCTTCTTTCAATGCCTTCCAGTACTGGATGGCCTTTTATGTTTTTTTAAGAGGCAAGCCTTTTTGGGGGTGATGCCGTTTTATTGGACTGACTGCCCGGTTCAGATAAGGTTAGATAAGCTTTCGAATGCAAGGCATGCTTCATCGGGTCGCTTTATTCACATATTCTGTCCCTTATTCACATATCTCTTGGTGCGTTTGAGCCTATTGGCTGCGATTGCCACAGTGCAATACATCCCATACAGATAACCTTTTGGATGATGGAAACTGAACAACGGGGAACAAGTGTAACCGTCTGACGTCGCCATCCCCCACCCTTCTTGTGTGATGCTTAAATCAGCAAAGGAAAAAGATGGGTGATTAACTGCTTGGCATCTTCAAGGCTGCACTAGGCATCAAATGTCTTGCTAGATATTTTATTTTTAAAGGGAATAGACATGTATATGAATAAGAGCATCTACAGTTACACTAACTCAAAGAATAATGCAGAAGGTATCAGTTCCCTTCCTTTAGGGAATAGCTGATCACCAGCTGGATCCAGGAAGGCATTTCTACCCCCATACTATCATATTGCGCATCAAAGGGCATTGTGGGAAAGCTGTACAGCCAGCGGTGGTCACTGTCGGAAACTGGATTCCGGCCTGGATTTTATTGCCAAATGCAGCAATTCCTTTAGTCTGTCTGTAATTCATTATTGTCTCATTTAATGGTTGGGAATGCGCTCTCAGCTACGTGGCCTGATAGGTGGAGCATTGGACTGGCACTTGGGAAACCTTGGTTCTGGTGACTTGGCCAGCTAAGTGACTTCGGTCTCCCTGTGCCTCAGTTTCCCCTTCCTGTAAAAGAGGGTTGGTGGTGATCCTGGCTTTGCAGATAAAAAGTGCTCTGTGAAGGCTGAGGCTTTGGCTTTGTTTCTTTGCAGAGGGGTATTTCAGATATCATCTCTGACAGGTGATGGACCTTGTTAATAGATTCATAGAGAAGCAGGGCTGGGAGAGACCTCAAGAGGCCATCCAGCCCAGCTGCTCAGGGCAGGATCATCCCTGACTCTGTGCCTCCTGATCAAGTGTCTACTAACGCGCTTTTAAAAAATGTCAAGGATGGAGATTCCCCCAGGCTCTCCGGGCATCCCGTTCCCATGCGTAACCACTCTCCAAATGAGAAAGGTCTTCCGAATATCCAATCTAAATTTCCCTGGCTGCAATTTGAGACCACTGCTCCTAGTCCTGTCCCCCGTGGCCACAGAGAATCGTCCTGGGATTGTGACTAAATTCTGACAAAGAAAACTGAGCAATACCTTTCCTCTTCTGTAAGAGACGGTCGTCTCCTTGGGGGAAGGGATCGTTTTGTCCCCAGTCTGTTTTTCATAGTAGATTGTGTACTTGGACAAAGCAGGAAGCCTTGGTATGTAATAGCGAGGTCACACCTAATACAGTTTGGTGCCTTACTGAAAAGTCTGGCTCTAATGCAACAGGCTACCATGCTTCCAGGCAGCCAGGAACTGTCTTTGTCTATGTACTAGAGACTTCTTGGGTAACAAGGGAGCTACATTCCATATTAGAAAAATATTTTTCATTCCAGAAGATAAAGTGTACATGTTTCTCCTAACAAAGTCATTTTTCCCCACCCACTCTTATGAAACTGCTTGGCTCAAAAGAGCTTGATGTGACAGACTAAGCAAAGTGAGGACATTTCATTCTCCTTATCTATGGAGTTCCTGTGGTTTGCAAGTTGGAGCAGCTCCTCTGTACGCACAGAGAAGTTTAGGTGGCGGAGGGTGGGTGTCAGTAGCTGGTGCTATGTCCTTCCACAGCACAAGTCAACTTGCTTATAAAGAGCACTTCTGCCTTTGGATTCAATGGACATATTTACACTATAAACTCTTAAAAATCTTGGTTTTAGTTAGGCGGCCCTTAAAAACTTGTACTTTATCCTGAGGATCGGCTAACCAACTAAGGAACTCCTCAGCTCAATGTTATCTATCATTAACTGGCCAGCAATTAATGTGAGATTAAAAAAAAAAATCTATCATGGCCAAGCCCAAAGTGTGTTGCCATGTCTACAGGCATATCCTTGAGTAATGTGTCAATTGATCCCGTTGTAACAGGACTTGACTCTGACAGCCGTTGCATGTAGGTTGGCTATCCACAACGATCACTTCAGCAGCAGTATTCAGCTAATCTGGCATTGCTGCTGGGACTTGAGACCGGTGTGAGTGTAAGTATCATCACCTTTCCCTGGAGTGAGCAGACAGCAGCAAACTACTGGGTAATTCGTTGGATGATTCAGAAGATCTGTTGAATGCCAGCTGGCAGCAGCCTAGGACAACGTAATGCTTTTCAGGTCCCAACCAGCACTCATCACGGGAAAAAGATCCATGTGGCGAGGAAAACCTGCACACGCCTCCAGATTTCTGTAGCCGAAGTCCAATGCAGAATTTGAGTTTCCAGATTGCCATATTCTTCTTCTCTCATCACTTCCATTTTTGAAGGACTGATGAGCGATATGGGTAAAATCAACTATTTGAGGGTTCTGGACCCTAACTTGATATAAATCTTAACTAAATATGTTGCCACTTCCCCTCCCCTCGCCCAATTTTCTGCTGCTGATTTTCTTTTTTTGAGGTGGGGGAAGGGAATTGGCCACTGAGCAGGCACTACAAATGCTGCAACTTTGCAGCTAAATTCAGTTGCCTTAGAAATATTTAGTTGGGAACAAAACCTGGAGATGACGACTATGCTCGAGTAAAGAATGGAACAGCACACAGAGAAAGAGAGCAATGATGAAAACAGATCTGTTGCGTGAAAAAGTCTGCAAAGAACATGCGATGTGGATGAGTGTTTTGATGCTCAGCAACAGGTAGCTCTCTGTAGACGAGATTTCAGTATGAAAGGGCGGATGCTGAGCAACATTTGGTCAGAAGCTGCACGCTCTCCCCTCCCATCCCACAGCGTTCATGGGGAATGGAAGGCATTTGGGTGCAAACAAAGAGTATCCTTCAATTCTTTATAATTTTCTATGATCTTCGGTACTAAAGCAGGGGGAGAAATCTGTGAGCTTGGTTTTGTGGGGCATTTGGGGATTCAGCTTGCCTAGGGAGACCATTAGTAATGTAGATTTTTTTTTAATTCTTTCTTTTAAATCACAAATCTGATTGGGATCTACTGTGACCCTGTTTCACTGGAGATGCCGTTCAGGTGCTTCACGCCTCCATTCTCCCCACCCGGCCCTCCATGCCTCCCATGAACCATCCCTGTCCTCACCCTTAGGGAGAGGAGTGATTTATCTTGCAAATCCCAAGCCGTAGCACATCCTGGGAGCTGAAGTCAGGCCAGATGACCTGGCTCACCGCGGCAAAGACAGGCATGGCGTAACCAAATGACACCACTGCGCTGCAGCCCTTCCCGTTTGGATGAATCTGTTCCCAGGCACTCTGCTTTTCCATGGAAAATTGAAACTTCCTCCAGGAAACATGTGCACACAGTCACAAACCCAAACTGAGAAGGTTTTGACCCAACAACCAGGGAGAACAGCTGGACCAGGAATTCTTGGGTCAGCTCACAGAGGTAGTGAAGGCTAAGGATGTGGTAGTCATGGGGGACCTGAACTTCCCGGACATCTGCTGGGAAGAGCAGTCAGCCAGGTCTGAACGCTC
>NW_017729001.1:26894797-26912925 GCF_001723915.1 Gavialis gangeticus
TAGGGGGGGATCAGCAGGCGCTGGGGGAGTCCCTGTTCCCCCGAGCACCGCCAGGAGTGACCAGGAATAACGGTCACAAGCTGGCAGAGGGTAGGTTTAGGTTGGACATCAGGAGGCGCGACTTCACCGTCAGGGCGGCTAGGATCTGGAACCAACTTCCAAGAGAGGTGGTGCAGGCTCCCACCCTGGGGGTTTTTAAGAGGAGGTTAGATGAACACCTTGCTGGGGTCGCTTGACCCCAGTGCTCTTCCTGCCATGGCAGGGGGTCGGACTAGATGATCTGCTCAGGTCCCTTCCGACCCTAGAAACTAAGAAACTAAGAAACAACATTTTTGATTGGTCCCAGGCCTGGTGATGGGGGTGGTGGTCTGTGTTTCGGGTCCTGACAATCCCAGGCTGCACAGGCTGTCGGGGTCGGTGCAAGAGGGGCAGCAGCAATGACGGCAGCTGCACTTTCTGCCCTTGCATAAGCCACGACGGCAGCCAGCCAGCGGGGAGGGAAGCAGAGCGGAACAAGCAGCTGTACAAGCACACACATCCGCATTGTGCTCACCCTCCTTTTAAGTGGAAAAATCACTGGAGTTTAATTCTTTTTTTTTTTTCTCCTGTGAGCCACCTCCCACTGTGTTATGCTCTGAAGTTCATTGCAAATGAGAAGATGCAAATAGCTTATTTTGACTTCCTTTAAACAGTGCTTCATTGATTTTTTTTCTTCCCTCCCCCCACCTTTTCTTGAGAGGCAGGCCTGTATCTATCAGAAAATAGCAATTATTTCTGTAATTCCCTAGAATTAGTGGAATTAGTTGAATGGGGAAAATCTGAAGCAAAATGCTGATTAGATATATACTTGAGTTGGAAGCGTCAAACTCATTGTAGCAGAATGTCAAGTGTTCCCCCTCTCTCTGTCTTCTGGGCATAATCATTATTGCCTAATATGTTATTCTCATCACAGCCTGGACTGTCTCCTGTGATGCTGTTTAATGCAACTTCAAGGAATTCCTATTTTCACAGCAGTGGCATTATATATCACAGGTTGCTTGGCCTGTATGGAAGCCGGATATTTTTTCTGGAGTAGCGCAGAGGTGGTCCCTTCTCCAGCTTCTCCCACCCACTGCCTCCGAGATGCACGAAAACATGTGTCGGTAGCTTCCCCATGTATCTGCTGCTGGGGGGTGATTTCTCAGAAGGGATCCAAAACCCTTCGAAATGAAACCATCTGGGGTTCTCCGTGCTCAGGGAGCTGGTAACGTCTTCGCAGAGCACCAAGGGTCCATGTTCCCTTTAAGGAAAAGCTGGAAATGGGGATTTTTTCTATAATGGGGAAATGGGGATTTTCTTCTATAATGCTGGAAGTTGCAGTGTGCTCAAGTCTTCAGAGCATTGGGCTGGGAGTCGGAGCCAGGTGGTTCCTTGCTCACCCACTCCCCTTCAGCAAGTCAGGTCATTGCTCTGGGAATCTTTCTCTCTCTTTCTTGTTGCCTATTTAAGTTTGCAAATGCAAGGGCTTGCCCAAGACGCTTGCAGTCCTGTCCTGTGTTGCACTCCACAATCTCAGCTGGGGCTGGTAGGCACTCTGGAAATACAGATGACCACCAGAGACGTGAGTCACTCTTCATCACTGATCCCAATTGAACGTTTTCCTTTACAAAGCTGAAATGAATGCCCACCCCCCTTCACTTTCTACCCCTTTCCCCTCACTGTACAGCGTGGTGGAGTCCACATCCATTGTGAAGCGCTAGGGCTCAGGGGCATGGGTGGTGGTGGGATGTTGCTTTTTTTTCCACCAACAGGTCGAGTCGATGCTAAAATGTTAACAAACATTGCTTGTCTGAGTTTCCTTTAAGATGCATGCTGGTAGGGCCATGAGCTGCTGAGCAAGTGCAATAGTCTGTAACAGTATGCTTTCCCTTCCCTCTCCACCCATCCCACTCCCTGCAATCTCCTCCCCAAATCACTATGAGCAGGGAGAGGCTGTTAAAGTATTCAGGAGTATAAAACACAAATGCTTGCCTCTTGCCATTGGGGTACCTTTCTCTGTCTGTCCGCTGGGGAAAGCTTTGAATGCCTGTGTATTGTTAAACTTGTGTGTCTTATAAATACAGATGTGGCTCTCTTCCTCCCCTTGAAGAATTGCACATGCCTGCTCTCATCTGAAAAAATAAGCTCCCAAAAATAACAATGCAAATGTATTTTTTCTCTCTTCCTCTTCCTTCCCTTTCCTCCCAAAGATTGCGAGACAGCCCCTCTCCTGCAAAGGTGAGCAGTCCCCTAATGCACGAGCCGTGGACCCGGACACTGACTCCAAGCATGGTTGGTCTGATCTGGAACGCTTTATCTGCCTTTCCTCAAGCACCAGAGCGGAGGTTCCCAAACTTTTTTTGTTGCGTGCCCCCTTCCAGATTTACCAGCTGCCCACATGCCCCTCCCCGCCAGCATACATTTTATATTTTAAATGCCAATTATTATTATAATGGAAATGAAATCCGCCACGACACAATTTCTCCCACGTACCCCTAAAACGTCTTGCATATGTACCCCCAGGGGCATGCATAGCACAGGTTGAGAGCCCCTGTTACAGAGGATCAGCACTTTGCAGTTCTGCCCAGTTACATATGATGAAGCTGAGCTGTAAGAATTGAATTATGATCCTTTTCCTGTCCACAGCCCCCTTCCCACTACTCTTTCCCCCCACCTCTCCCAAGCCCCATGGTCATCTGCATTTTGTGAGTCAGGCCCATCGCTAGTGTTTGTGTTTTGAAGCCTTTCTACTTTGGATGTGAACATTTGCAGGGTGGAACATATGGTGCTATGGTTGCTATGACTCTGAGCACTTTCCATCTATAGAGAACTGGAGCAAGCAGCCTCTTGAAGTCTTTCAGCCTATGCAGAAGGCCAGGGCCTTGAGAGGATGGCACTACTTCTTCCTTAAAAGTTTTCCACTGGCTTTCTTTCCTTCTCCATTGCTGAGGTTATCTTTGCTTCCCCTAAGCACTGCGAGGAGGCTGTCCCTTCATTTTGGGGTTCCAGGCACCTTTTTAGCTTGTCATTCTCCTGATGCCTCTAGCATGCATCGAGTGAAACGGTTCTTCCCTTCTCCTGCAGTGTCTGCTTCCCATTTGCATGAACCAAATGCCTTGGGACCCGCTTGTAAACAGAATGTCGTTTTGGGCCCTTGGTCTTGTTTCTAAAAATGAGACGTCCTCTTAACTTTCTCTTGAGAGAAGTCGGCAGGCACAGACGTTTTAACATGCAGTGGTCTAGGGAGTAAAGGATGGGCCTGGTTTCTATTTGGTCCATTGGTCAGTCCACCTCTCTCCGCCTTATAAACCTGCTCACCCTTCAGGGAAGCCACCTTCAACAGGCTAAATATTTGTCACCAGCTCTGGCTGTTTGAGACGGCGGAGAGTGCTGCAGGGACTGCCTGCTTGCTCTCAAACAGCCAAGAAAGAGGGTTGTTTTCAGAGACGCAGCCTCGAGAGGAGCACCGATGCTCTCCAGCAGGATACCCATCTGGTTATCTTCAAATCAAACGATGGTGTGTGGGCAGCTCGTCCCGTTGTGGAGCAAAGATTACCTGGAGCAGTAGCCAATTGAGGATTTTTTGAAGAATGCCAGTTCGTGGACACTGGCTATTCTGGGTGGCTCAGCAATCCCATCCTCAGTCTGGTAAAATCTCCATGAAAAGTTTGTCCCCCATTCCCCAAGTGAGTGCCCTCTCTACTGGCTATTTGGGGGTGACTGGGTGTGTAGGCACGCCACCTCTTCTCTTCTATTCGGTTGGCTTGTTGCGGAAAAACGTTGAGCGATCTCAGGTTTTCTTCTCATTTTGTATCGGAAAAGAAGTTTGGAGCCTCCGCTTGTTCTGGCGACTTCTTGTTTTCCAGCTAGTCCTAGACCTGCCCCCTGCCCTTTGATACGGGGTTGGAAGTCACCAGGTCCAGATCATTCACTTGGGACGGTGGCGTGAAGGTCCAGCTCCTGGTCGCACTCCTGTGTGCATGTGCAACACTTCTATTTCAGCACCCACCGTCACCTGCAGAATGGAGGGCAGGACAAGAAAGAGAGAAAATCCCCACTAATGTCACCTTTGAAAACTTGAGAGCTGGAATGGTGCTTTTTCCCGACCTATGTAGGTCTGTATGCCTCAACGCGGCTGCTTGCTCCGCTCGCACTGTTCCACCCTGTCTGAATCATAAGACGGGTGGGCTGGGCCCGGGAGCAATAGTGAGCATCCACGTGAGTAGTGACACGTGTCTCACGCTCCCTCCCTACAGAGGCTTTTCACTGGTGGACTACAACAAATCAAAGGGTTAAGATTTTGGAAATATATATATATATATTATTCCTTTTTCACTGAGAATGACATTTGGAAAGTGAAGGGAACAGGACGGGACACCTAGCCGCAGCATTCGTGGGCAAGGTGACCCTACTCCTGTAGGTGATACCTCTCTTAATTCTTTTTTCCATGGCAATGTTTTGACAGGGGTTCGCCGTTTCCATCCGACACGATTCAAAGAAAGGAGCTTGTTCTGTCAGGGCAAGCCTCCCTGCCTCAGCTGCCCCTGGGTGTGTTTCTGCTCTGGGGCTGCTCTGGCTAAAACAATAATCCTAGCAGCAAAGGTCAGTCCTTTTGCAGGAGTTCACAGAGGGATTGTTCACACCGTTATCTGGCTTGCGGCTCCAGCGCAGGTTACGATAACATGTCTAAAGTTCGCCTTTTGTGACATCCCAGCCCAGCCTCCTAATGAAGAAAAAAAAAAAACCCGCCTGCCTTAAATTAAAACCTTCTCCACATGTTAAACCTCCAAGCTCTTTTGCAAAGTTCAGGCCAAGGTCTGGCCCTTCAGATAACTGTTTGCACTGAAGGGTTTGGGGTGCATGATCCTTCATTAAAAAGCCCCCATAATCCTGTGGCATTTGCTTAATAAGCTGCAGGTTTAACCCAATTATAAGAGCATAATTAACTTGCTGAGATGAAACAGAAGATAAACCTTTGATTCTTTTTTTTTTTCCAGGATGCTGCTGATAAATGGTGAACTGCATATTCAATTACATAAGAGAGAAAAATTAACAGTTTTCTGACAGCAAAAGCATACTACCTCCTTTATAACAAGAGATTTATTAGGGATAGCCAACAAGCGGACCTCAGGGCTCAATCATCCACTGTTTCTTTCAGGGGGTGATTCAATTACTTTAAGATGTGTAGCCGAAAAGAACAACCTGGGCTCTGTTACCCAGCAAATTAATCCAGTTCCTTTAGTGGTTTCTCCAGGTTAATAATTTCATTGAGGCTGACTTCTGTTTCATGGTTTCATCCTTCCCAAGATGACTCTCAACTAAAAGTAAAAAGTGCTATTCATTTGCCGCACTTAGTTCAGGGTAAAAGGGCCGAGTGTGTAGCTTTCTGCATGTGTGACCATGACAGGGCAAGTCTGTCTCTCTTTTTTTTTTTTACCATGCTATTTAATAGGAAAGGCTAAGGCTGTGGCTGGTTGAATAATTGCAAATAAAATAAAATAAAGCGATAGATGTGGACTCGCACTGTTTAAAAAACCCACCTTGGTTTATTGGCATTTATAAGGAATTTGTTTCAGAGTGTTTTCTCAACCCAGTATCCTTAACAACTCATATTTTTCAATCCCGGGGATCACTCATTTGAGCACTGATTGCTCGCAGTCCATGAAGGATGCTTCAAAAATGTTTCATAAAAACAGTTTCTGTTCTTTTTGTGAAATGTTTCTGTCCACACTCTAAACATTTTTTGGGCAGCTCTTACTGTTCAGTTTTTTTTTTTAACAGCTGATGTTGAGTCGGGGAACCGAATCAATATCAGATGGGATTTATTTTTTTGTGGAGAGCGACTTAATCCATAAAATGGGGAAAGTGAACGGTTCACAAACAACCCCAGGCTGAAGTTGTTATTTGCATAAACTCTTCAGCAAATACAGTCCGTGGATTCTTCAATCCAGGGTCGATTTGCACCTTTTTAAACAAAATCAGTGGTTTGTATGTATGTGCACCCACCTATGCTCAGACAGAAAGCATTTATGAACCCAAACTCGTGTCCACCATGCAACGTCTGATGAAATATATATGTATATGTATATATGTCTACCTCTCTATTAATAAATGCACCCATTCAAACCAGAGGCCAGCTGACGAATGTGAAAAGGGCAAAGTTTTCACTTGGTGATTTTCGTAGTGGTACGGTGTGTCCTGCTGTTGGCTCTGGCTTCGTACGTTGGAGCATGCCGTACTGGCTGCTGAGGAAAACCGTGATCTGGAGTACCCTAGAGATGAGGAAGAGACGAGCCAAGCCTCCTCCATACTGCCCATGAAATCCTGTTGTGAAAGAGCCTCTCCAGGAGCGAGGGCATTTAATTCTCCATCCCAGTTCCACCCCTCAGCTGACACTGGGGGACATCAGGTAGGATGCCTGACTTTAGCTGTTGTGGGGTATAACTTTGGAGGGTATCTCTGCACTTCCAGGAAGGGGGGAGTAAGGCTGGGACTGTGCCCTGACACACAGCAAATGGTAGCAGCTTTCAGTGAGAACTGTCATAGTAAAGGACAAGTTCAAGGCAATGCTAGGGCTGCGTCCCATTGCCCCAGCAGGCCCTGAGGTGTGAGTTCTGTCCCAGATTGGGAAAACTCGGCCCCGAGTCTTTACAAACTATACATGATGCACCTGACCCAGCTTCACTATATGAGAGGTCATGGATGTGCCACGAGGATGGATGTAAGGTGAGTTGACTGTCCTCACCCTTTCCTCCTCCCCAAAAATGTTCCCATAGAGCCACACACCACTCGCACGATGCTACTTCTGGCTCTGGAAGTCTCTCTGGGGCCCCAGCTCCGTGCCGTTCCCTGAATTTTGGTTGCCAGATATCAGCTTTATCAGGCGCAGGGCAGAGTTGACTGGCCTAGGAGAGAAGCTTGCACGGGGGAGTTAATTTCCCTTTATCTACGTCTGATCCTGTCAGTTGATCCGCCACGGTGCGTCACTTCAATCACTTGAAGGATTGCAGTAAAAAATTTACGATCCCCGTTCGCACCGCTCTGCATAAATACGTAATACCCTTTATTCTGGGGCAGTAATGACTAATAACTTGCTTTATCTCCTGGAACAATGAGATTAGGCTGCGAAGGTTAAAACCTGCTGGAAGACATCTCTCTTGCTCGCGCAGCGGCTGCTGCACCTTCTGCGTGACTCATGGATGTGAAGGCTTTATTAGCATCATGTGAAGTGCCCCCCAGTCCGCCGGAGGAGCCAAGGGCTGCCTTAGGAAATGTCTGATGGCTAGGGGCAGCAAGCATCAGCTCTGATGGTTTATATGAGCGGTGTAAACCACTCCTTCTTCTGTTATGAACCTGATCCTAGTGCCCAGGGACGGGCGGGAGTCTCCCAGGCCTGGGCTTTCTATGGAAGTCCTTAAACCCATCCCATTGTACTGCTGGATTAGAGATAAGGGGACCACCTGGGGACGATAGACAGCACTGGCCCTAGCTCTCCTACCCTTGCTACAACCCATGGAGCGGTTCTGACTTCATGAGAGACAGGCTTGTGACACAGTTATTATCTTCGGAGGATGAAGGATGGGCTCTTTAAAACGCCTGCGAAGCAAAGCAATTCCATGAGTCATTCAAAGCGATAAGAACCGGAGCTTATTTCAGAGTGAATGTGTCTGGTTTTATTTGTGGACTGTTTGGGGTGTGATTTTTTACTTTTTTACAATGTCTGCTTCCTGCTCACTCCGGTTTATAAATACCGAGACCTTTACACTTCTGTCACACCTGCACTCAGAAATTCAGAGCACTTTAGACACCAGGGGAATTGCACAACATGTCGGTGAGATCAGCAGGTAATTCTTACCTCCTGGGGGTGGGAGGAGACCCAGTGACTTTTGCTCACTCAGCAAGTCAGTGGCAATTTATGAATAAGGCCCTGGGGCCCTTTCCAGTAAGCTTGCGCGGGAGGACTTTTTCGCCATAAAGAGTGCCAGTCACTTCAGTAGGGCTCCCCTCTCCTGTGTCTCTAGAGGCACAGCATAACTTGCTGGGTCGAGGCCTTTCCTTTTCCCCTTCTAGTTCAAAGTGATCATGCCTACTGTTCTTGCGCCTGTTCCCACACTGTGAACGTCAACTTGAGTTTTGCCGTGGCGTTCCCTGGGAATGAAAGAAAGTCCAGATCCCCTGGTGTGGAGGACTGATCTTAGTTCCTCTTGATTTGCTGCTAGCAAACAGGATGGGGTCTTCAGAGATACCCAGCAGAGACAACCCATCAGGTTGCTAATGAAAAACCCAAACTTCTCCGGAGCGTGACTGCTGTAGGTTTTTAGAAAAGGGCGCATCACTGGACCCAAGGAGTGTGTCTGGAAAGCAAGCTGATGAACCCCCGCAGCTTAACAAAAAAATGTATCCTTTAGTAAAGCTCCTTCCGCTTTCGCTCATCAGGATCTCACATTTCAGGAGAAAGGTAGCTATTAGCAATCTTGTACTGCACTATGAAATCCTTTATTCTGCATCGGTGCTTTGGGTTGTATGATCCACGTGGCCTCAGGGTACTGAAAAAGAGAAGCCTGCTCAATTTTTTACATTAATGTAACTTGGTTGGAAGATCAGTGTGACGGTGCCCTTGTCACAGGTGTTATGCACAAGAGAGTTGCACTTTGTGTTACGTGTTTATACAGTGTGGTGGCACAATGCCATCTTGGCCCCTGGCTGGCACGGTACACCACCGAGCGTACACGAGTGCCTGCAGGTTGCTGCATGGGAGGGTGCCGTCTTCTGTCATTCTTCATAGTTCGCAGGACCTATAAAATTGTTGCTTGCCTCTGGTTTGCCATTAGCACCACTCATAACGGACTTCGTGAAGTACTGCAGCCAGACCTCCAGCTGCCCCGGCCTCGTTTGAAGATGGGGGGAAGTTTGGTCAGACTCCTTAGTCATGGTAAGACCCATTAAACTCAAACTCCCAAAGGGCATTAAGGAGCAAAACCCTCCCCGTGAAAAACATTGATGTTCCCTTTATGTTCATGGGGAGGTCTGAGAAAGTGATAGCTCAGCCTATTGTGCTGTCTCGGTCAGCCTTCTGGAGGCTCTCCCCGGAGAATCTCAGACTTGCTAATGCTAAATTCAAATAAACGAGCCCGAAATCTTGTTTGTTTTCTGAAGAAAGCTTCGGGCCGCTTCCAAACCTCATAAAAGAGCAGCGAGAGGCAAAAACAAACCATTTTTATTCTCCCTTTGTGATTCACCTTTAACAGCACTCAAATGTGGCTGATAATCAATGCAAAAAAAACAAAAAAACAAAACCGGAGGAAAACATTTGCAAAGATTGGACTCTATCCATTTTACATGAAATATTATACTGAAATGCCAGGCTCTGTGTACCATAACCTATCAGTATGAGGCAAGAGCTCCCGCGTGACCTTTTTAATTCCAGAATGATGTTAATAAGAACAATTTGAATCTTGCCAAGTGCCTCGGGCGAGGTGGCACATAGAATATTTTATACAAGGTGCTGCTGCACACCCGGGCTTGAGCGGAGCTGGAAATGGAAAATGCAGGAGCCTGCCCCGGAGGCTGTGGCTGCTGTAGTGTTGCAAAAGTGAAATGTCAAGCTGTACTTAAAGAAAATAAATATCAAACAAGTCAAGTCTCACCAGTCTGCAAGAGGCAAAAGGCCCATGGGGAGGAGGAGGACTGGGGGCGGGGGGGTTGTTGCTCTCTTGGGTGAATCTGTGGGCGGGAGTGGGGACTAAAGAGCTCTCTCTTCCATCCAAGTAGCTTTTACGACCCACTTCTCTGCTACCGGCAGGAATCGACGAGAGAGCGCTCGAGACCCATTCGCGGCCTTAAACCCAACCCTCCTCGCTCGCTGTGCCTTGGCTAAGTGAGAAAGGGATGATCGTGTCATGGCTTATTACTTTTCATTTGTGCAGGGTTCAATCAGCGAGAAAGTTAAAGGGAGGGAATGTAGCTATTCCTGGAACAAAAGGTCATCTGTTTTCTTTCAGGGATTTTGCCTCTTATTTCATCATTTAAATGAGGAACAATGGGGCTCTTTTATCTGCCATGTAGGGGTGGGGGGGGCAAAGGGCTTTCTCGAGGAGTGTGAGAAGGAGCTTTCTACCTTGACATGAAAACCTGACATCTGCTTTGAAGAGTTAGGCAAATCTGCACCAGCTCCAAGGTGTTTTATGTCCAATATGTAATTGGTTTATCTGTGTCTAACTTTCTCAGTGCCGAGCTCAGGAAGGCACACTTGTTGCCTGGGTAGGTTGGACTCTTGCCACCGGCATGTTGTTGGGAGGAGGAGGTGGGGAGTGGGGGGGCGCCCTTGCATCTATTCAACTCCGCTGCTTTCTCAGCGATGTCGGAGCCCGTAGCTGGAGTTGGCAAAGTTTAAATTAGATACAGGGGAATAAACAAGGCTGGCTTTTTTAGGGTTCCAGGTGGTGAGGGAACAGATGATATGAAAGCCTGGTGCCAAAATGCTTGCGTGTAGCTGGCTTACAGAATACATCCTTGGAGGTTTTTAAGGCTCGGCTAGACAAAGCCTTGGCTAGGGTGATATTAGTTGGGGCTGGTTCTGTTTTGAGCAGGGGGTTGGATTAGATGTGACCTCCCGAGGTCCCTTTCCACCCGCATTGTCTGTGAGCTGATGAGCCGTGCTCTGAAGCAGAACTTCCCCAAACCGTGGCACAGGGAGGACTGGCACGCTGCAGAGAGCTGGTTGATGGGGCCATGCTTTTTCCTCCTCTTCCTTGCCTCCAGGTGTGACTTTTATCTTCCTTTCTAGTACAATTAACATTTAGGCAAGGGCTTAATGTGTTTTTCTAACAGTCCATGTATTTGTCGCAGGGATGTTCCAGACTGGGAGGAGACGGGGGCTGAGGGATGGGTGCACTCTCTGAGGTCTCATTTTCATAGATTTCATAGACATTTGGGCTGGAAGGGACCTCGGGAGATCATCGAGTCCAGCTCCGGGGGCAGGAAGTCAGCTGGGGTCACAAGATCCCACCAAGATAAATGTCCAAATGTCTCTTAAAGGAGTCCAGAGTAGGTGCTTGCAGGTGATGTTAAAACCTGGCTGTCTACCTGGCTCGGGTGGGTGGATCCAGGTCCTGGGACTCGGGGCCCACCTCCGGCGAAGATGCTCAGTGCGTTGACCCAGAACAACTGATCAGTGAAGCCCCCTTTAACCTCTCTTGGGTGAAGACATCAAGGCTAAATAGAGGAATGTTTGACAGCAGGAGAAAACCCCAAACGTTGGGGCGCGGTGGTGTTTGTATGGTAGATCTTCACAAGCTACTAGGCCACAGGCCGAATAGGTTGCTCGGTTGTAGAAGGGCTATGTTCAGATACATCGCACAAAGTGTTTGCTTTGGAGACACGCCACAACATCCCGAAAAATGAATGTGCTTCGAAGAGATTGTTTCAGAGCCAGGTTTTTATTCTTTCATTCCAGGCCCGTATCTGCCGGGTGTCTGTTATACAATCCAGCATGGCCAGGAAACCAGCCTGTCTAGGCAGGTTGGGCCAAGTTCTGTCTCGGTTGAACTCCGTGTGGTTTGTCTGAGTAGCATTGATCGACCAAACCTTGCTCCACTTTGTTTTTCTGTGCTGCGTTTTTAATAGCCCTTTTTAAGGCGCAAGCCAAGCGATGATATAATTTATCCTGATGCTGCACACAGTGCTAGCCCTTGTCCTCCTCCCCCTAATACATTTTTGGCTAAAAATTGCAGAACCCACATGCTGAGGTGCAGAAGATATTTTTAAAGCAGCAGAAGCAGCTGGCAGACTCCACAGGGTAATTACGCTCCAGACTTTCAAATAGCCTGTAGTTCTGTCACATGCAGAAAATGCTGATGGGCTGTCTAGCCTGCCTTGTCCTGCTGAGCATCATTTCCCTTTGACTTATTGATTCTTTGCAGTTCAGTGCCATAGCGTGGGGAAGCAGCGTGCTCGAGCGCACCGAGCTCTCAATTAGGAGTCCGGACGTCTGGGTTCCCTTCCAGGATTTGCTGCTGCCCTGCCGTGCCCGGCCCTTGCTTCTCTGCCCCTCTCTTCTGCCTTGTGCAAATCGTTTGAGGCAAAGACCGTCCTTTCCCGATTTTATAGCATCTAACACATTGGGTAGACTGGGGAGTTAGGGTGTTGCCGTGATTTGAATCGAGCAATGGTTTGCAATCTTGTAGACTCAAGGCACGCTTCAGAAAATACCAGCTCTTAGTTTTCGGTCATTGTTTAACTACAGAAATGTAAGAAAGCAATTCTTGTATTGCAAAGAACTCGGGTCAGAATGATTTTGATGCTATGGATTCCTAATTGAAATCTCAGGGTTTATCTTGCAAATCATGTTTGCACACCTAACAGTGTGTAGCATCCTGCGGCACCCTGAGCCACCCTCGAGTGGCTCTTGAGGCACTTGTCTTGTAAATCATGTTTGCACACCTAACAGTGTGTGGCATCCTGCGGCACCCTCAAGTGGCTCTCAAGGCACTCCAAGGTGCTGTGGCACCCTGGTTGAGAATCACTGGAATAGAGGCTGTCAGTTTAAATCCGGAAGGGACCACTGAAAATGTTGAGTGGGATGATCCCAGCCTCAAAGCCCCAGCCACTTTTCATATCTTATCTTAAAAACTCCTCATGGAAGCGAGCCCATCATCCCTACTGGGCCATCCCGATAAGCAGCTCCTGAGCTTAGTTACCCGTCTAACTGGGGAATTAATTCTTATCCCAAAGTTGAATTTGTTCAGCTTCCAGTCATTGGGTTGTGTTAAACTTCTGCAAAATTGAAAAGCTTCCTACTGCAAAAAGAAAAGGACTTTGCCACTGTCGAGAACGTGCTGACATGTTCACCGAGCAACCTCTCCGATAACTACAATAAGAGCCAGCTTTGTGCCAACCCAACCAAGACGCAGGTCACAGCTTTTCACCTATGCCATAGAGAAGCAAAGCAGAAATTTAAACATCATCTGGGCTTGAATCCCATTGACTAATCACCTAAAACCTGTGTACTTGTGGTTACATTGGACAGAACACTTACCTTCAAAGCATGTGTAGAGAAGACAAAAGGGAAAGCCAGTGCCTGCAACAACATACTTTGAAACTTGGTCACCCACCTCCAAGTGGGAGCAAACCCAGGCACATTACAAACCACCTCTATTGCCTTGTGTTACTCCACTGCAGAGTACGCATGTCCAGTATGGGAACGATCAGTTCATGCCAAGAAAAGAGACCCAGTTCTAAACAACAGCTGTCATGAAATAACACAATGTCTAAAGTCAACACCAAAGGATAGCCTGTACTTACTGGCTGACATTGCACCACCTGATACCAAAAGAAAGGTAGTGAGCCAAAAAGAAAGATCATGGCAGATGGAAGACCCCAGGCATCAATGCTATGGTCACAGAGAAGTAACTAAATGGCTTAAAACACGAAAGTGTTTTGTGACCAGTGCTGTGCTGTTGGACACAATGGCTGATGGGGCGTACCTGAGGTTATGAAAGGAAAGATTACATGCAATCAGGTGCTCAGAAATGGACCTGAAACCCCAGGAGGACCTTCCAAGAGACGTGGGTCTAGATTGGCCAACATGGTGCTACCTGAGTCACCTGCGCGTGCAAACTGGAAGATCAAAAACAAACACGATCAAATGGGGCTACTCTAATGACACAAATATGTGCAAATGCAGTGAAGCACAGACTATGGAGCACATGCTCATTTGCTGAGTGCTGAGACCTGTACAAAGGAGGACCTGGCTTCAGCAATGGAAAGAGTCATTGCTTGCGCACGATTCTGGAAAAGCATACTTTATGAGAAGGACGCAGGAAAAAGACTGTCAGTATGCTTCCCATGCACAAGGGTTTGCTTGTGGTCTCACTACTTCTTTCTTATAAGGTGGATAAAACTGCACTCCTTTAGGCTTCACATTGTAAATTAGTTTTGCAGTCTTTGGGTGGCCTTGCGCCTGTCGAACTCTCTCCCCCACTTCTGCGTCTGTTTTAAAGGACAGGCAGAATCAATGTGCTAGTGGCACTTGCAACAGTGCTGTGTACAAAAGGCCCAATCCTACTTGCACTCAACATGCCCCTTTCTGTACATCCAGGGATGTCATGAGCCCCTTTGGCCACAGAATATCACTGAAAGTTTGTGTGCAGGCAAATATCTCCAGCAGATCCCTGCTTTCCAAGATACCTTCCCCTATTCTGTAAGTATAACCTTTGTTCTTGGTTCATAGATGTTTTGTTTTGCATTTGGCCGTCTAAAAACGTGTCTTGTTGGACACTGACCATTTAATTAGGGAATTCCAATCACTCTAGAAGTAATGTTTTTCTCATTTTTTGCCATCCTACTAATTTGTGTGTCATCCATAAGCTCTTCTAGAAGAGATGTCATATTCTCATCAGCACTGGAACGTGAACCAACCTCTGGGAGAATCTCCCAGACACAGCTCTCATCATTAGTGATTTCCCAACAACTACTTTTTTGAATTGTCAGTGAACCACAGCTTAATCCATCGAATGCATTCCCAATTGCGTAAAAAATGCTATTTATTTAAAAAAATTATAAATTAAGACATTATATGGTACCAAGCCAAATGCTTGGGAGATCTCTAAGAAGTTTACTTTATCAGCACAGTTGCTTTATCCAGTTAGACCTGACATCCTTTTGGGGAAGAGAGCAGGTTTATTTGAGAAGACCTTATTTCATTGAAACCATGATAACTTGTCTGTATTACCACTATGCTTTTTGTTGATAGTCTAATTCTCCAATTCTTTGTTGATACTCTTAAGTTCAGCATTTCATTCTCTAACCTATGACTGAGTTCAGGCTAACCTGTCCCTAGTTCTCCTCATGATCCCTCTTACT
Organism: Gavialis gangeticus; assembly: GCF_001723915.1. Lineage (NCBI taxonomy): Eukaryota > Metazoa > Chordata > Crocodylia > Gavialidae > Gavialis > Gavialis gangeticus. Next base: position 26,909,678 of record NW_017729001.1, read on the forward strand.
CTTTTAAATACTGAAAATATTTGGGCAGTTAGCCAGTTTGCTGGAATTTCCCTGTTTTTTGCAAAGTGTATTTGAAATGAACATCTGGGACTCGGAAAGCCCTTTCCAACATACAAGATGTAACTTAACTTGCCAATTTGAAATTGTTTCATTTGGCAGATGCTGCTTCACTTCCTCTTTTGTTACAGGCAATGAACTTTCTTTTCTGATCACAGCATGATATGGATGGACATATCCCTTGGTTCTTCCAAATATGGAACAGAAATGTGTTCAACACGTAGGCCTTTTCTGCGTTACTATTCACAGGTGTCTGTGTTACACCTAGCAACGGGCCTATGTTGTATTTAGGGTTGTTTTATTCCTTTCTGAATGTTTAAAAAAGGACTTCTTGATCACTGAGAGTTCACTGATTCTTTTAGTTTCCCTGACACCCCATCCCCCCATTTTAACTTGCAATATATATATATATATATTGCAGTTTACTTCCCTTCCCTGCCCCCACCTTTTTTTTTCACCCTTCACTATATATATTTTTATCACTGCTTCCACATCTCCTCCTTAACTAGGATGACTTCTTGCCTGGTGTAATTTATTTTTCATGTTTATGAAAACTTGGCTTTTGGGCTTTCCAATAAGACATCCTTGAACAACTTTTTCTTTACCACTGTCCCACTTTCCATTAAAACTCCTCTTAATTAACTCCCTTTTGCACAGCAGAATAAGATTCAGTCCTGAGTTACCCTAAAAGCAAAGGAGAACGCCGTGTTAAGGAATTATCCTGCATTATTTTTAAAAGCCTTCTGATGAAGTTTTGTTATTGGTTGCATCAGATGTCCAGCAAACATCACCTGCTATTACAGTTTTTTTTCCCCGCCCCCATTTTACATATGCTGGGCGTATTAAGAAATAGTTCTTCCCACTCTCAAGTTCAGGTGGTCTGTAATACATGCTGGCCAATACTATGATCTTTGTACCATGTATCGTCCTCTTTTTCATAGTTGGTTTTAGAACCAGCTCTACTTTCCTAAATAGCTAATCCCCACCCCCGCAAAATTAGTCGCTTACAGAGAGAGATGCACCCTGAACCATACAATCAACCTCCTCCCTACACTAGTTTCATTGATCATTGGGACATGTCTCTTGTCCTTTGCCTATCAGATCCTATGACAACAGTTCATCTCTGCTATTATCTGCCTCCTTTCTTCTCTGGCTTGAGAGGCAGAAAGGAATATTGAGAAGATCATCTAGATATTTCTTTCCAGATGAACCCCTGACCTCTTCCAGGATCTGTGGGATAGCATCAGTGGTGCCAGGGTAAATCACCACCATAAGAGTCTGTCCTATAGACCTCAAAATCTCATTTACTCTTGCAGTGATGTCCTTTGCTGTCTTCCAGAAATGTGGACAAAGTGCCCTGTTGTCCTGTCCTTTGCAGAACATGCTGCCTAGTCTTCTCAAGCCCTACCTGGTGGCAAAGATTTTTTTAACTGTGTTAGATGAGCTTTTGGAGGGCTATCTACTTTGAGCTGACTACAGGTACCCGTTCTTTCCTTTGTGGACCTTACTTTCCAGCTGGTTCTCAGAGGTCATTGTCTCCACATGTCTTACCATTTGGTAGCAATGTGATCGTTCCAGCTGTGAAGATGTCATTCCAGTTCTCCCAGTGACAAATTTCTGATCTGTCTTTCTTTCCTTCTCTTTGTCTTGTCAATGGATTCTGTTGCTTCAAGGCGGTACAGCTCTGGGTACCAGGAAATCCCCCATGTCAGACATCGTTTTTGCAAGGTTCCTTGAGATCACAAGCCTTCCTCTCGGGAGGTTTTGCTGCAGGCAGAGAAGTTTCCCCTCTTCAAGCAGAACATGGCCCCCCTGGTGCAGATCACAGTTGTCCATCCTCGTGGTAGAAAAGAAACAATGCCGGTGAAACAAGGCCCATAAATCCCTCTCTAAAAACTCCAGTGCTAGGCACTCCCTGTCCTGGCTTGAATCCTTGTCGACTCTTGCACTTAGCCAAACTGAGTGAAGCCATCCCCCTCATTCAAGGTGATCAGCGAGCTCACTCCCAAAGACCACACGGCAGGGAGGAAGGGCCATTTGCTCAAAGAACTGAATCAACCCCAAAAGGCCTCCTTCTGTAGAGTCAAGCTTCCCTTTGTCTTTGGAGAAAGGTACAGTAGAGGTTTTATTATTGCTCTTCAGAGGACCCACAAATCAGATCGGTTCTTTATGATGTGGTTGCCTGTCCTGGCTCATTGCCGAGGTCCAGTTGTCATTCTGGTAGGGAACGGGTTCAGTGAGAGAGACCAGGGAAATACCTGCTGGGACTCTGAAGAGCAAATGCAAACTCTCCCCCGAGTCACCGTGCAGCTGTGAGTGTGTCACTTGGCATCTCTGCCTTGTTTGCCCATCTGTACCATGGGGAGGATGAGGGCAGTCTCCAGACCCCGTGCTCTGAGACAGCCATTTGCCACAGTGATTCAGAAATAGATCTGCAGCCATGGCAGGAGGCACAAATGAAGGATGCCAACCAACTTATGGCTGGACTGCTTTGCTTGGCAGAAAGATCACAGCCTGAAGAGAAGTGTGCGTGTTGGCAGAGCTGGTTCTCACCAGCTGTGATGGATGCGATTAGCCAGGGAGGACCAGGCTGAAGACCTGTCTGGGGAGGAAGGTCTAGGCTGCTTGGGAGCCACCTTCATGTGGTTCTTGTCCGCAGTGGTAACACTCCCATGAAACCATGCAACACCCAAACATCTCAGCCGTCTGATGCTGCTGCTTTCTGCTTCTAGGGGTTTCTTGGCCCTCGACGCATTGTATGTCGACATCCTGCGGATCGTGAGAACAAGTCACTCACCCACCATGGCCTTGGACTGCAGGTTTGCTCTCTAATATTTCCTACTCATGCCTGCTGCTTCCTTGTCTTGACTCCACTGAGGAAGGGAAATTCATGATGGTGCTTTGATGATTGCGGTCCTACTTCTCTGAGCAGGGGATTATTAGAGAGACTACACGGCGCCATGGCTGTGCTCCACCTACTTCATTTTTTATGCTCCTACACATTGCAGGATGCTTCTGGCCTCCAATTTCACTGATGTTTCCCTCCCTCCACTATTTTCCCATCTGAAGTATTACCAGTCCATCGCATGGGAACCGAACACCTTCCTTTCCTATTAGAATAGAGCCGTACCGCGCTGTCACGCCATGTACCTCAAGGTGATTTGCAACTGCAGTGCTGCTGGGGGCTGGCG
>NW_017729001.1:26917925-26919652 GCF_001723915.1 Gavialis gangeticus
GGCCTCCAATTTCACTGATGTTTCCCTCCCTCCACTATTTTCCCATCTGAAGTATTACCAGTCCATCGCATGGGAACCGAACACCTTCCTTTCCTATTAGAATAGAGCCGTACCGCGCTGTCACGCCATGTACCTCAAGGTGATTTGCAACTGCAGTGCTGCTGGTGGCTGGCGATGGACTAGGCGAGGATTGCTTCGCTCGCCACTGAAATGCAGACGGCTCTGAGATGGAGGTCGGCAGCTGTTTGACAGCTCAACAGCCGTGCTACGCAGCAGCTTAGCACAGGAAATGTAAATGAATCCCAGGTCCCATTGAAAGTGCAGGTGGGATTTGGGAAGGCAGCGTGGTACTTCCTGCCCTGGAATGACTCCAGAATGCTGCGGCTGGCATCCCTGCCTGGATGAAAAGCCTCTTTCAGGACTGCAAGGGTTCAAGGCCTCTGGGTTTCATGTTTCCTCCATCCAATGGTACATCCAGCAGCATCAAGCCGGACTAACGTTGCCGTTCTACATAGGTTCCTACCCCATGCTTGTAACAGTTGCATGTGAATGCTCTTAATCCTTGCCCATAATAGGATCCTCCCTCGCATCAAGGTTTGCAATATGGAGAGAGAGCATAATGACCCCAGTCCCCCTACGGGTTGTGACCCGCACAACCTGTGCTACCCCCTGCAAGCCGTCTGCAGCAGGGGACTGGCAGCTGGTTCTGCTTCGTTACTGCTGGGCGAGGGTTGGACTAGATATCTTATTATTGACCTTCTGCTTCTACCACACTGCCTAAATTAAGGTCCCTGAGATCCACACAGTGGGGAGGCATTAAAGAAATACAGTGTTCAGAGATCTAAAACTAGGACATTCAGCTGGCAGCTTGAGAAATAATAGAACAGCCGTTTAATTATTGCAGTGCAGTGTTCAAATTGTGCAGTTGCCTAGCTTGGGTTTAATATAATTAAGATAACTAATGTCTATAAAACACACATGGGAGTTCATTCCGGATTTGAATTGCGGGCCCCAGCCTGCGTTGCTGCTGACACCATCGGGAGTTTTGAGCAACAGGGAGGGCAGAGCGGGGCTTCCTACATCTGGACCAGTTCGCTGGCCCAAGTTGGGTCTGGACAACCATTTCTTTGAGCCCGGATTGGCAATAGGGGGCAGGACTCCTCTTTCATTTTCATGTGAACTATTTACATTGGTAAACGTCGCACAAAGGGGCCATGGCTGGCACAGAGTTTGACAGAGGCAGGTTGGTTTTGTAATGCAGAATAGCCAAGCTGTTGCAATGCAGTCCCCTAAGGGAGCTGGTCCCGACAGTGTCGTGACTGTGGTGCTATTGAGCAGTGGTTCTCAACCTTTTTTGTACCAGGACCCACTTGTAAACATCAGTGGCTAGTCCCCTCACTCCTGACCTGCCACCCCCAGCCCCCAGCGTATGGGGCAAGGGATGAGTGTGTGGGGCGGCGGGGGGCGGTAGGTGGGAAGGGTTGAGACAATTTTATTTTTGTTTCGTTAAAAAAAATAAGCAGCCCTTGCATTTGTGATTCCTGCAGAATTCAGCCCTGCCAGGCACCAGGGCGAGTTCATATAGGCACCAAACAAGCCACAGCGACTCTTCCCAGGCTGGGCCAACATGAAGGCCTGTTAAAATAACTGACCTTCCATGCAGCTCATGGCTGCTTCACACCTCTGAAAATCAGGTCACTTATGTAGGGGCTCTAATGTAAGAGCCT
>NW_017729001.1:26924652-26935033 GCF_001723915.1 Gavialis gangeticus
GACCTTCCATGCAGCTCATGGCTGCTTCACACCTCTGAAAATCAGGTCACTTATGTAGGGGCTCTAATGTAAGAGCCTTTTTTTTTTAAATCTGGCGTTCCCATTTCCCAGCTGTCCTGCTCTGATGTGGGCGCCTTCCTGCCTGTTCTTTCTCTGTCCTGATTATACCTTTCCCTCCCTCGAGCTTGTACTAGTCCTTGGCCCAGACCAGTGTTTCTCAACCAGGGTGCAGTGGCACCCTGGGGTGCCCTGAGATCCTTCCAGGGGTGCTGTAGGCTGCCACGCAGTACTAGCACTGTCAGGTGCACAAACATGATTCACAGGATAAGCCCAGTGGGCATGTCCCCACGTTTGCAGGACCGCAGACCCATCTGCAGCACTGCAAACCACATACGCCACACGTGCAGGGGGCTTTCAGACACAGAGTGATCCCAGTGTCAAGAAAACCTGTGCCAGAAAAAAGCGGGGCAGCGCACGTGGTGGCAGCATGCACCGCTTGAAACTGGAGTCTGGTCAGCCAGAGCCATGCTCCGGCTGCCGGCCAGGCTCCACACACCCGAATTGCTGCTGCTTGAACCCTGGAGACCCTCAAGACCCCAGGGAAGGCTGCTGGGGCCAGCCCAGGTACCGGCCCCAGCCTCCCCTACCCCACCCAGGGCATCTTGTCGCATGCCAGAGTATGAAATATGTGCCACTCGTAGTTGTCCCCAGGAAAGGCACGTTCCCGCTCATAGGGACATGCCCGATGATTTCAAATAGGAATGCATAGTGTTAAAGACCAGTCTGACCTATTGCGATCTTTCGGAGTTCTTTGCAATAGAAAAATTGCAGTGTTCTTTTTCCATAGTCAAAAAAGGAGTGAAAGGTAAGAGCTGGCATTTTCCAAGGGATGCCTTGAGCCTAAGGCGGGTGCCTAGACTGTCTTGACCCTGCTCCATCCTGCCCTGACCCTGCACAGGTTTTTGCAAGAGCTTGTCAGGGCAGTCAGCTTACCTCGACAAAAAAAAGAAGACAAAAAAACAAGGCGAGGAACAGTGTCCATTAATTGGAACTTTTGCCTGCAGTTTCCAGGGAACTGTTGCTGAAGCACAAGGCCAAATTTAACCTTCCCGTCCTCCTGGGAGAGAAACTATCAATGGGGTATTGACCAGTCACAATCCATCTGTGATGCAGGCTGCGATTCATCTTATTTTTAACTTTTGGCTTTCAAATCCCAGGCAGTGCTGAGGTAGATGTGGAAATGACACACATCACTGCAGAGTAATTAGAGCACACACACACATGCACACACGTACACCCGGGCACAGCGGTACTGATTTCTACATTAGCATGATAATGAATGTTCTCACTAGAAGCTTGTAATTATGTTTCCTCTTTTTTTTTCCTCCCCCTGAAAGTATAATTAATTATGAATAGAGCCAGAGTTTGACGCTACCGCTCTTTTTTATCCCTTTTGGTTCTATTTCTGCCCTATTAAAAATGTATGAAGGAACCAGAGGTAAAGTCATTTTTCCCAGACAGTTGCTCTTATAAATTTAACAGGAATAATGTTAAAAAAACCAAGGGGAAAAAGCAGGAGGGCGCTTTGCAGATTGTCCCCTTCCCCCATGCACTCCTCTCCCCTCCTTTTAGGCTGTCTTCTAAGTAAGAGAGCATGTAGCCAGAGGAAACCCATACTTCTTCTCCAAGGTTATTTCCAAAGTGCAGGAGTTTCCAGAAAGCAGGGGCCTGCTCTGGCTGACCTACCAGGTGGCTCTGAGACAGCACAAGTGATGCATTAATGTAGGAGCTAGCATAACCTGATTCCCCTGCCCTCACCCTGAGGGTTTCAGGCATTAGCCCAGCTTCTCATTTGAAAGATTTCATTAATCATGTTTGGTGGCAGTAGTGCCTGGGAACCAGTCGAAGCAGAGGGCCCTTGTGCTAGGCACTACACCAGTCCAACGTAGCAGGCTGTCCCTGCCCCAAAGAGCATACAAGCTATGGGGACAGTGCAACATATAAGCAATGATGCCTACTACAGCTTGTTGGGAGGGGAGATGCTACCCTGATAGGAAGGAAAGGGAGAGGAGACACTGGATGGATGGGGTGGGGTGGGAAGAAGATGGTGTGAACACCAGATGAGACTTGAAAAGCGGGGAGTCGTGGTGGAGGGGAGCGGAGCAAACAGCAGGGTCAGTCCCCAGGGCAAAAACGCTCAATCGGGAAGGTAGGAAACACGCAGTGATGACATTGGTGTCCCTGCTCAAGCCGCTTCTGCAGTTGCTCTCAAAAAGAGTCCTGCAAAAATGCCTTTAAGCTGCCTGCGCCCTCCTCTGATCTTACACCCACTCTGATATCAGCCTGGTCCCTGGTGTACATTAGAGCTGCCTGCAGGTTGCTATCATTTTCCAAGGGCCATTGCTGTAGTCCTATGGGAACCTGGCAGCCAGAAAGGCCAGCGTCTGTGGAGACGGAGTGACTGTCACCCCTGGAGCAGAATAACTAGCCTGAAATAAAATCAGTCCAGATCAGGTGGCTGGGCAGCTTCCTTGTATAGATACTCCCCATATTTACATCCATATCAGTGAGCTCAGAACTGAGCAACTCATGTCATCGAGACCCCGACCTACTGCTGCCATTCTTGACAACACCAACATTGATTAGAAGCATGTTGGTGAGAGTTCGGAGGCCGCCCTGAGTGTTGTGCCAGGAGGAACTGGTACCTTTCTGGCATACAAACCTCAGCCCAGGGTGCATTTTTCAGTATTAGCCTCAATTGTGTTTTCTTTTTTTTTTTTTGCATATGTGGCATTAGACATCCCCACAGCCTACACAGAAGGTGGCGAGATTTGTTTTCCTTCAGACTTCAACCCTTGCTACTTCTCCAGGTGCGGCAAACAGGGGTTTGATGAGTCATTGAGTAGGTGAGCATTAAGTTTTATTGTAGGGCTGTGGATCCCTCAAGGCATAACACAATGAATCGGTTGTGGTGTAAGCATTAACCACTTCACCGCTGCTAAAACTTTTGGATATAATGCTTCCACTTGTGAGGTTTTTTGATACTGCTGGGAGCTTATCTGTTGAGAAACATTTTGAGTTACAGGAATGCTATTCCCCTATGGTGGGGGTGTGTATTCTGGTATATTTGTGTCTATTCAAAAATGCTGTAGTATCTGAAGTATAGTTTAAAGGTCCTTTACTGTTGTTGCAGCTCTCCAGGGCTTACGTCAAGGTCCCACATAAAGGAAAGGCATCCTAATCCTAATAAAACTGCCTTTGGCATGATTGTACCTTGCTGCTGGTTGCGTTGGAGTGAGAAATGGTAGGGGCAGTCAAGCCACTGTTTTGTTCAGTTGAATCTGGTGCCCCACCTCTTTCACCACTGAGGGGCACGAATGCAGATGAGCTAGCAGAACAAACCAGGTTAATATTAACTTTAACCCTCAAGAGCAACCCACTGCCAAATGTCTACCAAGGCTTTGTAGCTCTTGGACCAGACCCTTATCTTCAATGTGATGTTCTCATCACAGAGGTTGATTCATTCTCTAGCAGCTGCCCCCAGGGACAGCTGGTTAGACTGCTAAGCAGGGGCGGGCAATTATTTTGGGCAAAGGGCCGCTTACTGAGTTTTGGCAGGCCATCAAGGGCCATGTGATAGGCAGCCCAGGGCAGATTAATAATTTTCTAAATTTTTTAGGGGCCCCACAGGCCAGATAGAATGGCTTAGCAGGCTGCATCCGGCCCCTGGGCCACATTTTACCCACTCCTGGCTAAGAGCTAATAGACAGATGTGAATGCACAGAGCTGTGCTTCACCTCACCTTCTCCCCGAGTGTGACATGACCATGCTTTCTTCCTACATGACGTATCCCAATTTTATCCCAATGCAGTTCCCCACCTGCAGGTGGATGCTGGTTTCTTGGTGCCACTTAGGAGGTGTAAAGTGGGCAGAGAATCTTACCCAGGGCCTCTTGTCCCAGATGTGTGATTGAGCTGATACACTGGTGGGGGATAGCTTTGCAAGACGTGGCCCATGCAAAAGGATGCAAGTTCCCACCTCTTTTACCCCAGTTCTTTGATGTGTGACTAAGACCCGCTCTGAGTCCAGAGGTAGCTACACTGCACGATGTTCTTCTTGGGCTTCTCCCACCATGCTAGGTATCTAGGCCAAGTAATATCTGGTGTAGGAACATGCTTACATTTGGGGCAAAAAGGCCTTTTTGGTTAAATTAACTTTCTTTTTAAAATAATGGGGGGAAATATGAACTTCAGAATCTCCTTTGTGGTTTTTTTCTTTTTTCACACAGCCATAGAAACAAATGAAAACGCAAATCTATTATTATTATTAATACTATCAATAACAATAATAAGTGGGCCTGGATCAGGGCTGCATTGCACCAGGTGCTGAACAAACACAGAGCAGGACAGCCCTTGCTTTGTAGATCCTGCATGAGTTGTAATTGCCTTCTCTTCAACCCTTCCTGCCCAGCACATGTTGTCCCTTCTGTAAAAACCTTTTTTTTTATGACATCACTCATTTGGGATGAAAGGCAGGCAAATGTTTTGCTCCATTACTCAGATGAAACGTCCATTTGTTTTAATGAAAGTTGCATGAGAACTTCGCGCTGGTGTGGGGATGGGGGGGTCATAAGTGCCAGAGCTAACCACTCACAAGCTGAGGACCGTTGTCAGTTCTTCCTTCCAAAAAAGAGCTGACCAGATCCTGCAATCCCTCCGCTTCCAAAAAAAGCTGCCCCACTTGCCAGCAATACCTATCTCATCTCATCCCCTACCTCCGCTGGGCTTCTCTTTATCCTGTCAGCCTTCCTTGTTTTTTTTTTGGTAGGTGTGAGTTGTTTTTCTTCCTTAATTGTATTTATTATAACAAATGTCTTATGCAAACACAGTTGCAGGGTAGCTGGAGGGGAATGCTATTTGCAGGCAGCTTGGCACAAAGGCAGATTTATTCTCTTTCCTTTCATTCATTGGAAGCTAAAGTAATAGCTCTAACTACAGCTGACTTATAATAAATGTGTTGCTGAGAAGAACAAACCTGTGTTCTGCATGTATTTCCCCGCTTTGTCAGCTCCATCTAGGCGCGCTCTCTCTCTCGTTTTTTTTCCAATAACAAAATCAGAGCCTTGTCAGTAGCTGGTTTATATGCCCTATTTATAGCATTCCAGTGTCTTAGAGCTTTTATGTTCTAACATAAGTAGCTCTCTCCTCTGTGCTCGTAAGGAGGCTAGCATGAGCCTGAGCAGAGCACGTACCTCCATAATAGGCCTTTTATACTTCTGCACGGAGGGAAAGCATGCCCTTCCTTTGACGGGCTAGACTGATTTGGATCAAACAGTTTCTGAGCCTGGCACCTGTCCATACAAGGGGGAGGAGGTTGCCTGGGAGTGCTTCACTCCCCTGCTCCTTTGCTCTCAACAAGCTCTCACCAGGCTCCAGATGAAGGAACTGGATGCTGCACTGGGTCTAGGACATAGCGTGTCTCCCTTCAAAGCAACACGAGACGCACCAGTTGTGAGTTAGATCTTCCTTGACTATCCATAGCAGTGGTGTTTTGTAGCAGTGGCATTAGCCATAGCCCGGCGTCATGAACTTGGTGAGGTCAATGGGATATTCTACACCAATGGTTTTCAACTTGTGGTCCACCAACCCCTGGGGGTCCACAGACTGTGTCTAAGGCAGGGGCAGGCAATTATTTTGGGCAGAGGGCCAGTTACTGAGTTTCGGCAAGCCATTGTGGGCTGCATGACAGGCAGCCCAGGGCACATTAATATTAATTTTCTAAATTGGTTGGATGACCACCTTACTGGGGTCATTTGACCCCAGTGCTCTTCCTACTATGGCAGGGGGTCGGACTAGATGATCTGCTCAGGTCTCTTCTGACCCTAGAAACTATGAAACTATGAAACTATGAAATTTTGTAGGGGCCCCACGAGTCAGACAGAATGGCCTGCCAGGCTGCATCCAGCCCCCAGGCCGCATTTTGCCCACCCCTGGTCTAAGGGGTCCACGAAAAATGACTATGATCCATCAAAAGTATGTGAATACCCACACTTACAATTCAAAGAGGTCTGCACCTCCATACCAAATTTCCAAAGGGGTCCACAAATAAAAAAAAAAGGTTGAAAACCACTGTCCTACCTACAATCTTATTGATCTGGTCACGTATTCTCAACACCCACCAGCCCATCTAGCCTCATCTCGCTGATGTGCTTCCTCTCCTAGCCCTGGCTCCCCCGTAGTCCTTTGGCCAGAAGGACTATTATTGCTAGATGGCCTTAGGGAATGGAGCATTTGGTGGCTGGCTGGCTGGCTGTGCTCCAGCCAAGAGCACCAGAGACCAGGGATCATCTATAAAGATGATTGTGACGTGATTGTAGGACAACTAAAGGAGACCTGATTGTGTGCCTGTGGCACTCAGAATTTTACAGTGTGGGGACACAATTAGTATTGCAATAGGAAATGGAAATGTGGATGCTTAGCAGCTTGGGGCATAGAAACGGAGCAGCAAACTCATGGGTGGCTTGTTCGGGAACGTGCAGTTTTACTTAAAATCTTACCAGTCATTGTCGTCATCTTTTGTACTGTGACTTCAGAAGTGGTTCGAAAGGTTGACCCCAAGTTTATCATCTGCACCACGGCTTGCATTGGCATAACACGAATGAAGGCTTTCCTCCAGCGGAGTCTCTTGGAGGGGAGCAGCTGACGAGCCGTTCCATGGTTTGGATATCTTCTCCTATCCGTCTGCCCCCTTTTTTACTATTCGTGCTGTAGAAGACCACCGTGCTTGTGTGAAGTCCTGGTGGAGCTGGCTCTTCTCTGTACCTGGCATAATAAAGTTGGGATCTGTAGAGCCTCACAGACCCTGCTGCTTGTCTGGTGGTGACAACCCCATGGGTTTGACTGCCTCAGCACTGACCCAGAAGCGGCTCCTGGACTTCAGGAGGCATCTTAAAAGATTCTGGAGATCTTCACGGATAAACAAGTCTGGGTCCATTTATCACATAATCACACCGAGGGCCAAGGTGAGGACCTCTGCAAGACTTTCTGAAAGGGCATGAGTGTCTGCTTCCTGGCTAGTATGTGGATTATGCTGTTCCCAACTTTTATTTTCATAGATAAAAATCTGTAGACAAATAGGGCTGGAAGAGACCTCAGCAGGTCCTCCAGTTCAGCCTTGTGTTCCAAATGTCTAAAGCATTTCAGCCATGGGTCTGTCTGCCCTGCAGTCTTCCTCCTAACATCTTCTTGAGTAGGTTCACACAGTTCAGCTGGTGGGAAATGAATACCAACCTCCTCCCCCACTTTCTTCCCCTGACTCCAATTTTCCCACTTTTAGCTAAGCAGACGGCATGGCTGTTCTTCTGTCACCATCTTCATAATGGCATATAATCAGAGAGTGTTCAGGCAGGAGTTTCCCATCTGCTCCACGCAGGAAAGATGAGGATAAAAGGGAGCATTGTATTTCCTGCCCCCTCCTCCCAACTAAGATGTTAAATCCCGTTGAAAGGGAAAACTGCAAGTGCTAAAAGCTGTACCTTTAATGAGAGGGCTCTTACACAAATGAGATGTTTACGGGGATAAACAGTCATTAGAATTTGAAAAATAAACACTGTTTTAAGATGTCGTTAACACAGTTGTCTCCCTGTTCTGCTTCCCAGATAGACGTGCAGTGGGGTAGCTCCCTGGGAGTCGATGTTACCCGGCTCTTTGACATCAGCTGCGAATATGGCTCTTCTGTGACATACATAGTGCCCTCGCTGTTCTTAGGTTCAACCTAATTGCATCCTCTCCAGAGAGATGAAGGCTCTTTAGCTGCTTGGATCTACAAGGATTTAGATGACTGTAGTTGAACTCTTCAGGTGGAGCGAGATGCTCATTTGTTATATCTGCTCCTAGCTGTCTCGCACTTGGAAAAGAGGAGATTAAAAGTTGAATTTTCTGGGAAGGGAAGTCAAAAAAAAACCCCTGGTGTGATTCCTTTTGAACTCTGGCTCATTAGGATGTCAGAAAGTTGGATGCCCTGGCAACTGCCTCTCTTGTCTAAGCAGGATTGTTGCTAAAGTCGTGTTTCCGCACGCTCCCAGGAGTTCGCCTAGCTCCGGGCGTGTGGGAATATGCACCCAGCCAGCTGTCCCGTGGGGTGTATGCCATGTGTCAACCCAAAACCAAATGCAGTTTTTTGATGGTATGTCCCTGCCGTTCACAGTCAACACCGTCCCATAGAAGCAACACCCTTTTCTTGTTACAGAATATATTTGGAAGGGGTTTTCTCCATTTCCTCCTAAGCAGACCCAAACTGACAGTTCTTGACATCAAGGTCCTGTATCTATCCATGGAGCCCGGTAGGCATTATCCCAACAGCATGCTCCAAACCCGACCTGCAGCACCCGTCCCTGGAAGCAGGAGATGAATCCCGTCTCCTTGACCTTTTTATGGCCAGGAACCTTTGCCAAAAAGGCCAGTTGTCTTAATAACCTCACCCCACTCTCAGCAGCAGCAGATCTCCAAGCACTTTGCAAAGGAGGATAGTATTGTTATCCCCAGTTTACAGATGGGGAAACCAAGGCAAGGAGAGCTCTAGTGACTCAGCCAAGGTCTCCCAGCCAGGCCAGCAATGAATTTGGAAATGGAAATGGTTCTCTGGAGTTCTAGTCCCATATTTGCTCCGCAAAGTAGTGACCAGGGCAGGTGGCGTGGTTTAGGTGATGCCTCGATGAGAAACAGTATAAGAGTCTTAAACCATTTAGCCTTTCTTGGGACAGCCAGAGGGAGATCCTGCATGCAGTGAGGGAGCCAGGTCTAACTCTGCTCCATCCCAGACTTCCCGTGCAAATGAGGACAATGCGGGTGTGTGTCTTTGTGCCCTGGTTCCTATCTCTGCAGACTTCACCATGGTGCTTGGCCCAGGGAAATATATGACTGACATGCACAAGTACTATTATGACTTGTGTGTATGCCGAGAACATCAGTCAACTGTGAATTAGGGCAAGCTACATTTGGAACTATTGCAGTGGGGTGGGGGGAAGATCTTATTTAAATTCCCTCCTGTAAAATATAGTATGGGGGATTTATTTGGCCAATTTAGCAATATCCGCCTCTCAGCTATTGTGTGCTGCATTGCATTAAGCTAGAGCAACTCCCATGTGAGAAGCATGTGTCAGTGTGGCGCAGTTACACTGAAAGCTGATCTGTGCAGTGTCTCTAAACACAGACACCCGCACGCCTCCTTGACCTGAGCTGGGTAAGTGAAAGCAGATTGAGAAAAGTGGGGAAGAGACTGCTCTATGAGGTGCTGCAAAGTGAAGGCCAGGAACAGGGCCGGCTTCTGTATTCATGCGTCAGCCACGGTCCTGCCAGCAGAAGCACCCGTGCTATAGTGTTGCCCTGGAAGGGCTGGCTCCAGGCTCGCTGGAGTCCCGGCTCCGCCTTTGCATTACTTTTAATGTTCCTATTCTCTGCCACTCCAATGCGTGCGGACAATGACAACACCAAGCATAGGAGCTCTGATGTGGACTCACGGAGTTAATCTTCAGGGCAAACAGGACGGCTATTTTAATTAATGGCTGGTCATTAGGATTAGGAGATAGAGACGGATGAAAAAAAAAATTATACCGATTGCAAAAGGGACAAGGGGATTTGTCTGCTTTTCAAGCTGTTTTTGTCCGCATTTCAAGCTGTTCCACCGTAAGCGTGTTGTCTGTTTACGGTCTTCTGCAGTCAGGGGAGCCTAAACTAAGGTAACTTAGCAGCTGTCTCATTTTGGTGTAAGCTGCTCTTGTCTGGCTTCCCTTGCGGTAGGACAAGGGCAGGCAGAACAGTTGTAATGGTTGAGCTGATTCACCCTCACGAGCAGTAAGTCTCTCCTGCTTTGAAACGGTATAACTGGCTGGCATACAAAACCCTTGTATTCCCCAGGAGTACCATTCTCCCCGTGCCACCAGGCAGCACAAGGCTTAGGCACCATGTCAGTCCCCCCCTTAGGTGCTTTGGGGTGAATTTCACGCTAGTCAGCTAAATTGTGATTTATCCGATGAGAATATTTTCCCCCTGAAAGATGCTCTGTGTCTAGCCAACCAGCCCCAGGGGGAGTCCAAATATTCCTCCTAAACAGCAGCTTATTTTAAACAGGGTTATTAGTATAGCAGAACATGCAGAAGTCCTGGCTAGCATCTGAATAGCACGGATATTGGTTGGGCTGCATTTTTCTATCCCCTCGGTCAATCTACTGTATGTTGAGTGTCGCTAAGAGTTGCTAACCATCTCTTAGCATTTGAATATTTAAGTCATTAGGAGCTCTGTGGCTTATCAAAATCTACAAGCATTCACTCTGTGTCCTCTTTTGTAGACACCTAGCCCTGCTCCTCCTCAATTACCAAAACAAA
>NW_017729001.1:26940033-26942558 GCF_001723915.1 Gavialis gangeticus
GTTATTAGTATAGCAGAACATGCAGAAGTCCTGGCTAGCATCTGAATAGCACGGATATTGGTTGGGCTGCATTTTTCTATCCCCTCGGTCAATCTACTGTATGTTGAGTGTCGCTAAGAGTTGCTAACCATCTCTTAGCATTTGAATATTTAAGTCATTAGGAGCTCTGTGGCTTATCAAAATCTACAAGCATTCACTCTGTGTCCTCTTTTGTAGACACCTAGCCCTGCTCCTCCTCAATTACCACAACAAATTCTGCCTTCAGATACCTGTATGTAACTCCCATTGACTTCACCAGGAGGTGCGCAATGGCCGTGTTGGTCGTACTTTTATTGCAATAGTACCTAGAGGCTAACTCGGGTCAGGTGCCCTTTCTGCTTGGTGGTGCATAAACAGAGACCAAGAAAGAGATATGCGCATCCGCTTGCTCCTTGGCAGACTTTGGCAAACTTGACTTCCAGTATGTTAGGTAATGGATGTGATGTGACATGATATGATAGGATGTCGGTTGGCCCATGCAGGTAGATGGTGTTTTGGATCTCATGGGTAGCAGTTATACAAATCAAGCGCTTCCTTGATGCAGCCCTGGTTATGTTCAGAGCTTGTACACAAGGCCCCCTTTCCCATAACATGGTGGGAATAAAAAGGATCCGTTTCTGCCCAAGAAAGTGCTGTTTCTTAGTTTCCTCTCTGGCCCACACTGTCTGCTCACTTTCTTCTGACTTTCTTGCTGCTTCCTCCTTCAGATCTGCCAGCTCGGCAGAGAGATGCCCAGTTCCTGCATTTTCAATCAGGCCCAGCATCACCCCTTTTACTTTCCTACGTTCATGCTCCAGCCTCCCCAGAGGGTCCAGTACTTTGGGCGGTGGCTTCTATTGTTTCAGCAGCCCTTTTCCATAAAGAAATTTAATTCAGCCTGAATGAAAGGTGACTGGGAGGCCACTTGGCTTCAGTGGACTTCGTGATTGCCCACGGGTTAAAGATACACTTGAGGGCAGCCAACAATAACCCTTCGAATAACAAAAAGCCAAATTTTCAAACACGGGCCCAATGGGTCTGTCAACAACCCTGTGCCTCCACTTACTGAACCTGCAAATAGCCCCCTTTAATACCCCCCAAACTGGCTTGTCTGTGCCATGGGAGCATTTTGCCCTAGCTGCCTTTCCATGAGTTGTATGACACATGCTGGTTTGCATGAGCAAACGTGGGGTTTTAGACCTGGGCCATGATGCCTCTCTGCAAACAGTTGGCTCACAGCAGCGAATGGTGATGCCCAATCCAGAACGCTGTGAAACGAAAGCCCGTCTGAAAGAGAGGTGACAAAAGGATGACCTAGGGATGTGTTTCAAAGGTGAGAAACCAGCAGATTGTCAGTGCATTTAGTTCATGTAGAGCATTTTCATAGTCAGTGTCCAGGTCTCATTTCAAATGTTCACCGGTGGGGTGGCCAAGAGCGAATACATCCATGATGCGTACAGTGCAGAAAAACTCTTAGTTTCTCTTAGCGCTGTTCTCTTAGTGCTCAATTCCCCCTTGTCTTCCCATCTCTCCATGAGGGTCACTTTGCAACTGGGAGGGCAGCACAGTTTTACTCATAGAGCAGTGGTTTTCAACCTTTATTTTTTATTTGCAGACCCCTAAAAATGTTGAATGGAGGTGTGGACCCCTTTGAATTGTATGTTTCATAGTTTCATAGTTTCTAGGGTCGGAAGGGACCTGAGCAGATCATCTAGTCCGACCCCCTGCCATGGCAGGAAGAGCACTGGGGTCAAATGACCCCAGTAAGGTGGTCATCCAACCTCCTCTTAAAACCCCCCAGGGTGGGAGCCTGCACCACCTCACTTGGAAGCTGGTTCCAGACTCTAGCCGCCCTGACCGTGAAGTAGCGCTTCCTGATGTCCAACTTAAACCTTCCCTCCGCCAGCTTGTGACCATTGTTCCTGGTCACTCCTTGCGGCGCTCGGGGGAACAGGGACTCCCCCAGCGCCTGCTGATCCCCCCTAACCAGTTTATAACAGGCCAGTTTATAACTATGCGTGGGTATTCACATAGTTTTGATTGATCATGATCATCTTCCGTGGACCTCCAGGGGTCTACAGACCACAGGTTGAAAACCACTGTCTTAGAGTAAAGAGACTTGTGTTCTTGATCCTTTTTTGCTATTCACCAGAAACCCTGTGCCTCACCTCCATGAGAAGACCCCCAGGTGGGTCATGATCTTTTCAAGGTCATTCTTCCCATACATATTCCAGACAGCCTACCAACAACAAGCTAGCAAATTATACAAATGATGAGGTTTGTTGGCCAACACAGCTTTGTTCTAGACCAGTGGTTTTCAACCTTTTATCATTTGTGGACCCCTAAAAAAATTTGAATGGTGGTACGGATCCCTTGGAAATGGTAAGCGTGAGTATTTACATACTTTTGATTGATCATAGTCATCTTTCGCAGACCCCTTAGACATAGTCTGTAGACCCCCAGGGGCCCATGGACCCCCGGTTGAAAACCACTATTCTAGATGCAAC
>NW_017729001.1:26947558-26965218 GCF_001723915.1 Gavialis gangeticus
TGGACCCCCGGTTGAAAACCACTATTCTAGACGCAACCATCTATCCCCAGTGCTTTGTCAGGCCAAACATAGCAGTAAGTCCTCTGCCACCTCTTCCAGGAGGTGATTCACAGTCTCCTTGATCTCATACTCTGAGATTTTCAGATATTAAGTCTGACTTTTTCCACTGCTTGCTTTCATGCTATCACTCCAGGTTTATGCTGCTTTGGACTGCCCTAAACAATTCCTTTCCTTCCTCGGTGGTCTGGCTATAGAACGGGAGCCTGAGACCTGTCTGTGTGTGTGCAACTAATAACCCAAATATGGTTTAACTTCTGGGATGGCTGGAATAAACATCAATTCTCTCCATTTGCTTCCAGCAACACTTAAGAATATTTTAATTATAGTTTCTTGTCGACCCCCACTGCCCTGTCACTTCTATTTTCACTCATCGCTTCCCTCCTGTCAGAAGCAATTTAAGCATTGTGCAGTTCGAAGGGTTTTAAATTTTTTGAAAATGGATTCCAAGCATCTTTTGTATTTTGTTTTGGGGTTGCGTTTTTTGGTTGATTTTTTTTTTTAAACTTGCCCAGTTCTCTTGTTCCAAGTTCTTTTGTCTTTCTGAAGTTTTCACCAGCTGCGTAATAGCAAGAGAATAGCTATTCCATCTGTGACATTTAGGAAGTTTTGGCTCCAGTTTTTATAGCGTACAACGAGTCTTTTTCATGCCCGGTTGGTCTGTTTGGGCTTCTTGTAAGACAAACTAATAGGGTCGTCTTTGGAATTTACTTGAGTAAAAACAGAAGTGATCAGATGCTGCAGCAGAGGAGCCACATCAGTGCTCAGACGCACGCATCGGCACAGCCAGCAAACATGAACCACACCAAAGAAATAGGAAGGCCCAGTCTTAGCCTCAAGTCAATGGAGAGGCATCTCTTGACTTCAGTTTTGGGTCAGCAAGCACTGCAGAGAGGAAGACGCATAAAAGTTACATTACTAAATATACCCCAAGTTTCTGTCAGGGGAAAAAAAAAAAACCAAGGCGACAGCACAGAAACCACCCCGAAGCCTGTAGTAAGCAGTAGCGCTGTATCATAAAGATAGTTTCAGTCTGACACTTAGCATTACTGGGGGGAGTGAACTTCATTTTCTCCTGTTTTACTCATAACCAAAAATAGGATGAAACCAGAATGATTTCTTTACCATATGCATCAAAAAATGATTCACCCATGAAGCCTGACTGCAGTTGTTGCTCAAAAAGAGCTTGCCACTGTTTTCAGGCATTCCAAGACTCCTGTTGCTTTCAGAGGTGAGGGTGCACAGTATTTTTTTGGAAGCGCTTGAAAGCACTGTCTTTTTTGGGATTCTGTTGAGGTGAGCAACGCGTGAAGTAGTTTGGATAAAACAGCCCGGCCTCTGACCCCAGAACTTTAGCTCTGAACTAAGCCAAAAACCCTTTAGGATGCTTCAAAGGGTTTGGCTCCCTTGATTTTCCACCATATTTTTTTTCAGTTTTGCCCTTGCTGGGCCTAATATTCCTTCGCACTTCACATAAATTCATAGTGAGCGGGTCACGGGTCTGAGAGTAGACTTAAGGTCTGGAAGAGACAGGGTCAGGCAGAGATAGGTAGATGCAAGTGAGCTCTGGACAGCAGCAACACAGAACCTGGGAGGCAGCGTTGCCTTGTGGGACAAGCAGGGGACTGTGCCCAAACCCTGCTGCCAGCTCACAAGCTGCAATTCACAACTTTGCACAGACTCACAAGCTGACTCACAACTTTGCACAGGCAGCCAAGCCAAGTGTGGTAGCCTAAGCGTGCTAACTTTCCCAGAGCCGAGTGCAGGGCTTTGTGCCAGTCCATCAGGGAACTGGGCAGCCCTTGCTGATCAGATGCAGCCTGCACCGCCCCACTGGCTGCAGCCTCGATGGCAGGAGAGGTGTAGGCTGTGGCACCTCCAGTCGCTATCCCATCAAGGTGACTGAGTTTTGCCTGCGTATGGTGCGGGAGTCTCTCCCAGGGGAGTGGACTGCGGTGCACATCATCTCTCCATGACTGTGGCTCTCCAGTGGCACAAATGGCTCTCAGGACCCTTGGCATGGGCCTCCTAAAGTTTACCTGCGCTGGGAAAGTGCAGCCAGATCCTCTGTCTGAAGGGGCTGCAGGAGTGACACTTGTACAATCATAGAAAATGAGGGTTGGAAGGGCCCTTGGGAGGTCATGTAGTCCAACTTCCTGCTCAAAGCAGGACCAACCCCAACTAGATCATCCCAGCTAAAGTTTTGTCTAGCCAGGTCTTAAAAACCTCCAAGGATGGAGACTCCACCACCTCTGTTCCAGTGTTTTATTACCCTCCTAATGAGAAAAGTCTTCCTGATATCTACCCTCAACCTCCCTTGCTGCAACTTGAGCCCATTGCTCCTTCTGGCATCTGCCTCCACTGACAATAGTCCAGATCCATCCTCTTTGCAACCCCCTGACAGGTAGTTGAAGGCTGCTATTCAATCCCCTCTCAGTCTTCTCTTCTCCAAACTAAATAAGCCTGGTTCCCTCAGCCTCTCCTCATAAGCCATCAGTACTGTGAAGCATCAGTGTGGCTGTGCCAGCTGTCCTCTTGCTTGGGACAGCGACTCTGGAGTCAGCTATATTATCCTGGAACCAACACCAAAACATGTCCTAGACAATGTCAGTTTAATCGGCCTTCTCTTAATTACCTGGTGCCTATTGCTAGAAGAACCAAAGAGGCACCTGATGGTATCTCTTTTACAAAGGCTCCCTATTAGGGGATGATCAACATTTTTTCCTTTGCCCCCAACCATGCCATATCTCTCACTCATTCATTACTGCTAATGGATGTCACCAGGAACACTCCATCACAGAAGAGAGATAACAGACGGTGCAGCATGCATTAAGGAAATCGATCCGGCAGGCTCCTGAGATGCCAGCCCTCCAATCCTTCAGCTGGGATTTGGCAAGGGGGTCTCTGCTCCACACCACATTGTATTCCTGAGCCTTGGGGGAGTGCAAAGTCAGCTGTGGATCAGTATGTTTAAGTTTTGTTGCTCCGGGTGAAATTCTCCCATCCACAGGCTGTTCTGCAGGGTTAAAGCAAGGGTGGGCTTCTGCAAAGGGAGTGGGGAAGGTTACCTTACTAGAAATAGGCTTCCCCTGATGCTTTTGTTCTGAAGCCTGGAGAATTTCAAAGCAACCAAGTGATCAAAGGAAGGAAGGTCCTGGAGCCAAGCCTGTAGGGTGAAAATGCTACTGGAACCAGCACGGAAACAGTCAAGCCATTCCCTTCATTTTGATGGTTGGTCTTTTGCTCAATGAAAAGGCCAGAGCACAGCTCAGCCTCAGATTGGAGACTTCAGTCAGTGTCTCTGGGCAAAGTCAGCTTCGTGGCATCCATCCCATGCAGATCACTGAAATGCCTCACGCCATATGATGCAGCCGAGTGTCTGTCTGCCCGAAGGAAAGAACTGGCTTCTCTCTCCCCCTGCCAGGTGCTGCTATCAGCCAGATATGTTTCCATGCACAAGATGCCAGAGGCCTGACACATTTTGGTCTCTTTGGAGCTGCCCTCCTGACAGCTTATACTGCTGCGGAGCGGGGGAGCCAGCGGGGTTGTGCTAGCCCTGAAACCATGCTAGTTACATAAGGATGTGCATCACGAGTGAGCCTCCCTCGAATCTGACAGCTCACAGGAAACTCATGTCAGACAAGGGCAGAGAGCGAAAGCAGGCTTTCAGGGCAAACTGTGTCACTGTGCAAGAAAACTGGGGGGCGCGCAGGCTCTGAACCTGCACGCGAGGGCACTGTTATGGGCAGCTGGTGCGGTCAGCACATCCCAAGACCTTACTGTCCTTCTACACCGCAGCACTGTGGAGCTAACCACTAACTTTGCATTCAAAACTCATCCCAGGCAATCAGTTGCTTGGCCAGGTTCCTGCAAGCTCCTGAAAATAAGCCGGCGACAGGAGGCCAAGCAGTGTGACCTCAACTCAACAGGCATGAAGGAGGCCATTAGAGCTAGAGATGGAGCGAACCCGCCCCAAAGGAAAATGAAAGCACTCCTGAGTCTCCAGCCAACTTTCCAGGTTGTAAAACACTTTGCTTAGTTTCCATTTGCTTCCAACTCCGAGCTAGAAGGGAGCTGTCAGAGCAGCGAGAGTTAGCCCTGCTACTTCCAGCTACGACGTCAGCCGCTGCAGCGTCAAAGCCTCTGTGCATCCCAGGCCAAACCTCCCAGCTCTTTGGCAACCAAAGCTGCCCTCGGCTTCCAGGTGAACTTTCCTCAGCCGAAGCCTATGGCCCCGATTCCCTGAGCCAGTGGTACTTCGCTGGGTTGGGAGTTTGGGGGCTATAAGGCCAAGAGTGGCTCATTTTGGCCATCTGGTTCAACAGACCCGTCAGGCTCTCTGGCTTCATTAAACCAGATATTTTGACTGGATTTCTGAGTGGAAAACTTGCCAGGGATGGATGATTCATTACAGCCTTTGAGACATTGTTCCAATGGTTAGTTGTGCCTTGTTAACATTTGCACCTTGCTTCTGCTTCCAGCCCTTGGATCTTGTTATACCTTTGCCTGCCAGAATGAAGAGCCCATTAGCAAAGTTTTGTTCTCCGTGTAGCAACTGATTGAGTCACTCCTCAACCTTCCCTCTGATAAGCTAATTAGATCGCGCTACTGCAGCCCCCTTCCACAGGACGTGTTTCCTGATCTTTTAATCATCCTCTTTGCTCTTTTTTGTACAGACCCCTTCTTATCAGTGACCTCTCCTCTTCATTTTTATTACCAATTCCCCGGTGCTTATATCAGCAATGCTTTTATGGGCTTCCCCCCACCCGGATCACTGAGAAAAATAGCATAGGTTGAAGAACCACAGACGCTCAGTATATTCAGGGTCAGGTGTCCAAGTAAGTACAGGAGGATTTGACCTTTGCTCCCTCGCTGGTGTGTTGTTTCATGCTTAAGAGATGCTGGTGCCTAAACGGTGTCAGCAGAGCGGTGGTGAAAGATCCCGTGGTGTAGATACAGCTCTCCTGGTACCAGGAGTTTTTCTAATACAATTTATCAGAGGTGCATTGCCAGCAAAAGGCACCTTCTGCAGGCACAGCTGTGTCTGTGCTGAGCTTTTTGCCAACATAGTTAGATCCACTCTAGCAGGATGCAACCCTAGGGTCGCCGTGCTCTCCCCTAGGGCCCTCCATACCGTGCCAAATGTTCGCTAAGCACCCTCGAAATCTCGCCCGCCACGTCTTTGGTGTTATGTAGTTGTTGTAGGGAGGCTGCCCCTCGCTCCCTTGGCTACGGTTCTGCTGCTACCCCGCATCTTGGTTCTATAATGGGGGTCTGGGCACCCCAGCTTTATGGGCTACGCGTGGCTCCGACAGCCCCTGTACCACGCCCCAAGCCTCGCTGATGTACCGGATGTTGTTTGGTCTGTCCTGCCACCTGCGCCCCACCGGCGCTCTGGCTCGTCCCGCCACCCGCGCCCCCCCGGCGCTCTGGCTCGTCCCGCCACCCGCGCCCCACCGGCGCTCTGGCTCGTCCCGCCACCCGCGCCCCACCGGCGCTCTGGCTTGTCTCACAACTGTGCCCCCTGGCACCCGCCAATTGCTGCCCGCTCTCTGGGGCTTCTCGTCACCCCCCTTTTCTCTGGGGTTACCGCCACTTTGGGGCGCAGGTGGCCATAGCCGCGCCTGGCCCTAAATCTCCTCCGCAGGGTCTCGAGCCCCCTGCAGGGCTCAGGCGGCCTCGGCCTTACCAGGCCTCTGATTCTGCGCTCCCTTTTTCGGGGCCGGGGTCAGTGCACCGCCGAATGCTGCACCCTCTGTGGCGCCGGGGTCCCCATGCTACCGTGGAGCCCCTGTGAGGCCTCCTCCGTCCCCTTCTAGCCTCACCCCGTCCCCCGGTCTTACAACAACAACAAAGCAATAACACAAGCCCCTGGGCTATAACACCAAGCTGAACCGCTCGGCTAACCTCCTCTGAGTCGCCTTCTGCGGGTGCGCCATCCCTCGCTAGCGTACCCGACTGCTCGCGTTCAGGCCTTCCTCCTTTGCTTAGTCAGGCACGGGTGCTTCTCCTCGGCTGCCCGCCGAGACCCCCCCCTCGGCCTCCAGCCTGAGCTTTAGAGGAGCCAGGCCCGCCCCTTCCGGTCAGCTGACTCAACAGGGTGGGCCCCTAGCTCCTCCTGGTTGCCCTGGCAACCGACACCTGGCGGCCATTCCTGCCCTTCAAGTAGCAGGCACCTCAGTGCCCTGCTGCATCCACTGTAAGTGTGCGATCTTCCCCGCGAGGCCGGCCGCACTTGGGCACGTAGGCAAGGTCCCCTACTCATCCACGCTCTGGATCCTGGGTAAGATCCTGTCTACCTGATGTGTCCTGGGGAGTGATTAGAAGCAGCTCCCCGCTCAGCGCCATAGGGAAATATGTTGTCTCGTGGTGTTTGTAAAAGAAGAAGAAGAAAACCACCCTCAGCTCCAATGCCTATTTCCCACAAAGTAGCCTGGGGAGCCCCCCAAGGGACCCGTGACCTGCCCTTATTCCCTATAGCACATGAGCAGAGGTTGCCAGACAGGATTAAGCTAAGGGAAGGCTCGGAGAAAATACCCCTTTTATGTATCTTTTAATTTGGTGCCCGGACAAAAGTGTAAGACGTATTAATGGATTACCAGCCATGGTTTATGCTCTTCTTAATTCACCTCACCGGGCTAAGAGAAAAGTTATTAGCAGATAGATGGCCAGTAATAAGCTAATTATAACCCTGACAGATCAGAGATGTGAAGAGAGGGTAGTTTGGTATGCGAGATAACTGTAATTGCGTGTTAAAGATTATGAATTAATATTGATTTAATAAAGCTGTAGCAATTTATTTCTATGGCAAAGACCAGCCATTCATTCAGTGGGCTGCTTCAACAGCAGGCGACGCATTGTACCACGTCGGCTTCTCCGGATTTTCCTGCCTTTGAGCTCCTGAGTGCTGTCTGAGTGATGAGTGTGCCACGGGAGTAGCTGTCTGAAGTCAAAGTACCCCGTTGTACAGCAGCCGCATAGTTAGTCCTTGTCTACCACGTCCTTTGGCACTGCTGCCCGGACCGTGACTGACGTGTCTTCTCATCACCTCGTGGCCCGTTATTACCATAATGCCTCGTCAAGAGAATTCAATGGGAAATGAGATAAATCGCATGCTTCCTTTAAGCAAGATGTGGGGATTGGGCTAGAAGACTCTCAGATGGTGGAAATTGCTATCTCTCTGCTGAAGCCGGTGGAGCAATGCCAACTGACGGCAGCTGTTCATCTGGCCCAGGTTAGTCCAGGGGACTTTGGCTGACTGGTACTAGCCTAGGATCCAATATCTGCTGGTTTTAAATACATGGTCAGAGCACCCTTTCAATGGTGAAGGGAGGGCTTTGAACTCAACACAAGATGGGTTTAGTGAGCTGGGAGGGTTGAGCCCCCCCAGAACTGCTGTCCAGTCACAGGAACCAGCGGCACACTTGGCATGAGCGGGTACCCACTGCAGAGTCATGGGGGAGACCAAGGACTGCATGGGCCTAGGGCAGGGGTGGGCAATTATTTCAAGCAGAGGGCCGCTTGTTGAGTTCTGGCAAGCCACTGAGGGCCACATAACAGGCAGCCAGGGCAGATAAATATTAATTTTCTCAATTTTTAGGGGCCCTGCAGGCCGGATAGAATGGTCTAGCAGGTTGCATCTGGCCCACAGGCCACATCTTGCCCACCCCTGGCCTAGGAGATTCACTTCTAGAGGTGGTTTTACCATTCACCGTATCATTCACCAGTGAGGAATCCCATTCCAGCGAGCTTGGGTGCCGACCGCTTACTGCGCAAAAAGGGCACTTATGTTGGTCTCTTGGGACCGTATATTGGAGATGGAAGATCAGGGAATATTTCTGCGGAGGAGTGGATATGTGCATGGTGGCTGCTGGTAGGGAAAAGCAGCTTGTTTTGGAGCTGAGAGATCTGTGGATGTAATAACTCCATGGCTAGTGATGTGAGCTGGATGTTAATGAACTTGTCTATTGATAGCTGTATTGATAGGACACTAGGCTTCCAAAGAGTTTTGTCAGGGATGTTATGTTGTGCCGAATTGGGTAACCTCCTGCATTAGTATTTCAACGTAGGCTTTATCTTATGCTCACTTCCAACAACTGCCGTATCTCATAAAGGGTGCGCTTTGATTGGGAATTAGCAGACTGGTTTGATGTTTTCTCTGAAGCTAGATCAGGATGCATCCTCCCCTCTTTGTTGGCTGATATTCTTGACTTTTGCCAGGCGGGAAGGGAGTCATGCCGTGGTCAGGTTTGGAGAATATCAGGTCACGGGATCCCCAAACCAACCATGGTCTGGCAGCCCCAAGGCAAAAGGAACAGATGCTGGCTCAGGGGGACCTTTTACAGTGTATGGGTCCAAAGCAGCATCCTTGTGACTTAGGAACTGGAGCAGATTCAAGGAATTGGCTCACGACAGGCACAGTTAGTGAAAAAAATTACCCCTGTCTTTTTTCCATTTGACTGCACGAGTACTGATTTTGGATGAATTGGGAATGCCGTGCCTATTTGGAATCAAAAGGGGAATATGCAGACATAAGAATTCAAGGTTGATATCCTGAGGGTTTTTTAATCCTACTGGGGGGAGACGAATCCATGCAATCTAAGTCAGAAATTACACAGATATACTTCATTTTAGAGCAATACAGCTTGGAATTTATAGCTGAAATCAGGAGGTGGTGTGGTAGATTAGGCTAACCCAACTTCCTAGAGACGGATCAGTATAATTGTTCCAAATACTGGAACTTTAATGGGTGGGGTTTTGTGTGCATTTCATGTCTTGCTATATTAAAGGCAATCAGGGTTCGAGCCCTTCAAGTCCCTTGGTACGAACATGCCGCATGAATGCACTTGGGGTCAGTGTTCTTTGCCACCATTCAACTATCTTCTTGATTATTTCTAAGGCAATTTCATGCTTCTAACTAGATCTGGATAATTCCTGTGGTTCTGAGAGTTTTTTCCATGCACGCAAAGCTTTCCTCCGGACCGGAGAGATCAGATGCATGAGACACTTGTCACTAGATGACTAAATATTTTCCACTCCCTGCTTGCAACACTGGCACTTAGCGGTGCTGGCAAGCAGGGTGCAAGAGGGAAACCCTTGAATTCCCTGTCATGTCACAGGCAGGGGCTCATCCTAGGTCACTGATGCCACTGGGAGTCTGTCTGTCTGACTTGAACGGGCTTTGGATCAGGCTCCCGGAGCTTCAGCCAGCTCCCTGTGCAGTCCCAAGGCCCCAGTCCCAACTCCTGTACCAATGATAATGCCAGGCTGCCTGGGAAATGTGCCTCTTGAGGCTTCTTAGTAGCAAGGAAACAAACAGGGAATTGCAGAGAATGGGGAAAGAATATGAAGGGTTGTTTGAACTTGGGGGTGTGGGCAAATCCTAAATACTTCCCCACCCTGTACATTGCCTTGGCAAACCGAGTCCTTTTTAATTTATGCCACAGCTTCCCCAGACTAGCCAATGAGTGTGTGTGTCTCCTTTGGGCAGAAGGGATGCAGAAAGGACATTTCAGTTTCCATCTAAGTGCCATCACCACCTAGGTAGCATTAGGGATACATCATGTCACTTGTAACTGCAGGGTTTTGAAGTGTGGATGGGCACAGGATTTTTTGTTTTTTAATGATTTGCTTTTCGAAGCTGGTTTTGCATGGAACATGCTCACCAAAGCTGTTCTATTATTATTTCTGTGCCATTTCCCAAAATAACTTAATAGCAGTCTGCAACCACTAACGATACACCTGTTATTTGCAACCCACAGACCAGGGAAGACAGGCCGCTCGGAAAGAGGCACTCCTGCCTCTGGGGAAGCTTTGCTGGTTGAAAGTAGTAGGTGGGGAGCAACTTGAGAAATCTCTTAACATGCAGGTGGGCTGGGAGTCTGCCACGGGCAGAAGCCACGGCTTTCAGTGCCCCTTTTCATTTTCTGCCACTTCTTGCCACATAAGAAGGTGAAGTGTCTTGCTAGCCCCTTACGCATCCAGTTCTTGGAGCTTGAACATGACCAGCCTCTCCCTCCCCTGTCTCCCACTTATTCAAATACCAGTGTAAAAATTGTTGAGTGGGTTTTTTTTAATTCTTTATCATTGGCTGCATTTAAAATATATATTTCTTAATTTTTTTTTAATTAAAAAAATGTGGCCACCACTACATTTCATACAGAAGAGCAACCAATGTTTGCACTTGTGCCAGGTTGCAGTGCTCTATCCTGGTCCAAGGATACCAGTCAGCAGAGGAGGCCGCGTGGCCAAGACCAGGTGGGAGAGCAACAGGACCTGTGTTGCAATTCCAGTCCTGCCACTGACTGGCTACAGTAGTGTCAGGGAGGTCACTTCACCTCTGCCGGGTTTGTCCACACTGGTGCATGGAGTGTGAGGTGGGGACTTTTGGGCTAACTGGGTTACTGGAAGCAGTCTAGCTGCAGCACTAAGACAGGGCTAATTTGTCCTGCTCCCTGGCACAGAGCTGCATGCTGCTGCAGCAAGGCTTCTTCTGGGAACTAATTTGGGCTGTATCCCCTACCCCCTGTTCCCCTGTTAGTCCAGTGTGGGGAAGTTGCCTTCCTTTTGTACACTGGATTGAAATATTTAGATACTAGGTCTAATCATTATGATAATTGCCCCCTTTTGACCCAGGCCAGGGCTGGAGGGCATTGCTTGTGCCCACACCCATGCCTTAAGCCACCCAGTGTGTGTGTTGGATGGAGCTGGGTTGTTTTGGCCCCTGGTGTAAAAGGTTGCCTAGCTGATCTAGGCAGCTAACCAAAACGAAGGGCTCTGGCCATGTATCCCAGCTGGGAGGAGAAACCAGCAACGGAGTCGCAGCCGGGTTCTTCCTTGCTAGAAATAAAAGACCCTCCTTCTGGAGCACAGCAGGAGTTGATGGACTGGCGACCACTTTACCTGCTCCTGGCTCCGTAGGTCTTTCTGCCAGCATCCGCTCTCTGGGGCGGTCTCCAGGCCGTGTAAATAAGCTGCTCAGGCTGTGCTGAAACCTGCTTGCCTTTGACTGGAGGGGAGGCATGCCCAGAAAGGGGTGCTGCAGCTTGCACAGACATACAAGCGGTCATTTTGAATTAGCAGCTGTGAGTGAGGCTGGGACAGAACAGAGCTCAGCACCAGTAGTGAAACATGCCCAAGGAGCTGCGTAGGTACTTGGGCATTTGGCCTATGCTGAGCTTGTGCCTTGGCCCCATACCTGAACTAGCTACTAGGTATCCTCACCTCTTTGACAGCCATGTAAGCATACTCCCAGTCTCTGGGTGCTGCCACCTGGGCGTCCCCCACCCCAATCCTCAGCAAAACTCCTCTGCCCCAAGCATTCTGGTTCCTGAGACACCTTGCACGTGCTTTTGTTTTAGGTGGAAACAAGGGCTTAACCGTCTCTTACCTTAAATGAAGGGTGGTGGTTAAGGAGGTTTAAACCAACCCATATCACTGATAAGCCACCTGGCAGCTTGGCTCCAGAGGGAGCCCTGCATGCCAGGCCTTGTAGCAGCTAGAGACTGTCGCTTTGTACTAAAGATAGAAGGTTTCAGTTTGCTTCACTGAAAATCATGCGCAACCTCCGAGCTCCCGGCGGGCTGCTGGTGTCAGCTGGGTGAAGCTGACCTGGCTCTGCTGCCTGCAAGGAAGGAGAATTCAGGTTCAAAGACCTGGCCGATATTGTGTACAGGATCTGTCCTGGCTCAGGACAAGAGGAGGAAGCGCAATGAGGTTTTGGTGGGCAGAAATCCCAGCACTGCGTGTGCTGCCCTGTGAGCAG
Organism: Gavialis gangeticus; assembly: GCF_001723915.1. Taxonomy (NCBI): domain Eukaryota; kingdom Metazoa; phylum Chordata; order Crocodylia; family Gavialidae; genus Gavialis; species Gavialis gangeticus. The sequence goes on from NW_017729001.1 coordinate 26,959,380, forward strand.
AGAATATTAGGCCGGTGGAAATGTGTTGTTGGCCTTCCTCAGCCCCTATCCCAAGGGCAGGTGCATCAAGGAGGAAGCTGGGGAGAGTAGGGCTTTAGGGGATTTTGCTGACCCAGCCTTACCAATGTCATCAACTCAGCCCATTACCTGAGGTCCGATGCAGCTGTCTGCTGCAGTTCCAGGGGAAGCGGCCCTATCGGGAACTGATCAACCAGACTTATGTGGAAAGACTATGGGAATCTTATTTCGGGGGGGAAATGCAAGGTATTATCATGAGGATGTCTCCACTCTAGAAATCTTGCAAGCTAAAGAGACTGGGAAAGACAACAGAGGTGCAGAGAAATGATCTGATCAAGTCCATTCAGGAAGTCAGAGACAGGAAGAGCCCCCAGATGTGCATGCACCAAGTCAGCACCCCATCCTTTCCTCCATGCGGCCTCACCATATAACTTAAAGCCCCCAAACCTCTCTGTGAATGTCACACTTTCCCTGCGTGCGATTCTTTCTTGGTCCCAGAAAAGCAGCCCCTGCTGGGGTGGGATGCCGTGGCTACTCTGCAGCACAGGGAGTGGTTTGGGGAGGGACACAGAAGAACACCTTTTGGAGATTAACGCTGCAGGAGAGATATGGGAGGCAGAAAGCAATTACCACACTGGAGTCCATCCAGGAGAACAAGATGAAAGTACTTCTCTTTTAGTTTCATGGCTCCCGTAATGATCGTAGGCCATCAGGGTATTGCCTTTGTCTCACAGGCACGTCGGCTAGTCCAGCAAATATGTACTCAGGACTGCTGGAGTCACGAATAATCTCCTCAAAGGCAGACTCTCCGAAAGGAGGTCCCTGCACTGTGTTCTGCCTATGGCAGCTGCGTGGCTTTTTGAGCCGTTTTCGTATTCATATCAGCCTCCCAGTATCTCTCTGGTTTCCCCCTGGCCATGCAGATTTGAGCGCTGCTGTTTTTCTGCTCCATTCTGGTGTGTTCATATTGCATCATCTGTTTCCATCAAATATTGCCAGTTTGAAAACAGACAGGGGGAAAAGGTGTGAGCTGTTTTTGCAGTCAAATAGCAGGGGCTGGCTGTGTGCAGGGAGCAGGTAGGGGACACTGGGGCATCTGCTGCCTCCAAATGAAGCCAGACTCTTTCCTTCTGTTGGAAGGTGGACAGACATCTTCTCCTCCTCGGTCCCCATGTCCTGCCTGTCCCAAGGAGCAGTGAGAGTTTTAAAGGGATCTCCTATCCTCTTCCCAGCTGGGCCTAGTCCTTCAATAGGACTGATTCTTAGGAGTTGAGTGACCACGCTGTTACATCCAGGCTGGGCTTTATACCAGCAGTTACGCTGGCAAAAAGTCAAGCCCGAGCTTAACTAGCTGGAGCAGCAGCATTTTTTTTTTAAAAGAGAGGATCAGCCCCTTGTTTTATAGCTTCACAGAGTGATGCGTTGCATGTGAACTCCATCTCCCACATGATGCCAATCTACCGCTTCAGTCCCGGTTCGGGCCATTTACATGTAGAAAGATGTAAAACCAAGCCAACGGGACGTTCGTAGGAGTCTCCCAAGCCAGGCTGTGCTGCACAGTTCAGGGCGAAAGCCCCAATCTTCCTCTTCCCTCACCGTGAGCTGTCCAGAAATGCCTTTCAAATGGTGTAAACGTGATTACGGGCACCAGCGGCGATGATGTGATATATCTGGCATACGCCACAGCCATGCAGAAGCCAACAGAGGAGTCCTTGCCCATGCGGCTAATTGCTGGAGAATCGTTAAGATGCTGCATTTAGCAATGAACACCCAAGGCTTGCTGGGCTTGCCTCTAGCCTCAGGTACTGTGCATGCTTGGATATGCCTGCCCTAAATAAGAGATGAGCTTCACTAATGTGAAAATCAAAGGGAAGACCATTAAGTGGAAATGTCAATAAGGGCTCAAGAGCCGGTCTGTCATTGTGGAAGTCCTCGCAGCCTCCCCCCTCACCACTGCAGGCTGCCTCAAGGCACCACGCTCGGGCAGAGCTCCCCTTGGGAACCGAGAGCGAGGCCTGCTAGATTTGGGCCATGGCCAGAATGAATATTAATCAGCTGGAGAAATCCCTGGTGTAAACCCTAGCCAGGACAAGTCAGCCGTGTTCGCTGAGGGTTGCTGTGAAATCCCCCCATAATGGTTTTTATGCGTGTTATTCCTGTTGGGCTGATGCTCAGATAAAGCCAATTACAGTACGTCTTCGGTGAAAAGCGGCAGCTCGTATTAAACTTAATTGCTCCCCCCTGGAGCTGTAAGTGGGAGGGTGGCTTCCAAGTGAGGGTGGCTTGTGTTTTGCATTTAATATCTTTCCCCGAAGGAAGCCGGGTGCACCCAAGTGAGCAAATGTCCCCGTTTCTTCTCATTTGCCTGGGTTCGGGGAAGTTGAATATTGCAATCGCTCCAGCGAGGGAATTCAAGGCAGGTCTCCAGCATGAAGTCAGACGATGAAATCCTCTCCTCTGCTGACATGATATTTCAGAAGTGTGCTGTATTACCGTTTTATCTGATGAAACAGCTATCGACTTCAGCTCAGGAGCGGAGTGCTATGGAGAAATCAGTGCAAGCCACCTACAGCTTCGCACTTCTGCATAGACTTCAGTTAGTGGCTACAACTGCATTTGTACAGCTAGATTTAATGTAGATATTTTATGGCGGCCCCTGGAGATCCCAAACTGTAGCAGGCCCTTTTCTATCAAGTACCAGGGCTGTCAGCTTGGGACCGGCAGTACAGAGGTAATAAATGCCCTTCCTGCCCCCTCCCTCTTCCTCGTCCCCACCAAAAAATGTATTTCAGAAGCACGCAATACAGTTAACTGATTTTAAAGGCCAGAAGCGATCATGGGAGTATATGCACCAACCAGCACAGATGGTAGGATTTCACCTGCTAGTTTTTGCATCCAGCCCAGTAACGTCACGGGGGAACCTGAAGGTTGTTGGGGAGGGAGCAGCATAGGCAGAAAGCAGCGGTCCTGAGAGATGAAGCGCTGCATGTCCGTGTGCTGGTTGGATCTCTTAACCCTGCGCTGCTAGTCCTTCAAAAGTTTGGATTTTTGACAAGCTTCCTTTTTTTTTTTTGCAAAGGCGTCTTTTCGTGGTAGGCTTGTTGCAGCTATTTATATCAGCCCAGCATTAGTAAATATTTTGATTATGGCATGCATTTTTGTGACAGCATGGGCCAAATGGTTGTCATTATGGAGGGAAATAATCTCTTGGGAGGGAAGATTTGCAGATTTCCAGCGAAATGTAGGTCTACTGAGGGTAAGTTTTATGATAATGTTCCCAGAGAGCCCAAGAGCTAAAATGCCGACTTGTCATAAATCATTGTACAATGAGAGGAGATGGAATTTCATTCATTTGGTCAAAAAAACCCCAACCCCTCCCTGGGAGATACCAGAGGTGCAAAATTGCTACAGCACTGGAGGGAAGAGTGACAGGAGATGCACCCTACAATGCCATGCTGATAAATGGAGACCTTTCCCTTCAAGGATAATCACCTCTTTGAGAAAAGGGTCTGATCTGCAGTTTTGCTTCACAGAATATTAATTCTGCCAGGCCAGCTCATAGGTATTAGACCTCAGGAAGCACCCAAGGTGTGCTGGGGCTATCCAATTTAATGCACTGTGGGAGGGGTTGTGGCTTGAGATGAGGGGAAGGCCTTTGCACATGCATGTGCGTGGCCAGATCTGAGCTGGCATGACTGAGAACAGCGGGTTCTGACCTGTGGTGCTTGTGGACATGTCATTACAGCCGTGATAATTGCACCTGGATTTCACTATTGGAGAAAGGCAAGCAGCTTGCAGGGATGCTTCCAGCGAAGCACCCACCTGAATGAGAGGAAAGACCCTGTTGAGTTGTGAGGTCTGCGATGGGCCGGTTTTCTAGCCTGTGTTGCAGTTGCAGCTTCAGCCCTGTCCCAAGACGATGCAAACTCTTGAACAGCAGATCTTCCCCATTGTGGCACTTTCCCATCTAACTCTCGACTTCACTATGCCTTGAACAGAGCATGGGTCTAAATCTCAGCCAAATCCTATGACTAGCTGCTCCTTTCCGTGCTGCTTCTGACTTAGGGATAGACTCTGCGGAGGCCCTTTCAGTCAAAACCTTGTCTAATCCTGAAAAGAGAAGTCAGATGACTGGAGGAGACTGAACCTAAGGGGTGGAAAGTAATGATACAACTTGTATCCAGCGCTAGCCTGGGTGAGCAGGGCCAGGAACGCTGCAAGCAGGTCGCAGCTCATCTTACCGGCATGTTCATTCCTGCAGCCAGAGAAAGAGGCAGAGCTAAAAGAGAGAAACACATTCCCCCCCCCCCCGTCCTGCGCCTTTGCCGAAATCAAATTGCTGCTGCTGAATATGCATCGTGTCGACACCTTGGCCCCTTGAAGGGCAGTGTCTGCTGCACGCCCAAGGGAGCGACACCACTTTATACCAATGAGAGAGCCTGACTCAGGATCTCTGCCCATGCAGCGTCAATGAAGAGGTGAGCCTGGCTCCTGCCATGAAATCCAGGTGGACTGTAGCATTGGGGGCTCACAAACAAGGAAGAGCATAGGGTGGAGACATAAAAAAAAAAAAAAAGGACAGAAGTTGGAGACTAATGCCTGTGTTACAGGGACTAGTAGGACTAGTCAGGGACTAGTAGGACTAGTAGTAGAGACAGTATCTTTTATTAGGCCAACAAGATTTTTGCAAATAAAATTCTTTAATTGCTAGCTTAAACTGTGTTACTGGGAGAAACTCCAGCCCCTCATGTTCTGTGCAAGGTGCTGGGACCCTTTAAGTTGTGTTAAATTTGTGTTTCTTTAATTGCAAACTTTAATTGTGTTACGGGGAGAAACTCCAGCCCTTCCTATTCTGTGCAAGGACCTGGGGCCTTGCAGTTTCCTTTGCTTTTAGCTGGGATTTTGGGTGCCCAAGGATTTCCTCCTCCAGTGTTTGCGTCCTGTGACAATACCTTTGAATTTACTGGGGGTCTCTCAACGTTCATGCCAAATTCTGCAACTCGTTTAGTTAAACAGAGGGGTGACCGGCTCTCTCGATTTATTTTGGCCCACCGTGATTTTATGCGTCTCGGCTCCCCATGCAGACGTGCGGAAGGGTTGTAAACCGATCCGGCGCCAGCTGACAGGGGCGTGCGTCGAAGAACTCGAAAGCAACACAAACACCATTGCCGCAAACGCCCCTCCGGCGCCCCCCTTGCCTGGCAGAAGCTGCGACGCGTGCTTCAGCATAAAGGTTTTGCGTCTTCAGAAAGGAAACGACCAAAGAGGAAAAGCAAAGCCCCAGCGCTACCCTGCCAGCCGGCTCTGAGAACCTCCTTGCAAATCAGCACTGGAGAGTTTGAGGTGGGCACCTTGCAACCGCTCCCTCTTGGCTGCGGCAAACCTGGGGGTCCAGGACAGTCGCCGGGGCGTGCTGGGGAGCTAGTGGGATTGCCCCTAGGCCTGGAAGGACAGGCACAAGCGTAGGCCCTACCCCCTTCCAACACCTGGACGTGGGAGCTAGGCCCCGAGGCGCGCTCTGCTTGGGCCAGGAGAGCCCTGGAGGCCGCTCCAAGGTCCAGAGCGCGGCTTGGAGCCAGGCCGGCCGTCTGCAAAGCGCGGGGAGCCCTGCTGATGCCAAGCGCCGGCAGCAAAGCACCAGGCCCCTGTTCCCAAGCACGCTGCACTGGCTCTCTGGGATGTGCCGCTCATACCGTGGTGCACCCCGGGGCGCTGCAGCGTGCACGGGCGCCGCCGGGGGTGCAGCGGGCAGCGCCTGCAGAGGCCCCTTTAAGAGCCGGCCGCGCCGGGCGCTCGCAGGAGCCGCTGCTGGGAAGCGGCG
>NW_017729001.1:26965411-26975511 GCF_001723915.1 Gavialis gangeticus
CGGCGCGGCGCGGCCGCGAGCGCAGCGGAGGAGGAGCGCACTTGCCCCCGGCCGGGGAGGCGGCCCCGGCTGCGGATTACAAACACGGGCCGCTGCCCCGCGCGCGGAGAGGCGCCGCTGCCCGCGGGAGGCGATGGGGAAGGCGAGACCAGGTGAAAGCGGGGGGGCTTCGCCCCCCACCCTTTTGGGGGGGCAGAGCTGCACCGGGGGGGTCGTGGGCGCATGAAGTTCCTGCAAGGTTGGCTGATGCGTGTGTTTGAGCGTGCCCGTGTAGTTGTGCGTGTGCAGGGCAGCGGGGGGCGATCGTCGTGCCCCGCGCCCCGTGTTTCGCAGCGCGGCTTCCCGAAACCCCCGTGTCGCGGGCGGACAGACACCCCTGTCTGCCCGTCTCGTCTAGACAGGGATTCCCTGCCCGCGCCAGCTCGGGTGGGATTGTGCTAATCCGGCGGCGTGCAGGAAAAGGGGGGTCGCCCCGTCCCTTTCGGCCGGTTTTAACGTGCTTGGGTATCTCTCGGCCGCCCTCCGTTTGAGTCGATTTGGTTTTCTGGGATGTGTTTTCCCTGCTCCCCCCAAATGCTTCGCCGCGGACGGATGAGGCTGAGCGGGGTGGGGGAGGCCCGAGGGAGCGTGTCTTAGCCTTGGCTAATTGACCGCGCCGGGGAGGGCCAAACCGGAGGTTTTGCAACGCGTGTCCACGCAGCATCCTAGAGGCACCGGGTGAAATGGCAGCGTTTGGCGGCGAGGATGGAGCCAAAGAGAGGGGAAAGCGCACCCCGCCCTTCCTGGGGGGCACAGGCTCCCGGCACAGCCTTCCTGGCCTTGGTGGGCAGGGGTGCCCGTGATGGAGCAGCTGGCACGCCACCCTTGCCGTTGCGGTTGCGAGTTGCTCCGAACGAAGAAACTTTCTTCTTCCGAGGGACCCCGACGCTTCCTCTCCCGGGTCACAAAGTTGCTTTTGTAAATCGTTTCCTCTGCCGTCCCCCCTTGGGAGCCGGGGTCACTCCAGTGCCTCCCTCCTCCCCTTCCACCCACATCTCTCTCTTCCAAATGGCTGCATGTGACAGGCTTTCTGGGAACAGCAGTTCCTGGATCCGAGTGAGGACTGGATTGATTGATTTATTTATTTATTTTTTACAGCTATCGACATGAATTTGAGACCGGCAGGGGAGAGGCAGGAAGCACCGCTTCTTTGGGCATGCTTGCCGGTGCCTCCTGGGTGTATCTCTCTGCTGTATTCCCACCGTTGCATGCATTTTTCCCCCCCCACCGTCTCTCGTCGTGTCCGTTTGAAAGCTCCTGGCTCAAGATCCCATCTGCTCGGAGCTGTGTAGGCAATGGAGGCCTAATAAAGTTTCTCAGCGATGGCTCCAAATGTGACGCGTGTGGCAGAGAGCAGCAGGCAGCCCCGGCCAGGCAGGTCCCCCGTGGGCGGAGATAAGAGCCACGAGCGTGTTTCCCCTAAATGCTGAGCCGAGGGGCGGATGTGTCAATATTTATGTTGGGTAAACAGGGCAGGGAGGGTGGTGTCTGCAGGCAACAAGTGTCCCTTGCTGTCTCCAGCTGCAGGCTCGGGAGTGTGATTGCTTTTTGTTTTTTTAATCAGCTCTCACTGTTTATCAGCATCCTCGTCCTTTCCCTGACTGCACTCTTCCTCGCCCTCCGAGGCTGGTGAAGCCGACTGCTTTGCCATGTGGGTGCCGGCCAGGTGGACAGCAGCCGTGAAAGTGGCTGGCCTCGGTGCCACCCTCTTCCGCCTGGGCCTGTGGGCTATGAGTGGACCCACCAAATCCATCCCCGCCTCTGCGGTGCTGGTACTCGAGGCATGCGGCCGTAAGGTTGCAACCGGTTCGGTCCGTGCCGAAGGCTCGAGCTGGTCTCTGAACTTTGTGCGAGGGTCAGGTAAAAAAATTCAGATGAGAGGAGCAAGCGGATGCTTTAGGTGATTCGTGTCTTGCTGCTGTTTCCTCGAACTGCATTTTTTCTGCGGAGCTGCAATTATCATCTGAACTTTTCCACGACCTCTGCTTCAGCAAATCCGAGCTAGCGTGTCAAAGCCCGGGACACCAAACGTTTCAAGTTTTGCAGTCTGCTTCTGATTATCCGTAACCTCGATCGTTCAGTAGCCTTGATAATCTTGGGGAGATGCAGCTGCGACTCCCGGGCATGCCAGGGGTGGAGGAAGGTTACCGTTTACTTTTAGCTTGCGATTTGGATGTGTGGGTGGGAATATGTCTGGCCGCTGCTCCGGCTTCTGTAATGCACTTTGAAGAGGAGAGCGCCTCATTGTCTTTATCACTACTAATTCCCGAGCAAGAGTCTGGGAGGTGAACGTGTGAATCCAGCCGGCCCGTTCCAAAACTCCCGATGACCTCGGTGAACCCGGGTTTTACCGAGGTTTGTCCTGCAGATTGTATTGCTCAGTAATTTGGGGTCGGCTGCTCGAGCTGTACTGAGCCTGCTGCACAGTTCAAGCCTGCCTTGCACGGGGGTTGCTGTATGTAGTCACATTTGCCAGGCATTTATTTTATTTTTATTTTTTTAGATTGTAGAGAGCAGTGCAGAACGTGACCGCATTAGATTGGAAACTTTTTGTGCGGTGATGACAACTGCTTTGTTTGGATTACTGCGAGTAAGTAAATTCATGGATGGTTTCAGGGAGGGGGTAGGGAAGAGAAGAAACCCAGGAAGCCAGGGCAGATGATGAGGGGTGGAGGGGGAGGAAAAGCTGTGTGGGTCCTTGATCTGATCTCCTGGCTCACCCCGGTTGCATCTGTCTCTTGACTGCATGTCCCTGCGTTGTACTGTGCCATAAAACCCCTCCGGGCTCGCTGGATTGTTTCTGTGGCATGCATCACAATGGGTACAAGAGAAGGGCCGCCTACACCCAGCCGTTCCTGTTCGGCGCGGTGGGAGGATACTCTTGGCTTCATGCCCGAGAGTGCCAGGGAGGTGATTGGTGGCTAGTGTGAAATGAGTTCACAGTTTCAGCCCAGATCCTGTCGTGAAAAACACTGCGCAGCTGTCAGCTGGCAACAACTTTTGGTTGCTGGTGGCTGGGGTTGAATCTGAACTCGGGGAGGGCTTGGCCAGTTGGTTGCAGGGTCACCCTTTCGACCTGTCGTTCCAAGGATCCGTTTCTCTCCATGCTTATGCCCAAGGCACACAGGCCAGGGCGCTGACCAGGTCCAAAAAGCCGCTCCTCTGATGGCGAGTGTCTTGCTCTGGAGTTGTGCCTGCAAACCTCCAGGGTGACATCCTGGAGAGGAAAGTTCATGACTTCTGTCTTGCAAGATCACGGTGCAAGTCCTAGTGAGATTGCAGTGACCCGTGGGTGGACTGGCAGCATCCTTTGCACACAGGCAGTCCCACGGAGGAGGGCACGTCCCGGTTTTGTGTTGGGTGTGTAAATAATTCGTCTCCTCCAGAACTGCATAGCACTCCCTTTTTGACCACCTACTGTTAATTAGGGCTGACAAGGCAACACCGCGGAGCTGAAGGAGCATTTGCTTCTCAGCCAGTTGTATGAAAAGGTTGATTAAAGCAAAGAGCACTTGGCCCTTATCTCTGGGCTTACCTGTGGAGGGTACTTTGCAAGCTAATGCCTAACCTTTACAACGTGCTGGAGGGGCGGGGTGAAGAGGGAGGTGATGAGATCCCTATTTTTTTTTTTAGGTGGCCCGGGGGGCTAAGTAGGTAAATTCTCAGCAAGGATTAGTGGCTTTGGATGCCTGATCCCAGAGGCTTAAAAGCAGCCTGAATTCCAGAGGACCAGTCCTCAGCATGGGGTGGACCTAGCCCAGTGCTCGCACTTCAGCCAAATTACTGCATTCAGAAAACCAGAGGCTATATGAAATGCATTATTTCCAAGTAAAGGCCAAGGCAGGACTTTCTTAGTAGCTTGTGGTTTCCCTGGGGAGTGTTACATCTCTTCAGTGTAAGAGATCGTTGCTGCGTCTGGTGCAGTGCTAACTCTCTTCTGGGATGTGCATGCGCCTGCCAAGATCTGAGGCGCGTGTTGTGGGTTCGGCACAGCAGGAATTGAGGCTAGAGATCCAGGGCAGCATATCCTGAGACAGATTATGAATAATGTTCTCATGTAGCGGTGCTTGTAGGAATGGTAGACCTGTGTTTGTTCTTACCTGGGAGATTTAACCTTGGAGGAACGGTATCCGGACGCTTCGGTGGCTCTAACAGAACTGGAAGCGATGTCCAAAAATGCCCCGTCGCCTGTGTGTTGAGCTGCTGATGCTTTCCAAGTCGCTCGGATTTGAGCAATCCCATCACCGTGTCTGAACCAGAGGTGATGAAGAAGGTCCCTTTCCGCGTGCCCAAATATATGAAGCGCTCAGTGGCGGCGGCAGATTATGGCATATGGCAATGCTCAAAGGACTCTCTGGAGGTGCCAGCGACAAGGTCTCTGTCCTGTGGCTCCAAATGGGATAGACCAGGAATATGATGTAAATGGGTTAGTGAAGATGAGTGAAAAGGAGAGCGGGGCATGTGAAGGATGAAAGGGGCCTGCCAGAAAAGGGTCCGGTGTTTGCAGGAGAGGCTGTATTTCGTGGAAGAGGTGATGTGAGCAGAAGGGGACCCAGAGAGGGGCTGCATCTGCTCGAGCAGTTGCAAGGGACAGTGCCTGGGTCTTGGTGCTGGGCACAACTCTGCTCCTGCTGGAACCTGTGAGAGTCTGGCACGTGGATCTGGGCACGGGGAGGCACGATGGGGGTGCTGTCACCTGTAAAGATGCAGGGGGCAGCTCCAGCTGCCATGGTGCTGGAGTGTCAGGGTGCAGCGAGGGCTGGGGTTTGAGGGAGGGGAGAGTCTGTGCCGCAGCCCATGCCAGTTATGTGCCTGGGGGGAATACTGAAGATGATGCTAATATTCAGATCTCCAGAGTCCTTTCCAGCTCAGAACGCTGAACAAACATTAACTAATGTAAAGGGAAACGGCTTTGTCTAGTTACAGAGGAGGGCTGTGAACTGCAAATTAACTTTATGGGCCGTGAAACTGAAGGTTATTTTAAAAAATAATAACTTAAATGAGAACGCTGAAGTTTCCAAGAGTCGCTGAGTCCATCAGTTGTTGTTTAATGCCTTCCATTCCCGTCCCCCGCACCCCTCCTCCCCGGCCTGTGTTTTCTTGGCTCTGGAACAAATTACAGGCAATATCAGCTTACGCTTGGATTTGAATTTGCATTGCTCTTTAGTCAGCCAAAAGATTTTTTTTTCTCTTATCACAGAGCCCATAGTGTTTATTTAAGAAGAGCTGGCTTTTTGCGGGGAGGAGAGGAGGGCTTGCTAACAATTAATACAGAAAGAGACTCTATACAACACCTAGAAAAGACACGGTCTCAACGCCGGTCCCATTGAAGTCCCATGGAGCGAATGCAACTGTGGGACTTTTGAGAAATGCGGGCCGCATCCCAGGAAGGCTTCCCGGCACTAAAAGCTTGTAGGCAGCAAACAGTCTGTGCCTGACTCACTGACAAACATTAAAATTGTATGACAACCGTGCAGCGTTCAGTCATGGTCTGCGGGAGGTAGGCACAGAGGGGAAAAGCTGAGCCCGGCGATGACATGGAAAGGAGGAGGTTGTTCTGGACGGCAGGAGGGGTGTCTCGCGCCCGTGGCGGTGAACGGGGAGGTGTTGAGAGTAGAGGGGAGCCAAGGTGCGTGCTGCAGTCTGGCAGATCCAAGGAGAGGGCTTTTTGTGCCAAGAGTGGGAGACGGCGTCTGTGCTCTGGGGGTGGGCAGGTGGTGCGGTGGTGCTTCTTGTGAGGCGCAAAGCAGCGACTCAGGTTTTTAGCCGGCGCGAGTAGCAAAGCCGAGCACGTGAGCCTTGTTTTGGAAGCGATTATGGTAGCTAAGCAGGCAGGAGGAGGAGAGCTTGGGCTTGAGGGTGAAGGGTGCCAGGATGGTGGGCTGTGGGGAAGACTGAGTTATGGAGGGTGATGATGCTGCGCGAGAGGCCTTGAAGGCAGAAGCGTAAAGGCATTGATTTTGGCATGCCGAGGAGTGGGTACGCCGGGGCAGGAAGGAAGGGCCCGAGGGCAGAAGTGGACCCGTGGCTTGAAGTGCTGGGAAGCTGAGAGCTAGGGCTCCTACAGACCTTAGCGGTCCATTTTCAGCCCCAACCTTGGTCCTGGGGCTGATACCATTTTGGTGGAGGAGTGGGAGATGAGGGAGGGGTCTGGCTGGGTGGGGAAGGATATTCTGCAGGGCTCTGGGTCTGCACCTCGCAGGATCTCCGAGGAGGATTCAAGGCGAATGAAACCAAGAGGTGGAGGAAAGCGCTGGCGATGGCTGTGACGGCCACTTTCTCAGCCAGCGGGGCTGGACGCTGCTAGGAGGAGACATCCTGGCGGGCCGGCAAGCTTCCTTGTGCGGGAAGCGCTCCAAGGGGGGCGTGCCAGCTCCTGGGGAGGCTGAGGATACTGCTGGTATTGTCTGCGATGGCCACGGGCCCATCTGCAGTGCTGTGTGGGTACACACGTCAAGGGAGGGCGAGCAGGCAGGATTTCCTTTCTGTGGTGCTGGCTTTCGAGTTAATAACTAACCCAGCGGCCTTGGTTTATCCTCTCATTGTGAGAGAATTATTTACATAATAGCATTTTGTGTGGCCTTTCTTTAGAGCCGTTTCCCTGGCGGAGCAGTACGCCACCTCTTTAGTCAGCGTTCGCAGTGGCCTCCTAACTCTGACTTTGGGCTCAGGTCTCTGTGGGGTGTTGGGCGGTTTGGGAGGCTGCGGTCTGTACGTGTCCCTAGTGCTGAGCACGTGAGCTATGCACGCTCGGAGCATAGTGGCCTGGATGGGAGCCGGAGCAGCCCTTGAGTGTCGTGTGTGCCTGTCTTGCGATTTGGGATCTATAATCCCCAAGTATCCTATTCTAGATAGGTTTCCATGCTCTGCTTATTATTGCAACGCCTGAATCTTTCCCAGGAGCGCATCAAGCTACATTGCAAACTTTGGCTGTGCTGCTTTCTCTGTAACTCTTTTTCCTAGAGAAAGGAAGAAGTGTGTGCCCAGCGGAGTGGCTTTTTTTCAGTAGGGTTGTGCTTTTTATGTGCTGGCTGCTGCATTTAAGTTGGATGAAGAGAGGTCAAGGAATCTGCCTTGCCCCTGGGGCAGACACAGAGGTGAGGCATTTGAGGCCACTTGTTCCCAGGAAAGTATATAGCAGGGGTGGACAGAATACAGCCCGTGGGCCAGATCTGATCTTGTCTGAGAGTTGAAATTGAGGTAAGAATGGGCGGGGGGGAACTCCACTCTGTGGGGTTTGCGAGACTCTGGCTCTGTGCCTCCACGTGCTGGTCCCAGCGAGAGAGTCAGGAGCACTGCATGGAGGCACGGAGCTGGCCCAGCTCGATGGTGCAGGACTTCCTGCAGTTCTGGTACCCTAGCCCAGTGGTCTCCAAACTTTTTTGATCGTGCACCCCTATCAGTAAAAAATTTTTGAGCACGCACCCTCAATATATGTATATTTATATAAATATAAATAGAAGTTCTAATATTTTCTTTCCGCACCCTGATGGATTGTCTTGCACACTCCAGTTTGGAGACCACTGTCCTAGCGTGCCACTGGGCCGGGCCAGGCCGGCTCCCTGCCACTCCGTATGGGTCCTGGCCACGCTGCTGGGGACTGCAAGCTGCCAGAAGGGGATGGGCTGGGCCGGGCCGGCTCTGTGCAGAGCTGCATGGGCCTTGGCCATGCGGCGGGGAGTCGCGTCCTGCTGGGACAGGATGGGCTGGCTCCATGCAAGTCCTGGCCTTGCAGCTGGGAACCACGCGGTGCGGCGTGGAGCTGGCCTGTTCTGTCCCATCCCCTCCCCTCCCGGCAGCATACGGTTCCCTGCTCCGTGGCCGGGACCCACATGGTGTGGCGCAGAGGGGCCAAGCCAGGCCGGCTCCATCCTGTGCTGTGCAGGTCCTGGCCTTGCAGCTGGAACCGCCCTAGAATCGTAGAAAATTCAGGTTGGAGGGGACCTCTGGAGGTCACATGTAGTCCAACCCTCAGCTCAAAGCAGGACCAGCCCCAAATAGATCACCCCGGGCATGGCTTTGTCTAGCCAAGTCTTGCAAACCTCCAAGGATGGAGATCCCACCACCTCTCTACATAATCCATTCCAGTACTTTACTGCCCTCCTGGCGAGGGAAAACTCTTCCTACTATCGAACCTCAACTTCCCTTGCTGCAACCTGAGCCCATTGCTCCTTGTCCTGTCATCTGCCCCCACTGAGAACAGTCCAGCTCCATCCTTTTTCAAAACTCCCTTCAGGGAGTTGAAGGCTGCTATCAAATCCCCTCTCAGTCTTCTTTTCTGCAGACTAAGTAAGCCCAGTTCCCTCAGCCTCTCCTCAGAAGTCATGTCCCTTAGCAGCCCCCCAACCATTTTCATTGCTCTCTGCTGAACTCTCTCCAGTTGTCCACATCCTTTCTGTCGTGGGGGGGGGCCCAAAACTGGTGAAGCCAGTACTGCAGTTCACAGTACTGGTGAAGCCACAGTACTGCAGATGTGGCCTGCCCAGTGCTGAACAGAGGGGAAGATTCACTTCTTTTGATGTGTTGGCAACACACCTACCGATACAGCCCAGGATGCCATTAGCCTTCTTGGCAACAAGGGCACACTGCTGGCTCATTCAGCTTATTGTCCACTGTCACCCCCACGTCCTTTTCTGCAGAGCTGCTGCCCAGCGGGTCACCCCCAGCCTGCACCGGTGCATGGGGTTGTTCTGTCCTAAGTGCAGGACTTTGCGTTGTGCCGGGCTGGCCCTGTGCCGCCCCATATGGTTTCTGGACTTGCAGCTGGGAACTGCGTGCTGCAGCCAGGACAGGATGCAGGGGGCTGGCTCCCCACTTCCCATCATACCCACACCCTTTCACAGCCCCCACACGCACACAGTCTCACCCCCCACCATAATCCACACACGCACCAACACTCTCCCACCCCCTACCATATGCACACACTTCCATCCCTGCAGCCATGCCCACATCCTCCGTGTCTATCAGGCTGGGCTGTTAGGAACAGTAGAAGCCCGTTGCTTTTTAGCCCTATAAAACTGTAACTGGGGGGGGGGTCCCATCATGGGAGTAGGTTTGTTGCTTGCTCAGTCTTGCTCTTTAGCTTGCTCACTGTATTTGGCTGCTTTTAATCTTCCAGAATATTTCCCTCCTAGCAGCCCCTCCCTGTGCCTTGCCGCTGCAGGTTAGTACATGGTTTATGGGTCACAGCGTCTGGCTGGTACGTTAGCGGTTGCGTCACAGCTCCAGGTAAGAATTTACTCATAGACTTGTGCGAGCTTGTGCCTCCCTCTTCCTTTCTTTTGACATGAGGTTGTAAATGGCTGGTTTTATGGAGCCTGACTCCTCTGCCCTCTGGGGAGGCATTGATCTGTAGGCACTGGGCATGTGGCTAGTGGTCTGTTTTGGTGTGGCAGCACGGTCTCGGGAAGTTGCCATAGGTGACTGGTTACTTTGGGACAGCGCTCCTAAATGACACCCTGCCAGGAGAGGGCATTTCTGTCTCTGGCGTGAGACTACTTCTAGCTTTGAGGGGTTTTGAACTGTGTAGGACTGCAGGTCTGGAAGACACTTCTGTATCTCAGGCCATCAAGTCCTGTAACGCCTCCAAGACATTGCTGATCGCTTTGGCTCACTCCTGTCCTTTAGCTCTGGCACCTTTTGTAGTGTTTTTTAATAAGGTGTTTTGCCCGTACCTGAGCATGAGGGCACCTAAATGGGTGTTCGCATTGTCCAAAAGCATCAATTAGTAGTTTGCAGGGGCCTGGACTCTGACTCCAGTTCTGCAATCTCGTCTTTGGCATAAACTGCTCAAGCTCCACCTTTGGAGCTGGTTAGGTTGGAGTTGTTTTATTTTTTGTTTCTTTGTTTTTTGCCTTCTACCACTACCCTCATAAAGAAGCAGGACCGATGTAGACTCTTGGCTTTATTTCTAGGTCACCAGTCTGCTCTCCCCCCAGCCCTGAGGTCTGCAAACTTGTTTTGACTCAGCAGTACATGAGCTGCATCCTCACAGCTGGCTTGTCGAGTTCCCATTTCCCTGCAACCTCCTTGATGCTTTTAAAAAAAAAAAAAAAAAAAAA
>NW_017729001.1:26975577-26987836 GCF_001723915.1 Gavialis gangeticus
TTTTAAAAAAAAAAAAAAAAAAAAAAATTTTTTAAATCCCTAAACACAGCAACGGAAATGGTAACAGCAGCTTTGGGAAGCAGCAAAGTCGCTGCTGCAGAAATAGGTGTACTGGCGTTTGGGAAAAGTTACAGCTTACCCTGAAAAAAGGTGGACTTGCCCATATATATAATAATGAGCAATAAAAAAAATAATATATATTTTGATTCTTCTTATTTTTTTTCCCAGTTTTGGTTAGGTTTAGTCTAAAAAAACCTCCTGTTTGGTGGTGGATGAGTTGGCTGCAGCTCCTGTCGCATTCCCAGTAGGGTGGTGACTGTTGGCTTTCTTCAGGCCCTGGGTACACAGCTGCATGCCTGTCTGGCTTTGCTCTGCCAAAGCTGTTGGGTTTCTGCCTGTCCTTTTTTTTTTTTTTGGGGGGGGGGGGGGGTCTTTCTGCATTGCTAAGGATTCAGCCCCAGGCCCGCTCTGGAGATCAGCTTGATTTGTGCCTTGCGACCCAAGTCGGCGATTTGGCAAAAGGCAGCAGGGTTGCTTTGCAACCGAATTTAGCAAGTGGCGGGGAAGGGAGGACTCCGGCAGCTGGGTCTCGGGGACACGCTCTGTGTCTGCAGCTTCTGCTGCTCGCTCGCACCAAGCAACTAAACCTTTTATTTTTATTGTGCTCTGAGTCAGTGGAAGCTTTTATGTTGGGGCTACGGGGCATTTGGCACTGCATCCGTTAAACCTCCCTCCCATGCCTTACCGAAAGAAGTGCGGCTTTATTTTTTTTTTTTGAGCCAATCATCCCAGTGGTGGTGTTGATTGGAAATGTCAAGGAGTTAGTTTTTCTTTCATTAGCCCTCCTCCTTTATTTATTTATTCCCCCCCCCCCTTCTGGGGAAGTGACTGAAGTTGGTCCTTTTCCTGAAGTTCTCAAAATGCTTTGTTTGGAGACCCCTTTAAGCAAACGCTATGGTTGTGGTCCAGAACGTGGCTGCTCGCAATCGCGTGACTGCGGTGCACGGGCAGGTTTTGCTTTATGATGGTGGGAACGTTGAAGAAACCCACCGACGGATAGGAATGCTGCCCTTCCAAATGCGTGCACGCGCAGCCCAGCTGTGTTCATCTGTCGTGGCCTTATAGTTGTTTTGGTGACGTCTACCCTGAAACGGTGCTTTCCACCTGGAGAGCAGAGAGCTTGAACTGCCAAAGGATTCTGGTGTAAGAATAAAAGCATTGACTGTAGATCCCTCTTCGGGTGGAGGGAGTAGTTTTCCACTGAGCGTATGTCTCCTGCACATGTTGCCATCACTAATAAGACTTCTGATTCATAAGGTAAGAAGTGCACCTCCAGCTGGGTTTGGAGAAAAGGTGCATTTCTATGGAAGACCTTTGCATCTCTGAGTCTTACAAAGTTATTCCACAATGTGTATCCCAAAGGGATAGGGTTCTTTAAGATACAACCTCCAAGTTTAAAAAAAGTCCTAATAGAGACAAGCCCAGAGAGATCACTAGTTTAGGAACTGGTGCAGAAGAGGGAGGAACTGCTTTTACACTAGCATAAATCCATTGGCATCGGTGAGGAAGTGGCGTGAGAACAGGTTCAGGGCCTTCGCATCACAGACTTGAGCTGGTGCTCTCGGGGCAGTGGAAAAGACTAACCGCGGTGGCCTCCTCTTGTGGTCTCTTGTAGGCCGTTGACTGCGTGCATTGCAAAATCGGAAGAATTTGTTCTGCAGTCCGACTGCTCTTCTCTGTATTGCACGCTGTCCTGCGGCAGGAGCTCGGAGCGTTGTTAGATGCCTCGGAGTGAAATCTGTATTAAGCAATCAATTAATTAAGGCGGCTGCTCAGAGGAAAACCCATTGCATCACATTAATCTTCTAAGCGAAGTAGAGCAGAATTGTGTGCCCGATATTCGGGGTGAGCGCAAGCCTGTGCCCCTGGGTTTGGTGCACCTCCTCTTCAGTTGACACCGTGCTTTTTGTCTCCAGCTCTGGTTGTGGGCCTCTGCGATACTGAAAAGCTATAGTAAAAAGAACACGGTGTCAAGTGTCAAGATGGTCTGTTAGCCTTTAAAATCTTAGCTCATTGACCCAGAAGCTCAAATACAGAGAGGGAAAAGTCTGAATGACAAGTTAGAGCTGGTCCAAAAGTTTCCACCAGAACTTATTTTTGGAAGAAAATTGGGTTTTTGACTTTCTTCCTTTGGAGGGAAGGAGAGGGAATCCCTGAACACCCAAATACGTGTAAGTATTTTTTTTTTTTTTTAAATAACCTGAACACTTCAACTCTGGAGTGCTGCTGTGGTGCCCTGTGTTCATAATCATACGGATGACAGGCTGGAGGTAAAAGCTACCTCATTATGGTGTGACTCTGGCTCACTGGCCGTGCAGAGGTCATGATGCATGACTTCCCCTCTTCGGTGGGAGACTGCCAGGTGCAGGCTTAATTTGGATAGAGAGTAGTCTGAGAGTAGCCAGGCTGGTATTCACACTCTATAGCAGTGACCCCTTTATCATCCAGGGGACTGTCAAGTAATACAAGTTGATGTGTAGACAAGGCCTTGCATAAAGACAAAACCAAGTTTAGGCAGCAGGGTTTTTTCAGAGCTGAGCAAAACTAGGCGCTTGAATTGCATCAACAGGTTGTTCAGATGGACCTATAGTCTACGGGGCATCTTTAAACGTCTGGTGCAGCAGGCGAGGTAGCCCTCTGTGCAGCCTGGTGCTCCCATTTCTTGGCCCAGCCATGATTTCAGTCCAGGGTTCAGTTCAAGCATGGTTGTCAGGGTTTACATTGTTCTCCTGTCTTGATCTTGTGCCTGAGTCCCAAGTTGAAGATGACTTTCTTGGGGTGGGAAATCTCTCAGCTAGTTTAAAAAAAAAAAATGGTAGGGTGACTGCGGTTCCCAGAGAGGTTGTGGTCAGTTCACTTTGCCTTCTTGATGCCCATCCTTGCTTTGGGGTATTTCTTGTCTTTTATTAAGCCCCCATTGCATTAATGAGACGCTTCCACACTGCTAATAGCTTGAGTTTCCTGTCCGGGCTCCCTCGGTGCATGCACAGTGGATGGCTTGTCTGTTGAGCTCTGAGCTTTTTATTAGCTCAGGACTGTAGTGCAGGAAACCCTCCCAGAGAGACTATGTGCACCTCTGCTTCTACCACTTCTCTTGCACTTACAGTTTTATTCTGGAAGTGTTTCTGCTGTACAAATCCTTCTTTACAAGCAGAAAAAGAGAAGACGTGGCCTCTTCTAAAGAGCTTTCATTGAAGTTGCCTGTATACTGGTACCACATCTCTGTTAAATTGCATATCTTTATAACACGCACATGCTTTCTCTCTCTTCCCTCCCTCCTGCCCCTCTCCACAGGTCTCTCCCACACCTAGCAGGAAAGATTTTTATAGCAGGTTTAGAAATGATATTAGTACAGATCTACTACAATTCTTCAGTACACTTACGAGAAATGACGGGAGCTGGCAAAGGAACTAAACTACAGCTGACCATAAGCAGATGGCATGCCACAAACCGCACTCCTGGTCTTAAATTTTGTTCACTTATTTGCAAAATGCAGTCCCTTTGCTGCACTTAGTTTGAGACTAAGGAGGACATATCAACATTGTTTAATGGGATCACTTAAAAATTCCCCCAATGTGGAAAAATAACAGAGAAAAACCCTGTTGTATGTGGGGGGAGTGGAAATGGGATAGGTGCTTTTTGGCCCGGAGCGCTTGGACAGGAAGCGTGGGTCCATTTGGCTTCTAGAGCAGTTGCTTGGTTTTGCCATGTTTCTACCATTTTTGGGTCATGGATAAGTCAGCAGATAGACCAGGGGCGGGCAAAATGTGGCCCGTGGACCAGTGTGGCCTGCCAGGCCATTCTATGCAGCCCTGGGGCCCCTAAAAAATTTAGAAAATTTTAATATTTATCTGCCCCTGGCTGCTTGTTATGCGGCCCTGGATGGCTTGCCAAAACTCAGTAAGTCCCCCCCCCACCTGAAATAATTGCCTGCCCCTGAAACAGACTCCCCTCTCTCTATCCCATTTGTCAGTGGCCTTCAAGGCCATCTAAGAGAGCAGAAGAGGTCATTTTTTGTGCAGCTACCCCTCTGCATGTGTGACTTTGTAGGTAAAAGCAATCGGGACTCGTGGTAGAAATGATAACTTCTAGTAGAGCAGCTAGATTTTTTGCAAAAAAAAAAAGTTATTTCATTGCAAATTTAATTTGCAAATTGTTTTGCAAAAATCTAGTTGGCCTACTAAAACATATCACCTCTACCATGAGTCCTGATTGCTTTTTCCTCTAGAAGAGTATAGCTACAACCTGAATCCCTGACTCTGTAGGTAATTAATTTGTTTGCCATTAGGTGCCGCGTTTAAAATGTTATGCTCAGTATCTGCTGAGCCCTTCTGACAAGTGAAATCACATTTGCAGCTAGCAGGTGTGTGTGGGGGGGACTTTTCAGGCAAAACAGTCTGAAAAGCGTCTGTCTGGTAATGCTGGGTCTTTGTCGGAGCTGCCTCTGCTGTACAACATGCTTGAAGCAACCCCTGACCTTGGATGGCAAAGGCCATAGAAAGAATTGGAGTTCACTCGCTGTGGCCATAGTAACTGAGTTGGTTACCGCCAACTTAACTAATTAGCCTAACGAAGAGAGCTTCCTGAACCCTTGGATAGCTGAGCAAACTTTCTCCATCGCCTCCGTGGTAATTGGTGCGTTCTTGGATGGCGTTTCCCCCCGCCTCCCCTCCAGGCGCACGCTGGTGTTGGCTGTATCCCTTTTCCCTAGATCAGCCGGTGGGATGGCTCCTTCAGCCGCACCTGACATCGGTACATTTCTCTGACATCTCAGTCGTTCCTTTCTCAGCCTCGCGCTGGCTGAGCCGTCTCGGCTCAAGGAGGAGAGATGCTGGGTGAAGCCTGCGTTGAACTTTCCTAGTGCTCTTCTAGCGCTGGGCAGGTTCCCGTGTCAAGAACGTTTTCCTTTAGCCCTGCAATGCGGTTGGTGGTTTGTTTTTCCTTCCCCTTTTCCTGATTTCTTTCTTTTTCATTTTTTTTCAGTCCATCTTTTTTTAAAACCCAGCTTAATCAGCTGTCTGGTAACAAAACAATACTCCCTGGAGATGTTCGTGTGTGTCTTTGGGTTTCCTCCTCCTGATGTACTAGTCAAGGACATTACTACTTCGGGCAATTTCTCTTGGGTTTAATTATCATGTCAATGACAGGAGCTTCATGCTGCAGCAGGGATTTCGACAGTGCGGCCTCAATTAAAAACCATGCCATGCCAGGCTTATAGTGGCAGGCAACACTGCTAGTCTCAAGTGCCTTAAGCAGCCTGGCCTACCCCCATGTGATCAATTCAGTGTAGAAATTTGAGTAGACAAAAGCCTGTACTGTGTCTGACTTCGCCAGGAGGGATCTTACAAATGCTTCTCCTCAAAATAGCCTTAAAGCAAAGTGTGCGGGGTTTTGTTTTTTCTATGGGGTTTGCATCTACAGCCATGGTTAATGTTTCAACCGAGAGCCATGGCTAGGTAGATCGCGCAGTCCTGCCAACCTCAAGCCCTCCGTCCTCCAGTTGTGGTGCTGACTTAACTCCAGATCTTTAAGAAGAGTAAACTTGGGGCGTTCGCTTGAGTTTTGCAGGCACGTTTTCGTGGTGTCTATGCGTTGTTGCCACTCCAAAATTTATGAGGGCTAGGAATATCCTTAAATTCCACTCGAAAGCTGGAGTCTCACGAAATGGCCTGACTCCAGGAAACGGGACATTTTCTATTTTCTTTTTCTCTTTTCTTAAAATCCTACATCTTGTGAAACTTGGGCTAAAATCGCAGGAGCTGGCAGCACCGGCCACTGCATCTCGCACGAGCTTTTGCAAGTGTCATGTGGTGGCCCTTGTCCCTTTGAAATGCTGCTGTGGCGTGGACAGCCATCCATGTCCAGCGCAGATCTTCCCTTTTGGAGGGGCCATGCATGGATCTGTTGGTTCCTAATGGTGATCAGGACTGGGCTGCAGGCAACTTTTATTTGAGTTCTGTTCTGATTTTTAATTTTCTTGTCCCGTGGTATCTATTCGCCATTCCCTTAAAGCCACCTAGTTGTAATCTCCCAGTTGCCTGTAGCAGACTTCTGCCATTGGGGTGTAAACCCGTGCCCCACAGTCCCATCCTCCACGCAGGAGCCGTCTGTGATGTTACCAGGACTGAGGCCACTTGAAGTAATACTGGGCAATATGTGGCTGCTGTCTTGGTCCACCTCTTGTGTTCAACCCGCCGAAACCTCTGCATTTTGTAGGCATACTGGCAAGCAAATCTGTCCTGTGAGCCATCCCGTCGATCTGTCATTGACCTGCTCTTTGCTTTTCCTTTTTGGAGGGTGTCCTCTATCATCAGCATTGCAAACCCCAGTTGGGCAGGGCACCCAGAGTGAAGCCAAGGGCTCCCTCGTCTTCATCGAGAGGGCGAAGCCCCGGCGAGTGCACGGGGTGTTGAGAGACTCCAGCGCTGTAATCAGGTTTGACTGAAGAAGAGATTGTCATTGATATCCCTGGGATTTGGCATCTATATAAATACACCGGCCAAGCTCTATTTAAGTGCACGGGTTCATGTCAGTTCACTTGCATTTGAAAGGAGCGGGAAGTGTCCTGCGACCACGGCACTATGGGATCGTTTCCATCAGCCACGTGAAATACCTGGGTCAGCATTGAAAACTTCTGAGCTCTGGGTTCAGTCAGGACAAAAGCCTCCAAGCGCAGGTGTCTGAGATTTATACCGCTGCCGCAAGCACGCTGAATTTGGCTCGGGACAGTGACTTGGTTTGGGAGCTTTTTCCAGTTAGTTGGAAACATATGTTGCAAGGAGATTTATCTTGGTATTTTTATGGTTTTCCTGTTTCTTCCCAATTGGGACGTCTAAAAAAAATAAAATGCAATTGCACTTAAAACAACAAAAGGGGTGGGCAGGTGCTCCAGTAAGGTCCAAAGGGCCCCATTCTTAGAAATGTGGAGTTGTCCCTTTTTTGTGTGTGGGGCAATGTGCAAATATGTTGTTGCTGTACTCCATCAGGCTGTGTTTGTGCCCCTGCTTACGCTCGTCGACGTCTGTGCTGTTGGGTTCAGCTGGCCTGCGGGTTCATTGGGAGTGGATGCTTAGCACGCGCGTCCACACTCGTTTCCCATTGCCCTTTCTTCCCCGATGATTCAATCCCGAGAGTCTGGCTCTTCCACCTTGCGTGCTTGGCCCGTTGTGTGAGACCAGTCACTGGGCGGGTCAAGGTCGGGGTGGTTGAGAGCGAGTTGCGTGCAAGCAAAATGTAATGAAAGATGTAATTCAAATAATTGGGATAAACAAGCTCTGAAAAACTGTCCTCGGCCTGCGGATGTTTCCTAACCCAAACGAAGAGATGAAAGGGTTCATCAGGAATTATTCACTCGGCTGTGCAGCCTGTCTGAGCTCTGGCCGTCTACTTTTATCCCCTAGCTCAGGAGAGGTCAGAGGCCATCTCCCTGGGGAGGATTTGCTGTTGACTGAAGCGCACTCCGTCATTATCCTACTGGGTAACGAATGCGGCAGCCTCGTCGGCACTGGCTTCAGAAAGAGCAGGGTCATCTGCATGTGGCCCGGAGGCAGGGGACCGCAATTCGGGCTCTGCCGAAAAAGCAAAACAGCCCCTGACGGGGAAGAGGTGGGATCTCGGATCGTAGGTTCATAGATGTAGGGTCGGAAGGGACCTAAGCAGATCATCAAGGATGACTTGCTCCAGCCCCGGTCCTTGGCAGTCGGTGCTGGAGCGCTGCCTAAAGTCGGCATGAATGGGTAGGATGGCATGCATAAGAGTAAGGCCTGGGGAGTTGCAGTCCGTTCTCGACTCTGCCGTTGACCGCCTGCGCGGCGATGCACAGTTGTTTTTAACTTCTGCACCTGCATTTACCCAACTCGGTCACGCTTGCTTTCTTCCGAGGGGCATTGAGGCTTGGAGACGCACGCGTGCATCCCAGTCGAGACTTGGACGGGATGTTTGTTAAGTGCCTTGTGAGCTTTTAATGAAAAGTGCACATTGTACTAGAAAGTTGTCTCCTCAGTTTCCTAGGGGACCATTATACGTCTGGCAGTCTTTCTGGGACAACTGGCATGTGGTCTTAGTTTAATGTCTTCTGCATTAGCTTTTTTTTTTTTTTTTTCCCCCCCCCCCCCCCCACAAGTAACTGGCTCTAAAGGGCGATGCTTTCCACAAAATCGCTGCCTACACGTCAGTGTTACGGGATTTTTGCGTTGTTCACATATATGAATGTACCATTTGATGACCTTTCATTATCTTTCAGCTTGAAGCTGTGTTGTGGGGGATTTTTTTCCCCTACCTCTTTTCATTGAGATGTCTCGCAGTGACTATTTTTAGGCAATTTAATAAAGAAACCACTTTTTTTTTGCAAATTGAATGGCATGTTAGCTGTTTGATGAACAGAATCTACTGAATTGAGACACGTTGGCACCCAGCCTGTTGCCCCGGCTGAGAAAATAACATTTCAACAACAAAAATCTGGAAAGCATTTAAATTGTAAATATTGACTGCCAGTGAAATACGTTGCATTTTGTCTTTTATCTTGTGTGTGTGTGTGTGTGTGTGTGTGTGCGCGTGCGCGCGCGGGGGGGCAAGTACGGTATTAAAAGAGGAGACCGTGGAGTCTCATACTTCTAACAGATGGCTAAACGCTACTTGAACTGCACAGCATCCCTGGTAAGTGAGGTCCTCATAAAAGTTTTCCTGGTTTCTTTAAGCCTAAATGTATGAGCCTTCACTTCTGCAAGGTTAAATCAGACCCCTCGAAGATGCCTTTTATAAAATGGTTGTCCCCGAGTTTGTGATAAATGGCCTGCTGGATTTTATACACGCTGCCCACGTGTGTTGCTAAATCTACATGCAGGAGTTGCTGATCTGGAGTGGATCATTGATCTAGCTAATATGTAAGCTGGCCTCTGATAGTATCTCCTATACAATCGTCCCAATTTTACATAATGATGTCTGCAGGCAGAAAGAGGAGTGTTTATTCCTGACCTCCTGCTGGCAATTATACATTTTCATACCCAAAGCATGAGCTTTGATGACTTAAATCTTTTTTTTTTAAATCTCAATACAAATATGAATTATCATAACAGTATCTCCTTACCCAGCTTGCTGTGTAACATCCAGCCCTGTGCGTGCTGAGCCTCTTGTGAAATTAATTTACTTGTGGTGGGGACCTGATACTACAAAGTCTTATTTCTGCAAATAATCCTTCTTAGGAGAAATGGTGTGTATAGGTTTCAGTGGGATTGTTAGCCTGGAAAGGATTGATGGTGTGTAGTAATGGTTTGCCGCATCTCTACGGCACAGTAACACATCTCCTTTTTATTTTGGCAGACCTATGTGAACTGTTAGTACCCTCTGTCGGTCCCTAATTTGCCCGTGTTATAAATGTGTGGTTGCATGACTGCGTATGCAGGGTTTGGTTTGTTTTTTTTTAAGCTGAAGGTACCACCATTCAGTGCCCCGCCAGGTTTCTCTGTGTTGGGTCATGGGGGAATTCCTAAGAGGATTATTCTGGTTGACTTGATGTAGGACTTGAACTTGAACAATGTCTTGTCTCATCAGAGAGAAAAGGCCTGGAAGCAAAGTTTACATAACTGGGGAGGCCTGGAGCATGGCTCCTCCCAGCGGAGTGAGAGTTTCCCCAAGTTCATTCCCTGTTAGCAATGTCTGCGGCTAACATTTGCCTATTATCTGATGCCGGTTTTCCCTGGTATTTGTTTTCTGGACTCTGTTTAGAGAGCAGCCGGTTTGGGGCAGTGACCCGTGGCAGCATACAACTGGGGGCAGGAGACAAGTTAGGAGCAGGTGCATCTCCTCGATGCTCAACACCTTGGGAGGCCAGGCATGTCCTGCAGGCTGTGCTCAAAAGTCAGATCCTGTCTTAATCGCTTTGTCCCAGCCATAGGGTTGTGCGTCTTATCAAGCTATATGGAAAATGCAAACAACCAGTAGCCCTCCAGTTCTTTAGGAGATGAGCGGTCCGTTATCTTGGGCATTGGACTCGGCGTTTTGTTACGGGCTCCTTCTTGGGTTTGAGCTTGTTGCCTCCTCTTCCTATGTCTCAGTTTTCCCCACTGTAAAATGGGCATTCCTGCTACCTTCTCAGATAAAGGGTGCACCTAAAGGCCAAGGATTACTTGGTCAGCTGGGTGAAGTGCTAACCTTGCAAAAGGGCTGAGAGAACAACAGAACCAGGGATGCATTTCGTAGCCTCGGGCAAAGACCAAGCCAAGAAATTGGGTTAAGAAGAGACCTCTTTGGTGCAATTAGGCAGCAAGTAAAGGAGACTGGAGCTAAAGGGAGCTCCCACGGCTCCAGCCAAGGAAAAATGGGTGCTGTAGGGAGCAGAGAACCCAGTGTCTCTCTCTGGAAACCAGAAGATGAGCACTGTTTCCCTGATATGGGTTGGGTTTTTTTCTCTTTTTTTAATGGTGTTTCTGTAAAACTTTAGTGTGGATAAAAATACTCCTGATCACCACTTTCAGTAAGTGGTTCTTAAAGGATTTAAACGCTCGCCTGCAGCGTTTTTAAACGCCAGCACAGCAGCACTGGGCACAACCCGTGCCAGGTGGATAGGCTGAAATGGAGAAGCATCGGTTCGATAAATCTTGGGGCCTGAGAACCAGAAATAGCCGCAGGCGGAGTGAAACGGCTGGAGCTGAGTGAAGCGCAGGGATGAAGCAAAATCGCCCCAGGAGTGCAGAATTTGCTTCCTTTGCAAAGAGGTTGGCGAACAAAACGTGTGGTGCCTGCCACCGCCTGCCTTTTCGACTTGGGCAAGTCCATTGACTTCAGTGGCTTTGCCGCCACAGGGTGAAATCTAGTGGGAAATGGACTATTTGCCGCATGTGATCAGGATTTGGAAACCAGGGAGTTTCCTCCCTTCCCGTCCTGGGTAATTAGCAGTTCTCCACTGCTCCCCTCCTCCCGGGTTGGTGCAGTGGGAGCTCCCTCTAGCTCTAGCCACCTTTAACTGCTGCCTCTGAATTGCACCAAGCCTTCTCTCTTCTTAATCAAGTCACATTTCTGCCTCTGTGTGCCCCGGTGTCCTACACCTGCCTCGGCACTGCCACGCACAGAAGATTTTTTTTTTTTTTTAAGCTCTTCCTGTCGCAGATTGTGACAGTGCCAAGGAGGTCTGGGCAGCTTCGTGCTTCACGCAGGAAGGCTCAGCAGATAGGCTGAGCCTGGCAGGCTGACAACATTTATTAAAGGTAACCTTCAGAAATGCCACGCGCAGATCTCCCTGAGCCTTCTGGCTTCAGACGCGCAGAGTATTTTACGCCGTTCTTGAGCTTCTCCCCTGAAGGCTCCCAGTCTGCAGCTGCTTTTGCTTGCTGGAAACACCTGCCCTGCCATCCTCGTGCCCCACCGGCTTGCATTGCTTCCTGGCTGCTCCACGCTGCACCTGCGGGAAAGATGGGCCTAGGAGCCGGCAGCGACTGCTTTTGCTGCTGTGCAGAGCGTAGCTGACACCTCCTCAATCATTTGCCTCCATTATGGAGGGGCAGACCCCAGTAATGGGGTGTGTAAGTGGAGGGGGAGCAGTTCAGCATGCATGGAAGAGAATCTGCCTCTTGTATCCTGTTTAAAGGCCAGGTGCGTCTCTCCATAGCACAGGGCTGGGGCCCTTCTCTTTCTCTTTTCCTCTGAAGTTGTCACCGAGATGGGAGAAGGGAGCAGCTGACCTCACTAGGGCCCGATTTTCAGTCTCAAGGTTTTTTTAAATTGGGAATGTGGCTGAGATGGGCAGCACCTGTCCAAGTCGGGGTGGGGGGAGTAATTCCACGTTCAGCATTGGATCGGAAAAGTCAGTCCTGTTTATTCAGGTGGTGTCTACAGAATTCGGGGGTCGTCGGGCCTGGGATGGTCGAGATTGGTGTATCGTTGTGCCAACCGCAGTAAGAGGTTTCTACATTTGAAGAGCTCCAGTACGGACTGGCTGGTATTGCCTCCGTTTCACACACTGGGCAGAGGATCAGGAGGACATGCACGTATGAGTAGTCTCAAGGTGCTGCAAGGGAAGTTTAGATTAGATATAAGGAAAAGCTTTGTCACAAGGAGGGTAATAAAGCACTGGAATAGGTTACCCAGAGAGGTGGTGGCATCTCCATTCTCAGAGGTTTTTGGGACGAGCTAGACAAAGCCTTGGCTGGGATGATCTAGTTGGAGATGGTCCAGCTTTGAGCAGGGGGATGGACTAGATGTGACC
>NW_017729001.1:26987953-26998336 GCF_001723915.1 Gavialis gangeticus
CCCCCCCCCCCATTAAAGATGGGGTCATAGCCCAGGATGTTTCAAACGCTTTGACCCCCGGCTGCTTTTGTGGTGAGCTTTTTTCCATCCCGGGGCTCGCAGCTTTTTGTTGAAGCCAGTTAGGAGCTTACAGGTGCTTAGCACCACTTGGGAACCGCCTGGTTTTAAATTCTGAGGCTGATTTAACATAGACCCCCCCTTGTCCTAGCTGTAGAGCAGCAAAGCATACCTGGCATTTTGTAAGCATTTATTGCTCCCAAGAGAGCTGCTCGGTGGTGTTTGCCCCTGGTTCATAATTGCTAACTTGCAGTACTGTTTGGTTTCACGAGGGGCTGCATGAATCCTGCGGCTTGAGTCTACCGGGTACGGTACCCCGGGGCCAGCCAACCTTAAGCTGAGGTCCCTTGGCTACATCAGACCTGAATACTGTGTTCCTCGACTGTGGATTTAATTTCCACGGTGCTGAAAATGCTTCCCCAATGCCCAGCTATCAATTGAAAAGCAGTAGGGGAGTTGGAGGGGGCGGTGATTGTGGGGGGGGGGAATAATTTAGGGTCTCCATAGCAACCTACCAGACGATAAATGGATCAATGTGCTGTTCTGCACCATCTGAAACTCAGAGAGCGCTGGCTCAATCCTGGGGCTGCTGCTGCCTGCCAGACCCCGCTGTGGGGTCATTCATGTGAGACGGCGCCATGCGAAAGCGTTCTTGCCACTGCGGTTTGGTGGCAGGCACTTGACATCTTCAATATGGGGCGCACGTGGGTTTTTGAGTGTGTGCGCGGATAGCCAAGAGCTTCAGGTAACTTCCTAGGGGCCTGGTGATGAGATTTCTCAAGGCTTTGCAATACCGAGTGCTAGAGGCGGGCCTGAGCCAGCATCTGGAGCTGAACATCTCAACTATTTTGGAGGTTCGGTGTTGTCGCTTCAAGGACCCTCATGCTGTTTCGGCGCAAGCAAAGGAAGATTATTCCCCACTCAGCTGCTTGAAAAGCAAATACTCTAGGTGTTGGGCGAGGGGGTCTTTCAGAGCCGGATGCTTCGCTGCCCACCAATTAAATGGAAGACCGTCTCCAGAGCCATCAGTCCAGTGCCTTTTCAGGATTTGCTAGATTTTTTTATTAATAAAAAGAGTTTCTTCAGATATTAAAAAGGGAAAAACAAGTGAATACCTTTAGGGTCATAGTCTTTTCTGGACTTTTTTGAAAGGGAGTCTGTGTTATCAGGTAGGTCATAGACTTGACTCATCCGTAGCAGCATCCTTCTTACCCAGCTGGGTTGTCCCCCCTGGAATGAGTCTTAGTGCAGCATGAGATGCGGTGTGTGACAAAAGCTGCCTTTGTATGGTCTCTGTCACTGCAATATCCAAGTGGCTTAATGTAGTTATATTCACAACATTGCTCTGGGGTAGGGAAGTACTGTGATTTCCCACCCCCCCCTTTTATAAATGGGTGTAGTACAGCATACCCCAGATCTGGGATGGACTGACAGCTCTCGAGTCGTGGGCTCTTTGTTGGGGACTCGAGTGGGTTTTCCAGAGGACATGAAATGCAGGCATCTTGGTATCTTGGATTATATTATTTCTAAATGTATTTAATGCAGGCAAATAAATGGAGACCTGCTGTCTTCAGTGGCGCAGTGTCCCTAAAGTATGCTGTGAAATCATGAGTCTGTTTTGATAGACGGGTTTACCTGTCACCTCCAACATGTCTTGCAAAGCCTGTAAGGTGTTCAGGCTGTCATCTCAGGCGTGCTATTGCTGCCTGTGCTGGCTTGAATGTAGGACAGTCTGGTCGGGTACTTCAAGTACCATAATTCTGTACTTGCATCTCTCTTAAGCACTGGCTTGAACAAAAGAGGTCTGCCACCTGCATCGCACTGTGAAATATGTCATGAGCCCTTTGGCTCCCATGCGCCAGTGGCTCATCGCATCATAATATTGATAATTTTTCATGGGGAATTTCTGTTAAGCGCGGTTAATCTCCCCCATCCTTTTGAGCTTCTGATGTTGAAAGGCCTTGACTTCTCCGCTTGCTGTGGCAGTGGGGTTTTTTTTGGCTTTTTGTAGCTGACTGCATAAAGGATTTTTCCACAGAGCTGTCTGTCACTATCTGTTTCTTCTGCAATGGGATGCATCCAGCTCACCTTGCTGCGGGAGAAAACTGGTCTTGGCTTCGTCTCAACCGGAGGCTGTCGGCTCTGCTCCGTCGATTTGCTCTGGGGTGTTGCCATTGCAACTTCCCATCCCAGAATGAAGCAGCCGAGCTTTGAAAGGTCAGACCGTTTTGCTTTCCCATTCATGCTGCCTGGCACCAGTTAACAAGAGGTTAAATACGCTGCTGGGAAGGACTGGCGGTAGTACTTAACCAATTCTTGTCAGCTGAATGGCTGCCCCTTTGGCCCAATCGTTTGGATATGGATATGTTAATTTATTCTTGCAATTCCTAGCCATGTTGCTGGAGAGCTAAAGCCCTGTGAAGATCTTTGTTCCCTGTCAGAATAAAAAACCGAAGCCCAGAGTGTATCGATAACAGCTGCGCCCTCTGTGCTGGGTATTATCCTTTCAGAATTTAATAACGTGACACCCCCTCTTGCTGCCTAGCTTGCCCTTCCCTCTAGGAACAGATCAATAGCAGGCCTTGTAGCTGCTATTTAGATGTAATTGCTAGTGTCAGCTCAAGTCTGGTGCTGTTTCTCCAAATGGCCCTGGGAAGCTTAGCAGGATGGTAGATTTTCCTTCTCCCTTCCCCCCCGTTTTTCTCTTGCATTCTTCAAGGCAAAGCTGAGGTCGGAAGGAAGGAGTCGGCTTGGGAGTAAATTCGTTCCCTTGCCTCTCACATTCATGTTAGAGAGACGCACACCCTCCAAAAACAGCAGCAGGTTTTCAGGAAAAGTGCATGTAAACCACAGTTACCCATACAGATCCGTTGCAAGGAAATCGGAGCGGGTGGCTTGGTGCACGGTCTTGGGCTGTGTTGCATGCAGACTGTACGTGGATTGGTGGTAGATCAGGAAGGTGAGGCCTCGCGGGGTGGTCAGGGGAGAGGGCTCTCCTTTACGAACAGTCACGCTAGGTAGGTCATCAGGGTAAGTGAACGATGCGATTACTTAGCAAATCCATGGATAAGTAAAAGTTCCCATTATCTAGAGTGATGATGTGCAGATAAATCTCTGCCATCCATAAGATGCACCTTCAAGGGGAAGTACAGGATAGAGGCTGGTGGCTGCTCCCGTGTTGTCCTGTCCCTAGGCACAGGGTGCTTTTCAAAGTACTTTTGCCTATTGGGTTACACCTTCATTTTAAGGGTGTTGCTTGTGGTTGGCGTATGGCCTGCGCAATGGCAGTAGGGCTATCCCCATCTTCCTGGCATGACATCCTGGCTTGCTTGAAGCCAGCGGCACATATGCCTCTTCTCTGTTTCCTTGGGGCAGGGTTTTTTTAGCACCCTTATTTGAAAGAACTCGGAAGTGCAGGAAACTAAAAACCATCTCACCGACGCACTTGGCAGCCCTTATGCTTACTAGGGGTTGCTTGCAATCTCAACCTGTACTTGCAGCTCTTGAGATACCTGGAGAGGGATGTGAATTCCCAACCCCCCTGTGGGAAGAGAGAATATCTGGAGCCATAAAACCTCTCCAGTGCTTTGCAGCTGCCTGCGCTTTGTCAGAGCAAGCCAGCAGCCTGTTTGGCTTATGCGTCTCATTGCACTTTATTCTTTTTAAAAAATGTTCTTTTTTTTTTTTGCATCCTCTTAACCTGGGCACAAGGGTGAGGGGCAGAGAGGAACAAAGGACGGATGCAGTGGGGTCAGATTTTGCCTGGCTGTCTCCTTTGCAATCCCAAGGATACATGTGCCTGGCTGAGGTTAAGGAAGATGTGAGGAGTGCACACGCACACACATCTCCGCAGACGCAGTCGGCCTGTGAGATGCCGGTGGTGCGGAGAACCCTGGGACCCCTCTCCTCGTATTCAGGGAGGTGATAAATCATTCACAGCCTTGGCAAATGCAGTTCTCTTTCTTGCTCTATACATAAACAGTCCTAGACCCTGAAGAAAGCCTGTGTTTATAGTCCTCAGAGGGCAAAGCAAAAACTATAGCAGCTGGGAGGATCTTGCAGTCACAAGACAGGTCCCAGCTGTAAATGTATGGGGGTTTTTTTCTTGCGTGGCTGTCCCAGCGCAGTGAAGGAGGAACAGCAACTTCTGGAGCTCCCCTGTCCTGAGAAACGGCAATCATTGCAGTGTTTTGCCTATTGTCATCCAAGGATCTTGCACCATGTTGTTAACAAGAGCAAAGCTGCCATCCTGGACCATCCTCCTGCTGGCACAGCGGGGAAAACTGAAGAGCAGAAAGAAAGGCTTTGCTTTGCCTAGTGTGTCCATGCCTGGGGGCAGGGGAAGGGGTGGCACGAGATCCCTGAGCGCGGGTGAGACTTGTGTAGTGTGTAAGCTTGTGGGACTCTTTCCCCTTACTTTGTGGGACTTGTTATGGACCTGAAATAATGTGGACCATTTGCCAGCTTTTCGAACCTGCCTGGAGCTGGCTAATAGTTTTGGATGGAGACTCTGCGAAACCCGTGACCCCAAAGCTGGTAGACCTTGAGAGCTGTGGCTGGCTTCTGCTTGGGGCTTGTTCCAGTGTGAAGCAGAATGAAAATGGGGCAGAAGGGCTGGGTATCCCTGCAGAGCTTCAAAAGCTCAGGCCCCAACCATGTGCCTACAGTTGTGCTTCTCACGCCCCTGCCCTCCAAGTGAGCACAAGTCCTAGGATGATATGGAACCGCCCCGGTTAGCACTAATGTCAGCTTGCCTGTTGTGGATGTCATGCTTGAGCCGGTTGGTATTCTAGCTCGACTCCTCGTAACCCCGTATGGAAGAGGTGCCCTCTGTGATTAAGTCCTGCCAAGTCCAAGAAGCGCACGCAGGAGCCTCATTTGACTGGAAGAGAGCTTGCTCGTGGGCCGTTTCAAACAGAAATCCAACCCTTGGCTTCACCTCCCCATCTGTGGCTCTCTCTGATTTGGGTTTCTGGTTATGAGCGTCACATAGAGACGGAAAAATCCACATGCATGCTCTAGAAATATGTCAGTCACGGTTGCTGAGAAATTCGGGCCCCTGGCATGACCTACTTTAAGACTCTTATCTTGCAGGGGAATGCCCTCTGGATGAGATGAGCCTGATTGTATCAATTTGTGCTCTGGGCAGCAGAGAGTGACTTACGTTACCCTTTTGTGCAAGAAATGAGGCAGGATTTCCTTCCTAGCGCTCGAGCAAGCCTGCAGGAAAGATGACTAGCAAATGCAATCCTTGCTTCCCCAGCAGCAGGCCTGGTGTTCCCAGCTGGCTTGTGTCTCTGTGCAATAGTGAGCAGTGCTTGCTAGCTGGAGGCAGACTTTTGGGATGGTAGCATGTGCCTCGCCGCATGGGCCCTGCTGGAGTCCTCCCTGGGCCAGCTTTGCTGGAGATTGCTCCCAAGCTTTCAGGGATGCCTCTGATGGTCTCTCTGCTGCCCCTCAGAGACTCTTCAGAGGCAAAGCCCTGTTTGCCTAAGTCCAGAGAAGGTGGGGGAGTTTTGCCACGGTCTGCAGCTGGGGCCAGTTTAAAAAAAAAAAAAAAAAAAAAAATTCCTCTTTCTCAGAGCGGTGCTGCTCATTTTGGCAAGGAGGCTCGTGCTCACAGTGGGAAGGAGATGAGATGAGCAGCAAGGCCATGTTAGTTTTGGACTCTGCTGGGCAGAGGGAGGCTCATGTGTTTGGCCATATGGCCAAGGAGAGAACGAGGAAGAGAAGAGGTTGCATCACAGCCAGGTTTTGCGAAGGAGAAAAGAGTGTGTGACAACACTACTAATGCTCTGCCAACTCTCATACGAGTTTGAGAGAACCCCTTGCCGCTGCTGCGGGGGCATTTTGGGGGTGTCAATTCCAGATGTGGCGCTGCGGGGAGTTCAGGGGCATCAATTCCAGATGTGGCGCTGCCGGGCATTCAGGGGCGTCGATTCCAGATGTGGCGCTGCAGGGGGCATTCAGGGGCGTCGATTCCAACTGTGGGGCATTTGGGGTTGCTAATTCCAGATGTGGCACTGCGGGGGGGCAC
Source organism: Gavialis gangeticus (assembly GCF_001723915.1). Lineage (NCBI taxonomy): Eukaryota > Metazoa > Chordata > Crocodylia > Gavialidae > Gavialis > Gavialis gangeticus. Next base: position 26,994,048 of record NW_017729001.1, read on the forward strand.
ATTTGGGGACATCGATTCTAGCTGTGGCACTGCGGGGCATTTGGGGTTGCCGATTCCAGATGTGGCTCTGTGGGGCATTTGGGGGCGGTAGTTCCAGATATGGTTTTACCCTGGATGACTTGGGCTTGTGCTTGAACCTCTTTGGCCCTTCCTGACTTGGTATCTGCAGTCCTCGCCACAGCTGGAGGAATAAAGGGAGGGTATTTACTTGGTGGCTTGTGGTGGCTGCTTTTATTTATTCATTTGTTTAGTTTATTGTGAACCCATGTGACTGGCCTTCAGAGAGAGCGCAAGAGAGGAAACGACCTTAGCTGTCACGTTCAGGGGGAGAAATTAAATACCCCGGTAGGCTGGACTGGAATTGCCTCTGCGGTGCCTGCTGTGTGGATGCCTTTGAGCTGTTCAGTGATCTTTCTGATTGGGGTAATGCAGTGCGGAAGATACAGTATCCCCTGGAGGGGAGCAGCTTGTGAACATTACTGTTCAGTCAGCTTGAAAAGCTCCATTACAGGCAGAATTAGACCTGTCCTTGCATATTATTAGTCATGATCTGACTTTTGGGAGCAGGGTTTTTCTTGGGGGTAGGCTCCATTTTGGTTGATTTATGCCCCTCTTTTTTGGGGGAGTGGGGTTGGTGGGATGCCTCTGGGGCACACAGTTGGGTTAAGGGGAGTTGTAACAATGAGCTAGGAAATGGCAAGAGGCAGGTCAGCCATGGTCAGCAGGGTGGGTCAGCTGTTTATAGTCTGCAGTCACAAATATTCCTTGAAGAACCTCTGTCCGATAAGTCTAGCCGCCAGGGCACTGACCAAGAGTCATCAGGTGTTGTGCTCTGCTCTGCTGTGTGACCTGGAGCCTTCCTGGGGCTCCATTTCCTCCACCTTTTTCCTTAGCTTTGTCTAATTTTTAGCCTTCTTGGGACAGGGCCGTTCCTTGCCATCAGTTTAAACAGCCCCTAGCACAACTGCACCTTGACCCCAGGCAGGAGTTCTTTGCGTGAATGCAGTGAGGGGTGCACCCAGTGACCTGTGACAGTCCCTTCCAGCCCTGCTTCTCTGTGATTTGATGAATACAAGTAAGTAAGAGCACTGAGTTGTACCTGCATACCTTTTTTTAAAAGGGGACATTTAAAAAAAATAAAACACACTGTTTTTTAGGGTCCCATTAACAAGGCTCTCTTGACTCACCATTAAGTCAGTGGTTTGCCAGCAGTGTCACTGGTTTAATGGTCACTTGTGGGTCTCATGCGGTTTTAAGACTGTCTTTCCCAGTGCAGTAGGTGCTGATTTTTCTCCCTGATGGAACTGGAGTCAGCAAAGAGGCAGGTGGGTAGTGGTGCCTGCATCTTGGACACACACGATAGCACCTTGAGCAGATACAGGTACCAAGTAGCCGCTGCCTTGCAGTTCCTCCGGCAAGAATTTAGGGTACTGGCACATGTTTGCTTCCCCTCTGTTGTGCTAGTTGGTCATCTTTGCATTGCTGCCTCTTGTATTTCCTTTCATTGTGAGACGGGGTTATCAGACTTGGGAAGACTGTAGTGACTAGCGGGGCAGAGTTTGATCTCTCGGGGTCCCCTAATCGAAATAACTGTCCCGAAAGATCTCTTAATCTTAAGCACGTAGATCACAGAGGCCCAGGATATTGGGAGCTGCTTAAGTCAAGTAACTGAGATTAGATAGTGAGGTGGATAAACTAAGCTGTATTGAACACGTCTGCACATTATGAGCATCTGTGCCATGTGGTCTAACCCTCTTGGGAGATGGTGAATAGGGAAGGGGGGTTTTTCCTGGTTTCTAGCCCCTGTCTTCATCTTAACCTAGAACAACATGGAGCCTTTGTGAATGCCTCTATAGCAGCGATTAGCCTCTCTGTATAGCCCCCTTGAGGACTTTGCAGAACAAATGCGATCATGTAGTTTGCAAGCTAATTCGGACTCCTAAGAGCTTTGCTGACGTGGCTGAGGAGTCCTTTAATAAGTTAGGTTCCTCCTTTCTCGGTCGGCTGGAGAAGCATGACGGGAAGCTGCAGTCAGCGTCCTCAGAGCAGTGGATCTCGACCTTTCCAATTCTGCAAACCTCCTTAATGACTGCCAAGCGATCCGAGGCCGCATGCAACTAGAAGCAGCTGAAATGCTTGGAAGCGTGGCGTTGCTGCTTTAGCGCAGAGCTGTCGGCAGGGTAATTAACGGCGGGCAGAATTACTCTGCTGGCTCCATGCTACCTTCTGGCCAGGAAGCAACGTGGCACTTTACAAAGGAATCAACCATCTGGATGGCAGCATGTGTGGAGCAATGGGGTGGCTTCATATGGTGATGCCAGGCTCTGCGTGGGACCCTTCATAGGGGCTGGCTGACCCCTCTGTGGCTTGCGGTCCAAGGGCCACTTGGCAGGGGAGAAACCTCTCCTAGAGGGAGGAGGTTCCTGCCAGCCATAGATTTCATAGGTTTAGGGTCGGAAGGGACCTAGTAGATCTTTTAGCCCGACCCCCCGCCAGGGCGGGAGAACAACAAAACCCCAAAACAAAAATGGGACTCAAACGAGTCCAGCCAAGTAGGCATCCAGCCTCTTCTTAAAGACCCCCAGGGTAGGGGCCAGCACCACTTCCCTTGGAAGTTGGTTCCAGCTCCTAGCCGCCCTAACTGTGAAGTAGTTTTTGCGGATGTCCAATCTATACCTCCTCTCCATCACCTTGTGCCCATTACTCCTTGTTATGCCCGCGGGCGCTAGGGGAAACAGCGTCTCCCCCAAACCCTTCTGGTCCCCCCTAGTGAGTTTATAGACGGTCACCAGGTCCCCCCTCAGCCTTCTCTTGTGGAGGCTGAATAGGTTCAGGTCCCGCAGTCTCTCACTGTAGGGTCTGCCCTGTTGTCCCCGGATCATGCGGGTGGCCCTCCTCTGGACCCTCTCCATGTTGTCCACATCCCTCTTGAAATGGGGCGCACAGAACTGGACACAATACTCCAGCTGTGGCCTGACCAGCGTCGCGTAGAGGGGGAGGATCACCTCCTTGGCTCTACTCGAGATGCACCTGTGGATGCACGACAAGGTCCGGTTAGCCCTGCCAACCATGACCTCGCATTGTCGGCCCATGTTCATCTTGGAGTCAATAATGACTCCAAGATCTCTTTCTGCCTCCGTGCTCTCGAGTAGGGAGTTCCCCATTGTGTAAGTGTGCTGCTGGTTCCTACTGCCCAAGTGCAGCACCCTGCACTTGTCCGTATTGAAACGCATCCTGTTCCTGTTAGCCCACCCCTGTAACCTATCCAGATCCTTCTGCAATCTCTCACTCCCTGCTAGCGTGCTCACCTCCCCCCAAATTTTGGTGTCATCAGCGAATTTAAACAGGTTCCTTTCCACCCCATCATCCAGATCGCTGATGAAGAAATTGAACAGCGCAGGCCCCAGAACCGAGCCCTGGGGGACTCCGCTACCCACCTCCCCCCAGGTTGAGTATGACCCATCTACCACCACCCTCTGAGTGCGACCCTTCAGCCAATCTGCAATCCATCTGACTGTGTAGGCATCTATGCCACAGTTGCCTAGTTTTTTAACTAGGATGGGGTGAGAGACGGTGTCAAAGGCCTTGCTAAAGTCCAGAAAGCAAAGGCCTTGCTAAAGTCCAGAAAGCCCTCCCGATGTCACTTGGCACGGACCAGAAACCGGCCAAGACCCAAGTGGTGAATGTGTTTCATGAAGGCTCTGAACAAGCTTGGAAAGGGGGACGTGTGGACGTCACATTGGAGGGGCTGCTGGGATCCCCGAATCGTTGCCAGGTGTACAAGAATACCTCTTGTTTCAGATGTCCTACGTGCCCTTCAGGCAAGGCTGTTCAGCAGGCCCAGATCATTTCATTCCTCCTGTCGGGCCTGAGCTAGTGTCCATTGAAGTCAAAGGGATGGTTTTTGGTTGACGAGAGTGGATTCTGGATCGGGTCCATTTTGCCTGCGATGCTGCTTCACAGCTGCAGCAGAGGAGCTGCGAATGCCCCAGAGAGCCGACTGTTTAGAGATGTCCAAGCAGGAAAGTCATCATCCCAGAGCGTGACATCAAGGCTTCGCAGCACGATCTGCCAAATCCAGCTTACTGCGACTGCAGCTGTTGACTCAGCTGCTGAAGGAGAAGTAGCGGGAGGAAGGAGAAAAGTTCAGTCCGAAAAATGGCAGCAACGGGGGGGGGGGGATGGACAGGGAGGGTGAGGCTATCGATTTACATGCCTATCTCCGTCTCCTTTGTGCACTGCTGCATGGCGCGATGCATGGACAAGGAGACCTTATTCAGCTGTCCAAA
>NW_017729001.1:27003336-27007347 GCF_001723915.1 Gavialis gangeticus
ATGGACAGGGAGGGTGAGGCTATCGATTTACATGCCTATCTCCGTCTCCTTTGTGCGCTGCTGCATGGCGCGATGCATGGACAAGGAGACCTTATTCAGCTGTCCAAAGAGGCCGTTGGTGGAGCGATACTGGTGCAGCCTCTTTAAAACTGGAGCAAGCAAGCACGAGCTGTTCAGCCTCTGCTAGAACTTGCACCCTGTTTTCTTGTAGGCTGTGTCCATACCATCCACTGCACTCAGCCCGTTGGCCCTCGAGCATCCTGGGTTGCTCCACGTCCTAAACTGGATGCAGTTGTAGTTGTGTTTGCAGGGTGCCAGGGACGGGTTAATTATCTGGGGGGGGCAAGGCTATTCGGCATCATCCCTTAGCCGTGCTAATTCGCCCGTCTGCAGAGCTGGGGGGTGCAGCATAGACTGAGCTGGAGAGAGCGGTGATTAGATCCAGGAGTTGGGTGTGTATTTGGAGAAGAGTGACATACAAGTAACTGGAAGAAAACCAGCACGTGGTCTAACTGGATTGCTCTTTGGTTTTGAGGAGCTCTCTGAGCATCGCCATAGCCTTCCCTACCAGTCCCCAGCCTGCAGCTGGGAGAGAGGAGTGAAATGCTTTTAAAGAAGGAAGCAAGCGCATGTACAACTTCACAGCCACCCACCTCTGTCCTGTCACCACAAAGCCCTGAATTTATTAGCCTTTTAAAAGCATTTCAGATGCTGAAACACCACCTCGTTTTTCAGCGGTATGTTTAATGTGCTCTGGTCGTAAACACGCAGTGCAGGAGCCTCCAGGCAATCTCACGTCTCGCTTTTGAGATCCCAGACAGACATTTTCATCCATCCTGTCCTTGCCATCACCATGGGGTAGGGGTGACGATCGCTCTCTGGCACGGGGCTGGGAAAACGGGGCGAGCAGAGGCAGGGTGGTGAAGGAGACTGGGCACTTGACCTGGAGTCGGGCTTTCCCCCTCTTCTGGCTCAGATGTTGACTTGCCACGTGGCCTTTGAACTTCACCTCCTCTGGGGCCTCTGCCTTCTTCCAGGGTCTGAGTAGGCGATGACCTCTTTGGAGCAGGGTCTGTTTTCTTGCTTTGAGCAGGTACAAAAGTCGAGGCCACTTGTTGCTAGTGTCACACTGCTAATGCCACTTAAATGTGTGGGGTGCTGCACTTGGCCCTAGCAGTCCCTCCGGGCGCATTGCAGACTCTGGTCCACAGCACTGCAGGGAAGGTAAATGAGGCAGGGATTTGCTGAAGACCGCCGGGTTAGAATTGGGAGCTTGGAGATTTTTGGCTCTGGCTCCTGCGCTTGGACCGCTAGATCAGATTTCTCCCCTAACATCATGTCCCCGCTAGCTACATGCACCCCAGACCTTCTTCCTCCTGCTTGATAAGGCAGGGAAGCAACCACAGCACATTGCAGAGGCCCCCTTTGACGGCAGTGTTTGTCACTGCTGGCAGGCAGACCCGGGTTTCACAGGTTGGGGTTAAGGACGAGGACAGCCCTAATTACATATAATGAATGTGACAACCTAATAAAAGCGGAGTCATCTGACGCTCGGCTCACTTGGGGCTAAAAATACTCGGATCACCCGGGGAGGGAGTGACACTGCGTGAACCCTGCGCGTAGGCAGCTGCGAGTGGCAACTGTGCTTTTCCTCTACTGGGAGGGGGGGGGAACATGGTGCCGCCAAACAGGAGTCCACTGGGCATCTCCCAGCCACAGCAGCTGGGAGTGCATGGTTGTGCAAGAGCTGGGAATGCTGCGACTTCGTGAGAGCAGGAGACCCCGATGCTTAGGTCCAAAGAGGCAAAGTTGTTTCTGTGGGAGTAACAAAGCATTGGAGGAAGGCTGCAGGATCGACCCCAGGCGCTCGATGCTTTGGTGGCTTGCAGGGTGCGTGAGATCGGGGTGGAGGGAACTGCTCCCCGCTGCATTTGCTTAGGACAAATCCAGGCCTTTTGTTTTAAGTGCAGCCGTGAGGTTTAGCATCCCTTCTGGAAGGCGTGTACTTCTATGTACACTCATGACCCACCTGTCAATTGTTCTGCGGGTACCGGGGGTACATTACTGCTTCATTTGGGGGGACAGGCTGGATTCTGTATTTGCTGGATGGACGTTTTCTTGGCTTGGCTTCTCCTCGCTGCCCTGCAGATGTGCCCAGCCCGTAGAGGTAGAGGTGGATTCAATTGCTGGTTAGTTTGCTCAGCCTCCTGGGTCATGGTGACTCTGTTGGGTTGGGAAGCCTCCCCCTAAGCTAACCCAAACAACGAGTCCCTTGTGTAGGGGAAATGATTTCCAAGGCCTGTGATTTATTGTTTTCCCTTCTCTCTCCCTTTGTCTCTACAAGGAGAATGTAAATCTGGGCTGGTAGGAAAACTCTTGAAGAAAGCAAGTTAATGGGTAAGAAATTACCCCTCTTCTGTATCTCTAATCACCATATTTCTGCATTCGCAGTGTGTTGAGTTGGTTTCATTTATCACGATGAAGTTTCGTTGAGCTCAGCTTTCTTGCTGGCCTTCCAGTCCTCTGCCCTGAGGCACATATGCTCCCATTAATTTTCTGCTATTATCTACTCAGGTGTCTTGTGTTATCCAACATACCTAATTTTGTTCCACCGGGTACCAGCTCTTACAAATCTTAAGCTGGCTGTGCGATTTGCATGCACCAGAAGGAAATGAGTGCTTTCCTTTCTGGGATAACTGCTTCTTGCATTTCTGTTCCTGTTCGAATACGCTAATAGTTCCTATCAACCAGAGCTTGGTTCAGGGGAGCTCCTGGTTATGCCCCCTGGCTTCCTCCTGTGCTCGAGACTATTTGTAATATTGCAGGAACATCCAGGAGCAACACAGGGACCACGGGGAACGGGGATTGGGCCATGTTTGTTTAGCTTGCGTAAGTAAGCGTTGCTAGCGGTTGATGAGCGCCGTATAAATCCTTTGACGAGACTAGAATAAAGAAGGCTACGTAAAAGCCCACCTTTTAAATGCGCCAGGTTTTAAAGCTGGCCAGCCTACACCATCTGAATGGGAGCAGCAATCTCTTTGTTGAGCAGAGCTGCCTAGAAGGGCTTGCAAAGGCCCTGTGTTGGCTTTGCAGCTGCTTTTGAAGTGTGGCTTCAAAGGTGCTGTGACTTGAGCACGGTAAAGGGAACCTGTCATCTCTTCATCTCTGTTGACTTGACCTCCTCCAGGTGCTTTGAAGTGGCTCCGGCGTCTGTTCTTGCACATCAAGCATGCAGACGGCGCTCTGCAGCTGAGCTTTCGGTGATATCTCCCCTCCACACTGTGGGCTTCAGGGAGAGTTACAGACCCAAGAGCAAATTGCCCACCCCTTGCACATGCTTTGGGTTCAGAGGTCCACTGGGACCCTTTTCAAAGCAGAGTGGGCTCTTGGGACATGTGCATAGCCTTGTGTTTTGCAGGGCTTCCTTGTTGGGCAAACTCCCACGTGGGAAACGTAGGAATGAAATCAGGCGGGGAGAAGATGGGAGGAAGGATTGGATGTATCAGGGAGGAAGGCAGCGGGAACTCGTGAACCTTCCTAAGGTGGCACTTGTACTTCTCTGTGTTGTCTCGATGGCAGCTGAACCTGCCTGGGAGAGGATGTGAACTGGAGCCAGGTCCACACTTTCGGGTGCTGAGCTGAGCGTGCAAAGGTGCTGGCCCCTTTGCATGTGGCCCCCGGAGACTGATGGGGAGAATACAGGAAACCCATGAACGTAGCGGAGATGTTGGGCCTCAGCAGCGTGGACATAAGAGCTGACCTGAGAAGCGAAAGCAAACTTGCGCTGGCTGACAAAGGCAGGGAGCTGCCGGAAAAATGCTGAGACACGTCTCCAGATGCGTTTCTGCCTCAACTGCATCCAGGATTTACGGCTGATATTCAAGAACTGGCCAGGCCGATGTTTTGGTGTGTGCTTGCTGCGCCCTCAGTCTGCAGCAGTGCACTTAAAATGCAATCAATTTATGATGTCCGCTATGTTCCTAGATGGTTAATGGGTTGCTGAGACCGAGG
>NW_017729001.1:27007635-27011699 GCF_001723915.1 Gavialis gangeticus
GGGGGGGGGGGCAGAAACTCCTGGCTGGGTGGAGAGACTAAGCCGAACGTTTTGTGCACGCCTTGCCAAGTGAGAAAGGGGAGAGTTATGACCTCTTGTCCTGACGACCTCTTGTCCTTTGGACTAAGACATTCATGCTTATCAGGACTGGATATAGGAGGCTATAATCGGGCCCCTAACAAAACCTCGATTCCTTTTTGAGGCTTCTCTCTCTAAAGTTAGCTCTGTTGTCTGGAGTGAATTTGAAGCTCTTCCCTGTACGGATATTTTACTTGTTAAATGCTCTTATTTCAAAGGGCAGGCACGAAGCTACAGAAAGGGTCTCGGGAGGTAGGGCACTTAATGAGCAAAAATATGTCCTTATCTGCTGACATACTGTAATTTAATTACAAATATCTTATAACACGCAAACCATGGAAAGGCTGCCATTCATATGCTCCTATACCTTTTTCCCCAAGCCTGCTGCTGATAAGTGAATACATCCCTTTGCATTAGCTCCATAAATGCATGTTTCTATCAGTTATTCAGGAAGGCCTGTTTTTTCTTTTAAAGAGGAGATGGATCAAAATGATGCACTTGAGTCCTTTGTGGATTTAAGTCTACAATCTTCAGTATGAGTGTAATTCGATTTGAGGCTTTGTCTCATGTTTCGGCGGTGCGTTATGTTGCTGGCTATTTTTAGCCCATTGTCTATAGGTAATTAATTTGTCCGCTGCAGTCATTTCTCTGCGGTGATGATGTAATATCGTATAAGCTTGTAAAAGCCAAACTGCTGCGGTCATGTGCGAGTGACTGTAAAGCAACGAATCATGGTATAAATGAGCCGGGAGAGGATGATGTTATTATGTCTTAAGTCCTGGCAGTGGTCTGTTCCTCTCTGTAGGGCGTAATTCAGACAGCTCCTGCCCCGTCTTGCTTATGGGCTCAGCCCTGATAATACTTACCTTGCACAAGGCATGCTGAAAATACTTTCACTGCCATTTCCCTTTACCCCTCCCCATCTCACACGAGGGAGCTAAGTAGTATTAACCCTATTTTGCAGGAGGCCCAGGGACCAGAAGTGGCCTGTTCCGGGTCAAGCAGGAAGCCCGTGTCAAAGCCAAGATTAGCAATTGGGAGTTTGTGGCTTCCGTTTTCTGTTCAGGCTGTTAAACGTCTCTGCCTGCTTAGGGTTGCTATAGACGGGAGGAGCCTTGCTGATGTGATTTGTTCCTGCTGCTTTGGTGGGGTGGTGTGTGAATGCTAACTTTGCCTTTCTTCTTCGAGGGAAGGAGCTGGCTGTTTCCTTGTGGCTGTCATGCTTTATAGACCAAGGTTAGTGCTGACAAGGAGAAGCAAGTTCCCGCCTGCTCCAAATCTAATTGCTCCTGAGAAGTGCGTGCCATGGCCAGAGACAGTCGATGCCAGTGTCCCGTCATGGGCAAGGCTTGCACTTGACTGGACTGGGTTGTGCATCAGCTCTTCTGCTGTTTTGTGTGGTTTTTGTTTGGTAGCACGAACCAGACTGCAAGGGCTTAACAAACTGACGTTAGTCTGAACTGCCTTGTCCTCCCACCCCTTTGGTTTCCTGGGGAGTATATACAACTGACATTCATTGTGTCTGGAAGCTGTCAGCCTACAGAAGATGTTTCTTGCCTTTCCATGTAGTTTCAGTTTATTAGCCATCATCTTCCCCCCACCTACCCTTTTCAGAGCGAGAGGCTTCTAGCAGGCTTGGTGGTTTTCAGTGTGGGTTTTGTTTTTAGCGCTCACTAAAAGATTCCTATTTTGCAGGCCTGCCTTCTTATGCAGGGCCTCTCGCTGCTCAGTTGTGAAAGTCTGAATTATTAAACTTGAAAAGCAGCTGCTTTTCGAGAATATTTTGTGCTGTAAACATGACAGATAACAAGGGAAAGTCTAATCTAATTGCCATGGTTTCATTGACATTGTAATATGGGCTTATCCAAAGTTCTCTTGTTTTTAAGTTTGTGTATGATTTTGGGGGTGGCAGTATTTGACAGCTTTGATGCCCAAGGGCTCTGAAGTCTGCTCTGTAGCCTGAGAACAAGGAGATCCCAGGCCTGTGTAGGGCTGCCTAAAATCTCATGGTCTCTCCTCAAACCTGTGTACAGTTGTGACCTTCTGCAGCCCACTGAATGAACACGATCCGTGGAACACGCGTGATCATGGTGAGCCACACCGAGCTCACGTGGGACACTGAGGTACTGGCCTTTGGGACAGCCTGCAGTTGCGTTGCCGTGAAAGCCCGGGACCTGAAGGAATGTATGGCATCCTTTGTCTCTGGTGGCAGGGAAGGCCTTCTGATGAATTTTGAGGCCCTTACCTAGTCTCCTTTTCCTGACGTATGTAAAGCGTCTTGTGCACTTTGGGCCTGATGCTGCTGAGCTTTCATCTCTAAGCAATGCTGTGATCCCTGGCTTTATAGATGGGCAGAGACCATACAGGTCGCCCATGGCTGTGACATGACACAGACTCGAGCCTGGAGCCTAGGTTAGCACTCTACCCACGGGACCATCCTGCCCACCCCAGCATGCCTCTCTGACCCTGTGGGCTTGTAGCTGGTGCTGGAGGGAGGGAAGGCTGTGGATAGTCTGGCCTATGGTCTATTCTTTGCAGAGCCCCTTTCCTCTCCTCTTGTTCAGCTCGGTCCTGATGCGCAGGGACTTCTGCACAGACTGCTGGTAGTCGGGGAGCCAAATCGCTGTCGAAAACTTCCCCAGAGAAACTGTCCCACAGTGCCAGCGTAGACTATGCCAGCGAGAGCCAGCTCTGCTGTGCCATAATGCTCTTTCCTGTTTATTTTTATTTATTTATTTATTTATTTATTTATTTCAACCCTTCCCATTAGGGGGCCTGGCTCGTTGCACATAAGAAGCCTTGTGCAGATGTCTTGACAGGGAAAGGAGGGGAGGGAAACAAAACCCCCAGAGCCATGTGGAGGGAAAAGAGCACTATGGATTTGTTGGTAGTGAAAGCAAGCCGTGCGCGGGTCTGGAGTAGGGTTTTGTTACTCCCTGACTTCTTTTTTTCTTCTTTTTTTTAAAGGCATCCCTAATTTAAAGTGGAGGACTGGGCTGTGTTGGTAAGCAGCAGATCACTCATTGGGGGTGGCTGCCTGTCTGTTGTTGCTAAAGCCAACGGGGAGCAAACCCTTTGGGCGGGAGTTGTGAAAGGGGTTCAAGGGCTGAATAGAAGTCTTCACTTCTGATTTCTTTTCAGAAGGATCTTTCCCTTCTTTAAAAGGAAATGCAATTCCCTGGAGGCTGGATGGCTCAGGTTAGCAGCACAGAGGCCCTCTTTCCCCTCCGCTACCCCTGCCGATTGGCAAAAAGCCATCGCTGTCTTGTCGCTGTTGGGCGGCTTGCACGGACCGAATTGGTGGTGAGCATCCTGTTCTCAACGGGCAGGTGCCTGCGTGGCTCGTGCTGATTTATGGCAGACTCTTTTGCCATCAAGACAGAGGCCAGGGACCGACTCTAGAGGCCGAGTCTTGCTTCAGCTCTTAGCCGTCATCTCTTCAAGGCAGGGAGTGTACCTCTCACACTGGTGTTGTACAGGAAGCTTTTCCTGCCCTTGACACGCAGCTGCAGTTTTCCTTAGGTGAAATGGAGGACTTTGGTCTCGAGACTATTGATCTGGCATATTTAGTGAGTACTAAATTTCCTTTAAAAACGAGGCGAAGCTACTGCTTTTTGAATCTAGCCTGAAGGGCCTTTTTTTAACTGGCAGGCAGGTAACATCGCTGGGAGAGTGAATTTTGGGGAGCAGTGCAGTTTGTTTGCTTGGCATTCCTCTTGAACAGTCTTTACTCTCTTTTCTCCACTCCATTTGCTTGAGGAGGAGGGCCACCCGCATGATCCGGGGACAACAGGGCAGACCCTACAGTGAGAGACTGCAGGACCTGAACCTATTCAGCCTCCACAAGAGAAGGCTAAGGGGGGACCTGGTGACTGTCTATAGACTCACGAGGGGGGACCAGAAGGGTTTGGGGGAGACGCTGTTTCCCCTAGCGCCCGCTGGCATAACAAGGAGTAATGGGCACAAGCTGATGGAGAGGAGGTATA
>NW_017729001.1:27011795-27015071 GCF_001723915.1 Gavialis gangeticus
AGGAGTAATGGGCACAAGTTGATGGAGAGGAGGTATAGATTGGACATCCGCAAAAACTACTTCACAGTTAGGGCGGCTAGGAGCTGGAACCAACTTCCAAGGGAAGTGGTGCTGGCCCCTACCCTGGGGGTCTTTAAGAAGAGGCTGGATGCCTACCTGGCCGGAGTCATTTGAGTCCCGTTTCTTGTTTTGGGGTTTTGTTGTTCTCCCGCCCTGGCGGGGGGTCGGGCTAGAAGATCTACTAGGTCCCTTCCGACCCTAAATCTATGAAACTATGAAATCCCGTTACTTGCTTCAGCGCTGTCCTCCCTACGCCAGCCCAGACGGGTGGGTTACTTCTGGCTTGAGTGATCACCAAGACCGATGCCAGCACAGTGAGCCCCTGAAAAGCTTCTGGATGAAGTGGGTTCAGGAGGGATTGTCCAGAAGGCTGAGGAGACTGGGCTAGCGAGACAGCATTTACTATAAAATGTGTCATTTTAATACCAGTGGAAAATTTGGGAGTAAAATCATCCTTCCCACTCTGCTCAGCTGCGGCTCATGCCCACACTGTCTTCAGGAGCACCATAATTTGTGCATACTAATGTCATGGAAAATGAAGGTTGAAGGGACCTCAGGAGGTCACATCTAATCCAACCCCCTGCTCAATATAGGACCACCCCAACTGGATCATATCCACTATTGAAATTAAAACGGGGTGTTTTTATGTGCCCTTACCCGGCTTGTTGCCCAGCTGGTCAGCTCTGTGCCTAAAGATGCATGCATTCATGAATTTTAAGTGTACTTTAACTGCAGATTTTATGCATTTACCTGCAGACTTTTAAAACCTAACTGTATAATTTTAGCAGCTGGCTCAGCTCTGCCTCAAAGGAAATACATATATGTAGAAGAAAAAAAAAGAAAGATGAGGACATGTTCCCTGTACATGCCAATATTGGAATAATTGTAAATGGTGTATGCTTTCCTCTGGTCGCTGACCTATGTTTTCTTCCATTATTGACTACGGGGTTAGTGGCTTTGTGTCCTGTGGTTAAGCGAGCTGTAAGGCTGGAATCCCTTGGCTGGATGGCACGGCTGGGCAGGCACTTGCATCCGGATGACTCACGGCAAGGTGAAAGCTTCCCCCCTGGCAACCCAAATACTCATTTATCTTTTAATAATAAACTAGTTAGACCACATAGTGGAGTATTGATTCTGCTTTCATCTCCTCACCCAAGGCTGCCATAGTAACCTTTGCTCCACATTCCTGCCCCTGACCGCAGGGCCGGCTGCATTTGTTCCTCGCAGCGTTGGACCTGTGACTTCACTCTCTTTCCCCTGGCTTGGTCCCGCCGGCCCTTGGGAAGGCCTGCCACCGCACCCGAAATTTATGCAGGGTCCAAGGTGAGTTGCATTTTGGCAGCGCGGTCGGCTGCGTGTCTCTTGGCAGGGAGTTCAGCAGACCGTTCTGCAAGGACTTTTTAAGTGCTGTGCTTCGGACTTCAAAAGTTTGACCGTTTGCAATGACGGGCAGGTCCCGGAGGGAGAGGCGGCTTCTCAAGGCAGCCAGTTCCTGTTTGTCTCCAGGATCTTAAAGTGTAGAGACTTGATCCGAAGTGGGTGGAAGAGCGCCAGGTGTCATCTTTGGGGTTGCAGATTAGTCCTCGATTTTTGGGAGCGACTCTGGGTCTCGATGCAGCCTGTACTTCCCAGCCTTCCTTATTCAGAAGTTGGGCTGCTTTGTGTCGTGCAGCTTGCGATGCTTTGCTTCGGCCCCCGCGGGGCCGCTCGGGAAGCAAGGGAAGCAGGGGTAACTCTGGCCAAGGAGCGACCCGGGCTAGTGGCATCTCTTGCTGATCTCCTGGTGCCCGAGAGGGATTTGAGTGCAGCATGATCCTGAAGGCACCGTGGGCCAGGCATTCGGTGCGCAGGATTTGCTAACGTGGGTGCTGCAGAAGAATGACCCAGGAAATGAGTTGTCAGAGCTGTGCTCACACCCGATCAACCCTTGTTCCTCTCATATTGGCAACCTGCACTGTGTCGGACCCATTCTGGGAAGTCTTGGTGCTGAATTGCAGGTTAAATGTCACACTTCTTTTCCAGCTAAAGTCTACCCAAGTAGACTTGCCCTGCACAGCCTTGAGCCCCCTCTTCCTTGCTGAGAGGCTTTCAAGCATAAATACTTGGTAACACTGTGTTTTCTGCCGTCCATTCATATCTCAGGACTAATAAGGAGTTTTTCTTTTGGTGGGGTGACTTACTTGCTTGTCACTCTAGTGGGCCACTGGAGTGCTATAAAAGAGCTTTTTGTCTGCTAATGCTTGGCTTCCCTGCCAGGCAGATCCATCATGTTTAAAAGAAAAAGGGTGAGGGGAAGAGCTCCTTTTAGAGCCTCTTGTACTTGATGTCGTGTGGGGAAGGGACTGACTCGGGTCCCCTCGAGCTCACGTCCCATCCCTGGGGAGAGGGTTGCAGCCGGGTGTCTGTATTTTCCTTTTGGAGTGGTAGACCTGAGACGAATCCTGTGCTCTGCAACCCTCCTACCCTGTTGCGACAGAGGGAAGGCTTGTGCGGTAAATCTGTTGTGCGGAAGCAAAGTTGAAAGCTGCCTAACATGGCTTCTTTGGAAACGTCCAGCTCATCTCTTCCTGCACAAGGCGAGCCCCTCCTGCCCTTTGGCATCCCCTGCGTGCCGCTCTTTAATGAGGCTGCAGCGGCTGATGCCACTGAACCTATTGTAAGCAAAGATGGGTCTTAATGTTGCAGGAAGGGAAATTTAGGTTGGATATTAGGGAAAAACTTTCTCATGAGCAGGGTAGTAAAGCACTGGAACAGGCTACCCAGAGAGGTTGTAGACTCTCCATCCTTGGAGGTTTTCAAGACCCAGCTAGACAAAGTCTTGGCTGGCATGATGTACTGGGGCTGGTCCTGCTTTGAGCAGGGGGTTGGACTAGATGTGACCTCCTGAGGTCCCTGCCAACCCTCATTTTCTATGAAAAACCATGTTTTTTGAATCTCTTGATGCTCTTGATGCAGCTGCTGGTTCCTCTGGGGAGTGAGGCTGGGATGTGTCATGGGAGAAAAGGGGGCTGGGTGCTCAGACCCCACTGAGCTGGATTGCCAAATGCCCTTAGCCTGGGATTTCAGCGGGTGAAGTCTGTACTTGGTCCTGAACAAAGCTGTCACAGCCTGGGATCAATGAGAGATAAGTCGGGGTGAGTTTTGGTAATAAATATCTGCCCAAAGTCTAGCTGGGAACGTCTCTAAGGAGCCCTTTTTGCTTAGCAATACATGACT
>NW_017729001.1:27020071-27023315 GCF_001723915.1 Gavialis gangeticus
AAAAAAAAAAAAAAAAAAAAAAAAAAAAGGAAAAAAAAAAGGGTTTCACACAGAATTTTAATCCAGGTTGTTTTTTTCCAGCTAATTCTTGGGTCAAATATGATTGGTTTTTGAACAAGTAAAAAAGAGTGCGTGCGTCTATATGAGACACTTCTTGTGCATTAGCTTAATTACGCTTCTGCACGGTGTTGTGATTATCAACTGTGCCAATGGCCTACTGCAGCATGTTATTAGGCTAATGCGCAGTAAGCATCATTTAAAAAACCACGCACCAGTGCTAGTGTGCAGTAACGCTAGGTACTGTGCATTCAGTTTATACCACTTAGGGACTGGACTCGAAGATCTCCCGAGGTCCCTCCCAGCCCTAATGTCTATTAAATCTTATTAGAGGTACTAAAATAAATATGCAGTAACTAAGGCACATTAATGAATGTGTAGATGCACCCAAGAAATGTGAAAAGGTAACCGTGGAAATGTTCTTGCAGCTCTTTTCGATTGTTCCTTTGTATTTCAAGTTTACAGAATACTGGCTGCCTCCATGGGGGGAAAAATATACTGGGAGGGTGACACTGTTTGCCCTGGTAGTACTGGGGGCTCAAGTATCCCAGTAATAATAGACATAGACTTTACACCTAGGTAGATATTTTTACAGCCTCTCCTTGGTCCCAACTTCCTTCTCGTGCTTCCAGATAGCATTGATTACGGGCGTGGCGGCTCTAGCAACCCGATCAAGTCGGTGTTGAAGTCCATGGGAGTTTCTCCATTGACCTTGGTAGACTTCAAGATGGGCTGCTTAGGTGTTTGGGCTTCGGAGGAGAAGTACTGTAAAAATAGGGACTGCGTGAACCAAACTGGCCGCAAAGCCTGGCTGAGATGCGAGGGTTTCGCGTCACTTTGTCCTGTTGAGCTTCTTAAGCCGAAGATGTCCTGCAGAGCTGCTGGCGGGCTTTTTAACATGCATCTCCATTTGTCTGCGTGTTTGTTTCTCTAAGCTTCCCCAGCGGTCTTTGAAAGCATCTCTCGCGTGCCTCAAAGGGACGAGGCATCCCAACGTCTCAGCACCGGGTCAAAGCCGTAGCTCGGCGTACTTTATTTTATCTTGTTCTTAAATAAAAGCAGCTCCTGAACAGATGGAAACATCAGCATTAGAGAGCTGGGCGCCTTTGTGATTTTAATAGTTTCCCTGAGCAAGTAAAGAGGCTCATTATGAAGCTCTTACTCTAAAAAGGACCTTGGTAGTCAGCTTGGCTAGGGCAGCATTAGAGAACCCTTCATGCCACTTTTCGGTGCTTTGTCGCAGCATATCATGCGCTCTGGGGCAGTCGTTGGAAATCATCAAAACTTTTGTAACGCTGGGAAAAATCCAGCCAGCGTTGAGATGAGTAATGCGTATAAATTCACAGCGGCAGGCCAAGAAATCTCGCCACTCTGCAAAATAAGAGACACAAATAATTAATCATGGATTTATGCATGTCTAAGGCCAGAAGGCGGCCTTTAGCTGATCAGATCTCCTGTATATTGCAGGCCACAGGGCTTTGCTTGGGACCCCCTGCCTGGACCCCATGGATGACTGCGCCTTGCCAAGTCTTCATCCTCCGCCTGTTGCTGTTGTATGATGCTGAGTGTCTAGAGCAACTTGTGGCTTTCCCCTTTCTTTCTGCACGGTGTAGGAAGGCAGCTCAGTATCCAAGAAGCCTGGGAGCAGCTCGGGTACAGAGGTTGCCAGATGTGGATCCCTGGGAGGCTAAAGGTGTAGACCTGTGCTTTTCCTTCCCTGGTGTCTTGCCAGCACCAAGGTTGGAGCTCCACGTTGTTGAATTCAGCTGCCTTGCGTTCATACGGTTCCTTGTTTCTTTGTTCTTCCAGGGGGAGGAAGAAGGAAGTCTGAAAGACAAGCCAGAGGAATTTGGCATTGGTAGAGCCCTCATATTTTCATATGAGCTTGCGTGATACCGTCACCTCCTGGCAGATGAAATACTCCTGGCATTGCCGTTTCAGACCTGTAGCTGCCTGGGTAGCATGCAAGGATCTTTCCTCTAGCATGTAAAGCCGCGGGCGCTGTTATGAATCCGCTTCCAGGATCAATTCTGCAAGCGCGGTCTGGGTTTGGTGGCTTCTCCCTTTTGAAACCAGGGTTCATTCATCTTGCAAGTAGACCCGAGCACTGCAGTGCCTCCTGGCATCGTGCAAACCTCCCTTGGGATCCCACTCTTGAGGGTGGGCAAAGTGGTTCGGAAAAGCTCAGGTAAACCCATGAAAGCTTGACATGAACGTGGAAAGCAGGAGGTGGGGTTGCCGGGGGGGGGGGTGTTAACTTGGAGCATCTCTGACAGTTAGCATTGCAGGAAAATGGGAATTGCTGAACTTTGGACATCTTGTTCTCACTGAAATCTTCCCAGTGGCTCCAGTGATTACCTATTGTGCATGCTGGCTTAGTGATATAATTAGTGATGAGACCAGTCATTTAACTTTTCCCTTCTCTGAAGTGTGCTTTTTATGACTCAGTTTTCAAGGAGCCTTGTGTAGTCAGACTGTTTCTGAGCCATCTAGGACAAGCTGTATTGAGCCATTCAGAGAGAAATCTTTTGGCTGTAGCTAACTTGGATTTTGGAAAGTGCCTATTGGAGCATGGTCTGCAAAATAGTGCACTATGCCAAGGTTTGTCTTGTTAAACGTGTCCTCTTAATGGTGCCCCTGGGAGTTTACCATCCATAGCAGAGCCGCTGTGTTTGAATGTCCTTCGTTGGGAGTGTTGTGAGCTCCTGTTGTGTCTTCTAGATCTCTCTTAGTTTTCAAGGCTTTGCTTTGTTTTAAGGCACTGGGTTTAAAGGAGAAAAGTTGAACGCAAAGAAGCTCTTAACTAAGAATTTTGGAGCACGAATCACTTTAACAAACATCAGATCTTCCTCTGTCCCTCCCCGTCCTCTGTGTTGTCCTGTGAATTGTGCCAGTTTTCTGTGCATGTAGAGACAAACGTGACTGGACAGGATGTCCGAACACACAACTATCTGAACTGGTAAAAAAAGACAATGCAAAAAAAGATTGGCCAGTGGCATTTCCGGGGGGTATGAATGCCCTCTTCTCTTGAGGTCCTTCCCCACCTTTCCAGGCTGTTCATCTCCATGGCCTTGGGAACCATTTGCAAGAGCGGCTGCTTGTGTGCAACCTTTTGTGATCCCTTGTGACCAGGGTGGATTGGCCAGTTTAAATCATGATTTAAACGACGGGTTAGGGAGCCTCGATT
>NW_017729001.1:27028315-27028989 GCF_001723915.1 Gavialis gangeticus
CAGTTTAAATCATGATTTAAACGACGGGTTAGGGAGCCTCGATTTTTTTTTTTTTTTTTTTTTAAGTCATTGTTTTCTACAAAAAAAGTAGTCTTCGTGTTTGAGAGAGCCTTAACACACATTATTCACAACTCGGAGATGGGTGTACTTTTAGAAGGTACACACTATGTATTTTAAAGCAGCAATGTATTTTGATATTTTTTCAGGTTTAGTTTTGCAGCTGCATCAGAAAACTGAATTATGCGTTGGTTATTTGATTTACCAAAGCTAATTGAAGCAGATCCTTGTGAAGTCACTGGGAGGTGAGCTATCTCCAATTCACTAGATTAATTATGGATATTTGGGAGCTATTTTTTAGGGCTGTGCAAAGCTTCGGGCAGTGATTTGGTTTAGAGGAGATTTGGCCTGATTCAGTGGCTGAATCTCCAAATCCGAATCGAATCAGGGGGCCAATAAAAAGGTCCCAGTTGATTTGAAGGTCTCTGAATCGATTCGGAGATTCGGGCAGTCTCTGCCCACTGCTTTATTTAACTAAAACAACAAACGTATGTATTTTGGATATTTTTCTTCAACGAATGCGTATAATTATTTTAACAAAACAAGCATATGTATTTTTGAATTTAACTATTTTAGTTATAAATGTGAAATGTGTTTTTTGTTTAAAAAAAAAAAAA
>NW_017729001.1:27029037-27042614 GCF_001723915.1 Gavialis gangeticus
TTTTTTTTTTAAAAAAAAAAAAAAAAAAAAAAAAAAATTAAATAGATTCAGCCAGGTCAGCATGAGGAACTTAAAATGCTAGGTTATGCAGCAAACTCAGTCTTCACCTTCCTCCTCCTGTTTCTTTTATAGACTGGAAAAGCGAGACAAGCTCAGTTCACAGATGCTTAATGGGATCTTTTAGACGGAGCACTGAGTCCCATTGGGTAGACTGGTTTTATTTAATCTTTACTAATCTGTAGAGCAGCCTCTGGGAACCCCATAAGATTGGGCCCCTAATATAGTCCTGTTGGGCCCTATTTATAAACCTTTTCTAAAAAAGTTACATGAATATTTTTGTCTCCAATAGTATACAATTAGAAGTTACTACCTCTAGTCCATGATGATATCTTTGAGCTTTAACATATCTTAAATTAAAACTATTTTTTGTTAAAGTTTTTTTTTAAAAAAAAAAATTTTAAAAAGAAAATTAAGTAAAAAGAGCTGATTTTTGCAAAAAAAAAAAAAAATTGTTGGTTTTTGTTTTTATCCACCCTGCTTGTGGCCTGGTGCATTGCCTTCTGTGAGTGACAGGCTTATAAGCAGGCTCGCAGATGAGCCAAGGGCATTAGTATTTTTCCTGAACTTCTGCAAATTTTGTAATATTTTCCAGGTGAAATCTAGAACAACATCGGGAGTAACCATGGAAATACCACACAGTCCCTGGGTGCCAGGGAGCTGTTTCGACTTGGACACCCAGGGGTATTAGCTGGGAGATCATAAGTACTTTGCATGCCAAATGATATCTTCTCTATTTCTCTGTGAGCTCCTCTTGACTTTTCTGCAAAGTGTCCAAGTGCCGTCATCTCGAGAGGCTTTCGGGGTGCTCGGCGTCTGCAGGGAAGCTCTCAGCATTTTGCAAGGATGGGGACTTCATGCTGCCTCGCTCGGCCGATGACCCTGCCCATGCCGTTCTGGCTGTGGTGGGGCTGGGAGCAGTTTCTTTGCGGGAGAAGGTTCATAAATCGAGTGAGCAGTCTGGTTAAATAAATAACGGGAGTTAGCAGGGTGCCTAATTAATTTAAGTTCAGAATTATGTATGGACGATGCGTGCCCACCAGTTTCAGTGGTTTTGTCCTATTTGGTGAAATCCCAGAGGCTGTCCTTCCAAAAGAAGCTCTCTGTCTGGCTCCAGCTGCATAAAAGTTGGCTCCACACTTTAATTTTGGTGTGGCTTGTTTCCTTCCTGACTCTTTGGAAATGCTCCCCTACTTTTCAGCAATATTTCCATTTCCTGTTTGGTACCGGTGGGCCAGGAAGGACTCCAAACATTTTGATTTCTTCTCGCCCTCTTCTTAATGAATTGTTTCCCACAAATTGCCCTGCTACCTTTGCATCCACATTCCTGCTTCTGCTAGGTAGCCCTCACAGTAGTAAGAAGCGGGGCAGTGGTCATTAGGGAACGAGCCAGGGCTCTCAGCAAGACCGCGACCCCATGCAGATGGGCACAGTGTGCCTCCGTTTCCTCGCTGGTAATTTTGTGAAGCTGTTTCCCTCACGGGAGTACCGCAAGGTTAATTCACCAAGGCTGTTACAAAGTGCTTTCAGATCCTTTGATGGAAGACCCTATAGAATTGCAAATGATTATTATGTATTTCATTTGTTTAGCTTTATTCTCTGGGAACCGGTCTTGGGGTAGCGTGAGCAAGATTACTTAACATCTCACGTCAAATCTCTCATTTCAGTACTTCTATAATGCTTCTAAGCAGCAGCACTTTGAAGATAAGTCATCGGTTTCTCTTCTAACGTAAGCATATAAGGCTGGGATGGAAGAAGCACAGGGAAGGGAGGGAAAGCCATTGAAATTACGGATACTTGAAGTCAGCAGTGATCGTGTCTGCTAAAGGAAATGCTTCTCTGGTCAGAGCGTACAGTAACAACAATCTCTCACTATCCTGGGCAAAGTCATACAGGCAGCTTGTATTGCATTTGAGACCGTGTGTCTATGCAGACCTTTTGAGATGACTGTGATGTTAATAAAGGTGCGTGTGCATGAATTTATGATGGTCTTAATCAGTTCCCACCTTCCCTGAAGAGGATTTTCCCACTCAAGGACCTGGACTCTGTGTTAGGTGAGGAGGTGAGTCTTTTGCTCCACAAAGCAACTTTGCATTTCTTGTGAAGGAGCAGGGTATGGTTGCTGTTGGGTCCACTTTGATGAATGTGGTTGCCTGTCACTCTTTGTTAGGCATCATTTTTAATCTATTCTTTATATCGTGGTAACACTTAATTCTGCCACGGGCGAGGACTCCAGGGTGGTAAGCAAACTTGGCTGACAACGTGCGAGCACTTTCGCTGACAGTGAATCTGGAGGAGCAACTGCTTGAGATGGTTGGATCTGCAGTTGAATTTCCAGTAGGATACATTAGGAAGCTGTAACCAGAGCAGTGTGCTGCGGAAGTAGACTGCCATGGGGATACCTGGGCCAGGACATGGACGTATACTGCCATGGGGATATCTGTCCACAACAAATTACATCTTGTTTTTTTGTAGGGCTTTTTTAACTGGCAAGTCTGAAAGTCCTTTGCAAACTTCAGAGCACCCTGGGGCATCTCCCTTCACCGACCCTCTGCTTTGCAGCTGACCAGCGATAGAGGCAAGCACTCTGATCCCCAGCGCTTGTAGGGAGAGGAAGAGAAGGCGAGAGGAAACTTTGCTAGAATCGCGGCGGCAGAGCCAGCAATGTCTTAGAGTACCACAGGGCTCTAGGGCAGAGTGAAATGCATAGCTGTCCACCCATGAGATAGCATTGCTCTTTTTCTCTTCTTTTTGGACATCATCATATACAGGGGAATGTGGTGGGGTATTCTGAGAGTTTAGGTTTTGAACAGGGATCCTTGGATATGGCAGACAACTGAGAGAGGGTTTAGCCTCGTGACCTCCAGGATTATATCACAGAGAGGCAGGCATATCCTGGGCTACAGATCCTGTTGCTGTAACATCATTGCACAAGAACTGAAAAGAGGCCCGACAGCTTGCTTACTGTTAAAATTGCAACACAGCTCAAAACGTACAGTAAAGAAAAATTAATTGCCTGGTGTGTATGTGGTTTCCTGTTGGCTCTTGATTTCTGAAGGGGGTTGGAAATCCGTGAATGTTTCCTTAAATTAATAAATGGGATGTAACACTGTCTCTGGGAAGTCGTAAGCAAAGTGGCGCTGCTAATTATTGAGAGCTTGCCCTGCAAGCGATCTTGTCGTCAAGTCGTGAATGGGTTAGTGCAATTCCATTGGCTTAATGGAATTATGTTAGGGTTACATTTGTCTTGATAATAGTCTACAAATGTTTTCATAGCAAGGGGAGGAATTGTTCTGTGTCACAGAAGGATAAACTTTTATAAAAAAGAACCAATGACACTTTGGAAAATACGATTTAGGAGCCTACATCCCATTGCAAGTCAGTGGGGTTTAGGCTCCTAAGCTACTTAAGTGCTTTGGAATATTTTAATTTAATTATTAAAAGGAATGTCTGTCTAATCTACCCTGGTTATTTAGAGCACTCTTGCTCATCTGAGAGCTACACGCTTAGTGTCCTGGCAAGAGGAGTTTCTTGACGGGAAGATCTCTTGCTCGGGAAGGGATGCAACGGTCCTTTTTTCTTTGGATCCATTAGACTTAGACTAAGCACTGAACTGCAAGAACAGAGATTGACTGGATGCCTGGTAGGTCTCTTCCGTCATGGAGATGAATGATTTAGATTTAAAGTGTCGGTTTATGGAAGTCGGTGGGTTTGAGCAATGGTGAGCGAGGACAGAATTTGGTTGGGTGTAACTTTCCTTTTGCTATAAGGTGTCTGAATACAGATGTGGTCTTGAGAGCGTTGCTAGTTTTAATATGGCTTAAAATGGCTTTGGAAGTAGAATCTGGAGGTTTTAAAGTTGCAGGTGGTTGCGGGGGTAGCAGTGCTGCTGCAATTTCATTTGGGCTTTCTAGATAGCCCTTAAGCATCTCAGGGCAATTTACTGCAGTCAGCCTCTCTTAAAAACTGGAGCAACACACAAAAACAGTTGCGCCATGCTGAAGTGAGTGTACGCTAGGGAGCGTACCTTTTTTTAATGAGGAGAGGGAAGGCTGCCTTTCACAGCAGTGCAACAATACATTCAGCAAAGAGAGAACTTGAACCTGCTCGAATGGAGCTGGAATGTGCCTGAGCAGGTCTCTTAAACAATAAATCGTGTCAGCTGTTCGCACTCTGTTGCAAGGTAAGAGCTACTGGAGAGACTCAAATGAAAAAAAAAAATGCCAAGGCAGCTTGTCAAAGAGGCCCTGCTCAGGCATGAGAAGAGCTCTGCGGTGCCTATTTACCACCACCCCATAGACCCGACGGCAGCGTAGGAGCAGTTCCTTCGACGCAGTGAGACACCTGCTTTCAGGTATTGGTGAATTTTTAAGATGGGGTGAATTTTGTTAGCTTTGTTCTTTCTGAAGCTTTTAAAGGACCGTTGGATAAATGTTGCTACCTGTAGAAGATGCCACCAGGTAAAGGTTTTTGGACCTGGGAAGCTTTTGCGGCTTTTCGAGAACCTGCTGTCATGTTCAACAGGCACTGTTGAGTAGGAGCTGGATTTGGGCTGCCCCAACTCAACCCAACTGGGAATGGGTACAGAGGGCGGACGTGATGTGGGTCAAAGGAAGTGAAGTATGCCTTTGCCGGGGTCCCATGCTGAGGTGGTCAGCTTGGATGGGTCTTTGACAGTGGTTGGTACTCAGCAGTAAGTGTAAACCAGCATTGCAATGCATGACGAGAAAATGTGGTGAACTTTCCATCACTTGGAGACTCTGAAACCAAGACTGGGCATGCCTTTCTGGAAGGGATGCTCTACTTCAACGGCACGCTGTTGTCCTAGATGTACATGATGAGGAGTGGGAATTCTGTGTCATTGAGGAGGTCGAACTAGACCATCGTAACTCCTTGCTTTGACCTTCAAATCTGTGTGGTTGAGTTTTAACTGGTGGTTGCTTGCTTACGTAACCAAATAGCTTGCGGCACTGAGCGACCAGAGGTTATAGGATCTCTGTAGAGACTCCCGTAGGAAAACGACACTGTCCCATAACCGTTTCCCTACAGAAATGATCTCATCCTGTAAAACACCATGATTTAAAAAAAAAAAAAGAAAAGAAAAATCAACGGTGGCTAACCACATAAACTGGAGAGAGGAGACATCTCATAAGAGAAAAATGCAATTGGTCGTCCATAGTCGCGTATGAATATATTAAGCTTCAACGTGAAATGATTGACTAAGATCAAAATGAGATGCTGTGCAAGTATACTGTCACAGAAGCTGAAAGTGGGTTCGGAGCTGGATGTCTACCCTACTTGGAAGTTAGTCGTGTATACACAATTAGCGTAGACAGCTGGCTTCTAGCAGCTGCTGATCTTTTGGAACATGCACCGTATGCTTGAAAAAGTAGTTTCACTAAAATTGCAGGGGGTTGGGTTTGTTTGTTTTTTTACTTGGCAGATTTTAGCATTGCTTTCAAATAATGAAAAATATATTTTGTTCAGTGACTTCGTGATCAAGGGTCTGTACGTTGAAAGTCTTTCCTCCAGTTGCATGGTCTCCACGTTTGGTCTCTGGCAGCAGGGAGTGAAATCTCCCTGTTAAATCTGCTGTGGACATTCTCTACATTTTATTTCCCAGTTTAGTTCCTACGTTAAAATCGTTACAGGACTGGGGTTTATTTTTGGCTTAGATACGCAGAAGATAAACATACACTGGCTACTATTATTACGATCTTGCCGTAATACTAAATGGATGGGTCAAGCTCTTCTGGAGAAGATGAAGTGTCTGACTTGGTCTGTCATACGCTTTCAGAAAAAGATGTTTTGTGATTTCTCAGTTGGTCTAATAAAAGGTGTTTGGGAGCCACGAGTTCTAGATTTTTGCATTTCTTTTTGTGTCAGACCAACACGGCTGCCACATGCATCTGTGACATCCAGACGCATTCGATCCCTGCGGTGTCCGTGGGACCTGGTTTCACCCCACCTCTGCTACGGCACCAAGGTTGCAGAGCTGGGTCAAGATCTTTAACAGCGTTTCCAGGTGCCAAGGGAGGGCTTCATTTGGCTATTCGTTGAAAGCCGCAGTGCGTGTAGAACAGATGTATTTTAATTGAATGGGCAGGGCGCGCACCCTCTTCACTTTCTCTTTCTTGTTGGGACATTTTTAATTTCGGACTCTTCTCGGAAGGGTGCGCTGATCCGGGATTTAGCTCTGAATTTTGGTCTTCGGGGTTAGCCTCTGGATTTTCCATTTTCTGAACGCAAAGTGAAATAGGAAGTCGGGGTCTACTCTGGAGTATTCGCCCCTCTTTTAAGAAAGGCTGATGACTGAGTCTGCCGATCCAGTCCAGGGTGTGTGCGTCTCCACAGTGGTTCAGGGTTTCCCAAACCCGCCAAGATCAATGGAAAGACTCTGGCCTCTGACGGCCTTGGCTCGGGTCCCTCCTTCTGCTGTTTGTTTGTGTCTCTGGATTATTTCCCCTAGAAAAATATTCGCTTGTCTTTCAAGCTGCAGTCTCCTCTGGGGGGGATGTGATCTCCTTCCTGGGTGCTGGGCAGGCATGGGTTTTGCCTTTAACTCTGCATACTATTTCCTGGGAACGTGGGGCTGCTAACACACAACAAGGATTTTTATTTTCCCCTGCAAATGGGTCTTTCTGACCCAGTCGGAGGAGTATTGTATGGCAATCCCAGCAGTTGAGTTGATCTTCAAGGAGTCCAATTTCTTTCCTTTCTTGGTCCCTATTTAGCAGGCCTTTTGTTCCCAAGGCAGGGAGGGAAAATGCTTGTATGCTTATGTTTCCTTGTTTCACTTCTGTTTTGTGTTTTGGTGCCAGAAAGTGCTGTTTTCTGTAACGGAGAAGCAGAGCACAATACAAGCAAAACCTTGTCTTGGTTCCCGACTGCTGCAGTGTTTGGTTACAAAATCGTTCCTCTGCAAGCCTGCTCGGGATGAGAGGCACAGTCTGGTAGGGGGAAAGCACGAGCAAACGGCCCTGCCTCTATTGATCGTCAAAAAAAATTTCTTAAAATACCCCCCCAAATCAAACTGTTTTAGAATATGCGTGACTGAACAATTCAGTTGGCTGCAGGAATTGCCTGAGATTTAATTACTGGGATTTCTATAAATCTTATCACTTTTAGTTTTTGCCTTTAGTTGAATTGCTATAAGTAACCGGAAAAGAATGCCGGGGAAAATAAGAGAGATAAGATGTTATCAGCAGAACAAAGATGAAAGTGTCCGGGTATTGACTTTGCAGTTGATTGCTGCGCAGGCTGGCATTTGTTTGCTCATTCGAGCTGGCCCTTTTCCCGTTCTGAATTGCTCCTTATCTCGCGTCAGGTTAGTTGTTGGGACACGCGGGAGTTATGAACCCCAGCTTGTAGGACGCCTCCCATCTTTAGTACTGGAAGTACCTGGGTTGAATCATCGCAGTAGAGTTTGGCCCTTTTATAACACATTAATGCTCATGTAGGCTTTATAAAACACGGGGAGCTCCTAGATGGCTCCTAGCGAAACATTGCATTGCGGCACTGTCTCTCCTGCGTGCAGCCGTGTCTCTCGCTGTCTTTCCTCGCAGGTTTTCTTCAGGGTTTTCAGTGTGCATTGCATTGCAATACCCAGACAGTTGCCTTTTGAATTCACTGGTGCCGTGAGCAACTTCCTTTCCCATCTCCCAGCCAGTAATAGTTTTGGGTCAATGACAATAATTGCTTTCATGAAGACGGCATTTAGTTAAGTATTTCGGACGCATTTGTTAACAGTTGGGAGCGTGCAAAGGCTTGTGGTCGGGCAGTTTTTCAGTGGACCCTTAAATACTCAGTGGAGTAGTGTGTAATCCATCCTCTAAAGACTTCGGAGACTGAGATGCTGATTTTTGGCTCCATAGAGGTGAGGGACAAAACTCCATCCACTGTAATTGGGGCCCTGATTTCAGCTCATGCTCTTCCTAAAGTGAAGTGTAGCGATACTCTGGCTGGGTTGAACATGGGACTTCAGGTATGACGGCACATGTTAGACCAGGGGTGGGCAAAATGTGGCCTGCGGGCCAGATGCAGCCCACCAGGCCATTCTGTCTGGCCCGCAGAGCCCCTAAAAATGTAGAAAATTAATACTTGTCTGCCCCTGGCTGCCTGTCTTGTGGCCCTCAATGGCCTGCCAAAACTCCAGTAAGTGGCCCTCCACCCAAAATAATTGCCCCTGTGTTAGACAGAGGGGAGTAAGTGCTTTATGGATCTACGTATGTGGCTCGGCCCCTAGGACTCGTGCTGGACTAATGTGGATTATAACTGAGCTTTTGCATTGGGATTTGGTAACAGGGTCAAAAATGTCTTTCTAATATATATGTATATTTTTGTATCGTGTTTTTGGTTCTTTTGTGTGGTCAGCAGCTTTATTTTTTGCTTCAGTTGAAATGTCCCTGGATGACGTTGGGAGCTTACTTACATGACTAAGGCATCTACTTCTTGTTAACGTTGCAAAGAAGCAAAAGCAATGTGTTAGACTGTTTTTAACTGGTTTTGTCCCAGTGTCTTGAAAGTCTTGTTCAAGGGAGCCTCTTTAAAGATGCATTCTAGTAGGAGGTGTCGCCAGCCATTTTTTTTTAAATGGCTAAAATCTTAGCTCTAGGTGGAAGGCAGTAAATAACACTTTAAAGCTGCATAAAGAAGTTTGCATTTTAATGTTTTAATATCTTGCAGATGCTCCAGAGTTGGAAGGCTTTATTTTATGTTTAACAATGGCTGGTTGGAGCTGCTCCAGAGCCATAAAGAATAGTCATCTTAATTAAGGCTTTAAGTTGAAGGAACAGTTTGCATGTACAGTATGGCACCACTTAAACTTGCAACAGCGTTCTGTTGTTAAAGGCTTTTTTTTTTTTTTTTAAAAACGTCCTCTTTCTAGGTTATGTCTGTGTGTGAGATCATCATCTCTGTGCATGCGGAAGAGAAGTAGGCTCATGCCAGAACAGCTCGCGTCTCGAGCCATTTCTGTAGAGAGCACTTTGTCAGCCCCTTTCAGCCCTTCCCTGCCGTTACTGTGACGTCCCTAGTCTGGTGAGAGCAACGTGGGCATCCTTCTTCCAGGTGGATGCCAATGATTGTAGGGGAGCATCAATGGGCTGGGGGTCCTCCTCTTTGTTCCTCCAGCACGTAGACTTCAGGGAAAGACCATTAGACGCTCGATTAAAAATTTAATTTCAAAGTTGAAGTCGCTGTAACGAGGAGGTTTAAAAGAAGCGGGTGCATGGTGGTTTGAGGTGGACCAAACTCGTTCTGGCCACGGTTACCACCTCTTTCAATACACGGAGAGTACCATTACTGAAGCCCATTGGGGTCACGCATGCAACTGTGGTGTGAACTCCCAAAGTCCTTGAGCCTGCTCCCAAAGTCTCTGGGAGGATTAAGCTCTGGCTTGCTTGTCTGTCTGTAGGTCAAGGTACAACCTTGGAATTCGCCCATTTATTTTCCCCCAGAAAAATAGAAACCTTCCAAATGTAGAAATAAGTGCTGAGAGCTTTTATTGGGGAAGTCTCTTACTTCTGCTGCTGCTTACCTCGTGCGACTAGCATGTCTTCTGGAGGTGTATGTGTGTAATTTTTTGTTTTTATTTCATCAGTCAATCGTATAGCTTTCTGACAATATGGCTTTCCTTGCCTGATTCTCACAGTTGCAAAATGTGAATTCAACCCTCCGAAGCATCACGTCTAATTTGGGCCATTTGGGGAGTTTTGCAACGAAAGCCAGCATCTGCCAACGCTTGCCACATCCCAGCATGTGCTAAGAGGTGGCGAAAAATTGCCAGCTCCTTGTACAGGCTGTAAGTGTGAAGGTTCGCTTGGTTCTGTGGGAGAAATGCAGTGTTAAGGCCAAGATTGAACAGCGGCGCGCTTGCGAGCAAGACCTGCTATTTTGAAAATGTCGCCGTTTGTATTAAATGTTTCTGCAGTCTGTTTATACTGGTACAGCGAGCAATTAAGCCTGAACTGTGAGCGGTATCGCCACCCTCAAGCAGTCAGAAATTGCAAGTCATGGTCCCCAAAGTCATGAGTTCATCATAAATAATAAAAGAGTGTTTTCATTTGCCTACTGGATTTTGACTCTGTAGGGTACCCTTGGGTCATATATTCACATTTTTATTTATTTATTTATTTTTTCCTCTGCAGTTGCAAGGGATGTAAGCTGAGGTTGGTTTTTTTTTTTTTTTTTTTGGTATTTGTAGTCTGAAAGCTGGGATTTCTACCCATTTGTTTGCCTTCTGGATAGGGTTGTCGACTCTGAATCTATTCCGGGAGGTTTCCGAAATGCCGGCATGCCCACGATGCCCAGCACAACGTGCCCACGTGCTTGTGTATATTAGTCACGGAGTACGGTAAAGGAAATGCACATTACTATTAAAAAATCTACGGGACTACTGTATAAATCAGATTCAACTTTTAATATTAATTTTAATGAATGCCCTATCATTGATTTCCTGGGTACTCGGCAGTCTCCTGGAGATTTTGCTCTCATTCCTGGAGACTTCAGGGCGGTTCTGAAGGGTTGGTAGCCCTGCTTCTGGAGCAGAGGCTTTCAGAAAGGCAGCAAATATCGCAGACTCACAATCTTTCCCTTTCCTTTTTTGTGTCCTTGTGCCAAGGTATTTAGCAGAACTTGCAGATTCGCTGGAATCTGACAGGCCATGAGCACCGCTGCTGTGGACTCGAACTTGCGACCATGCGTCTTGGTGCCGAGGCCGCCCCAGCCCTCCGTAGACTTGCAATAAAATCATGAGAGTCAAGAGCACCTTTTAAGTGTGAAAAAGAATGAGCTGGTTCTGTTTCGTGGCAGATTGGCTTGGTGGGTTTTGTTTTTTTTTTGTTGTTGTTTTTTTTTTTTTCAATCCACCCATGCAAAATTCAGTAATTTTGTGTAGGATTGCCCAGTCCTCAGTAAGTGCAATTCGTGCTTTTGCAGAGCCAGCACATTGCCCATTGCAGCACTTAAGTCCTATTTCAAGGCCTTAAATTGGATTTAAGTGGCTTGTAAGCCTTTGTGCAGGTGAGATTCAACCTAGTGGGTCTTTTCAGCAACCTTCAGTTCTGCCGCATCTTGGAAATAATGGTGGTATCTTTGACACTGCAGTGTGCTGACTTCAGTGTGCCCACTCTACATGACTTGGGCCCTCGACCACGTGTTGCATCTTCTCCTGTTGATGTTATAGGAGCTGATGGGACTCGACTTGTTTTCATGGGTGAAATTTGCTTGAGTTGCAGCTAAGACGTCCTGTTGTACACGGACCTCTTCACTGGGGTAGCAGTCTTGGGATGTGGTAATACTTAGGTGAGTATGTAAACCATTAGCATGACTGACTGCTCTGCAGCATAGACCCACGTTACTTCTGTCTGATGTGATGTTAACCCGTTTTAGTGTATTGCCATAATTTGCTCTCCGTGCCTAGAAAAGATAGACTGGGTCTCCCCAAATTTAGCAATAACTCCTAAAGTGACAGCTATACCTGCCGTGCGGAGAAGTGGATGTGTCCCAGGAGTGTTATCATCACACATTAGCGAGGGCAGTGCCAGCACGGACCCCACAGCTCAAGCGTGGCTAGGTGGGGGCACCTTTGCCACACTCCCCAGAAGCGGGGATCGCTTGACTTAACTCTGCTCTAGTTTTACTCCAACTCGGCTGACCCGCTTAGCAACAAAATCAAATAAAACCATTCAGTCTGCGGCAATTACTGCGAACGCTGGCACTTGAAATCCCTCCCGGCTGGGATTTATTTTGCAGCAAGAAGAAATCAAGCAATCCATTAAAATGGAAATATGCCCGACGTGTGAAAAATGCAGCGCGATTCGGAGGAGGTGAAGAAACGGGCCCGTTTTTATTTATTTATTTTTAAGAAGCTTTGAAGTGGGAGATGATCCCCTTGAGTGTGTGCAAGAGGGCGCTCTGTTGCATATCAAAATAATTTGGGTCGCGGTGCAGGAAGGAAATGGTTAAGAAGGAGAGGCTGTCGAGTTGGGTTAGCCGTAAGATAGCTAATATTTTAGAGGTTTTTAGAGCTGAGCTATAAAAAGGCTGAGCAGTATTTCAGTTCACCCATTGTCTGCTTGAAGCCAGCCAGCGTTACCATGACTACAAGGAATTATTACTCACTGCCAAAGCTGGAGGAAAAGCTCATACTTTTGGCTTCCAAACAGGAGGGGTGGACTTATGTAATCCACTGTGTTTATAGGCTGAGACTGGCAGGAGCATTGAGAAATAATTACAGGCTTTCCATTTCATTTCCAGCTTGGTTTGAAGACTGTGTGGCCTCCTTTTATTTATTTATTTACCTGTTTGCAAGTTGAGCCAGCTGGTTCGGAGATGAGCAGGGCCCGGTAGGTAATGCTTTGGGGTAAGCGCTGCTCATGGTGAGCCGCTCGAGAAAGTGCTTCTTGTCCGTGGCTCGCGTTTTTAATGGGGGCTTGCAACGAGGCTGTTGGCGCGTGCCAAAAAGAAGTTCCTTTGTAGAACAAGGACTTGGCCCGGTGAAGAAAGAGGCTGGCACTGAAGTGTTGGAAGCTGAGAATGCACTTTTGTGGTTTCCCAGAGGTGGCCAGTGGCGCATGCATGGGTTTTATCTCCCTTTTTACTGTTTTATTTTGTCTGAGAGGGGGTATTTATGTTATCCTGCTTGTTTTATGTGTGTGGAGCATTCTGATTTCTTCCGCTGTCCGCCCGGGAGCAGGGTGTGGAGGAAAAAGTTTCTTTTGTGGAGCTCTTTGCTTTCTCAGCTGAAGGCAGATTCAGTGACTTGAGCGCTGCTGTTCTTGGTGTTTCATGCTTTTGAGAGATGGCTCTCCACGTTTGTTCGTAGTTAATGCTGGTTTGTTCATCCTTGACAATCCACACATGATGGCTTAATTTGGGTTTGCCTGACAAGCATTATGCGTTGTCTTAACTTGGGTCAAGCCACTGGAAGTCTGCAGCTGTTTGGGTTTTTTGGGGTTTTTTTTTAAAAGATGGCTGTTATTTAAATGGAGATACTGCAGGTAAAAGCAGATCCCAAACTTCAGTGCCAAGTGATATTTGCAAACTGTCCCAGCGGTGAGACAGTAGTCAATAGCCGACTTCATGCATATGTAATGTTTTTTAATTCTGGTACTTGGTGAGGCGTTGCAGGATTTGTTGTTGTAAATGTATGGTTGGGTAATGCAGTCCTGTAGGTGGGGCCACATGGAGATACTGGATTGCATGTCCTTGGTCAAATCACTTCCCCTTCCTGTAGATTTCCTGTTTTTATCAGAGAAAACATGGATTTCCCCTTTTAACAGAGAAACCTGCGGATTTTCCCCCTTTGCAAAGAGCTCTGCAGGCGGGCTGAGTTCCAGCCTGCAAGAGCTGATTGCAAAATGGGTGGGAAAGCCCCAACCCTGCCTGGAGGAGTAGGGAGAAGGGCAAGGGCGAGGCCTGAGGATTTTAGTTTGTTCCAAGTTTTGGGTCAGTCTTGCTTTCCTTCTAGAGTCCGTGAAGTGGTAAGTGGGGCTTGTAGGGGGCTGGGAGTGGCGGGG
>NW_017729001.1:27042692-27047729 GCF_001723915.1 Gavialis gangeticus
GGCAGGGCTGGGGGGGAAGCTGGCTGGGGGCTGAGGGAGTAGAGAGGTTTGCAGCCGGCTGGGGGCTGGGAGGTTTGCACCCATTCTGGGAGTAGGAGTTTTGCAGCCTCCCCGCTCCTGGCCGGAGTGCCATGCTGGTTGCACATGGAACCCGAGTGGTGCTATCGGCCGGACTGGGCTCAGCTCCTCCATAGACAGTTTCGCTTAAGGACTGATAGTGCAACTCACAGTCCACATGCAGCTGGCCCAGGGGCCTCTCTGCACCTCCCTGCTCCCTCAGCCAGCTCTCTATGGGAGTGTGTCCAGTGTCCACGCAGGCACACATGCATGTACAGATGCCTACACAGATGTACACCCATAGATGTGCACATGGGTATGCATACATATGTATACATGCACAGGTGCACGCATGCGCATACACATATGCACACACAAGAGAGGCGTACCAGGAGGACTGGGGAGACTGTAGGGGGGAGTGAAGGGCACCAGCAGGGCCAGGGGACTGTGGGGGGGCCTTTAATTTTAATAACAGATTTTGGGTTTTTTATCAGAGAATTTGCAGTTTTTTTATCAGAGAAAACCAGGATCCCTGGTGATCAGAAACCTGTTCAAATCTGTAACGCAACAGACGTTCAGCGCACATAAACCACTTTCAAAATGGCTGAAACCAGTTTAAGATCAACTTGGGTGGATGTAGTATCCAGGCTGAACTGATTTAGGTTAAATTGGTTTATTGAACTTCTGTCTCAGGTCCCCTCCAGATTCACGTTAACTCTGTCCCCCAGCATCCCCAGGTGCTTTGCACCTCCCCCACAAACCCCCAGTCCCTCAAGTTGAACTTGGCCCAAACAGTGTGCTCCAGCTGAGCAGAGAGGCGTGCTCTAGCGCCCTCCGGCTTCTGGCCTAGGTCACAACAGGCATGTGGCTGCATTTCCGGAATCAAAAGTGAATGTCTGTTCACTTGCTTAACGGTTCAGTCTATGCATCTTAGATTAACCTGCGGAGATTGAATCAATTCAACCTCAGGCCTTTTTGAATGTCTCTACTTAAATCTGTTTGTCTATCAACAGAGCCAGACTAGGAGAGTTGCCACCTTCCCTTTGCAAAGTGCTTTGAGATCAGAGGTGGAAAAGTGCACAAAGGCAGCTGCTTTGGTTGGTGGAAAGAGGGTGCCATGCTATTTTGAAAACTTGCTTTTGGAAGGAGAAGGACTTTGAAGTGCTGCAGGGCGCGTGTAGTTTTTTAATCCTTTCTTTGTGCAAGGTTGATGCACAATGGCGTTGTGTTCAAAAATCCTTGCTAAAGTGCTGACTCGGTCGAGATTTTCCTCATTGTATGGTGGACAAAGATTTAACAGTCATCGCGCGACGGCATGGTCTGTGCTTCTTTTATAAAGTAGACCTCAGTACACTTCTTTGTACACTGTGCAGTCTTATCAACTGAACTACTTGTGTCAAGAAAGTTATGATCACATGCTGGTATTTGTGCAGTCGGGCTCAAGTTGGCTACCCGTAGAGATGGTGTGCCTGGCTCGGACAAAGTGTCCTCAGATAACCCAGGTCAGAAAGCAGCGTCAGTGGAGGGTTTGCTTCCTGCCTCCTTCCTTTAGGTATAGTCCGGAGTTTCAGGGGTTAAGAACCGTTTGCCGAGTGCAGAACCTTTGGAACCGTTCAAATCGGCGACTGTTGAAACCGACTCTGCTCCCGTCACCAGCGAGGTCCGTGGGTGCGTACACAAAATAATTCAACGATATAATGGGTGTCTAATGCTGTTACCACAGCTACGAAGGGACTCGAGTGGAGTTAGATGTGTTTCTTCAAGTTTTTATTCCTGGGATTCTTGCCAAGATGAGCTGCGTTCTGTTCTGTTAGGACGTGCATAATGTATGTGTGAATGTATGATGTGAATATATAAAATGTGTGAATATAAGTTGGGTAAAAAAAAAAATAACCATGTATAAATTATAGATGCATCCATGAATTATAGGGGTGTCTGTGTGATGCGGTCTGTGTATTTTGTGTTAAAGCAGTAGTTTTCAAACTGGGACAGGCATACCCCTGGGGGGGGTAGGGTGTTTTGCCAAGGGGTATATATCTGGATTTTAATCATGGCAGTGGCGTGTCCGATTGGTTAAAGGGCAGTAAGTAATGGTGTTGTCGTGCATTGATGTTTGTGTCGACACTGTGCAGGGGGTGCGAACAGAGATGCGCTGACGGTAGGAGGTGCGAGTGGCAATATTTTGCAGGTGAAGGGGATATGCAGGGCAAAAATGTTGAAAACTGCTGTTTACAGGAATATGGTGGGTGATTTGCATGTATGGTGGGTTATTACATATCTGACTGATTTTGTAGGTCTATGGTAAGCAATAATTATGACCCGCGTTTGATGGCCTGTTCTTGGGTATCTGAACTGAAATCACAGTCACGGGATAGTTTTTGCATGCCGTTGATTCTTGAGAGTAGCTATATATTGGGACAACTTGGAAACAATCGTCTTAATCATGGAAGAGGATGTACATAAAACTAAAACAGAGACTCGGAAAGGTGTTTGTACCATAGTCCATGATTCGTGCAAGTGCTCTGTCCCGTTTTGAAGCTGGAGTGCCATTGCTTTGGGACCTGAAACCTGCACAAGTGTTGTAAGGAAGGGCTAGCCTGTTTGGTTCAATGACACTTTTTTTTCCCCCAGTCTTATAAAATGGCCTTTCTCTCATAAATATTTTGATGTGAAAAATCAGTAGTTGGCAAATAGTACCGCTTCCCATCAGGATGAAGTCATTGCCTTATGAAGTTTTATACCATGATTGAGACATGGCTCGGGAAGCAGGAAGGTGACACGTTATCTCCTGCTGGATACACGTGGGAGACACTGAAGTGCCAGCAGGTTGCCAATGCTATAGAAGCAGCATTGCTGGCTGGAAAGGTAGTGGGCTCTAGCCCCCTGGGAGAACTTCACAGCCCTCAAATTAAAGGGCGAGGAGGACTCATTCTTCTCCCACTGACACTGGTGTAAATCAGAAGTAATTGCACGTATGTCACAGTGCTTTGACACGAGACCCTGATTCTGTGATAGTTTATTCCACCTGCTTAATGTTGTGTGTGCGATCTCAGAGATGTCCAAGGGATGCCACACATATGCAGAGCTAACTCATGCACTTCTATCTGCAGGATGAGGGTTTAGGTGGCCAACATTAGCTCCTACCTCAGCTCTCTTGTTAGCGTGCATGCTGGCATATTGGTTAGCATTTCCCTTGGAAATGGGCTCCTAAATTAGGTTGCAAAAGTTCATGACCTAACTCTTTCTTTCAACTGCCGGCCCTTAGCTTTGGTTTCCGTGCTTATGGCGTGCAGTACATGCCCAGCAGAATTTTGCTGGGTCTGCCGATTGTTTTGTTTTTGTTTTTGAGTTGCAGTTCCCCTCTCTCTCTTGATGTAAACTGGGGGGGAAACGTGACCTGGCGACTCCGTGCTGCAGTGCTCTTGATCCTGCTGTGCCCTGAAGGATGAAGGCTGTAGTTCCTAGATGAACCGGCTTAACTTGATCCACATGCAGGCTGATCGGTTAGGGTATTTGGGTAGACTAAGCAATTTCTGTTGTAATGTGGGGTGGATATTTGATGGCATTTGTTTTGGCCAGAAGTCCAGGGTTTTGGGGGTGGATGTGGGTAGGGGAGAGGTTGCATTGTGTGTCCAGGCACATGGTCTGTCTCTTGGGTGACAGGCCTATGGGTACATGCTGTTCCATTGAGTAACAGGGTGAAATCAGTGCCAGCCTAAAATTACTTTTCCGGGGTGGCTCGATCAACACTTAGCCACTGAAATTAAGAGGTGTCTTATCTCACATAGGCCAAAGTATTACGAACTCGCAGGCTCAGACTTGGGGCCAAGAAGGAATTTTCCCCCCGGTCCGATGGGTAAGGAGTTGAGTGGGTTTTTGCCATCCTCTGCACCAAGGGGCATGGTCCTTTTCTTAGGGTCATCTAATAATTTTGTGGCAGGAAATTGGCAGCAGCCTTGTCTTCTCTTCCCTTTAACTGTGGCTTGTTGTAGGGTACTTCTTTTTTTTTAAATTTTTTTTATTGCATGCTTTGTAGTTGTGAGGTGTGACTGGGATGGGAGAGGATGCCAATGCAAACTCTGGGGACATGGAGCTGATGGCTTGAGAACCTTCTTCCAGGCTCACGTTCCAAGACCACATCTGCATGCGGTGGCTTAGTCGAGCCCTGGTTAGTCCTAGATAGAGACTCAAAAACAGAGGGCTGGAAACTTGCTTCCCTTGTGCAACAGTGGATATGATAGCTTTTGAGGCCATAGAGAGGCCAGCTGTGTGCCTTTAGGGGCTATTGTTTAACTCATTTTGTTCTCCCAGCCTTGTATCAGGGGACACACAATTGGTTTCACTCTGAGCGGGACGCTGTGGTTTTCAGAATCGAGCACTTTGCATTTTCAGCTAACATGAGCTTGGCTTTCCCAGTGCATCCCACCACCCGATTGTAATGTGATGCAGTGCAATGACTGGGGCCCTTATCATGCCTGTGTATGCGTGGGAGGTGAGGGGCAGCCTGTCTTTTATGATGTGTAAACCCATTTTCAAAGCTACGTAATAACCAGTGGAAGGAATGCATTGGAAAAGGGCTCAGGACTTGTTTTAATTTCGGCGATAAAGAGACAGGAGCCAAGGGAAAGAGCCACCGGTGCTTGCAGCGCGTTGCAAAACGTCCAGGAATGTTTCCCCTTGCAGATGTGGGATTTGTTGGAAAGAGCAACCATTCTCTGCTTTAACATGGAAAATAGCAACTCGCTGCTTAAATATGGGGGGAGAGAGAGAGAGAGAGAGTTGGATGCCCACGAAGGACCAAATCCTGCCTTGGGATCTGCATCCGCTTGTAGCGAATAGGTGTTTGTGTTGTGTCTGAAGCATATCAGTAGTCCTTCCTGATGGTAGGGGGATGAAGTTGGAATACCTTTTCCATCTTCTCTACAGGTCTGAAGCAGTTGCTGTTGCACACTTTTTCCAACATCCTCTTAATAAACCTCC
>NW_017729001.1:27052729-27053515 GCF_001723915.1 Gavialis gangeticus
TTGGGATCTGCATCCGCTTGTAGCGAATAGGTGTTTGTGTTGTGTCTGAAGCATATCAGTAGTCCTTCCTGATGGTAGGGGGATGAAGTTGGAATACCTTTTCCATCTTCTCTACAGGTCTGAAGCAGTTGCTGTTGCACACTTTTTCCAACATCCTCTTAATAAACCTCCCCTTAATAATTGTCACGGCTCTCCTGCCGACCCCCCACCTGAATCTGCTCCTTGCCAGACTGGTTAGGTGTGCGGCGGGAGTGCTACCCTGGCTTATCACTAGCTTGTCTGGCTTTCACGTCTTGCAAGGAATAAACGGATCGGAGAACCGGATCCGATCGCTCTGGAGAGGAGAACTGTTCCCCGGAGCCCTTTCTAAAGAAATAAAAAGGTTCTCCTTCTCACGGCTTCTCTTTGAGTACAAGCACTTTACCCTCCCGGATTCCCTACAGGCTCCTCATGCTGCTAAAATTGAAACATCAAGATGTCTGAGGCAGCAGGAATTACCATCAGTGTTTTGACACCTGGAGGTACAATTTCTATTAGCTTTTATATAAAAACAACACCAGTTTTGCCAACAAGAGTTGTGTTAAATAATGCATGAGGAGCCCGCTCCTGACAGTAGGTATTCTTCTTCCGCGCTCTCGCATTCGCGGATAATGACTTCGGTTTTGTGACCGTCGAAAAGGCAGGGAGAGGGATGACTGAAGTAGTAATTTGGTGCGGGTGCACGTGGGGAAATAAATGCCTGAGGAGAACAGCAATTATCCTGTTTGCTAATAAAAATGGGGGGGG
>NW_017729001.1:27053617-27071369 GCF_001723915.1 Gavialis gangeticus
GGGGGGGGGGGGGGAGGAAAGGGAGGGGAGCCGCTGAAGCACGGGCTTTTCCATCACTCCTGTCAAGTGTTTTGAGTGTTGGTTTTTTTTGAAGCAGTGGAGCGAAACCTTCCCTTAATGCAGATCCTTGCTGAACTACGTGAGGTAATATGGGAGGGAGCTGAGCCGCTTGGGCCGTTGGACGTGCTCGGTGGGATACCGGAAGGCACTGGTCCTCGGGGCTCCTCTTTTTGCCCATATTCAACTTGGCACTGAGCGTGCACGCTTTTTCATTGTGGCTGGGGGAGGAATGAGCGCTGGGCCCAGGCCACGTGGCTGCAGTTATTAGCAGTCAGCATCCGAAGGGTAGTTTTGACATCTCGAACCTAATAAGCCGCGCTGCACTCAGGAGCCTGTCGGGTTTTTTTATTTTGTTTTGTTTTGTTTTTTTTCCACCCAGAGATGCTTTGACAGGAGAGTAGAGTCCCCGTTTGACATTTCTGTCATCTCAACTAAAGAGCGAGATTACGGTAAATTGGATTAAGTGAAAATCTTCCTCTCAGATGTTTGTGGTTTGGGCTGATTTATAGATAGATGTCATTTGAATGTCGTTCTGCATCTTAAAAGCATCTGCTTGATGGTTGCTCTAACACTTATTACTGGAAATAGGCAGTATTTGGAGGAAAATCTTGAGCAGAAAGTAGGCTGCCCGTGACAACTTTACCTCTAGCGTGGGGCACAAAGTCTGCACGATGCTGTTCTCACTTTTTCCCAACCGTTTAGTGCCAAAGTGCATAACTGGGTGCTTTTTTTTTTTTTTCATTTGGGCTTCTTCACTTGAACCAGTGTTACCTTCTGCTGGGAGTTGCACTGTTTTTCTTTTTCTTTTTTTTTTCTTCTTTTTTTGTTTTTTTATACTATGCTTTTAAAAGGGCAAAGAAGGAGCTTGTTCAGGATTCAAAATCTACATACCTTCTTGCTAGACCAGTGGTTCCCAGTTTGTGGTATGGGTACCACCAGTGGTATATAGTCACCCTGCAAGTGGTACACATTAACAGATTTATTACAATGACTTTATATGATGAACGTTTGCTGGTGGTGCTTAAAGTAGAACTGAGAAATATGCTGGTGGTACATAAGGGTGTATCATTTTAAATGGGTGGCACGCCATCTGTTGGCATTTGAGAACCGTTGTTATTTCAGGCGGAGGGCCACTTACCAAGTTTTGGCAAGCTATCAAGGGCCACATTTCCCTCTCTAGTTCAGGGAAGCAGGAACGGCCCTACGGTCCCAGGCCAGAAGCCTCTTCTAGGTGTGAGGGTAGGGCTGGGGGGCCTGATGCTGGGTCCCACTACTGGCTTCCCCTGGGTCCTACTGCCCCTGGCTCCTGTCATCTTTGACAGGCAGCCAGGAGCAAAATAAATATTAATTTTTAAAAATGTTTTAGGGGTCCCATGGGCTGGATAGAATGGCCTGGTGGGCCATATCTGGGCCATATTTTGCCCACCCCTGTGCTATACCAAGTGCTCTGCCTTGTTAAAGCAATTCTCATTGGCAGAGCTGCAGTGACGTTTGTGCCACTTGTTCTATGGTAGTGTCCTAAATCACTGATTTTTCCATCCATGCAAGAATCCCATCCTTAATGCACACAGTGGAGTAAGTGAGCGAATGGCCTACAGATCAGTGGTTATTCGTATGAGACACTTGGGATGTTTGGCACATCTGGCTGTGGCTGGTCAGCGCTGTTAGGAGAGAACAGATGTTCTGCAGCGGAGGCTTTGCAGAGAAGAGCACACAGTGTTTGGTGCCTTGTTAACCTTGTGTTTGGTGGTGTTGTCTAGAGGCAGGTGTGCTGTGATCATTAATTGCTACTCCAAGGTGTCGTCTTGGGTTTGCCTGTGTGCCTTCAAATTCTGCAAGTTAGTGACATTGCAAGGAAATGTCATCTTGTGGTTAAAATGGATATTAGAAGTTTCAGGTTAGTGTCTCCGCCTTGCCACTTGGACTTGTCAGCAACCTTGTTCCTTAATTTTCAAGTTTCCCTCTTCTTTTTTTCCCCCTGTATGTACCAATGGTAGAACGTGTGAATGTTGAAGTGCTGTGTGTGTTTGTATGGACTGACTCATCAGCACTTCCTCTGGCCAATGAGATAGTGCAGGACTCCTTCCCATGTTCAAGCACACGATTAGCTTACTGTGTAGATAGAAATCCAGGTTCTCAGTTGAATGATCTGATCGGTCTGGGGGCAAGTGCATCTTGCCTCCTGGCTTACAAAGGATAATGGCAACCTGGCTGTATTGTTTTAGGTACAGCTTGGAGTTGGTTGGCAGAGCTGAGATCCTTATGTTCACCATATGGCCTGACGGCAGGTAGAGCGTTTGTGCTTGTGCGAGTGGGGAGATTAACAGGGTTCAGACTCTAAAATGGTAGGAATAAGAACGAATGGACTTGGACAAATACAGTCATTTGATATTTGCCCCTCCTTGCTTACTGGGTAGAAGTGATCTGTAGGCAGCTCCGAACTTTAATTTGTTTTAAGACGGCAGGTTGCTCAAACATCAAAGTACAGAGGCAGGTGAGAGCAGCCCATGCAAAGTCGTCCAGCAAGAGTAAAACTTGGCACTTCCCCTGGAACTGAGAAACGTTCGTCAGCGCATACATTTTATGCTGGCTGACTGGGAGAGCAGTGGCATACAGAAAATGTTTTTGCCTTTCTGCGTTCACATTTCTGAAAGAGCTTGTAACAGTCGTCCTATCTATCTGATCTCCCGATTTTTCTTTTCTTGAGCATACATATGCATTCTGTATGGCTTTTGCTGCTTCGACTGCATAAGAGCTCCTGATGCTGCCTGGAAAACTGCTGATGCCTTGTGAAAGGCTAACATCTTTATGCCCTGCAGGTTTATCTGATGCTATGGGCAAGCTGTTTACAGTTGTTCTTTGTTTGCGCGGGTGTACACTTTTAA
Organism: Gavialis gangeticus; assembly: GCF_001723915.1. Classification (NCBI taxonomy): domain Eukaryota; kingdom Metazoa; phylum Chordata; order Crocodylia; family Gavialidae; genus Gavialis; species Gavialis gangeticus. The sequence goes on from NW_017729001.1 coordinate 27,056,563, forward strand.
CGGTCCTCTGACTGTGATGTCATTGGCAGATAGGTGTGATGTCACAGGAGGGCTGAAACGGATGCAGGTGTTGTCGGCAATGATTAGTAGCGCAGGAATCCTATTGAACGCAACCGTTCTTAAATGACACGTTTAATTTTAATTTCCAGCCAACACTGGAAAACGTTTGATTCAAGCCTGCTTGAATGGAGCCTCGGCTTCAAGATGGGCACGACTCAGCCCGAGCTTCTGAAAGCCCAGCTACCAGGCGCAGGGTCGTTTTTTCAGCTAACAAAGCTGGCAAAATTGCTTCCACCACCAGTCTCTTCTTTTCTTCTATGGTTAAAAAGTTTTTTAGGATTCCTGCACCTCTGTAGATGTCCGGCGTGATATTGAGAAAGACCTGGAGATGGTTGAAGCAGGGCTCAGCCATCAGCTGGAAAGGAAGGACAGGCTTGTGGCTCAAACGAGTCCATCCTTCCTTTCTTGTAAGTCCTGGCTGCAGTTCCTGCCTCTGCTGCAGATGTTCACTGGGAATCTGGGCACGTTGCTTAGGGCCAGATCCTATCACACGTGTTGGACGCCTTAGTGTCTTGTCCCTGTGCTTTGCATGAGTCCCTTAGAAACCTTCAGAGCAAAAAAAGGCAGGTCCTTCTGCTTCTCGTTGCTTTTGGGCTTTGGTCTTTAGGGAGGTGATGGCCTGTTTACTAATGCAGAGGTGTGTGTGAGCATGTCTGATAAGTCTTGAGCAGAGTGGACTCGAATCCTGTTCGATGCCTGCTCAAGTGGAACAGGTCTGGCCCTTGGTTTCTGTCCATCTCGGTTCCGTTTTTGGAATATGAGGACAATGCTTAACTGTTTGAATTTCAGGCTCTCCAGGGGCTGTCTCTTGCTAGGTGTTCCCATGGTGCCGCAGATAGAGTGCTTTATTGGACTATAGTGGGAGTGCGCCAGACCCCACCTTCCAGCAATGTTTCACTTCCACTCCCTGTGAACCGCACAGCAGGGCAGGGTGTGCCACCCCTTGTAGCAACGCTCTGCTTTCCACCTGTTGTATACCCACGTAAGACTGCTTTTTTATTTCCACGAAACCACTCGATCAAGGGCGAGGAATGGAAAGAAATGCAGAAGTGCAGGGTCATGTGCTCTGAAGTGCTCCATAAAACGTGCCAGTGACACATTTTTAAGGAGGAGACGGCGTGAAGCAAGCATTTATGGGGGGGTGTCATGCCGTTTATTCAAACTATTTTTTTTTCCCCCTGGGCGATTACAATTCTGTGTGCAAGATAAAATTGTAAGCCTGCTTTAGTGGTTGATCTTATCCTAGCTAAGTACGCTATTGTTGCATAAGAGCGGTGACCTGAAATCATCTTTCTGTATGAGTTGAAGGGTTTCGTCCCCTTCTTCCCCCTCCCGCCATCCACCCCCTTTGGTACAGTGGCACGCTTGGATTTGTAAAGGTTTTGAAGGTTAGAGAGTTCATTTGGAAACCTGAGTGTCCCTAGTAATTAACCTTTGGAGTGATGTGTCTGAGGCATTGGTAGTGTAAGGGGAGGTGGGTTATTTTTTTGACGGCCACGACACTGCCAGCCCGAGCAGAATTAACCAACAGATTGCCCATGCCTCTTCCGTGGTCCTGCTATTCTGCGGGCAGTATTTAGGACTCGAAATATATTATTCGCCGAAGTTGCACAACAGAGGTGAAGATGGCTAGCAAAAGAGAAAAGGAGTCTGGATGTACTTCTCTCTGAAGGAGGCCTTTTTAGAGAGGATTGGGGTGTTGGACAAATGGCCCAGTCTATCGGAGCAGAAGTGGCGCCACGTTCCTCCTGGCTTAACATTGCGTTTTCGAACCCCAACCAAGCTGGCACAGCTGTGGGTGGGAGGGGGAGGGGGTGATTCATGTCATCAGCTGAAAAATGAGAAACGTCTGCTGGACTCATGATTTTGCCTGACTCTTTTTTTCAAATTTAGGTCCATAAAGTCGTCGGAGACTTAGCTGTTCATGGGTGACTGGTGCCTCGCAAGTTTGGGGGGGCACCAGATCCCCAACGGGGGTGTCCCCCAGCAGCTGATTGCTGAACGAGCAGCGAAACCAGAAGTGCACTTCCAGTTTTGCGGCTGGCACTTCCAGGGGGTGTATGGCTCATCTCAGGGGTGCACATGCACCCCCTATGCGTCACCAATGTTGCTGTTAATCCCATGCCAACATCTGTCACTGTAGTCCATATGTGTGTCCATGGTATTCCTACCTAGTCCTGTTAGTCGTGGGCTGGATGGAGAAAGGATGTCCCACATCCTTGCTTTTACCCCTAATGAGAGAGCAATGCTAGAGGAAACCTCAGGTCTCCCTGGGCCTGGGATGAATTCACTGCTTTTTAAAGAGCAATGCAACATGAGAGCTATAAAACTGTGTCAGGTCCATCAAAGAAGCACAGCTTGTTCTCTCATAAGAGCCTGCCATTGCTTCCAGAATCGGGCCTCCACATCTGGTGCCTCAAAGCAGGCCTGGGGGGCAGAACAAGCCAGCATGACCGATGAAATGACAATGGATGCTATCATAGCACAGCTCAGCGAGCGATGACTCTGGAAGACAGCCTCTTCTGTGGGGGGAGGGCTGCAAGAAGAAAAAATTTGAAGCACCTCATCCTCTTTCATTGGCATGATCTTCTCCAGCGTTGTCCTCCTGCTTCTCTTGCTCTTCTGCAAAGAGAGGATGGAGACTAGCTAATATACGCCACCAGAGAGCAAAGGAAGAGACATATCTAAAATACATATGGAGGGCCATCTCCTCACTGAATCCATGGAGCCGGGCAAGCTTGCCCCAGCTGAGGACAGGGCTCTTGATTTCTGATTTTGGCTTCTTCACTGCAGTGCTGAAACGCTTGCAAACCTAGCTGATGCCCATGCTGAGCACCTTGATAGCAGGTTGACTCGGGGGCAGATCCCGAGAAGTTTCTCCTCTCTCGAGCAGTTTATCTTAACAGAGAAATGGGTTCATGACCTCTGTCCCCAAGGATTAGCTCTGACTCTGCTACCCTCTGCCTACCAAGAAATCTCTGGTAGCCTGTCAAGGTTTATAGCCTGCTTACCCATCAACTCTGGAGTGTGCGGTAGGCAGTAAGTGGGTATGAGCATCTTCAAGTCAAAGGGCTACAGATTGGTGATGCCACAGCTGTTGTCCATGAGGAAGAAAGAGAAAACCCTGAGAGGTGCTGCCTTTCTAACGTGGGTGATTTGAAGCGACGGGAAGCCCGCGGTGATGGATTCCAAGTGCGACACATTCTGTAAATTGGGACTCTCCGGGGAAATTAGCCTGGAGCTTTTGACTTTATTAAATATTCTTCTGTGCTCTCCCTAAGGACCGCTTCTTTTCCTCTGTATGATGTTTCATCTGTATTTGTAATGGCACCTAGATAAAGTGTGACCGTATAGGGCCGATATTTATATTAAGGTTCCATTTAGAAGTAGTTAATAAAAGATTGATGCATGTTATAATCTTCGGGTCTGCAATGTGCTTATGTTATAGAGGGTTATAAGGACACCCCTAGAAGGTGCTATAGATTATTATAAAGTCTAATAGGTCACCTAGAACCATGGCTTATAATGATCGATTTAGCCATTTATTAAAACATCTATTAATGATTTATTACGTCTCCATAAACTATTTGTAAATGGAACTTTAAAGTGCGACCTGATATACGGCAGCTCCATTAGCATCTCGGCTAGTAAAATATATGGCAGCCTCCAAATGCCTATTAGGTTGGCAGAAATACTTTATATCTGAAATGTTCTGTGATGGGTGATTCTGGATGGGTTTTTTTCCAGCCAGCATAAGGACAGCGGGGTTGAAAGGTCCTCTTTCTTTGCTCTTTGAGGTGTTTCCTGTGTTTTTAATAAAAGACCCAGACCTGAACAGACAGTAATATTTACCTCTTTGCTCTGTTGTTTGCTTGGATTTAACTTCTTTCTCTTGGTATCACAGGTTTGCAAAATCCATCGTAACATGGAACGGGGATTGAGTACTTGATAAAATCCACTGCAAAACGGACTGTGCCATCACGTGAAAGTAATGTCTAATGTAGAGGGGGTGAGAGAGGCAGCAAACGCAGTGGAAAGCACCCCGAGTCTGCCCTAGAGCCTGCTGAAAAGTGTCGAAAGGCCTCTCTAAACTTTAGCGAAGCCTTTCTACCCTCTGCTTCCACGTGGGTTTAGGGTCATAGATGGGGTAGGAGAGCATCCTTTTTGGGGGCTGATAATTAAAAGAGCTCCGTGTAATCTCCCAGCAACTGCTGGACGGAAGTCTGGGCATGCGGTCGGACCTTTAATGAAGAGCATTTTAGTTTCGAGAAAATTGCTTCAGTCTCTTCCTGCCGTCGCCCCCCTGCTCTGTCTCATGAAAGGCAAAATCTCTCGCGTCTCTGTGCTGGAGGCTACAGAACGGATTCTGTTTGGAATAGAGGAATTCGACTCAGAAAAGCGACTCTAAGAAAGAAAAATGGTGCAAGTTTTTCCGTGTTTGGTTCACGAGCCAAAAGCCATCCCTGCTTTTTTTCCCACCCCCAGCCTTCTGCCCTGCAAATTAAGGCTGGGATTGGGGAAGCAAGCTGTATTCTTGCGCACCCCCTGCTAATATGGCCAGGTGAGCAATGCTGGGAAAGCATTTTGCTGCTGGCAGGTACTGTGCAGATGATGGTGGTAAGTAAAGATACTCTGACACAGGCCTGGGTGATTGCTTTTGCTGCAGATGCACCAGAAAAGCCTGGGTCGGGTGCCAATCCCCATACCTGCGTTGGTGCTGCAGAATGGAGAGAGAACGATGTATCGGTCAGTAAAGATGCAGGATGGTGTAGTAAGGAGGCACCAAAGACCAAGTTCAGCTGAGCATAAGGCAAGCATCATAAGCCCGGTCCCATACAGAGCAAACTGTTGTTGAAACACTTGTCTCCTTCCTGGGGCTTTTGCCTTGATTTAACACAGTACCAAAGCCCCGTACAAGACTCTTCCTATGGGTCTTTCTCAGCTGGACTTTGCTTGTCTCCTTTTAGGAAGTGCCTTGTCGAGAGACCTGTGCTTGAGCTGGCATTAGAAGTGGGACTGCTAAGTCCTGTCCTGCCACGTGGGATGGAAGGAGCCCCAACTTGTAGTAGTTTACCTGCAGCTGGTTTTAAAATCCAGCTTGATCCAAATGGGCGCAAACCACTCATGAACGCCCCGAAATGGACTCGCACCGGATTTATAACCATTTGGTTTAATTCAGTGACTGCCGATGAAATGCATGTGGGTGGGCAAGGCTGAACAAGAAGCTCAGCTGGGTTGAAATGAGTAACGTGCTAGGAAGCAGATATGTTACATAAGGGAGTGTTGGTTTTGAACAGGTTGGCTTGTAATCTGATCCTAGCAAGTGCTTGCAGCTCCATGCTGTCATGCAGGACGTTGGTTATGCGGTCGAGTTTGAGAACTCGCGTGCTCTCGGGAGAGTTAATGGCGTGCTTTCCCTTGGGAGCCTGAGCAGATAACGCTCCCAAATGTGATCGGGAAGCGGGGACATGGATTGACACGCACAGGATCCACTGAGCACGGCAGTGGTCTTCTGCTGTTGGAGGCTGATGCCAAAACCAAAAGCCTGAGACTTTGGGGAGGTGAGTGAGAAGAGGTGGGAGAATTGAATTGGCACTGAACGAGGAGCTGCTTTCACTCCTCAACCCCAGGACCCACTTGGCACAGGGACACTTGGTGCACCCAGCAATGCTACGGCTTCTGCTCCTAAAAAGAGTAAATACCTGCTTATTTGCTGACGGCCCCAGCTCCCCTTTCTTCAGGGTGAGGTAGGGTCACTGTCAGGCAGCACGTAGATGAGTTGGGGTCACGGACGCCGGCTTCCAGGAAGGATAATACTGCAGAGGTTGAGAGGTGCGTTGTGCTCTGCTTCTCCACGAGCCTGCACTAATCCTCTTTGTTCACACGGGCCTGTTGGCGATGCAGCTTTATGTAATCTATAGCACAGCTGTTCCAAGGGACTCTATAGGAAGAAAGGAGATTACCCAGGTAAAAAATCATCATACCCAGACCTGGGTCTAATAGCCGACGTTTGCATTGGGTAGGCAGGTGTAGGCAGGTGGCGATGCCTGCGGTCGCTCTGTTCAGGTGGTTTCCGTTGCGCTGTATCCAGCCCTCCCAACGCCAGGCGCACGAGCTGCCTTTTGTTTCCCAGGGGGATGTTCTTTGGGACCATTCGGTGCACGTCAGGTGCCTCCTGTTCCTGTGGGCTAAAATAGCAGTGCCATAAGGTGGTAATGTGGGGAGAGCTGTACTTATTCCTTCTGCCCTTGCTAAATGTCAGCCCTGGAGCCTGGCGTGGTGTCTCTCAGCAGAACAGGCCCATCTGTCTTCCTCCTAGTACCTGTAGATGGATACCATAATATTTTTAATGGGGAACTGGGTCACAGAGGCTAAGCAAGTTGCCCCAGCTTCCACAGCGAAGCAGGGGATTGACCTCCCGTGTCTTGAATCTCAGCTTGCTCTGAGCACTGCAGCATCCTTTTCTCCATCCACCTGCCACCGTTCAGATCCACCGAGGGGGTCATCCGTTCCCTGGCACCTTTACTGAGGGCACGTGAGTTGTGGGCATGGGGGAGATGGTTTGCATGCCTGGAAAGCGGGTTGCGTTTCAGAGGGCCTGGCAAACAACCTCAGAGTGCCATGGCATGGAGCCTCGGGTAGGTTTGCAATGAGCATTAAAGCTTGGAATTGAATTGCCAGCCTGTAGAGCTGCCTAGTCCTCTAGCTCGGGGATGGCATGCTCATCAGGCTCCAGGAATGACATGGGGCCAGTCTGCCAGCTGGATGGGGCCCACGGACTAGCTTTGCACGCAGGGCGGGTTTGGTGCATGCACCGCAAGTGTCCTGGACCTGCTCTGTGCTACCTGGCGTGCAGTGAGCAGGGCCAGTCCGGCATGCGGGGCCAGTCTGAGCCCACGGACAGCGCAGCCGGCCAGATCTTGCTCTGACTTTGTATGCACTGCACCTTGTGCCTCCTGGAGCAAGCCAAACAAAAATCGCCCGCTTCCCCGCCAGCTGTCATTTTTGCCCTCTTCAGAGAAGATTGCTGTTTGAAAGCCAGATGGAAGAGCAGCCTCTAATGGAAAACACGCGTCTCCCTGGGAGCTCGTAGCACAGGAGTGAAGAGCTCAGAAAAATCAAGTTTAATGTTTGTGAAATACCCAGGAGAGAACGATACTCCACTAGTAAAGCAGCCTCGCTGGAAACCCTCGGAGCCCTTCTGCGCTGTAGGAATATTTCATTTCGGCAGTCGGCTTGAATGTGCAAGCATGCGTCTTGTTTATTTGATCATCATTTGAACCACAGTTTGGGAGAGAATCATGCCAGCGGGTACTAATTCTGGTTCAGCGAACACGAATGTGCCAATTGAGTCGGAAAGAAAATCATTCTCCTTTTCCTCTCCAGCTATCCTCTTGGCCTCCTGGCTACCACTAGGCCTGCCTCTTTCCAGCTCCCCGAGGAAGGGACATCTGGAGCACGATGCATAATGCGCCATCAAGGACATGCCATCAGAGGGAGCTGCAATTCGTTGTAGAGGGGAATCTGTGCCCTAAAAGCTCTGGAGAGTCGCCATCCATCTGTTGTGAAGCTGGAGACTACACGGACGCGGAGAGAGAGAAAGAAGAGCCCGCGCTCCCATTTGTCCCTTTTTCCTGGCACTTGCCCAAGTAGGAAAAAAGGAAGTGAATAAGATACAGCTCCGTATGAAACAAGCTGCAGAACTGAGTAGTAAAGGTTGCCTTTCTTATTGACTTCAGGAGTTTTGGGCCCAGTCGATTGAATTGAGCAGGGAACGAAATGCTCATTGGAGAAATCCAGAGGAAGAGCGGAAGCAGAAGTCCGGTAGCAAAGAAGATTATTCTCCGCTGAGTTGTCTGTGCGCTTGGAGGAATTTAAAGGGTTCGTTCTTATAGGGACCCCAGATCAGTTTAATGCAAAACGCTTAACTGCAGGTTTTTAACTGGCACAAAGCAAGGCAGAACAAACCCCTCTGAACCAACCAGGCGTGTTGCCTTCCTGGCTGTTGTGACACGTTAGGATTGCTGGCCAGCTGTTGCCAGATGCCTTCAGTATTTCCATTGGGTCCTAACGAGCTGCACGCCTCTGCTTCCTGGGAGCAACCGAGTAGCAGTGCCTTCCCAGCGCTGGAAGTACGTCTCCTGGAAAGTCGCTAACCCGTGTGCGCGTGCGCACCAAGGAGCAAGCGTTTCTTCTCGGCTGGCTCTCCTGGAAGGGGGTATGGCATGTTTCTGTCCTGTGGGGCATAATTAAGCCACTTGCCTTTTAACTGCTCGCTCTTTTATTAAGTTAACATGTTTTAACAAGGTCATGGCTCGGCTGGTAAGCTTTTTTTCCAAAGGGACTTTCCTGCTTGCTCCTCCTTGTAGGAAATCAGCATTCGTCCTGATTTGCCTTCAAGGCCTAAGTCAAGGCTGCATGCTCCAGTGGAGTTTCTTGATTGCTTCATCCATAAAGTGCCTTCAGATGCGTCGAACACTATAATCAGCGGTGTCTCATAAGCAACTGTTGTGCAGATCATAAATATCGGAGCCGTGCCATGCACTGCCTCCTCAGCCATGGGCGGTGCTTTTAGTTTAGTCTCATTTCATTTTTATTAAATGATGCAGGCAGTAGAGTTTCCTTTGCCTCCGTTGAGAGCCTTTCCTGCTGTTGGACAGCTTTCCAATGGAGAGTTTTCCCCAGATGCTGTTTTGTTTGCTCCCTTTTGCTTTCTAGCGTTGCCCATCCCAAGCATAAGTAACAACTGAGAGTCGGACCCCCTAAAACGCGCTTAGTTTAAAAGGAAGGGGTGTTAAAAGATGTTTTGGTGGGTTTTTTATTTTGCCTTCTGGTTTTTGAGCCTCTTAGGATTTATATTTATTTCAAGTGTCTGCAGAAAGGAAGGCTAGTAACTTTATTTAAAAAAACAACCATGATGCCAGGAGATGGGGCTTTTAGCAGCAAATATCAGGTATTGTAAGAACTGTGATCATGTTGCAAGGGTTGGCAACCCGGTGCTTCCTTCTGCTCGGGTAGGAAAAGTCAGTCAGTCTCTTGGTTCATTTCACTCCTTCCTCCATCGACACTTATTGTTGCCAACTCTTGTATTTTTTTTTTTTTTTTTAATTCTGTGGTCTTCTAAATCCCCAGCTTCCAGAGTCAGGTGATATGGTGAGAATCTGAATTTTAAAAAACTCCATTATTATGATGTTAATAGCAATTTATTACTATTTTAAAGCCAATCTCGTGGGGGCGCCTGATGCAGGTTTTGCAGTTAGCTGTCCTGAGCATGGCATGGAAACATCTGAGCACTCTGTTGTGGAAGCCTCTCTGCCCCGTACGAAGAACGAGGGGCACTCGACCTGCAGGTATGGTCCAAGGGAGGTGATGGTTCAGGACTTTGGCCTAACTTAGCCGGGAAGCTCCCTCATAAGGTGCTGGGCTGCTTCTGTTGGGTACCAGGTGCCCTGGTCCCACCTGAAGAAGAGCCTGGTTAGTGAAAGCAGAAGGAACAAGCCTGAGTGGCAGTACAGGGTACTTAAGCTGGGCTGCACACGCAACGACAGTGCTTTCCTTTTTAAAGCATTTGCACGCACCCTGTAGCCAGGAGTAAATGCATGTGGATTCCCATGGATCCTAAAAACCAGAGAGCTTCCAGGTGCTGTGCTTAACAAGCAAGTTGCTAAATAGGTGCATAGAAGGAGGTAATGCATCCATCCCCCCCAAGCATCCTGGTTCACTGAGCAGCGCCCCAGGCTGTTGAGTGTGTCGGTACCAAAGCGTACAGAAAGGTTTTGGTGCCTTTAGCGAGACTTTGATTTTTGTCTAGCAGCTATTACTTACTTCAGCAAGGAAGGCTGAACATAGCCAATTAATGGCTTTGGCAGCTCAGACCTACCTGTCTCTCTGCTGTGAACTAACGAGCAGCTCCTTCCACGAGGCTATCAGCCAGCTTAAATTTCTTCTGAGAGTCATTGGAAGAGGAAGAATGAAAGAAGAAGAAATGCGCAAATCAGACGAGACGGACAGTCTTGTTCTTAACCAAGGCTAAAATGCAGTCAACCTGCTAAACGGGGGCCGCCACGAAAAAACACATTTCAGATGCTGTGGCCCTTTTTTCCCTAATAACCTGAGAGCATTAAGCCGCAATTTAATGATACAGCCTTATGATCTCAGAAGCACTTCATGATATCTGATTCCGTGGGTTCCTTAATGCGCTGGGCCATTTAATTTATTTGCACGTTTCCAATGTCTGCTCTTCAAGGCAATTTGGCTTCTTTGCAAATATCACCTGATGAGAGGCATTAACTTGCACAGTTTATCACCAGAGTTCAGCTTTTATGTTTGGAGTCAAGGCTTTTCAAAAATCCTTTTGTAAAGGTTTTGTTCCCAAATCATTACAGAGTCGCGAAGCAAAAAGAATAATTTAGAGCGCGGAGCTGCTTTGTGTTCTTTGAAACGGAGCAAGCATGTTACTAAACAGTTTCATCTTTTATAATCTGCCTCGGAAACCTTATCTTAGGAGATCCCAGAATGTAGTTCACGGCTTTATTTGGGATGTAAATAATCACGGGTGTCAGTCACGAGCTGGCTAATTTGTTCAACAAAGGAATTGGAAGGAGATGTCTCCCTTGGCTTCCATGGCAGGCCCAAGACATCAGAGACCTGCTTTCATCAACAGTATGAATTCAAGTGTTTGAAAATGAAATGAGTGACGTGTTTTGTGAAGAAGCCTTACAGGTACTTAAAATCCAAGAGAGAGTACAAAAGCAGCATTTATCCTAACCCACCGCATTATCTATCAGGCAAGTGGATGTGGGTCTGGTCGGCTGGCAGTTAACCTGCGCTTGGGGGGACAGGCTCTGCGGATGATGAAGTCATCGATGCTTGTTGGCAGCAGACAGTGTTGTCCTATTAGCTTGCTATCTGAGCCAAGTATAGTTGGGTTTTGGCTAAATCCGGAGCGACTCCGCTCGGCTACACTTGTGTAACTGAAATGAGACTCAGATCCAAGGTCTTGGACCAAGAGTGTTTTCTTTAGGTTGGGGTACGTGGTGCAGAACAGCACAAGAGTGGATAGTAGATACCAAACGAGGAACTCGAGCACGCGCGTGTACAGAAAATGATCTTCCTTCATGTGGATACGGGAGTCTTTGCTTCCCCTTCTTGGCCATGTTTGGGAAGACAGTTGCCCACCGAGGTGAGATGTTTGCAAAGTTGCAGTCTCCAGCTCCTGGAACAGATGGGGGATGCGCTTCAGCTTTTCTCTTGCTGCATTTATCGTGGGTCTCAAGATTTTTTTTTTTGTTTTTGGAGACAAGGTAGAGAATGGAGATGATTTTGACTGCTCAGTGCCATTTTTAATGGGGAAGTCTTCTACAGGGACTTGTGTAGCTTTGAAAAGGGAAATCTCTTCTGTATGAAGCAGTGAGGGTTGGCCTTTTTGGTAGGCAAAACTAGCCCTGTACCCTTTTCAAGCACCATTAGGATCCTTTTCCCCTGCCCAGTCTGCTGCTCTGCTTTCTGCTCCCTTCCCAATCCATTGTGTGCTGCCTGCCCCCTCCAGTCTGCTGTGCTGCGCACGGGGGCTGTCCATGCCGCTCGTGGTATGCTCCCAGCCGCTTTGGCTTAAAGCATCCAAACTATCGTTCTTTTTCCTGATTGTGATGGAGCCAAATGAAGTGTCTCTCCTTGTTTTGCTTTCTGTGATTGTAATATTTCCTAAGCGTTGAACCTTGAGTCCTTGCCAGGCCTGGGAGTCCTTTGCTCCTGAGGTCAGGTGAGGTCGGGTGCATCCTGTCTCCAGCAAAGTTTATTAATAGATGGGTTGGTTCTTTATAAAGATGAAGTTCTCGTTAAAGCTGGCAGTCGTATGTGCACAGAGACCATCCGAAGGCGCACGTGCGGCTGAAGTCCCGTTTGGAAAGGTTGTGGTGCCTGGATAAGCTCCTGGCCTCTGAATTTTACCCATAATCTGCTTTGAATGCAAGCATCAAACTGAGAAGTTGGAGCGGGGAGTTGCAATGGTAAGGATAGTGTTAACGGACAGTTTCCTTCTTCTAGGACCGAACCTTGATCAGGGCAGCATGTGGATACAGTTGATGGAAAACTGAGGGCAAATCCAAGATGATTGGCTTAATGTAGTGGCTTGGCAGGAGCTTGGTTTCTTTTCTCCATTCCTGGGATAACGCAGTGCGATTTGTTACAGCGGTTGGTGTAAGTCGGGCTCGGTGGAAGAACTCGATTGTTCAGGCTTCGAAAGTGAAAGGCCATGCCTAAAGGGTTGGGTACGGTGCTTGTACGTGCATGATCCCCATTGCTTTCCAGAAAGTCAGAAAGTTAAGGAAGATCGGGGGCGAAAAGCAGCAAACTATTGAGCTTTTCTGTTCTGTTTTCTGGTGTGGCGCTATTGCTTTTGTATTCATCACAGTTGACAAGCAGGTCTTCCTCTTCCCTCTCCCTCCCCGTCCTGTTCTGTGCATTTATTTTGCCTTGTGGGAAATTTGCTTCTTGGCAGAGTCTGCACCAGGCTTATGCATCATTTAATACTTCAAGCCTGGCTTAGGTCCTATTTTGAAGTAAAGTCCTAGCTGTTCCTCTGAAAACGGGGGAGAGGGTCACCTGTCTTTATAAATCTTAAAGTTTTAGTCCTGTTTTTTTTTTTTAAAGGAAACTACACATTGCCCCAGGCAAGCACACTTCTGCAGAGCTGGCTGAAAGCTGGGGGTGGCAGTGCTGTGGGTTTCAGATCACTTCTACTTTGTTTAAATGACAGAATTAGGTGGAATAAATGACAGCAGTCCGTTAGTGATGCTTGGTCTTGAAGCCTGCAAGAAAAGAAAGGCGTTCTCTGCAGACACGGCCCCTGTCGCTGCGCCTGATTCATTCTCGCCCTCGCTTGCTGGTATATGTTTTCTAGGCCTTGGGTTTCCAACGTGAATTTGATTTGCAGGCGGAGTGTTCGACAGAAGCGGTAGAAATGTTTGACGCGTTGGCAAAACCGGAACGATTCTGCTCAACCGTTCTCCAGATCCCATGATTTGACACCTTTCCTGCCCTGGTCTCCTCTCTGCCCCTCCTGCCTTGCCCAGACTTTGGGTTTGATTATTGTCCCGTCCTTTTGTCCTCCTCCCATTTGCCCTCATTCTGTCTTAACACTGGCGTCCTCTTTCTTTTTTCTCTGTAGACATTTCCGTTCTTCTTTGCGGAGCGCCTTCAGCAAGGGATGATATGATCTAATGTTGTTTTCCGTTTCCATCCTATGCATAAAACCCTCCTAGGTTTCAAGAGTGACCCCCGCCTTGATTATAATCCCCCTTTCTTTCACTTTTCTTCCCCCTTCAGGCTCTGTTTTTTTTTTTTGAAGCGTCTATGTTGGGTGCTTAACGTGATGGGTGAGCAGCTCAGGTGTGCGCACTGCTTCCCTATGTCTGTCTCAAAGTGTTTCGGTGAGTTTGCTACGCCAGAGTTGTCCTGGTGCATGGACCAGGTGCGTGAGCTCTCTGATGGGTTTTGTCACGCAAAGGCCCACGTGTAACCCGTGTGGGCTTCACATGGGTAAGGAGTGTCTCTATTAGAAAGCCTCGTGTCTAATTGAATGGGAGGACCCCAAACCACCTGTGGATTCTCCTGCCCTTGTTGAATACAGCTGCATTTAAAAAGCAGGGGCTCTTATTATCTGTGTAAATACAATGCCATATCTGTGCAGCACCAATCTCGGGAGCAAAGGACATCCCCGTTGTCTATGTTTGGGTCCCCAACCTTGCCCAGTTGAAGGGTGCCTAGAGCAGGAGGTGCTCTAGGGACACAGTGGAGCAGCGTGGTACAGCCTCAGGGTTGTTCGTCACTGGAAACGTATCAGAGCGATTAGCCTGGGGTTCTCAAAGGAGCCCGTGTCCATTGGGATTTGGGCACCTACCCTCCAAACCCCTCCTGTCTTAGCATATGAGGATCTCTTCTATCTCCTGCTGCCCCAAATTGCCCAGGGTCATTACTGAGAGTTAGGCTTTGGATCAGCACTGATGTCACGTAGGGGATCTGGCGGATCAGGCGGCATCCCCCCACATTGTGACTTTGAATCCTGGCACAAGTTTAAGGAGCGATACCTGAAGCCCTGGAACACCTTGCAATGTGCCACAGGTAAAACCCTGGGAAAGAGGGGCAGGGAAATAGGCCGTATTCCCAGGGGATCCTAGGAAAAGAACCGTGCCCTGCACTACCCAGGAAGATGGGAACTGTTGCAGGTGCTTTTCCTGGGCGCGTCGCAGCTAAAAACAGGCATGGGTTTAGTGAAACAGGAGCGGATCTGAGGTGCGTCCCGATGCATCTAATACCATATGTTGCCAGGGACGCAGAACTGAACCACAGGGACAGTGTTAGAAAATAGGTTGGAAAGTCCAATGGGAACCTAAAATCCCAGGTTGCAGGTTTTACCAGTGCTGTTTTATTGGTGGAGTTGCTGCCTTTCACCGTGGATCAAAACCGTTTCAGCGTGACACTGTCACGGGGGGAGAATGACCGTGTTCTGGCGGTTGGGGGCGAGGAGCGTGCGAGACCCAGGACGACGGGGTTGTGCCCGAGTGTCATGGGTTTGCTATGTGGCCTTGAACAAATCCTGTTTGTCAGTGTCTTGCAAATATTCGCATTGCTGCCAATATGCGAACCAGATTTCCTTTGGGGAAATAATGAAAATCTGGAGCAGCCCTGTACCGTAAGAAGGCTGAAGAGACTATTGGATTTAATTAAAAAAAAAAAAAAAAAAAAAA
>NW_017729001.1:27071571-27089697 GCF_001723915.1 Gavialis gangeticus
GGATTTAATTAAAAAAAAAAAAAAAAAAAAAAGCAATGGGAAGAAATACTAATAACAAAAGACCTGGCAGCTCATATTTGGCTGCTTGCGGATGTAATCCATGTGCAGGAGGAGACACATGGGAGCTCCCCCTTAGGCTTCGCCAGTAATTTCCCGTTAGTCGCCTTTCTGGATGCTGACTCAGCGCTTTGCTAAGCAATCCTAGAAAAGACTTGCAAGGGCATGATGCATTTACTGCCTCCTTGGGAGGTTTGTTCTCCAGCTCACTACTTTCTGCTAGCTGTGAGCTTGCCAACAGCCAACAAGACGGCGGGGGAACCACTGAACCCAGTGCACTTTCGATTCACCGTTGAGAGAAGAGAATAGAAGTATGCATGAGGGTGCCTTCACAGTTGCGTGGGGCTTCTCATGTCCTGGTTTACCCACCAAGTCGGGTATTATGGTGATGATTCCTGGAGCCAGATCTTAATCTAGAAGTCAAAAGTGGTTTTGCATGAGTTCAGGGAGCAAGATTTGGCTGTTGGCGGCTGTAGCATATTGTGCAGAGTACGCCCTCCTGGCACCCCAGTTTACACCGAAGATGGAAAGATCAAAAAACGCAGCTCGCTCCCTTCTCCCCCTTTCCTTTTTTGTGGCGGCGGGTGCCGAACGGTTTGGTGGCGGAGCTCGGTTTTAATACACGGCCGCCCTTTGGCCCAAGTGCCGTGCCAGGCTCGGTAGATCGTGCTGCCTTGGATCCTTGATCAAGCCGTACCGTATTGATCTGGCCCCTTCCTGTTCACTGGGAGCGAGCACTGATTCCCAGTGTGTTTGCCTCTTACAAGCTACAAATAAAAACACCTTTAGAATAAAACCCACCTACTTATGGCAAAAATAAACCCTTCCTTTACATGCGGCATTGGGCAGCCCCAACCTTCAGCCCTCTGGGTACTGCTATTTAAAATCTCTTCCTATTGAATGTTTATGATGCGTTCTTTCAGGTGTGGATTGATTGCCTCTGACTTTGGTTTTTCCTATGAATACAGCACTAGATTTATGCTTTTTGATTCAGTGGACTTAGTAGCTATGTTACGTACCAATATTTGTACGTAACATCAGTTGCCTTCCAGGAAAATTTCATGCACATATTGAGTAGGCAAATCCATTGTCGTTGCATTAGGAGGCATTTTTGGAAATGGCTCGAAACACATTTCATTGCATCTTAATTCTTTTGCCATGCTCTGGTCCTTAAAAGAAAACATCAGTCATCCCAACCTCTGGTTTTGACCTTGGGCTGTGCGCTGCACTCGTGCCATTACGGGCCGTGGGATGTCTGACTGCCAGCCTTGCTCTCTGCTAGGAAACGCAGCCAGCGTCACGGAGCTGTGGAGTGGGGACTGCAGGTCCTTGTGGGCTGAGTGATCTTGAGATCACTGATCTACAGTCTGACTTCTGGGCAGCAAGTTCTCTTGGCATAGTTCACAGCCACGGGAAAGTGAAACCTGAGGTTGGCAGAGGAAAATAACATGCTTTGTGCACTGTGTGGCTTGCTTGATAAGCTCCCCGTGGGCCAGGAACGGGAGACTGCTCTGGATCTTAGCGTCTCGGTTGTATACCTCTTTTCAACGCGTAATCCAAAAAAAGGGCGGGGAAAAGTTTATTGCAGTAATGCACCCTGGAGCCATCCTATGCGTTACTCCAACCTGTCAGGGGTCACACGACTTTTTCCAATTCTCCGTAGCCAAAAAAACCCCCAGTCCAGCTGTTAGATGGAGACAATACCAAAGAGTTTAGGTTGAGCTGGCACTGTCTTGAATCTTTCCTTGTAAAGCGTCGCATGGTAAGCACCACCTTACAGGTTTTGAACCTTTTTATTTGGTGTCAGTTATTGGGAATGTGCAGTGTTGTGCTCTGCAATGCACATGCATGCTAAATCTACTGAATTAAAAGGTGTATCCATGTAAAACTCTGTGGGGAAGGAGTTAAGATAAAAAGAAAGATGCTGGACTGGGAGAGGGAGCATTAAGAGGCCCTGATGAAGGAGAAGAGAGAGTCTGAGTTATAGCACCATAGGAAGGAAGTGTAATTTAATAAGGTGGAAGAAAAACAGAAGGTTCCTTTTATGCCTTTGTGACACAGGGCTTATAAAGTTTATTTAGAGAGAGGCCAGATGCTGGAAACCAAAATCGCTGCCGTACAACAGGGAATGCCCACCGTATCCACGGATGAAACAAGTGCCACGCATTCGGGGCACACGGCACCCGTTTTATACCAGCCACCTCGTGCTCCTTCCTGACTGCAGCAGGGACATGACTCCAAGTCACCCGCTGTCACTTGAATTGCATTCGCATTTAAAAGAGAGAACTTGATCCAGAGCCTGGTGAAATTGGACGTGAGGGCGATGGCTACCATTTCCAAGGCATACAAGGTACAAAAGGTGCCTGTGCTTGTGGAACGGCCAATACGGTTTTATAGGTTGTAGATATGAGCAGCTATTTAACCAGTAGCGGGGACATAGGCTTGGACACTAATGGGGTAGGAAGAGTCGGAGGGGGGGGTGGTAACCATTAGCTGCACAGCCCCCAGAGGTGAGGGAGGTCTAACAACTATTATTGTGATAGCACCGACTGCCTCCAGCTCCACTACTGCTATCCATGAAGATTGGGACTATCAGTACGGGTGGTCATGATCACTTAATGGAGAGGCCAGAGTGCTAGCACGTGTTAATGAAGAGTAAAAAGGTGAAAATCCTAGAAAACAAGTTAACAGAGCCTAGAGAGAGAGCCTAGGACACCTGCTGTTAGCTATCTAGGTGTCTTCTAACACTCCCCATTATGGATCCAGTCACAGGTGACACATAGCGCATGCCACTCGAAGGAGCGTAGCCTTGTAGTAATTACCCAACCAGTTGTGCATTGCCCGCGTGTAAGACCAAGGCGTTCAAGCTTCAGACAGCCGTGCCAGCTGATCCGTCTGAACCGGTGCAAATGCCCGGATTCAGGAGCCTCTTCAAACCGTTGTTGCCTGATCTGCACGTCGGCAGACACACACCTGTGCTCAATTTTGCTGGTAACTGCCTGTCTGCCTCTGCCTTCTCCTGGTTTGAATCAGAGGCTGTAAATCTATTCATACCGAAAAGCTGTGATGGGTAATGCAGGTCTGAGGATAAAACCGTCTGTGATGGAGAGTCTCTGCTGGGCGAGAGAAATACTTTTCCTGTGAGACGATGTCTGCTCCTGGACAAAATCAGAAGGGCAAGCAGTAACCTAATCATTTGGTTCTGCAGGCTGAGTTGCTAGCTGCCTGCCTGTCACTTTATTTCCATTTATCTTCCGCTGCTGTTGGAAGTGTTCCCCCTTTTTTATTTTAAAAGCTGGGGCCTGGCAAAAAGATGCCATTGTGGTTCGGCAAAGTGCCTGGTCACTGAAGCCTCTCTCTGCTCTCGGCAACGTTTGACGTCCAAAATTTTGACTACCTCCTGCCCCTGGCGGGTTGCTGCTGCTCTGATCTTTGCACAGAGAAGCGACCCATGTGCTCCATTCTGATTCCTATGGAAAAGTAGCTTTAATTGAGCTGGAGCACTGGATGCTGGCGTCGGCAGATACCTATCGAAAGGTCCGCGTGGTCACAGCACTCAGTTGACCTAGTATGGCCCTGTCCTTGGCTTTGTCCAACCTACAGCTCACCTACTGCATGGCTCATTTAAGACTTTCTAAACATGCCTCTAGAGTTTTTATTGCCGGCATGACATTCCTTGCCTTTAGTGAGCATAGCGCTGCTCTTCCACTCGCCGCGTGCCGTTCGATCTTTTTTATGCCCAGCTTTTCAGGAACAGCTTGCAAGGAAAGCATGGTAGTTGTAGACGCCGGTAATGCGAGGCCCGTGTGATGTCCTGCGTTCCTGGCTGGGGAGTGAACCACGAGGGGTGTTTGGGAATGACCTCGAATGCTGCAGTCCCCGGAGCCAGTTGCATTAGCACGATCTGAAAAGCCCCTTGGGGCTATTGCTGGTAGCCTTTGCTGGGGCGCGCAGTCCAGCTGGTGCCAGGTTCTAAAGCCGGTTGCAACTTTTCATCTCGCTGGCAAAAAGTCATCGGGTTGCTTTAATTCAGACAGCTGGGATGGCACCAAACAATCTATGAACCCACCTGTTGAGTCCCCCGGCTTTGCACGAAGCAGTTGGCTTGCTGAAAGCCACTAACGGCTAAGGGTCCCCGCGGTGCCTTTGTGATCGTGTCAACGCTTTGTAGGCTGTGAGCAGAGATGGCTGGACACGGAGCGGATTGGAGGAAGGTACCTCGCGTGTCTCCCGGGGCCTCGGGCATACTGTCGGCTTTAGGGATGGCTGCGTTGCGGTGGTGGGGTGATTTAAAAGCTGCTTGTAGGACAGTACCAGCCCTGCACAAGCGGTGAGGGTAGGAACCATCGGATCAGAAGCACAAGGGGAAGTTAGGTAGTCATAAGGGAACTATATTAAATGAGTGGTACCACTTGAGTGCCTTAAAAAGTCCCCCTTGGTCTGCAGGGGTTTTCCTGTCCCTGCAGGGTGAATTCCATCGAGTAGCGCCGAGTTCCTGTTCGGTGAGCTTGTCGGCCTGTTTGTGGGGCAGAGCTGGGGCCTCCGGGCTCTGGGCACCTCCCTGGGTCAAACCTCCCAGGGGAATGCGTGCATGGGGGTGGAAACCAGCACCCGCCCCCCATCCAACAACTTAATGAGCTGCACTGTGACAAGCGGGCAGGGCAGGGCAGGGGACTCGTGAGTCAGGGCGCTTGGCTCCTCTTTCTGATATCGCTATTGCCTTCTCAGAGTGCAGCGCCCTTCTCCCCAGAGGTGGCTGTGCAGACCGCTGGCTTGCTCCGGGGCTTCTCCAGCACCTGGGAGGAGTTTTGAAGTCCGGCAGGGTTGTCCATTGCAGCGGTCATCTGCAGGAGCGTTCCCCTTACTCCCGTCAGGCGGCCGTTCGTGCACCGCAGCAGGTTCCTCTCGTGTCTCGAGCGTGCATGGGAGGAGGGACCGCAAAGGTTTTTCTCTGCAGCCAGAGCCCATTAGTTATTGTGATTTCATCTGTGCCCGGGGCATCTGGGCAGAATGGTAAGGAAGCCTGGTTCCTCCAGCCTGTGTGCTTGCAGCAGATTAGCAAAGCAGTTGTTAACAGGGGTTGAGCTGTGGTCCCAAGGAAAAAAAAAATGCAGCTTCCTCTTTTTTTCCTCCTCCCCCATGCTCTTTTTTTCGCGCGTGTCAGTGCTGTTTCACTTTGTCACGTTCAGTTGGCCTCCCCGTGCTCTTGACTGTAGCAGTGCCTAAGAAAAGCTTGAAAGAGGCCAAGCTACAGCTAACGGCGCTGTAAGTTTTGTCTTTTCTTCTGTGCCTCTTCCTTTTATCCTGGTGCAGGGGATCCATGCATCTGACAAGCCTTTGCAAGCACCTATGCATGTGTGACTACCCCTAGCTAGAAATTACACACGTGTGTGAGCACGAGCGAGCGAGAGAGAAGATGGTGGTGGGTGGTGGTCAGAGGCAGCATGTGAAGAAATGAGCTGGAGTAACTATATTTGATTGTTTTTTGAACCCAGATGTGCTGCAGGGTTGGGGTTTTTGGTTCTTTTTTTTAACGCATGGGATTTACTTCGGCAGTGGCAGCATCTTCCAAATCCAGGCGGCAGTGGAAACTTATGCTCGATTTATAATGAATCGTTACAAGCGGAGTAATGGTTAATGCCGCTTCAACAGCCGGTCAAAAAGGGCAGCATTCAGACATTAGTTGCTCTGGGTTGAAATCCTGATGGGGCCAAGGTTTAAAATCCTCTCTGAGTAAATGGTTTAAAGTGTCCATAAAAATCAACAACTTGAATAAATCTCTGGTTGGGGTGACAAGGAGCGCGTGGGTACTTTTGGCTGCAAAAGGCCGCAGAACATCCGACACGTTTGTGATGCAGGTGCTTGGCGTGCGGCAGTGTCTTCACTTGGGCTTGGCACCCGGTTTGCCTGTTAGTGCTCGACTATTTTATGGAGCAGCGGGGATGTGTGAAGCACTCGAAGCATCCTTTGGTTTTTAGTCTAGAGCTCCAGTCTTGCACACATGCCTGGGAGAGGTGCTGTGGAGCTGGGGGAACTGTTTTCTTACATAAAGTTCCCCCCCATGGGTGGGCATTTGCAGGATCGGCACTTCAGTCGGATGGACGCAAGCAGTGTGAGAGCGGTCAAAGGAGGACAGGGGAGGAAATGTTTGCAGGGGAGAGGAAGGAGGAGGGGAAAGAGGAGAGAGAGCTGTTGGCAGTAGCAGCTAAAGATGGCATGAAGCTTACTCCGTCTGTAGCACCGAAAGCACTAGGCTTTCAAATGGCTGTAGAGCAGAGGCTGGCCAGCGCACCCGTCTCAAGTGGCCTGTTACAAAATGGTTGCATCTTGCCTGTTCACCGGTGTTGTTTCTAATTAAGTTCGAAGGGACTCAAGGAATCGACTTTTTGTGCCACTTCCCTGGACCTCCCCAGAGCTCTTGGCTTTCCTGGCCCTCATCCTAAATTTTCTTTTCCTTCATTGCATTGCCCCCTGTGAAGGCAGCTGACTGCCTTCTGCGCTCGCTGAAGGCGATAGCAGAGCTCCCTTTCAGTGCCCTTGGAGCAGGGCTGCCCCCCAAGAAGACCTTTCTGCCTCTGAGGGAGGCTTTGTGGCTTTGATCCTGCAAGCAGCACTTTGGTAGAGTCTGCTGGACTCGACAGAGCTGCCTGCAGGTACCTGATCCCAGCCTTAAACAGGCTAATGTTTGAGGCGCTGCAGGTTGCGGCGATTAGAGCCATAGCAATGCCTATCGATAAATCAGCTGGAACAGCATCTGGCTAACCTTTCCTTGGGCTCACATGGGGTAGGAATGTCGTTCCACCTTAAAACCAACCAAGCAGAGCGTGACAAGCAGAAGAAAGTGCATTTGAGAAAAGTTAAGGCGGTCGGGGTTTGGAAACCATCTGCGGCTTGATGTTTTTCGGTTGTCTCGCTGGACTGTGGTTAGCTCAAGTTTTAATCTGCTGCTTTCCTGTTTCCTTGCAGTTGCAGCGTGATGCCTCTGGCTCATACACAATGAAGAGGAGCTTTTGGATTTCCTAGTTCTTCAAGGGGGAAGATTCAGAGGAGACTACCGGCGCATCTGCTGCTTCAACATGTCCGGGTCTACGCAGCCTGTGACCCCGAGCTGGAGGGCCGCGGAGCCGCGCTACCCCACTCACGCCATGTCCTACCCTGTTCAGATTGCTCGGCCACACGCGGTAAGACAGGCTGTTTCCATTTTCACCCTAGCTCCGTCCTGGAGCAGCTTTGCGTGGCCACGTGGTCTGGGGCAGTGATTCAGATTTGTCAGCTTCCGCTGATGCAGGCCGCCGTAGAGAATCAAAGCACACTTCCTTCTCTCATGGGATTTTGTTCTTTCCTCTCATAGTCTCAATTCTTCCCTCCATCTTCTCCATCCCTCCGTGCTCGCTTCCCTCTCTTCCACACCTCCTTCTGCCACCTGTCCCAGCGGCAGCTTGAGGCTCCAGTTGGTTGCTTGTACAAGCTTTGGTGGGTCTCCCTTTTTTCCCAGGGAAAACCAAACTGGTTAAATGCAACAAGAGCTGAGCGTTGGGAGTGGAGGGGAAGTGCGGTTAACCGCGTGCGTGGAGTTGGAGAGCTGTGCCTCCACCCCACTCTGCTTTGGCTTTTTTCGTGCATGCTGAATCAGGTGGCTAGCACCCTTCCCTGGATGCTCCCCAGCAAGCCTGGCCTTTGGTGCCCACATCTGTTGGAGGGCTCGTGTGCTTTCCACAGGGGAGGCAGATGGGCTGCTTTACCCTGCAGTCTGGCAGCCCGACCCCCTCTTTGTAGTGTTTGTCAAGCATGCTGCCTGTTTTAGTTTCAGAGGGGAATTCAAGGGCCCTTTCTCTTTATTTCTGGCTTGTCACTGTTGTCCCTTAGGTGAAAGGTCCTATCTCCCGTTAACCCAAAGAAGCAACTAAAGCAAGAAATGGTAAAAGCATTTAGCCAAAGGTGACTCAGCCCAGAATCAAGCTCTAGAGTAGTGGCTCTCAACCTTTTTAGACTCAAGGCAGCGCCCCTCGGAAAATGCCAGCTCTTAGTTTTCACTTGCTTTTTAATGACAGAAAAATGCTAGAGTGATTTATTTATTTATTTATTTATTTTTTCCTCTTCCCCTGTTGCAAAGAACTAAGAAGGGGCCGCAGCAGGTCCGAATGTTTTTAACTTCTTTGAAATCTCTGAGCTTATCTTATAGTTTCATAGTTGTTCGGGGCTGGAGGGGACCTTACAGATTGTCGCGTCCAGCCCCCCTGCATGTGGGCAGGAAAGACTGCCGGGTTCAAACGATCCCAGCAAGATAGCCGTTGAGATGTTTTTTGAAGATTGCCAGGGAGGATGACTTGTGAATCGTGTTTGCACACCTAGCAGTGCTGACGCTTAGTGGCAGTCCACAGCACCCCTGAAAGGGTCTCGCGGCACCTTGGTTGAGAGTCACTGCTGTAGATGCTTGGACCCGAGATCTCTGCTCAAACCACTGTGCCTTGGCATCAAAGCTCTTGCCGCCCTCCTTTAGCTCCCCAGCAAACTAGAAAGCAGTGCAGGCTGGTTGTATCACATGCAGGAAGACGGGCAGCATTTCTGCAATCAGCCCAGAGTGGCCGGGGTGTGGGGGAGAAGCTGGATTGTGTCCTGAAGAAATAGTTTCCGTGCAAAGCAGTTGCCCTTTTGGATCCGGGTTTGCTGGCAAAGCGGTTCTCCCTTAATCCTGTTATCCACAAGGCAGTGCTTTGCTTGATGTCTGGGAGCCAGCAAGGGTGAAGTTGTCTGAGTGCTGCCTCTCTCTTCTGTGCCAGGTCGCCCACACCCATGCTTGCTCATCCTGGCTGCTTGACTGTTTTTAGACTTAAGCCCTTAACAGGAAAGACTTTCCTTAGTGGACTGGCTTCAGTCGCTGCAAGCTGCTTAAACGAATCTTATTAGGTGCTGGAGCATGGAACATCATCGTAAGGCTGCTCTTCGGAGCCAGCGCCATGGTGTGTTACAGCAAGGTGTGTATGATGAATGTCAGTGCCTCGTCCCACGGATCGCTCCCGAACAGAGACCCCTTTGAACTGCAAAGTCCTTTGTGCCCGTGTTTACAGATCCTGCTCAAAAGCCTGTGTATCCGGGAAACGTCAGCGCGGGCCTGAAATGTCCTTATTAACACACCTGCCCCCCTCCCTGCCAACCCCTGGTTGCACTTCAGTGGAGCTGCCTGGGCAGCCACGTCGGGGTTTGGAAGGCTCTGTGCTAGCCCATGGAGTCGGGTGGGTGAAAGGGCAAGCTTTTGGTTGAATTACCTTGCCTGTACACGTTGCATGGGGCCCCTCGCCTGCCTGCGTTTACTTTGCACAAGGCGGCTTTTCATCCCAGGGAACCAAGAGACCTGTGTTCACCTGGTTCGGTTTTCCTGAGTCTTGCTCCGACAAGTGCGGCGTACGTGCAGTTTCGCAAGCACCCTCTGCCTGTTGGGATCAGGAAGCAAACGGACCTCAACGGGCAAATTCTTTCCGGCTTGCGACACGAGGAAGAAGACGGGCCTGGAGAAGTGGGGAGCGTGAGCCAGCATGTTGGAGAGCCTGATTCCAGCAGCTGTTCCACGCAGGGTTTTGGGAAAAGTGGGGGAGCTCAGGGCTTTTTGGTCTTCCAAGTTCTTGGCGTCACGAGAAGAAAGCAGAAGCGATCTGACCTGCAGTGAGCAGAACCGAACACCAGCGCGGGTGCCTGGGGCCTGCCCTCCTCGCCGGCTGGCAGGAATGCTGCATGCATTTCATCCTGTTCATGTTGTCGGAGTGGTTTTGCTGGCGTTGCTCTTATGTAAATGCTGGGTTTTTTTATTGCCCCATTAAATCTTCCTAAGGTACACAAGCCTTTTAGGTGGTTGGAAGCAGGGTGGGGAAAGGGGGACCTAACTTCAGGCAGCAGAAGTCCAAAAGGGTGGTTTCCTGCTCCATAAAATCAGAGCGATTCTCCCTCCCCACCCCCATGTTATCACACATACGGGGACCCCTGCCCAAGGCCCTGTGCAAGATGCCTGGCCTCCCGTTGAGAGGGTAGAAGGAGCACGGCTGCCTCTGCGGTCTGCTCCTTGTGCTTGGTCTTGCTTGGCCATTTTGCAGATGTCCTCTCTCGGCAGCACTGCCAGCTGTCACTTGGCCATGGCCATGGGGACAGAGCTGAACCCTGGTGGGATGGGTTGGGCGAGGAGATCCGACCGATTTTTGTTCTGAAGTTGATTTGCTGTTTTCATAGGACCCGCGGCATGGGATTTGCTTGCATGTCTCTGCCGGGTCACTCCCGTCATGGGACGCAGTTTGTGCTACTTTGGTAGGAAGCAGCCCAGGAAAGGAGGCGGGAAATTGTTCTGGGGCTTGAAGAAACTTTTCTTCATGAGAATAAACTTGAAAAAATGTATTTGGTTTCATTTGCACCCCCTCTAAGTCGAGGTGGGTGTGATGAAGGGCAGACCAAACTTGGAGAAGGCAGATGGGATGCTTCATTTTACCTTTTTTTTCCCCTTAATGTGAGGATGAGAGCCAGCGAGGAGAAAGGTGATGTATTTCTGAACTAACCACGTGACGTAGTTTTTGCCACGGGGCATAATTAAACTTCTGAAAGGCATTGCAGAAAGTGTTGCCGAAAAAGGTCTAGACTTTTAGACGGCTGACAAGAGTGTCGAGAGCCACGATGCTAAGGAACTTGGAAAAACAAAAAAAAAAGAGTTGGGGGGGCACACCTGCATTTTTTCGAAGGAACGTAAAGGCCTATAACGTCTCCAGCATGTGTACAGCTGTACATATCCTTAATGGAAAGCAGCAAAACCATTTCCAACAGCTGAATTCTACAATGGTGACTGATTTTTTTCTTTCCTTTTTTTTCTTTTGTTTCTAGACTAAACTGAGAGGGAAAGCAATGTTTCTCCATGTTAATCCTTAGCTGGAGCTGCCCAATATTGGGCTGTTTTGTCTGTTCCTGTCTTGCCCAGGCAATGAACAGAGGAATGGCTTATTGAATGTCCTGTGATCTTTAGCTCATGGTGAGCGAGACCATTAGGATGCACCAGAAGGTTAAGCTTAGGACTAAGTTCATGCTCTCTCTAAGGAAACCATATTCTGTTTGATCTGCTTACAGTCTGTATCTGCAGGTTGACTCGGTTCCCTTTTATAGCCTGGATCCATCTTTTCCTTTAAAGCTCCCTTTATGACCTGTGTTCACTGGGGCAAGAAGGGCCTCTCCTAGTACATTATCCAGTTTCCTGCTGTGTCTTCCTTAATGGTCATAATTCTCCCACCTGCGCCCTGATGCGTTGCGACTGTAGGACTGGCACAGGATGGGGGCTCGTGCCTGATGGTGCAAGTCAAGGGGAGTCCAGTAGTTTTGAGACACCAGGTCCCTGGATGCAGCATCTCTTAACTCAAGAGTATCCAGGATGGGGTGCATCAGAAGAAGTGTTATTTTTGACACGTGTGTGTATGTGCACGTGCATGCATGTCTGTGCCCATGCGAATGCAAGAAATCTCACTGCAGAACTGCTGGCTCAGCACATGCTTCCTACATGCTGCTCTGCCAGTGAATCTTGTCCTTTTATCTAGAGGGACCTCTTCTGCTGGGATATCCACATCCCGATGGAAACTGGAGCTAGTTGCATTTAAGCAAGCGCTAAGCTCCAGTGTTTCGAATAGGCAGCTGGATACCATCTCATCTCCTGTGCTGCCCTTCCTGCATGGCGTGTGGGCCCCTAACTATCTCTGCAGAGCTTCCTTGTTATGCTCCATCAAATCTCTCCTTTAAACCTTAGCTTTGCCGCCATGCCTACAAGCAACTGAACGGCGGTTTGGTGCCTGGTGTTTGGATCAGTAGCATCTTGTCTCTCTGTGCTCCTTGATGTGTCTGTTGTCTTACGCTTGGATTATAGGATGTCTGGGATAGCGACTTTCTCTTCCTGTGCTTGTGCAGCATCTGGAGTCCCGGGCTGTGCTGGCACTGCTAGGTATCAGTGTTGTACAAATGGGAAACAATAAAGAGCCTGGTTGGGATCTTGCAGTCCAAAGCAAATTTCCTGTTGACTTTTGTGAATGCAGGATTTTGTCCTTCATTTCCAAGCCTGGCCCTCCAGACAGTCTGTGTCTCCTCCTTGTCCCCAGGTTCATCTTTTGTGCAGCTGGAAATCCACAGCCCCGCCACAGTATTTCCAGCAAATTAGGTCATGAGCTCCTTAATCACATTGTCTCTCTTCAGCCAGTGCCCTCCATATTAAAGGCAGAGATCATCGCATTGCAAAACGATGTCTTGGATGTGGTTCTTGCTGCCAAAGCACAACCCCCTATTAGCAGGCATTCAAAATGGGGGGGTGGGGAAAAGTAATCTCAAATGCTTTAATTTCATCTGTGGATTAATAAAGGCAGCTGTAATGTGCAGTGGTGGTACTGTACAACCAACCCGAATGGAAATGCATGTGTTCCAGCATATGTGTTTCCTCCGTGCTCTTGGCAAGACCGTGAGTACAGTGCACTCTTATTAAGCATTAAGGAGAGACTACGTTTGGATAATCTGCTTTGTAAACTGCCAGTATCATCTTAGAGGGCTTCTGTATTGGATCTCATGAGCTAGATGGAATCAGCCTGGTGAGGACTTGCCCATCCAGGTGGTGCTGTCAGCTGGCATAGCAATGATCTCCCCAGCTGGTTTGAAGATGGTGCCCTTGTATTGGGTTGCATGAATGTGGGGATGCCGGTGGTTCTGCCCAGCATAGCCCCTGCAGCCCTGTCCCAGTGCAGTAATGCAAGGTCCCGACTGTGCCTGGTCATTAAAGATTCGCTGGCATTTTACTCCAAGCTCCCAGCCAAGTTGCATCAAGGGTTTGTCTCGGAGGTGGCAGACGTGCAGCATGCATGCCACAAGTGGCAGGGGCAGCCTCTGGGGGTGGCACACAATGCATAGGGGAAGGAACCGGCAACGCAGCGACAGATAGGGCAGGGAGCAGAAAGCAGAGCAGCAGATTGGGCAGTGAAAGTGGCACTTGGGGAGGGTACAGGGCCACACCTGCCAGAAAAGGCTGGCACTCACTGGTCTGCCTGGACCGCTCCCAGGGATTTTATATTGCAGAATGGCCTTTCCTGAAAGACTTGCAGAGGTGCATAGGGTGTCCATGTGACGGTTTTCTACCCTGTGTCTGGCCACATCATAGAGAGCCACACATCAGCTGCCCCGGGGCTGCAGAAAGCCCTTCACAACAGCTGCAAAAAGCAGAGCAATTCTTAATTCCAGCTGCGTCACGGTGTTGGAGGCTTTTCAAATCCCCTCTGAGGTAGTCTCCTCCAGCTGAGTGCTTTCCATTGTACTGCACCTCACGTTTTATTGGAGTTTAAGGAATGGCTGGGAAATAAAAAACATACCTTGAAACCGAAATGGCAACTTTGATCAATCCGCCAACATGAGCACTCGAATGGTGTCTCTCAAAAAATAGCTTTCAGTCTCTGGTGAAGCATTACCCGAGCCCCAGACGATTCAGCGGTGTTTTATTTCATGTTTGCTCTCTGTAATGTGTCTGGGCTAGCATGAAAGTAAAGGGAAGGGAACGAGAACACCTAATTCCCTGCTTGGGCTTCTGTCTCCTTGCCAGCAGAGGCTTAGCTTGCAGCACTTGCCGTTCACCGTCCATTTGCCCTGCTATGTGGGACTTATCTGAAACGCTGCTGGTTTTGTTTTGGTTTTTTTTTTTTTCCCCTGAGTGGGATCGTGGCTGTTTTCAGTTGCTTCAAAGCCACTAAATCTCCACTTCTTTAAGGGGCCTTGTTGATCTATGGGATGCCTCGCTGAGTTAAAAACCATTGCAACAATTCAGTGAATTCATGCAAAGGGGGAAATGTGCCATCTACGTGGTAATGAGGATCCTCAAATGACCCTGCTAGAGATACGAAGCTGTGCAGTGTTTTTCCTCCTCCTCTTCACGTTTCGCTGCCTTTGGCTCTGTGACAGCCACCATCGATGCTGAGCGGACAGGAGCTGAGCCTTGTGCTGAAGCCAGGAGGCGCAGTGCTTTTTGGCCAGGTCCGGCTTGCATTTCGGATTGCGGTGAAGAAGGTGGTCTCGTGGGCGCTCTTGTTGGGCTGGCTCCAGACAGCAGGTACTTCAAACCACGCGCGTGCACCGTCACGGAGGAAATGGCCTGGTTCACTATATCTCTGAGGGGACATCGCTGGAAAGATTGGCGGCCAGGACTGGCTAAAAGAAGCGCCTCAAAAAGGGAAGGTAGAGATGATTGCTACGGTCTTGGAGGTTTGAAAGCAATCTTGTGACCACAACTGCTTGCTGTAGAAGACGGTTGGGGAGGAGCGTAGCTTTGGGATGGAGCTGTGGGGAGCTGACCGTCTGTGGCACTTGGGTTTCTAAATCACTTGGACACTTCAGCAAAATTTGCCTCTGATCCCTCTGTGCCTCATTTCCCTGGCAGTACTTGGGAAGTAACCTTCCTGTCTCCCCATTTTTTGCTCGGTTTAGGGTGGTAAAGTCTTTGGGGCAGGTGCGGTCCCTTTACTCTTGTGCGCATGATGTTGGGACGGGAAGGATCTCATGCGGGTCTGCTCACGCTGCAGTCATGCAAATGAGAGCCTAATAAAGATAAGTGAGAGGTAGGAGCATAAGATAAAATAGGATCCGAAAATGGGGTGTAATGAAGGTGAGGCGGACATCTCCTTGGAGGGAAGGGGTTTAAAGGAAAAGAGGGAAGGGAAAGAAGTTGCTTAGCAGCCATGGGTCAGAGAGGTGGTTCCTGGTCTGTGCGGCTGTATGACAGGGCCTGCTGGCAAGAGAGGGAGAGGAGGTGGCACTGGCCAAGGCAGAGGTCATGGGGATGATGATATGGGAGGACAGCGGAGGGCTGGAAAATCGGAGCAGAAGATCTGGCCACATTGGACCCAACCAAGTGCATGGAAGAAAGGGGCCCCCAAGCAACCCCTTGGGTGTTGCACTGCAAATACGACTGCGAGCAGCAGGTGCTGATCTTCCGGGGATTGTGTCCGCCGGTTGGCAAACGGGGTGTCGGTTCCTGGAAGAAGGGCCTGGGATGGACGTGGAGGTAGGGGGTGCAGGACGCAGCTCAGCTCCCGATGGAGAAGCCTGGGGCAGGGGCGCCAAAGGAGTGGAGTGAAGCTTTCCCGTTGTGCATCAGCGATCCATCTGGGGCAGGGCCCAGCCGCCCTGCTTTGGCACCGGAGCCTGAGCTGCCCCCGCTGGGCACAGGCTGGTCAGATGACTGTGAAGTCAGGAAAAACGGAGAGCGGCTCCCCCTGGCATTAATTCTTTTCAGTGAATGGCATATTCAGCCCAGCCAGGAAAAAAAACCCGCTGCTGAGAGCCACGCTTGCTGGGGTGGGGGAGAAGTCATTAAGAAGGATGCGGGGCTGTGCAGCTGGTACGTAACGCTGATGGTGCTGGCAGCAGACACGGTCTCAGTGTGGAGATGGCAACAAAAATCAATGCAAGATGAGGCTACGTGTGGTGTGGGCACCTTCCGAAACAAAAGGCCAAGTCAGCAGCCTCCGAGAGATTGATGGCAGGGAGACTGTAGCGGAACAATAAGCCCGTTTGTCTTTGTAAGCACATGTTGCATCCCCATAGACAAGATAAAAATGTATGAATTCAGCTAGGGTTTTATTGCTGACCTTATCTCCAACAGCATATTTGATTATGGAGGAGTTGTTGCAGCTTGTTTTTTGTGGGTTCCCTCCCCCCCAAAATCTGTATCGACCATCTCTCTGGATTTTTAAAAGGATGTGGGCTGAGTTGGACCTGTTTGATCAATAATCTCCTTTTGCTTCTGCCATAATCCATTGCAGGTGTTTTCTCCAGTCCCCCAAAGCAATGAATCATCGCAGAAAAAGGCAGTCGAGTCTGGCTAGGTAGTCGCTCTGCTGCGGGCTTTGCCTTTGTCTCAGCAACAGACTGCCCCTAACTCACAGCAGAAAAACACCCACAGACAGCCATCAGGATCCAGCCCTGATTAATGCGAACCTTACTGGTGATAAAGGCAATCCCCGTCACGTTACAACACGCTGAGTGATTTATTGTTGGAATGAGTCTGAGTTCGCCTGTACTTTTTTGAATTCCCCATTCCCCCTCCACCGCCCTCTCCATTGAAGGGCTGCTGTTTATTCCTTGAACTTGACCTGACTAGTAAATTTTTGGAGAAGGTGTCTCTCTGTGTGATTTCCAGGCATCCAGATGTCTGGCAGCCTGCCACATGCCAGTGTTTTGAAGGAGTAAGGTGCCTGCTGGAGAAATGCCCCAACCACCGTTTCTGTCAGCATTCACCTCTTGGCTATGGTCGGGTAGCGGGGGAAGTTGGAAGCTACCGTCAGTGCGAGGCCTAGGAGCAAGCATGTTTTGAGCCTTGAATTGCAAATATTATTCCGGTGGCTGCGCGAGGAATGCAGATAAGCCCAATGTGCCGACAGAAAGTGCAATCCAAAGAGCTACGCCAACTTCAAGTCACGTTAGCAAAGGAGGGAGAAAAGAATTGAGGAGTCTGTTCCTAGCATCCCCTCCCCAGTACGATGGAGGACGTAACCCCGCAGATGCCCTATACAACATGACATGGTTGTGATCTCGGCGTGTATATGCACCCCGCAGCTAACTTTCTGCTATTGGCAGGTGGTGGGAGAGGGGCAGGTAGGGTGTCAGGTGATGGGCATGGCTGGGGGCAGTTTGGTAGCTTGAGACTGAACCCTGCGTCTGTCCCAGATACTAGCAGTATGTCCACACGGTGCCACCATGAATACTGGCAGCCGGGCTTCTTCTGCAGAGCAAATGTGGAGAAGCAGAAAGAGGCCGGGGCATGACTCTGCAGTGAGCCCGTTCTTTGGGGTTGGCTACTGAACGTGTGCGACCTACTCGGACAGGCCCAGAGCACACAGGTGGTGCGCGCACAGGCTCATCAGAGGAGAAGGCTGTTGGACAATTGGCTGGGGACGCTTGGGATGCAGGAGCCAAGCTCAGGGGCTCTTGCTCTCCGTGGGCTGCGGGCTCATGGCAGCTCTTGAGTTGGTAGGAGGGAAGGCAAAGACAAAAGGGAGGTGGGATTTGTAGGCAAAAGACACTGGGTCAGTGCAAGGCAGGACAGTTGGAGCATCAGTGTGGGGACTTGAGATGCACTGTTAAGGGTGGCCTCCGTGATGTCTGGCAAATCGCATAGTGTCTCCGTGTTTTGGGACCCTGTAAGGGGAGATAATAGGACTGTCTTGGCTCCCCAGGACTTGTGAGGATGCATATAGTCAAGATGGTGAGGCCTGGAGAAGCTTGGGTTGTCCCAGAGAGCCTGGAGCCCAGCATCTTGGCACCTGTCCTGTACTCTGCCCCTTGTCCGTTTGCTCCCTCAGGCAGCCAGTTCATTGCAGTTGCGGCCTCTGTGGGTGCCCAGGCTGGACGTCGAGATGGACATCGACACCGTGGTCCTGCACGTGGGAGACTTGTTGCTCCACTTACCAGACGAGTTGTTTCCTGCCCAGCTCTGTGCGCATCCTGGCAGCATTTATCTGCCTGTAATGGGCAAACTCCTGACTTAGCTGTCCCGGAGGCTTAGACATCTGTCCCCCGCCGGACCCCACCTCCAGCTCTAGGTGCTTCCTTCTGGAGACCAACTCCCATGTTGGCAGGTTGTCCGTGGATTTTTCTCACCCCCTCCAGATCAAGCTTTGGCACGGCTCTGTGCTGCAGGTGGGAGAGGGCACCGGCCTGTACTGCTGGGGGAGCAAAAGTGTAGCCACACCTGGCAGCAGGGCATCCTCTGGGCTTGGAGAAAGCCTGGCCTGATTTCTGGCATTGTTCCCTTTCTCTCCCCGGAGCAGAGGGCAAGCAGCCAGGCTCCTCCAGCTGTGGAGAGGGCAGGGAGAGTGCAGCATGCCAGCAAACACGGGCAATTTAAGACAGAAAGCAGCCCCGGCAGTGAGCGCGCAGCGGCTCGCAGTTCTCAAGTTAGCATGCCGGTTACCCTGAGCGGAGTGGGCTTGTATTTGAGACATTACGGTAGATAGGACTGAAGATAGAAAGCTTTCCAAAATTAAACAGCTTTTTTCTTTCTTTCTGTTCTTGGGGTTCCCCCCCCCC
>NW_017729001.1:27089740-27096434 GCF_001723915.1 Gavialis gangeticus
ATGCAGTCATTGGCTTCATCGACTTTGATGCCTCCAAACTGCTTGGGGCTTTCTGGGGGATTGAATTCGGCCTCCTTTTTAGACAGTTTGATGATTGTGTCTTAAATGAGTTGGCAATGTTCTCAGTTATTTCGGGTCGGAGGAGTTACCGGGGTGGGGAGCGGGAGGGAAGTGCGATTGGCCCCTCTGCATAAAATAACAGCTTGACAGAAGTGAGAACGGTGGTACACCTGGCTGAGCCGGCTCCCCAGCACCTCCCAACAGGGCAAAATAAGAGATTCATAGACATGAAGGTTGGATGGGACCTTGCAAGATCATCGGGTCCAGCCCCCAGATCAGTCCAGCTCCCATCACTGGTGGCAGCTTTGCAAGGGGTTTTGAATAGGCCCAAGCACCTTTCCATGCTGTAGCCCTGAGATGTGCATTTAGATAGGGCCCATTTGAGTTTGGTCCCAAGTTTTTTCAGACCACGAGAAACTCTGCTGTGGGCACACGGTGTAACGACCCGTCCTGGGAACAGCCTGCCGGGCTGCTTTGCTTTGGGTGCAGCGAAAGTCATTGCTTTATGTTAACTGACCCAGTTATAAATTGAGGGGACATGTTTAAACATATGCTCAGCTACAGCTAAGCAGCAAATTCCCCTGTTTGACCAGTTTAAGCCATGGGGCCAGCTAGCCCCAAGCTGTTCTGAGGGGCAACCTCCGTTCCTGGCTCACAAGTGCTTGTGACCCTGCTTCTGGTCTGAGTGTGTCTGCATTAGCAGACCCTTCGCCCTGCAGCTCCATCAGGAGCTGGTGCAGACTTCACTGCCCCCAGTGACATCTGGCTCTGCTCCCATCTCCAGATAGTATTGGTGGCCCAGGAACACCAAGTCTCCAAGCTCTTAGGCAGCAGATTGGATGGGAAGGTGCAGTCTCTGCCGTCTGGGGGGCTGCCTTTGCAATCTCTGCTCCCACGTTCTCTCCGTCCTGTAGAGCCACGTGCACTCCTCTGCGGGTGCTACATGCATCCACTAATATGCATGTAATGTGCACTAATATGCATCTACACTAATACATGTTATTAGTGGAGCAAGCAGGCCTTGCTCACGTGCAGTTAATGGAGCTGTAGAAGTTCAATGGAAGGCCGGACTGTGTGAGCCAAGCTTGCTGAGACGCTTTCAAACGTGGCGTGCGGTTCTGCGCAGGCAGCCTCCTCACCGGGGAGCCATGTGGCTGTCTCCAGGGCCCTGTTTTGTGACCTTGGCTCGCCCACGGAAATACTTTTTTGCTTTGCCCAAAGCTTTGGCAGCCCAAGCCCCTGGAGTTTGAAGACTCCTTGTGTTGAAGGATGACGAGGTCTGCTGTTTCAGCCCTCCTGCCTGGCATAAGTTGGGCACAGTTAGCCAGCTGGAGACGTTTGCAGAGCAGCGCATTTCTGGGCCTGCTTGGCCTCTGCTGCTGCTTGCTTTTCCCATGCATTTCCCTGGCAGTGTTATTGGTTGCCTAGAAAAATCTTCTGCATGGCCCTTTAGCCCAGATGAGAGAGGACATCACAGAGGGGGAAACCCTGGGTGCAATGGGAGGAAGAGAGGTGGAAAAAGGAACCGGTCCTTTTGTCCCTGTTGGTTGTTGGGCAGCTCCCAGTCGCACAGTCCTGGGTGTGTCCCCTTTTGGCTCTATAATGACGAGGCTCTGCTAATCCACTGCTGAGCGGTGGGTGCAGGTCCGCTCTGTCTGTGCAGCTGGGTCCTGTCTGTAGGCTGCCGCAGAAGAGGAAGCCGGGTGAAATGCGAGCGTGTGCATGCTCTGAGGTCGCTGTCAGGGTTTGAAGACAGTGTGCGTGTCAGGTCATGGGTCGCACTCAGCTTAGAAATAGGTCTTCTACCCCACAGGAGCTGGATGAAGCCTTTGCTTTGCATGCACTTTTCTGTTGTCGCTGTCAGTGGACGACTGCCCTGGTTCTGCCCCCAGAAACTCTGTTAGAAGTCGGTGCATCACAGGCTGCTTTTGTCATCCAAGGCAGCACCGCGAGCACCTCATCAGGACTGCGAGTCAGACCTGGAACTCCTCGTCACTGATGGGCTAGATAAAATGTCCAGGCAGACATCTGTTGATGTCCCCAGACCAGCTGTGTCCTGGGTCTCTGTGCGGAGTCAGTACTCAATAGGATACCAAGAGAGGAGCATACCTTGCATTCGGAAATGGTCAAGTGCGGCCCAGAAAATGCACGTGTTCTCCAAGGACCTTGTGATACAGATGGTATAGCGTGAGCAGAGAGCAGCCTCGGGTGAGTTGATTTTTCCCTGGCTTCATGGCTGTCTGAATGCGATTCTTGCTGCCCTGCAGTTATTCTGTGGGAAGCTGCTATTTTATCAGGAGGCGGATAAGATCTCCACATTGGAGTTTCCCAAGTGGCCTTTCTTGGCTTTATTTTGGAAAGATTTGCTCTCCCTCATTCCTTTGTAAAAAGAAAGAAAGAAAGAAAGAAAAGTTTAGTTTCCACCCACAAAGCCGAAAGCCCTTGCCACTGTTTTCCCACGCCGGGTTTTTAACCCCCCAAGACATCAGGTTGCAAAGTTTTGCCAGAGTTTCCAGAAACTGCAGAGGCATCTCAAAGCCATTGTGAAAATAGATCCAGTCCACCTGCAGGAGGGTTTCTTCCAAAACAAAGTGATTCGAGAGTCAGGACAGCTTAGCTCTCGTGTCGGAGAAGGAGAAGACACGCATGCGGGTTGATTTTTCAGCTGAGGCATGGTAGGAAGTGTCCTGTTCGTCACTCCTCTTGCCCCCAGTCTTAGGAGAGCCGGGTTCTTTGTGCACAGTAGCTCCCCGAGCATGGAGACGGCCGTAAGAGCAATTTATTGTCTATGTGGGTGGGGTTGTCTCAGCTGGTGTCACTGGAGAAGGGGTCGGCTGGTGGCTAGGGCACCAGCCAGCAGCTTGGGAGACTGGAATTTGGAAATGGAGACTTTTTACCCATTTTTGGGGAAGTTGCCTACCCTCTCTGTGCCTCAGTTTGCAATAAGGAAGGTGAAGGGTCTGCAGTCTTTGAGGTGTATGAGGGCACATGTTGGCCAACCATGGCCCATGGCAACATGCAGCTCCTGGGCATTTTTAAATGCATATCCTGTTGAAAGAACTGTTGTTAAATGAAAACCTTCTTTCTGTCTTTCTCCATTTGTCTATTGTCTGTTCTCGATTTTTCTTTGCTTTTTGCTTGTTATTTATTCTAAAAGGTCATCTAGCAACTGGTTATTTGAGCTGCGTGTAGGTCTTTGACTCTGGGGCATGCACATCTCCAAAGTTGTGTCCTGCATATCTCGGCTGTGCCAGGACTTTGGTTTGCTGCTAGAAGGTTTAGGATGTCTGACCACCTGCAGCGAGTTCCCTGTAAGCACCTAGGATGTATCTGCAGATTAATTTGGGGTTGGTGTGACAGCAGAACACGTTGAGGCTGGGGCTGTCCCATGGCATCTTCAGTGTGAAGGGGGCTTTGGATAGGAAATTTGGGAGAACTTTGAAACAGTCTTTGGGCAGCTTTTGGTTTTAGTGAAGTCCTTTTTGTGTTTTTTACTGTGTAATTTTGAGTAGTATCAGTGACCAAGTGTGCAGCGAGTTTACACGAGAACACCCTTACTCCTCGCTTATACGACAGGCAGCTTGACACGCCTGTTGGCACGTTGGCCAAAGGGAGCGGAAAGCAAGGCAGGTCATGGAGACTTGGAGGAAGTAACAGAAGCGGGGAAGGGAGGGAATATGGACAAGGAGTGGGGTGGGGAAGAAGGAAATCGCATCTCACAAAGGAAACCATAGGGGAAACATAACGGAGATCCCTGAGCTACCAGCCAACAGACAAGGGAGTTTGCTTTCAAAGAAGGGGAACGGGGATCCCAAGAGAGGAGGACGAGAAAATGAGCTAAAAGTAGAACTGCGGAAAAGAAAGCGAGAGCAACGGAGGAAAGGAGCAGTGGCAAATGAGCCGTAGCCTGGGGGTCGGGGCGTTTTAGTGCTTATGGTCTCCTGCTGCAGGTGGAAAGTGACTGCTGTGAATTTTTTGCTAAATGAGGTGGCCTGCGGTGCTTCTCCCACACGTCTCTGTGTTGGGGGAGCATTGCTGTTGAGTTGGGCCCTTTGCCTGCATTTTGAGGGGGGACAGACGGCCCTCAAACAGTACAGATGGTCCTTAATATAAACGAGCATCTCTTTGCCTCGCAGCACCGGGGAGACGCAGCACTTCCGACAGCGAGGTGCCTCCCGTCCTGTCTTGGATGCCTTCCCAAGCAAACTGAGGCCTCTTCTGATGCACGCTCGTGAACCCCTCGGGCCTGCCGAATGCTTGACTTCGGTGACGTTTTGAGCAGTTAATCCACCTGCGTTCAGATGGGTCTCCTCGTTTAGACAGCAGGAAGCATTACTTACAATGGATGCTGCTGTGGGCCTTCAAGATGTCCACCACTGGCATCTGGACGGTCCTAGCAGCGAGCAGCAGGCCGGTGCGTGCGCGTGTGTTGGGTAGCGTGGCAGTGCAGGCATCAGCCCTTCTCTGGTGAGGTCCCCGTACGGAGGCTGGTTTAGCACTGTACCCTGTTCTTCCATTCACCCCAAATGCACAACGACAGACGTTCTTCCCCGGTCGGGATAGCTGAACCGGCGGGAGACGGCTGACGGCAGTCCTGCCAACGTGCTGATGGCTTAAGGAGTCGGCGTGGGGCGCTTCTAGCATTTACGTGATTGGCCTCTGTCCTTGGGAAGTGGCATCCTCCTCGTTGGGTGCGACGTCCACCTTTTTTTTTGTTGTTGACGCAGAAAAAACGATTGAAAAATGTTGTTGGCCCAAAATCTCGATCTAAATGTCTTTACACAGTCCTAACTTGAAAATGAGCTTCATCCACGTACAAACGTTCAACCGGAAAGTGCTGAAAGCCAGGGCTCTGGGGGATTAACTAGAGCACTTGAGAAGTTTGCCATGAACCGTCTGGTTTGGTTTTTAGGATCTTATCGGGCCCCTCCATCTCCAGCCTCTCTGGGCTTGCGTATAACCCATAGCTGCCCCCATTGCATGGGTTCCCGGCTGTGTTGTGTACTGCATGCAGAGGACTGGAGGTGGGGGTGTGGACTTTGATAGCTCTTGGAGACCTACAAAGGTCAAAATGGGGCAAAATGCAAAAAAAAGGATGGCGCATGCTATCGTGCAGCGGCAGGAAACTACGGACCCTGGTGCCACGGGCTAACATCCCGGTGTGCTATTCCGGGCGCAGCAAGAAATAGTAGCTGATCGGCACCTCTTATTTCCACCCCCATCCCCTTTTGGATATGTGGCTCATCTCAGCTTTTGCAGAGGAGAGGCCAAACTTGGAAAGCAGTCTGTTTTTCTTGGCATCCCTGGGATGAATGCTTCGAATTCTTCCCCTTCCCCCCCTCCACCCTTGGTTTTCCATAAAGTTACTGTGCAAACATGTTAGTTTACCTCTTGACATCCCAAGATGTTGGGCTTTGATATTTCCTGACGTTTTCTTCTAATCTGCAGCCCCAGATGGAAGTGGAGCGTTGCCTTCCATGGCTGCGTGCTTTATTCTTGCTCGTGGGTGTAGGGGTGGGAAGGGAGAGAGCTCAAAAGACATGCACGTGAGTGAGGCACCTACTCTGGTTGCCTTTCCAGGGCTGTCCGTCTGCCTGTCATGCTTTTGAAAATCTGCCTGCCTCAAGGACTTGGCTGGCTCACACAGTAATTGCTTTGCAGACTTTACGATGGCTGCTTAGAAACGTTCTGTGGAAACGGGTTTTTTGGCAAGAAGGTTACCCTTGCAGAAGAATTTTGCTTTCTATAGAAATTGCAACCATTTTGTCCAAAAGTTTAAAAAAAAAAAAAAATTGTTTCATCTAGATGTGCCACCGCAGCACCTCAGAAGAACCTCTTCTCATTCCCTTTTGTTGGCTGGACTACCTGCACTGGGTCTCCTATAATGCACGGTGTGCAGAGACTCCCATGTTGCGTGTCCCCCCTGCCCCACTTCAAATTTGTTACCCCCATTTTACAGGCAGCAAACTGAGGCCTAAAGAGGCAAAGTACCTTGCCGTAGACCAGACAAGAAGGCTGTGGTGGAACTGAGAACCAGGACTGGCTCTTCCAAGTCTGCGGGGTGGCACAGTAACCATGGGCAATCGCCCGTCCCCCTGAATACTGAGCTGTAAGGTGTGCCAGGATGATTGTGTGCTGCTTGGGTAATACAACCAGATTAGCAACTTCTCAATTATGACAGGTAGCGAAAAAGTAGCCCAGATTAGCTCAGAAATTCTTCCCCTTCTAATATTATTATATGACAGTGTCACCACGGCGGTGATGAAATCAGGGTGGATATCATGTGGCATGGTTGAAGGTCTTAGGCAATTATATTATTGGTATTTTTTTTTTTTGGTCTTTTTTTTGGTGGTCAAACTTCTAGCTGTAAATAAATAGCAGTTGAAATGCAGCAGCTGAAATCTTGTGTCGTTTGAATAAGAGTCTTTGTGGCAGGGAGCAGGTGGGCTCCTCGGTTAATTAAATCGGGAACATACAGTACTGTACTCTCCAAGGGTCAGGGAACAAAAAGGAGGGCTACATAATAAGTAGCAAACTGTCCTTTCTACCCCTTTTAACTCCACTCCTGGGAGCTGCATTTAAAGCAACACTGTCAAGATAACCTTCATGGGTGGGTTTTTTCCCCCCATTCTCT
>NW_017729001.1:27101434-27101776 GCF_001723915.1 Gavialis gangeticus
CTTGTTAGCTTTCCTCATCAAGAAAGATGATGTGTGTGTTTTGCTCTCCCTTTCCTATCATACTAGCTAAGAATGCTTTTTTAGATCAGTTTATATATTTGAGACACTGCTGTACATTTCTTTAATTTCCTTCTCACTTTTTCTGCTCCTTGGATTGGACTTGATCAGTATAACCTGGACCGGTTTTGTGCACCTGTGTAATGTATACCAGAAGCTGGAGATGTAACTGCCCGCACATAGTGGGTGGTCTTGGAGCAGTCCGAGCAGGAAACAACCCCGGGAGAAGTTGCAGACAGATGGCACATATCCTAGTGTGACTTATACCAGTGTGGTTTTTACCCC
>NW_017729001.1:27102068-27109013 GCF_001723915.1 Gavialis gangeticus
CCCCCCCCCCCCCCCCCCCCCCCCGAGTAATTCTTCCCTGTATTTGAGTAAGTTGCATTGGTAATGAGCTGCCCTTGGTGTCTGCTCCTTCTGTAGAGCAGGGTGGAGGCACCTGCCGCTGGGATAAATGTGCTGTTCTTCCCAGTTGCTGGCGAGGCAGGCGCCTAGGGCAGATCCAGCAAGAAGGCATGCCTCCGCAGACCCGTAGTTAGTTGTGTTTGTGCGTCCGGGGAAGGGAGGGCAAGAGAAGGAACTGAATAGCCAGCAGGAGGTAGGGAAAGACCTCAGAGCCTTTCACCTGCGAGCTGCTGGTTCAAACAGTGCGCGGATGGGCAGCCTTCCCCGTGCAGCAAGTTCGTGGTCTCGGTTCAGTGTCTGCATGTCTGGGTCACATCCCAGCAAGCCGCCCCCAGTGTCAGGACCCTCATTGGGTCAAGGAGCAAACAAGCCTTGGAAGATAAGTTCCTGTCTCACGCCGGCACCTGATTGAGGTCCATTAGTCACCCAGCACAGGGAAACTTGGGGTGGTATTGCATGGGGGTGCCTGTCTCGGGATTAGGGGGGCAGTCTGGCATCTGATGGCTTTAAATGAAAAGCAGGCATGGTTTGCTGCGAAGTGAATACAAAGGGCATGCAGGTAAGTTCCTACAAGGAGAGATTGAAGGACCTGGACCTCTTCAGCATCTGCAAGAGAAGGCTGAGAGGGGATCTTGTGACCAACTATAAATTCATCATGGGGCAGCAAGGAATAGGAGATGCTCCGTTTACCAGAGCACCCCTCGGGGTAAGTAGAAACTCGATGAAGCGCCCACCTCTCAACACCAGCCTGACAGCTTTTCTTTTCCGTTTTCCACTGCAGGATGTCGGGCTCCTGGAGTATCAGCATCATTCCCGGGACTACAGTTCCCACCTGTCACCTGGATCTATCATGCAGCCGCAGCGGAGGAGGCCTTCCTTACTGTCCGAATTCCAGCCAGGGAATGAAAGGTAAGGAGAGTGTCCTGCCCCGGAGCTCCTTGCCGGGTGTCTGCAAGAGCCCCGGCTCTTTTTAGTTAATCTTCACCCAGTTAATATTTGCTTTGAAGACGGAGAGAGCTCTGTAAAGATCTAAGCGATAT
The DNA here is from genome assembly GCF_001723915.1 of Gavialis gangeticus. Classification (NCBI taxonomy): domain Eukaryota; kingdom Metazoa; phylum Chordata; order Crocodylia; family Gavialidae; genus Gavialis; species Gavialis gangeticus. The sequence continues at coordinate 27,103,187 of NW_017729001.1, forward strand.
TGTTATTAGCTCCATGTGTTCCAGCCAAGGTTATTGTGCTGGATCATGCACTAGTTCTCTTGACCGAGCCCCGTAGAATCCAATCCCCGAACAGCTCCGTGCCAAACATGTGGAAGAAAGAGCCTTGTGTGTCCGAGGCTCTTCTGACTGGTTGCGGCGCACGCCAGTGCCTGCCGGGGGTCACGGGGTCTCTGAGCTATTGCTTTGCATTCCCCCTGTGTGCACGAGCTGGAGGAATCTGCTGACTGTCTGGGCTAGAAAACCATAGGGGTACAGGCTGTGCGCCCCTACCCCTAAGCCCGGTTGTGAGCTCAGCCCCTCCAGTTGCAATGAGTGATTACCAGCCCATCCCTTTCACTTAGCTCTTTCATTAGGTACTGGCTAATTTTAAAATAAAAAACAAACACAACCCCCCTCCTTCCCCCCCCCCCCCTTTTTTTTTTAATAACACTTGCATGAAGCAGTGAGTGGACTTGATCAGCTGGGTTGGTTTTTCATCATGGAAAAATGAATGCAGCATTGTTGGTTTTGGCCTTGAACTCCAAGAAGCCAAAGGAAGGAGTTACAGGAATGAGACTTGCCTCTTTCCATTATTCACCTCGGCTTCCTCTTGCTTTGTCCTCCTTCTCATTTCATTCTCTCTGCCTTGCGCTTGCATCTTTCTTTGGATTGTTTCTCCCTGCCCCCACTCAATTTGCCAGCTTGCCCACTATCACAGGCCCTGATAACCCCCGGGAGAGTCTGACGGGGGTCCTCAAAGCAGCTGAAGGAGGTGCTGGGTGGCCAGATACACTGCAGGGACTAACCATTTTGAGAGGCCAGCACTCTGGTGCTCTGTTTCACTGCACTACACCCCTTGCTCCATTTAACAGTTTCTCTTCTGCATTTGATGAGAAGTGGTTTGGGAAAAAATAGCCTGGAAAGACGGTGTGCATCACAGAACAATAGAATTATGCAAAGCAGACTTTGACTCTTTTATTAACAGGCTGGGTCCACCTAAGAATAAACCTCCCCAAGTCACTTGAGCCCTTAATTGTGGCTAGATGCGAACTAAGTCTCTGCTTCTCCAAAACTGGTCATGATCTCGGGTTCTCAGACTCATCCCTTTGTGAGTGCCGTCAGGTGTAAAGCTACTGTTGCACTACATTTTGGCCAGAAATGGTAAAATCCCCTGTTTCTCTGGCATGACGGGGTCTGCCTGGTGATGAGGCAGAAACAAGTAGCGAGGATTTAGAAACGGAAGGCAGGCACCAAAGTTTTGTGTTCGCTGTCTCCATGACGTGCTCGCTTGCGGTGTGGGTTGAATGCAGGCCCCAGACAATCGTGCAAAGAGGCAGTATAATTTCTGATGACTAATAATCCTTCCTTGTGTCTGGCATTGTTTTGACTTGCTCCGAATTCTCTGTGCTAATTTCTCCAGAGGGTAAGGCATCACAGTTAAGCTAGAAGCCAGCTGACCCAGAGGTGTTCATATGAAACCCCTTGACCTTGGAAGGCAGTGGGCAAACAGCATCCAGATACAAACAGCACTGGACTTTGAGTTTTTCTTAGATGCACTGAGGACGTTACATAAAAAGCAGAGCCAACTCTCTCTCATCTTTTTGCCTTCATCAGCGAACAAGCCTCACAACACCTGATGACTCTGAAAGCCATGTGCCTTATATGCTGTCACATGTCCTGCATGACCTGGGCATTGTGGCATCTTGCTCAGATACATCATGCGCTGGCTATTTTTCTTATTGCCAGCCCCATGAAAGCCAAGGCATTAAACAGCATGCCGTCCAGTCCTGGATGCATTTGCACAACCAAATAGCCGCCGTGGGCCTTCTGACCTCTGGTCTGAGTGTCTGAATTCAAACAGGCTCAAAAACATACCGTAGACCATGTCCGTGTGGTATGTGGTGCCTCAGACATGTAAAAAAATAACCAGAACAACAAATTTGGGGGTCAAAAAAACCTGCGCAAAAATAAAGCGGAGCAGTGCACATAGGAGCAGCTGCTCAAAACTGGAGCCATGCTCCGGCTGCCGACCCAGGCTCCACGCGGCAGGATCGCCACTGCTGCAGCCCCAGGAGGCCCCCAGGGCCTTGAGTAAGGCTGCTGGGGCCAGCCTAGTGCTAGTCCTAGCCTCCCCTACTCCACCCGGGGTAGCCTGCCACGTGCCAAAAGGCGCATGGCACAGGCCTTTCGCAGGGACAACTAGCAGCAGCACAAGGTGTCCCACAGCTGATTGTCCATAGGGAACCAAATGTGGATGTGGCCGTAGGTTGAAAATGCTTTGTCATCACCTGTCTTCCCTGTGATGCTAAAGGAGTTAATCTATTCAAAGGGGGAGCTTGATAACAAGTGATAAAATGCAGGTAAGCCAGCAGCTCTGTGCTCCGGAGGGACCTTGTATCCAGGGTTTGGGGATATTGGATATTGCTGATACTGGGCCAGGCTCTCTTTTTAAGGTATTCAGGCACCGAGAGATGCAGAGAGGAGCCAGGTGAGCTTTCCAAAACCCCCTGGCCCCCCAGTAGCTCTGGCAGTCGATCAGACGGCTGTTTCCAGGGTGCATGCAGAGAAGAAGGAACCGCGGGCTTCTGAAAATACCACTGGGTGCCTCGCTCCATCTTTCGGCACGGAAATACCTTTAAAAATCCAGGGCGTATGTTTTGGACCGCCGTGAAGTTCTCTCAAGGAGACGGTCACAGATGCAACCCTTTGGACACTTGCCCTGAAGTTGTTGCACATGCTGCTCATGAACGCTGCCTGCTTGAAGACTGCCCAGCAGCTGGACTGAGCCGTCCGGCCTTGCCCTGTAGCAGGAGCGGGTCAGGACAGAAGCCTGCCCCTGTCCTGGTTTCCCTCACCCATCGGCAAGCCTGGGTCTGAAGTGGGCGGCGGGGGAGGAAGAAAGGGAAGAGGACGGGCATCTAAGCAGCTGAGTGCCCTTTGGCAGGTTCAAGCAAGGCGCACCTGTTAGCTCTCTGGCTTTGTTTCTGGGTCCTGATGGATGGGTTTTGAACAGAGGCAGCCGGGTCTTGGCACGCGGGCGCTGGGGTGGGGGAGCTAGGCACGGCAAGCACAACCGATGCCTTTGGCTGGGAGAAGGCAAGCACAGAAGCATGCTGCGTTTGCAGGGAAGAGGCTCGTCCCGGAGCATCACAGCAGGAGGTGTGAGGTGCTTGCGTCTGGATTTCTAGCTGTCCCCCGACCCCCCCACAAACGGAGGAGAGAAATATGCTCCACATTCCCCGCAGAGGAGTCTTGAGAAAGGAAGCAGGCTGTCTGGCGTTGGCTGCCGCTGTGTCTGACACTCTTCCAGAGCCGCTTTCTCCCCCGCCCCCTTAAAAAATAAATTTGTTTGTAAGTCTAGTGCAAGTGGAAGGTGCCAGACTGACAGCTCCGGAGACGGAGGGCCTGTGTGCATGTTTGCAGGGCAGATACAGCCCTGGCTGATTTCCTCGCACTGCCTGGCCTGGCACGCTTCGCCCCGGTCCAGCCGGGAGCGCAGAATTCATTCCCTCGGGCCCATTCGGCCTGGGTCTCTCCGAGGCTGCCAGCCTGCCTGCCAGCGGGGGTGGCACTTGATGCTGTTGACATTGTCCTCCGGGGAGCCGGGCTGACGCAGCTTTTATTTTGTGCAAAGAAAAAATGTGGGCTCTGCGTAGCAGGAGGTTGAGGTTTTATTAGCAGTTCTGCCCTGAGCATCTACATCGCTTTGGACAAGTCCCCTAAGCAGCCTGCGCTTCATTTCCTCTTTTTGTAAATACTGGTGATGATAATACTGCCCTCCACGGGCAGATAGTGAGGCCTAATCCACCAGAGTTTGTCAGTCCCATTGAAAGACCTTGGGTTGGCACAGGGGCATAGGATGGCACACTGGTGCTTATGGGAGTGCTGTAATTGAGGGCAAGGCAACGGCTCTCTCCATCCTGCCTATTATTGTATTGTTGTCACTGTGATGCACTTCAGGGACTTGGCGAAAGGAGAAATAAGCTGTGAAGCATTTTGCCACGTGGATGCTGGCTCAAATCCGGCTTGGGTGCACAGCGATTGGAAATCGGTCAGTGTTTGGCCGTGGTTTGGTGTCCGGGAGAAAGGAGGCTGGCATGAATCCGTCTTCTGGGGGAGAGATATCTACATCAGAAACCAGCACCGTCGCCAGCCTGGGTGATGGTCTTGCCAGGAAGACCAGGCATGGAGCATGTTGTGCCATGCTTGCTAATGGCGGCTGCTTTGGATCAGGGCTTTGGCCCATTCTCAGGAGAGCTGTGGAGGGAATTTGCAGGAGCCGTGACGTTTCTGATGGGATGCCAGAGGATGGAGTGCTGGACATTTATTGCCCAAGTCTAGAGCCAGTGGTACCTGCTCCTCCATGCCACTTAGCTCCTCTTCTGCTGTGGCACGGTGGTTGTCTTCGGTGGCTGCTGGCTGGTGCCTTTTGGGATGCTGCGTCCCTTGCGAGGCGGACAGGAGTCGTTGAGAGGTTTGTCTGATACCCGTGGAATAAAGAAGGGCTTGCAGCTATTGATCTTCCTAAAGGGCAGACAGCGGGCACAGGAGTTGAATGCCTCCAGTTTGACCTCAGCGGGAGTGCTGTGTCCTGTTTGAGCATTGCATGTAAAAAAAACCTGAACTGGAGAGGATCCAGGGGTGAGCAACAAAATGCTCCAGTGTAGGAATGCAAGCCGTGTGAGGAATGGCTGGAAGAGCGAGGGACGCTCAGTCTGGAGAGAAGGAGATTAAGGGGGTGGGGGACGGGACGTGATACATTTTTCAAATATTTGCAAGGCGGCCATAAAGAAGATGGAGGAGAAGGGATCTTCCTTGTCGCAGAGGGCAGAAGAGGCAGTGGGTTTAAATTCCAGCCGAGTGGATTTGGATCAAACCTCGTGGAAATCCTTCCTCCGGGCAAGACCACGAGGGTTGCAGCAAACTGTGTCAAATCGCCTTCATTGCGGGTTTTCCAGGAGGTGGACGGACATCTAATTGGGATGGTTTGAGAACGGCGGGTGCTGGAGTGGTACAAGGTGTGGGGCACGCTGCGGACTGGGGAGAGGACAGGCAGCGCAATGGGAGACGGGGCGGGAAGCAGAAAGCAGAGCAGCAGGTCAGGTGGGGTGCTCAGGGCAAGGAGCAGAAAGCAAAGCAGCAGAACAGGCAAGGGAAGGGGATCGGAGTTGTTCTCAGATGGGATAACGGGGTAATTTGTGACATGCCTGCTCAAAGGTTGGCCCCCCGCTAGATGATTCTTGGTGCCCTTTTCGACCCAGGGACAAGATTGGAGCCGACTTTCCCAGCCTCGCAGGCGCTGGTGGGTAGCGGGTAGCCCCGGCAGTCTGACACGAAACTCTGTCCCGTTAACTTCCACGCCAGCGGGGCTGTGTGGCTGTGGCATCCCAGCTGGCAGCTGCCCCTGCTGCACCAGCAGGGACGGTGGAGAAGGCTCTCGCAATACCCGAGCCATACGGGAGCTGGGTTCGCCGCCGGGCCATTTCTTTGTCTCCGCCCGCTGCCGAGACCTGGCATCTGGATCTGCAGAGGGTGCCACCGAGGAGTCGCAGCCAGTGCCTTCCTTTTGCATAACCGGGGCTGATATCCATTAACAAAGGAGCCTCTCGAGCTTGTTGGAGGCGGGCTTTGAGCTTGCAAATGAATTTGGGGCTGGTAAGGCGCTGTGCTGCGTTTTGTCTTGAAGGATGGATGATTAAAACCTTCTTGACCTTCAACCTTTGGGGCAGACGTTTCATCGCCTTGACGTGCTGCTTTCCCCGATGATTTGTTGATTGCTGTGTCTTTTTTTCCACCCCCCTTGGAAGGGTCCACAGACTTCCCCAGA
>NW_017729001.1:27114013-27114984 GCF_001723915.1 Gavialis gangeticus
GTATGCAGGACAACCCATTCAGCCCCTCATGGCCCCCAGAAGCACCTCCTCCTCAGAGCTTGTTCAGTTGGCTCTGCCAGCTGGCCTTCAGGAGCTAGGAAAAGCATTTGAGGATCTGCTGTTGGTACAAGTCGTACCATGAATACTTGCACAGGAATGTCCTGGCAGGGTGACAGGGCAGAGGGTTTTTTTTTTTTTTTTTAAACATTTTAATCTGCAGGAGAAATGAATATAAGCAGGCCGTGCATAGCATAGCAGGTGTTAACCAAGCCTGCTGAAGTGCATCTGCTGCAAATGAGACATACGGATTATTTTTTTCCTCCGTGGATACATGTGTCTGATTGGTTTAGAGCAAGATACCTACCTTATTAACACACAACCGCTTGGCCGGGTGATCTTGCCTGTCCTTTTTTTTTTGCGTCCTCGGGATGAGGTATTTAGGAGAATTTGCTGGAATCTGTCCGGGCCACGCCGCGAGCCTGGGCTGCCAACCGTGCGCCGTAGCGCCCACGCTACCTCGCCCCCAGCCAGGTGGTGGTTCCTCTGGAGGAAAATGTAGCTGCCAGAACCGGGGGCTGTGTTTTGAACATAATATAGCTCGCTGTTATGCACGGCAAGGTGAATCGCTGTTTTCAAAGCAGGCCACTTCATGAGCCGTATCCTGTTTTTGGAGCTGTTCTGCCGAGCGGCCGTCGCGGTTTTGAAGTGGTTGCCCGGTGCCGATGTGCGGTGTGATATTTCGTATACGTTAACCAGCTGCCGCACTTCCACAGCCATTAGCAGCAGCCCCATGCACTGATAGCATGAGGGAAGGCCTAATTACTGTGTTTATTGCATGCGATTAATCCTCCTGACGGAGGAGCCCGGGGAGTCACGGGAGCTGGAGCCGCAGGGAAAGCCAACGCAATATATGGCCAAAGACATAATGTGAAGTTTTCAATCTTAATCCGTGTTCGGACCAAGCGGCACCA
>NW_017729001.1:27119984-27122389 GCF_001723915.1 Gavialis gangeticus
GGAGGAGCCCGGGGAGTCACGGGAGCTGGAGCCGCAGGGAAAGCCAACGCAATATATGGCCAAAGACATAATGTGAAGTTTTCAATCTTAATCCGTGTTCGGACCAAGTGGCACCAACTGTGCGGGCGTCAACAGGGCGGTCAGCCGGCTTTTATTTACTGCCTTTAATTAAGGCTCCATTTTTAAAGGTGACCCCCTTTCTCAGATGAAGGTGGTGGCAGCCACTTGAATTCCCTCCAGCCGGAGCCCCTCGCAAAGCTTTCCATAACTTAAAGATCTGCTCTGTGGTCACAGTTGGGTTCAAATTAACGTGGGGAAAATTTATGGCTGAGAAGAGCAGCTGGTGACATCTGGATATTGGCTTCCTGCACCCAGCTCTGTTCCTGCAAGCACCGGGGATTCCTGCGGAAACAAGGGCGAGATGAGGGGCTTGGTCCCTTGGATGCTTGGGTCACACAAGGGATAGGCTGTCCTATAGCAAAAAACCCCCCCAAAAGGCAGGGACCTTTTTATTTTTATATTTACAACAAAAAAAACCCCACCCCCGAAAGGCAGGGACCTGCCATTATTCTTCTTTACCCTGGGTTCCCAGAGACTTGAGTCACTGTAAAACGAATGTGGTAGTGTCAGCTTTGTAGTTCGTGTTTTATTTAGCCTTTAAATCTAGCTCACGAGAAAATAAAAAGACCGTTTTGAGAAGTCTTCTTCTGGAGAACGGCGAGGGCCTTGTATGACTGGTCTCTTGGGGAGAGCAGCATGAGGACAGTTTGCTCGGTCCATCTTAGCTTTCATTGTCCTCGAGCAGTGGGATAAGTCTTTTCAGGATCCAGCTTCAGTGAGGGGCTGGCGCGGCATCATTTTACGAGCAGGAGCATGGCCTGATGGGGTCTGGAATTGCCCTGGTGCCCCTCCAGGCTTCAGGACACGTTGGCCTGTCCAGACGTACTTAAGAAACGATCTAGCTTGGCCCCCGTGTTTTAAGGAGTTGGAGAAGCAGATAGGTGGGGAAAAAAACAGGTTGGGGCCAGTGCATGGTCCAAGGGTGCACACGCGGTACCTGCCCGCTTTTCAAGTTGACCCGTCCCACACACGATGGAAACTCATGAAGCTGTTTGGCAGAAGCTCTCAAATAGTCAAACTTTAAAGCTGGTGCTTTTTGATCTGCATCCACATGTTGGTAGAAGCAAGCTGACGAAAGCCTTACGACGAGGCAGGACTTCTTGGAGGCGGCCTTACAAAGATGCTGACATGGTAGCCCAGCCGGAGGCACTGCAGCTCAACTCCCCGGGGATTTGGGATCTTTGGGGCCCAAGCTGGGTTTGCCATTCTGCACGGGCATGGGTCGGCATCTCTCTTCTCCGTGGAGACCTGATTGCGAGGCCTCCCCGTGCTACGAGGTGTTGCTTATAAGACCGACACGGCCCCATCTGCCCTGCGTCGTCCTTGCTGCTTTGTGCTTGACCTTGGTACGCTCCATTAAGTTCTTCCTCTCCCTGGGTTTAACCGAGGGTTTCTTTTGGCCAGCCCCTCTTCTGTGTCGCATTGGCACGCTTGCCTTGGCGGATGCTAATTTTGTTCCTGCCATCCCTCCGCTGTTTCCTCCTTGACTTCCGACGTGGGTCTTGACTGCCGAGCAACTTCAGCGCTTGCAGATTGTTGAACGCTGGAAATTTCATCCTTTTGGTATAAAGTCTTTCCATTTAATGCCAAGTAACTTTTAAGCCATTTGCTTTCAAAAGCGTTTAAACGTCCCAACACGCAACCCAGCTCCAGCTTTTGGGGGGTAGAGGGTGGAGATCGCGATTCTGGGAGAAACCTGGGTCAGGGATAAGTGTGCTGCGGTTGTCATTTTAAACCGCTCCAGCTCTCTTCTGCAGAAAGCCTTGCTGACTTGGAGCGTGCGTCTGTTATGACTTTCAGATGTACAATTAAAAGAGAAACTGCTGAGGTTAACAGGTTCAAAACATTATCTGCTTTGGAAATGAGGCATCCTTTATACAGTCGTCATTCATTACTGTGCTGCCAGTGGGCACTTTTGCACAGTGCTCGCTCCTGCGTCACTGAAAAGGATGCTTTTCCCACCGTACCAGGGCTACACATTCAGTGTAAATTAATATTATCCCCCTAGCAGCCTTAGGAAACCAGTCCGGGCTGCTGGTGTTCTCCATGCTCCGCTTGTGCTGCTTGTCTTCAGGGTCCTTTGAAGTAGGGGATACAGTAGAGAGTTGATTATGTGCAAGGGTTTGTATTAACAAAACAGTTGGCCCACAGCTGGGTTTTGCTTGCCATTGAGACAACTGCATGGTTTTTTATTTTTTTTTACTAGTGCCTTGAGATTTTTAAAACACTACGCTGTGCCATGCATTTATTTCTTGTGGTCTTTTCATATTTGCTATCTCGTACGC
>NW_017729001.1:27127389-27147510 GCF_001723915.1 Gavialis gangeticus
TTGCTTGCCATTGAGACAACTGCATGGTTTTTTATTTTTTTTTACTAGTGCCTTGAGATTTTTAAAACACTACGCTGTGCCATGCATTTATTTCTTGTGGTCTTTTCATATTTGCTATCTTGTACGCTAATTAAAGTATTGTTTTCAGCACTTCATCCTGCGCTGTTTAATTATCTGGAAAAAATTGGTTCTCTGTCATGGTGGCGACACTAATTGTTCTGGATAATCGAGGCTCGGCTGTACATTGGAACTCGCACCGCTCTTGCTTGAGGGTGACCCGTAGCGCTTTTTCATGAAGGCCAAGCTGACAACAGGCCGGGAGCCGGAGGCGTGTGTTTTGCGGACAGATCCCGAGCCTCCGCTATTGCCAGGAAAGTGGTGAAAACAGTTCTTAACGCATGCACTCGCATTGGAGATCTTGGCCTCGCACTGCCCTTGCCTGAAGGCACTTGAAGACCACGGGTGGAGTTGATTTTCTAGAGCCAAGTTGTGCCCTTCTGGGTGACATTCAGGGTGGTTGTAGTTAAGGCAGTAACTTAATTTTTCCTTTCTTTTCCACCTTTCTACATCTCTGCCCCCTTTCTGGGGATGGGGCTTGGCGCGGCTTGGCTAATGAAGTAAACGAGGACATTATGTTGTGATCTTCTCCATCCTTGGCTGCTCCCTGTATTTGTCTCTCTCGAGGCTGCTCAGCCCACACCTAAGATCCTGTCTCCCTGGGGCAGTGCTTTGCAACCTGTGCTCCATGGGCCCTTGGGGGTCCCCAGACTACGTCTAAGGGGCCCGCAAAAAATGCCTACGATCAATCAAAAGCACGCGAATACCCACACTTACCATTCAGAGGGGTCCGCACCTCCATTCAAAATTTCCAGTGGGGTCCCCAAATGGAAAAAAAGGGGTGTAAATCACTGCCCTGGGGAAAGGCTCTTTCCTCTCCCTTTATATCCAGCTAATGAACCACCACGAATGAGACGTTTCCCTCCATGACTCCACAGAACCCACTTAAACCTTTCAGACGGGCCTTTCTGGCCTTCTGCAAAGGATGCCGGTTTTGAACGGCCACGAGGGTGCCAGAAAGTAGTATCTGCAAGAGGGAAACACTCTTGTTACCTGTTTGGATTGCAAGGGGAGCTGCAGATGCTTAGTACTTAGCATGAAATTGTGGTGGTGCATATCCTAATCATTGTCTTGAGCCTGAGCTTGAAGAATAAATCCCCTTGATGAATTAGTTGGCAGTGTGGTTTTGCAGACATGCCGAATCACTTGCATGCAATGAAGCATGGGTCTAATCTAGAGTCATGTGCTGGACTCAGCTCAGACCTACCATTCCTCACTTGGGAATGAACCATAGATGGCTCGAGTGACCTTAGGGGACAAGCATCAACGTTGCGGCTTTGCCTAACCTAGTCCCTTGGCACATTTTGTACTGCTGGTTTTTCCATATATGTTTGCAGAAGAGTTACAGGTGAGCAATAATTTGCCCTCATTCCTGATTAACCACTGGTATTTATTTCAGTTCAGGGACTGGAGCGTAATTGCATGCAAAATTCTAACCACTCTTTCCTTTCGGCAAAAAATAAAAGAAATTTCTGGCACGAGGCGTGCAGGTGGCGATAGGGCGATGCTGGCTGAAACAGAAGGCTGCAAAACGTTTTTCTTGCTGGACTTGTTTGAATTCTGGTAGCAATGTTAGGGCCGCAGACAAGTGCATCGTCAAGATCTCGCTGCAGGTGTGGATGTGAAGAGAGCAGGGCGTGAAGGCTTTTCATTTGATTTCCAGCTAAGAAGGGCTGCCTGGATTGTATTGCTTCAAGTCATCTCCGGGGCTGTTGGAAATGCCTAAGGATGAACTTAATAGGCATTCCCACGGATGTGGAAATGGAAATAAAACAGCACCCTATAATGTAATTGCTGCTTGGCCCTGAATGGCCCTGAATCACTGTCGGAAACTCTGTTCTTAAAACTTTATATTTTTTTAAAATATATTTTCTTAATGTAAGGAACAAGGCTGAATTTTGGTTTGTGCTGCTTTTTAGCGCTCCTAAGGCTTCAGGACAGTCCCCTTGCAATTAGCAGCTTCTTGGTAATGTAGCCTTTAAAAAAATCAGAACGTACGTGTGTGTGTGTGTGTGTGTGTGTGTGTGTGTGTGTGTGTTAATGGCCTGTCTGCACCAGAGGGCGTTGGGTTATTTGAACGCCCTCCCTGCTCAACAGTTCCTCCTCATAATTCGGTTTGACGAGGGAGCATAAAATGCTGAAGTGCAACTGCGGGCAGGCTGGATTTGCACGGGCGCTGCTCTTGGGGAAACCCAACAGGAAACTTGAGCGGCGCTGCAGGTTATTTCAAGGCTTGCTAGAGGAACAGCTCTGAATCCTCCTGTTGTTTGCCTGCGAAGGGCTTTGGCGTCAAAGGAAGGAGCTGTCCTTGTCCTGCTCTGAAAGGTGGCAGTGTAGACGGTGCTTTCTCCTTCCCCTTTGCAGATTTTGTTGGCTACTTGAGTCTCAAAGACAAGCGCTCTTCAGTTTAGGACTGATCTGCCTCGGAGAGAGACCGAGAGCGCACAAACCACATGCTTTTCCTTTTTGGCTATAAGCCACCGGTCGGTTTTCCAAGTCTGCATGAATGGTACCTGGGCCAATTTTATGGCCGGCACCGGGGTTACCGTCTAGAGCAATGAGGTCTGCAGCAACTCGTGTGACTTGTGCTAGTGCCCAACAAAGAAAGCCCCCGGCTTTGTTCCTGGAATCGCGGTTTGCAGGGCTGGAAGGTAACTGGGGGGGAAACCCAACCTGTGAACTGAGTGCGTCTAGCTTAGAAACCTGTGTGCACTAATTTTCAGAGCAGACCGACACTTAAAGATCACGTTGCCTGTGTGGGGCTGTTTTCGTGACACCTACTCTCTAATCTCTCTCAGCCTGGTCGAAAGTCACTGGAAAGACCTATGTTGACTTCAGTGGACTTTGGTGAGGGGATAGCAAAAACCAATGCAGATGGGGTAGATTATATTTGTGTGCATGGCTGCCGTGCGGGGGTCTAGCCCGCTCGTTCCTGGGCCCCTGCCATGTGTGCTCCAGGCTCGCCCACCACCCCTGCCGCCCGCTGCCTCAGTGCCTGTTCAGTGGCTTCATGTCTTGAGCTATCGTGTTAGAAAAAGGCATTTCCCAAGCCCTGGATCTGTCAATTTTGTGATAAAACTGCACGTCTCTCTGACACATTAAAAATATCACGTCCCCATTCTCTGCTCCTGTTGCAAAGTCGATCCCTGGACATAAGATTGTTTTTGTAGCACCCCTTTGCAATTTCTGCTGGAGAGTTTTGATGTGGGGGGCGTGAAAAAGCTGGGAACATGCTTTGAAATTTGTTAAGAAAAAAAGAAAGACGAAAAATACATCTTAAAAAAATTAGGTGGCAACAGTGGAATATGCTGCTTTTTTTCCCCACACGTGAGAGTGCCTAAGGTAGTTTTTAATTAATAAATCAAGCATGGTAAATAGAAATAGAGCTATTTGAACTTGGCTGGCTGGTCATTTGTGACCCCGGCACACTGGATAGTGGAGGCGCCGGCGGCTGCTGTTAAGGATGCCACTTGAATAGCATGGCTGTTCCCACGTAAAGGCTGCAGGGAAGAAGGGATGTTCCCCGTGTCTACAGCATTACTTCACATTAAGCCACAGCCAGGGGCCAATGACCGCTGTCTGCGTGCTTCCTCGCCCCTATGGGGGAGGCCCTCGTGCACGTTCACACAGATTCCAGCGAGGTAGGGAAGTGTCGATATGCTCATTTTGCAGATGGCCAATTGAGGCCATCTGCAAAACCGGCTGATTTTGATGCAGGGTGTTATGCAACATAGCATTTCCTGAGCTGGGAGATGAACTCGCTGCACTTAAGCCCGTGGATTTGCTGCTGGTTAACGAGCAGGGCCTGCACTTCATCTCCGTAAGACCCAGGACCTGCTCAGGCCATTCAGTTCAGTGAGCACGCAACGTTGGTGCCAATATCTGGAGTTTTTCTCGCTGGTACAAAGAAAGCTTTTAACCGCAATTACGCATGCCGCAATATTATGCCGTCGCTTGTCTGTGCCGCACAGTTCCTGCCCCGGGACTCTGCGTCCTTGATTCCTACCATTTCAGTCTCCTTTCACAAAAGCCTGTTTTGGTAGCATTACGTTCTACTTTTGAGCAGAAACGGCCTGGGTGGCCTCAGTCTGTGCTGGGCGCTGCAACTCTTGAATGCACCAGAAAGTACGTGTTTCAGCTGACCTGCTGAGAGACGTGGCTCGTTACCTCCGTGAAGGGTGTGAAGTTGTCTTACGACTCATGAGGACGATATGAACCATAGATCATATCAAGGACTGTGCCTTCCCCCAGTGGTTTCTACCACTTTAGCCTTTTTCAGTTTTTAGAAGTGCCGGGAGCCTTTTGTTTTCCAGCATGACTGCTTTCGGCTCTAAAACTGCCTCTCTTTCTTTCTCCCCAGGTCTCAGGAATTGCACCTGCGGACAGAGGCCCATTCCTACCTCTCTGACCTAAGCAAGCAGTCAGATATAGAGTACATTGAAACAAAAAGACCACGACTAGACTTGCTGCAAGACCCGCTGATGCGGCACTCGCCTCTCCTCAACCAAAACCAACAAGGAGGGACAGAGGATCTCTCAAAGGTAAAGGGAAGAGCCGCCTGCATCCTTAGGATGGTACCCAGGTGCTGAGTGTGTGCTAGGTGGAGCGCTTGCACTGTATACCTTCTACAGGATGTCTGTGGGGCACGTAGAGGTCTTTAACTCTGCCAGATGCTAGTCGGTGTGGCAGTGATCTGGCTAAGCTGTTGTAAGGAGAGGTTTTCTAGTGTAACAAGTATGCACTCACTGGGCTACCAGACATTCGTGACTAAAGCCATGTGGCGTTCCCATTGCTGTCAGCTGGAACGGGGAAGCCGCGCGCCTCTGAACGAGGTACCGCTTGCTTTTTATTTTGCTGAATTTTTAATTTGCTCCCAGCTGTTTCTTCGAAGCGTTTGAAACGTTTGTTGGTCCGTCAGCAGGCTTATTGCCCTCAGTATGGTTGCACTTCCCCTTCTTTGAACATTTCCAAATCATCTCGACCAAGGTGAGTAAGTTCGTGCATTGAACAGTGGAGAGAGCTGCTCTTTCTGGTCTGACGCAGCAAAGCCTGCCTCCTCTTAACCCTCCTCCAGCAGAGTAACTTGGAAACTGCCATGTCTTCTGATGAAATAAATACGATCTAAAAAAAATCCCCTGATTCAGCCAGCCCGTATTTATTTGCATCTGTTCTGCGTTCCACCCAGCACTCTTGCAAGCCCCTGGGAGATGGGTACGGCTGCACGCAGGATGGGTTGCTGAGTCTACGTTGCCTGTAAAAGAAATGAGACTTGGGCGTCTTCTTGCTCAGCAAGGCTGAGTTTTCACAATCCTCCTAATTGGAGTGGCATTGGTGGGCTGTCAAGTTGGCCTGAGTGAGGAGATGTTTGATTCGTGGGGTGCAAAGCTAGGGGGGAAAAGAGGTGCTAGGGCTGACATCCCACCGTGAACAGACCAGATTCCCTAATGAAGGCTGATACCTGGGGTGGGAGATTTTCTGAGGGTCCGGGTCCTTGCATGAGCAATGCAACCGACTGGGAAGGAATAGAGCAGTGCAACCTTAATTCCAGCCCCGCATGATGGGGTTGTAAGACTCAACACAACACAGACCTGTCCCCTCTGCTCTTTGACAGAATTTTTCCTTGACATGAGATCTGGGCACCTTGGCCTCTTGCGTGCACCAACCCTGCTCGTTTGCTGCTCCACCAAGCAGCCGTGACCAGGCAATAGCATTGCCACCCACGCTTTTCTTTCAGCGCTGTTGGGCTGGAGCCGTGCTTGGAAGCAGCTGTTCAGTGAAGAAGAATATGTTCCATTGGCTGCTGGGTGAGGCATCTCGCTGTGGGTGACGAGAGACATAAATCCCGTGGTGATGAGCTGCAAAGGAGGGAGCCCTCTTTCCAAGCTTCTGCCCATTTCTTGGACAACGTTTTCTTTCTCCACATAAGCTCAGCCAACATTTTTGGTCTGTGTCTCACCAGAAAACCATGTACCCTCCCAGCTGCTGGTTTCTAATAATGAGCAAAATCTGGAATCTGGGCAGAGCTCTTGCCTCCTGGTCTGTGACACGTCCTACAAAATTGCACGCTTTTAAAAGTGTTTGTGTTGCAGATCATGGTGTGCCTGCAGCTGTTTGAAGTGTTGGGGTCTGGACAGAGGAAGAGAGCTGGTGTCTGAAACCAGAAGCAACATTAGGGCAGCTTGATGTCTTCTAGGAAAATGTCCTTTCTGGGGTGCTCAAGAAGTGGAGCTAGTGCTGGCTGTTAGCCCCTTGTGGCAAAGGGCAGATGATCCTCGTTCCTGTTGAAGTGGATGGGAGAGGAGGGCTTCAGGGGCATTGTAGACGACTTCCAAGGATGTGCTAGATGTTTTGCTCCTCGAAGATATGCTGCTTTACCTTTCAGCAGGGATCTCCCGATCCCATTCTAATGCAGAAGTGTTTGGCAGGATTTCTTTGCTCTTGGGGAATATCACACCGACACTTGCTCTGAAGCGAAACGGCGGGAGCGTACTGGCTTTGTGCCCCCAGGTGTGACACGAGTACCTTTCCACGACTGCCCCGTGAGTCTTCTCTCCCTGAGCTGCCAGTGACTTCCTTGCGAGCAGCCAGGAATGTCATCCCCTTGGGAGCCTGTCAGCTTTCCTGTGGAGAGGCGTAACCTTGTGAAACAGCACCTCGTGCCTCTGCCCTTCTCTGGTCTCTAGTTCCCATTTAGCACTATCCTTGCAGGCACTTGGCCTTGACTGTCACGCTGCTCTTTTAGCGACGCGTTAGTTTTTGCACCTCTTCCTCATACCCCACAGTTCTTTCAGGCTTATCTTTAGCGACTTTCTTCCCTGTGTGTTTCATGTCAGAAGCCAGAAGTCTCTGGTGTTGTGCATTTGCCAGCTGTGCAGAAGAAAGACTTTGCATTGATCTGAGCAGAGGAGAACTTTATATGCACTGCTACATCTGCCTCTCTGGGTATGCACATGTAGCATTGCTTTGTGGCTGGAGCACTGGGCTTGGACTTGAGACACGAAGTCTGTTCTTGGTTTTGGTGTTGACTCGGGGTGACCTGGGCTTAGTCAGTCTCTTTCTGTTCTTCAGTCCTCCACCTGTAAAGGTGGGATAATGATCCTGACCTTGTTTGTGAAGTGCTGGGGGCCTGTGAGTGAAAAATGCTCCAGGTGCTAGGTATCATCGCTATAAAAATGCACTGGTCCCTATTAAGATTGTTTCAGAGGTTGTTGGGGTTTACCTGGACAGACTATATCAAACTAATGTTGACACTTGCATTGTCTTCACGAGGAGTTTACAGCTCATCTGCTAGCATAAATTAGTTGCGTGATTTAGTGGTTACAGCACACAATTGGGACTTGCAAGACCGGTCTGTTCCCATCTTGGCCACTGGCTTCCCAAGCATCCTTGAACAAGTCATGTCACCTCTCTGTGTCTCAGTTTTCTCATCTCAGAAGAGGAGATGATGCCCCTCTCTTCTTGGGAGTCTGCTGATGGAAGAATACTCTATAAAAGCTAGCTATTCTTGGACTCTCAGAGTTTTTACTATCTGTCTTCACATGGCCATGATGTACAAGATTGGGAATATGAGAAGAGGGACCATTGCTAGAGCTTGCACTGGGGCTAAGAAATGCGTGTGGAAGAACTAAAGTGTTCAGCCCCACCCAGGTGGCTTTTTTGTGCGTGTGCGTGCATGCATGTTTGCATGCATGAGTGTGAATGCAAGTGTAAAAAGCTTCCCTTAAAACCAGTGGAGGCATCAGAGGAAAATTTGTTAAGGATGTATTGAGGTGACCAGCTTATTTGTCAAGTTTTGTGCTGAACAATGAACTCCTGGAAAACGGGGTTTAATAGTGGAAAGGGTTTCTAATAGCCAGTTATCTGGTCTCCTTCACTGCTGCTCTGCAGGGCATTAAAGGTAACTTTGAGGCAGGGGTTTTCGACCTTCGTTCATTTGTGGACCCCTTTGGAAATTCCAGATGGAGGTGAGGACCCTTTTGAATTGTTAATGTGGGTATTCCCATACTTTTGATCAATCATACTTATCTTTTGCGGACCCCTTAGAGAGAGCTTGCTGCCCCCCCAGGGGTTTGCAGACGGCGGGTTGAAAACGGCTGCTGTTAAGGCATTCAGGAGTCCTGTTTCCTGGATTTTGCTTGTTGTTTTTTCCTATTCATTTTTCCTCCATTGCCCAGTGCCTTGGCAGTGCCCCTCAGAGGCAGGCTTCCCCCCAGCAAATCTTTCCCTTCCTCTTTGAAAGGCAGCTGTTGGGTTAGAAAAGTGCTGGGTGGATAAATGCAAGGTTAGCAACTCCCACAGGCCCAGCTGTCAGTTCAGACCTTAAACCCAGTGACCTCACGCCCATGCTAGGGTGCTGGCCAAGGATTCGGGTGAGGATAATTTTGGGAGCGCTAGTTGAGGCTTGCCCTGCAGAGGGGTTAAGCAGGGCAGGCCTGGATGGTTCCCTGCACTTGCAAGCGCAGCTACTTGGAGGGATCGGGTGGTAAATTATCACTAATGCTTCTGCTCTGTGGTTTTCGGCATGGCTTTGTAATGGGAATGTTCATCTGTTGCTGGGATTAACCTCTCAGAGTTTCCAGTGGGCTGGACTCGCCGTTATTAATGAAACTGGCTGGAACTTGTGTTGACCTTGGCCGTGGTCCCAGTTGGCTAGGAGGTGACTGGCAAAAGCATAATCTCTAATTGAGTAATCCAGCTCCGAGGGGGGTGGGGAGGCAGCAGCGCTTTGAACTCCAGAGGCTGCAGCGCTCAGACAGGATGTGGAGGAGCGCAGCATTCATCGTGCACTGCAGCCTGCAGCCGAGATTGGGAGGAAAAAGGAGGCGACGTCCCGGTGACCTCAGCACATCGGCGAGGCATCCAGGGTGCGGGATAGCCCCTATAAAGCTGGGATCATAAGGCAGCCGCCTTCCCGTGCAGTGCCCTCCGCTGATTGATTGCCCTGGAACCAGAGGGCAAAATGTCTGGATCATAAAGCAAAGCCGATAAGAGCAAGTGTCGCCAGAGTGAAGGCCCGCTCGGAGCCGCAGGGCCGGTGATTTGTCCAAAGTCAAAACCCTGCTCCTTCCCACCACTGATCTTTCTTTTATGCGTTTTATTTAGGCAGCCTGGAGCTTTGCAGTTGGGGGTTTTAATGAAGCTGTTTTCTCTGGTCAGGGAGGATGGGATGACAGTATAATCGGGTGCCTTCTGCACGCTTGCCTCTCCTTCAGAGGAAGGGCGGCGGGTGCGGTCCTCTTAGAGTTGGCAAATAAGCTGGGGCGATGCATGCAGGGAAGACCTGCAGAAATACTTTGGGGAGCGACAGGTGCTGCCGTGCATGGTTCAGGAGCTGCCATCTTTTTGCAAGGGCAGGGCTGTGCCACTGCGATAAGGCAGCGAGTCTCAAATGGGGTGACCTGCGTGTCTGGGATGTGGTGAGCTTGTGGAGGGGCCGGGAAAGCAGGAGGCAAGAGAGAAGACATGCCAGCGGAGGAGAACATGTACAGCCATTCTCCATTTCTTTCCTGTCTCTTGGGTTGGTGCAGAGGTTACCGGTGCTGTGGTAGGAAGTGCTACCTCTTTTATTATCCATACCATGGAAGCGTACAGGAACACAGCAGTATAACCAGCTGCAAAAGGGGACATGGGACCAAAAATGCTTGCAGCTGTGTGGCCAACGACTCGGCCCAGGCGATGGGGAAAAGGATTCCAGTGCTCGGAGCTGGCTTGGTTCGCGCGCTGCCCTATCTTTGGTCCAGCCCCAGGACATCACATCCCTGGCCTCGGCACTGCTTGAGAAAGGGAGTTCCACATACCGAAATGCAGTAAGCATAACACAGGATGCCTCCGATTCAGGACGCCAGGAAAAAAAGGTCAATGGCCCCAGTTCCTTCTCCGCCTCCCTCGCCCTGAGGACACGCTCTAGGAAATGACGCATGGTTTCCTTGATGGTTAATACTTGACGGGCTCTCGGTGTAGTTGGCCACTCATCAGCAAAGAGCGGTATCTGGACCCGGAGTTCAGCAGGTGTAGGCAGAGGGGGGCTGCAGTCTGCTCATGTCCATCCATCTGCCTTGGGCTGTTTGAGTAAAAACCTGCTTCTGAAAATGGTTTGTTAGTTAGGGCGGGGGCGAGGAGAGAGTTTGGGATTAGGACGGAGATGATTCAAAACTATTTCTGGGAAGATGAATAACTTGTTGGCTTTCTCCGTCATTCCAGGCATATTTAACAGCTGAAATGTTTGGATTGCTTGTGTTGTCATACAGCAAATGCTTCTGGATGGCTTTTCCGGTCTCTCTCCCCTTTCTCTCCGAGGATTAACTTTTACTGTCTTCCAAACACGTGTTTTGGTCCAGAGATCTCGGCCACATCCTACGCACAGTGGACATACTCGTGTGTGTATGCTTGGGCGTGCATGTGTGCATGTCTGGCTACATGCGTGTAAACACCTGGTATTTTAAAGGGCGTATCCAGGAAGGCTTGCAGCCCCTGCTGCAAAGCAGGCGTCCCTGGGCAAATGTGGGAGCTTGTCAGCAACATGTGCCATGCAATAAGTTGGGACGGGGAGTCTCTCTATCTGGGCAGTCTCTCCCGTTCAGGGCCTGAGCTGCTCTGCCCTGTTCAGCTGTCTGGACCCAAGTGGGGCCTTGCTCAGGTGATCCCTGGGAAAGGCGGTTTCGTGGGTGGGAGGAAGCGTGAATCTGGCAGCAGGCCTTGCAAGGGAGAAGGTGAAAGGGCAGAAGCTCACGGAGCGGTGGTCCATGGTCAGCAGAACTGGACCACCTCAGATTGCCTTGATGCTCTGCTTACATTTCTGTGGTAGAAGAACAAAACCACGGCTTGGGCATGGCTGCGACTCCTTCCTGGGCTGGGGCAACAGTGATCCAGGCCATGCTCCGGAGAGGCAGAGCAGACAAGTCGGACAGCTCTGGGGTTCGCCCCCCAGCAGGATGAGCAGTGCTTGAGGGTCTTCCCCCGGCTACAAAGTGCCTGCCTTCAGTTAAATTGTCATCCAGAAGACAGCCCTGTCAAGATCACCGTGAGTCCTGCTGCGCGAGGTCCAGGATTGCCAGCATGGTGCAAGCTCCGGCGCAGAGTTTTGATTTCTCCTTTTCTTTCTCCTCATTTGGGGATGATTGACACTGAAAACAACCATTTAAATTACCTTTCAAACTGTAACGGTGGAAAAGGACTGCGTGTTAAGGCCGACTGCTTCTAGGGAGCCAGCCCTGTCATTTATGTAATTGGACCTTTCCCTTGCATTCAATCAATATTACAAGGTTTGTATAGTGTGACATCTCACCTAATCTGCTTGGGGTGGATGCAGATCCCTTCACTTCATACGTGGTGGCCCAGTAATTGGAAGGCTGATCACTAGGCTTTCTGCTTCTGAAAGGAAGCGTCACAAGTTTGAGCGCATCACGGATGTGCGTGTCATATCACACCAGGCAATAACCTCCGAAAAATACCATAAGCACCGTGACTTGGGTGAGAAACATTTGGGGGACAGCCAGGAAGGGGTGCTAGTGGTGCAGCGTTGTTCCCAGTCCACCAGGGAGTGAATCAGTGGACCCAGCGTGGTGCAACGGGGATTTGGCCACGGGGAACAGGTAGTTGTGGTAGATAACAACAGCCAGACACCACACGTGGCATCGTCTTGCGAGAAAAGGGAAGTTGGCCCTTCTTTCCTAGACAAATGACATCAAAGGCAATGACCGTCTACCTCCCCTCCCACAAAGACTCGGACTAGTAGTGGTCTGCACTTCGTACCCATTTCTTGGGTTTCTCTGCGTTGTTAAATGTGGAGCAGTGCAGCAGTTCATCCCCGGGGGCTGCTGTGCTCAGTGGAGGGGGAAGTGGCTGCTACAGGGGTGTGCAGTCAGGGGAGACGGTGAAGCAATGCAAGGTGATGGGGAGTCCTCTTCCTTGCACGTTTTGGGGTAGGGTATGTGCAGGCTGCCACCCTGGCAATCCTGGCACCTCTGCTGAGGAACAAGGCCCACCCAGGCGTTCCCACTGTTCATGCTCCATGTGCTGGACAATGTCCTTTGCTTTCCCCTGGCATGGTGCAGGGTATATACAGGACAGCTCTCGAGACAGATCCCAGAGCTGCCCTAGGTGGGGTAGGAGCCAGCAGGCCAGGCTTGTTTCTGAGTACCAGTCCCACGATCACCAAAGACACCGTAGATGTAGCTATATCGATGGCCGTCTCCTGGACACATTTGTTTGGGGTTCCCTGTTCCTCCTCTTCCCCCACATCTATCGTTTCTATCTTGTTGAGGAACATAAGGCCTTTGGGCTTAGGCTGGGCCATGCCATACATCTGTACAGCCCCTCGCATGCTGCGGGTGCTCCAGAAAACAATGATTCCCCATAGTAATGTCGCTAAATCCATACCCATGAGCATGTCATGTTTGTGCACGTCACGAAAAGAAGCGGTGTGGCATAGGCTGAGCCAGGCTGGATGAATTTTACTTGCTTCCCTGGTGCAAGTGAGTGCTCCTTCTGCCACAGAGACAGGCTGGCAATGGCAGAGTAGATGCTGCAGCCATCAGGGCTAACTTGCAGCGAGGGGATTTGGCAATGGAGGGCCGCTGCTTTCTGCGCCTTTTGGAGGGGAGCTGGAATACGTAGCAGAATACTGTAACATTCCCTGCAAGGTCTTAGTGACTTCAGCTCCTGGCACGTCGGAGGGGTTTGTCCCTTAACTACGCTCCAAGCAGCAATAGCAGAAGAGAGGCTGCCTGTTCCAGAGGCCCTGTTGGAATAATACTCTGAAAACGTCTTTCTTTTTGGACCCAGACCTCCTCTTTTCACGTGGAAGTGGTTCAGGCACGTGTTAGCCAGAGAGCAATAATCCGGGTTTCTTGGGTTGTTCTGCGAGCCAGCGCTTTGCGCAGGGAGAAGTGCAGAGAGAGGAAAACCACAAGCCAATGGCCCCTTCCGTGCAGCCGGACTGCTGGCTGTGTGTGATAGGAGCAGGGAGGGTCGCTTGAGGACAGGCTGCTGACCTTTTTGCTCGCTCGGGCACACTCTGAAGCTCACGCTTGAGTTCTTAGCACTTTTTAGTTTTCCAGGAGAGGGCAGAGCGCGAGAACACCACCGCTCCTCCCTCGGGTTCAAGCTCTGACCCAGCTTGTCCACTTCTGCTCCAGTGAGCATCTCTAGCATCTAATTTACCCCAATGCCAACAGAGGTCAGAATTAGGCCCCTCACTACTCTGCCAGGCCTTTGCAGAGCTCTGCAATGCAGCGGGGCCTGTGCCAAGCGCTTTCATTTCCAGGTGCTGCACTCGTGTGTTCAGCCCACGCCGTGTTTGCTGTCGCGGACCACCTGTGGAACAGGAGCAGCCACCGCTTGTCTTTGTGGAGCTTTCTAAACGATGGAGGAGCAGCCATTTTTGGAAAAGGAGAACATAGAGGTGCCAAGCACCAAATGCGCTCAAACCTGTGGCTGGCCCGAGTGCGAGACTTACCACTAACCCTTCTGCAGCAGGCCCCAGGCCCTCGGGATGGGGATCCTTCTCCTGCCTGCTGGGGCTGCACCTCAGCGCCCCATTTATCTCCCACCGGGGCATGAGCATCAAACAAACCCCTGCAGCAGAAGAGCGTGGCAGGCCGACGGCTGTGCACTAAAGGAAGGCTCCTCCTTCTGCATCTGCTCTTGGTGCTACGAGATGGCGCGGGGTGGTTCTTGGGTTGTGCATCGCGAACCCGACAGCGCAGCAGTTGGGTGCTCAGCTTGTCTCTGCTCTGGCCTAGAGCGCTCTGCGCCTGCAGCAGTTGGTGCCCTGACCGCATCCCTTAAAGGCGGTCTCCTGCTTTGGTGACGGTCTCCTCCCTTGATGACGGTCTCCCGCCATGCAGTTATTGCCCCTTTGAATGCGCACCTGCAGCAGCTTTGTCTGCCGAGTGCTTTGCGCCTTCCAGCCTGCTCCCGCGCTTTCTAGGGTTGCCTTTGAACCAGCTTCCCCGATGGCTGCTCCGACAGGCTGTTCTTTCTTCCCTAGTCCCTTCGCTGACTCTGAGCTTTGATGGGCTCTGCTGCGGGTGTCTCCGAGATGGATGCACCCACTTCGGGATCCTTGAAAAAGGGCTGTTGCATAGCAGCAATCATACTCTTTCTGTACTGGGTGCATGGCTCACTGACAGAACAGGGCACAGGAAGGGAGGGATTGATGGCTTTCATTTCAGATAGTATGTGTGAGAGGGAGTGAGCGTGACAATTGTACACACTTTCACACTCACTCAATCAGATACTACTTACAAATAAATACAGAGCAACATTTTAGGCATGCTATTCATTGCTGCAGGGTTTCAGTCGTTAAAAATACAGATTACAGCAGTGTCCACGAGCATATCTTTGCCTGTGTGTGTGTTGGTGAGTCATGCACACCCTCACCCAGTCAATCAGATACCACTTACCAATAAATAGAAGGCAGCATTTTAGGCAGAATGCTATTCATTGGTGTGGGGTTTCAGTCATTAAAAATGCAGCTTACCGTTGTGTCTATGTGCATATGGTTGCATGTGTGTGAATACACGTGCACACTTACAGTCGTGTTAAACAGTTGGAAAGCTGCAATAAAGAATATGCATGCTTGTAGGCATAAATATATGTACATGCTATGGAACTGGGCTGGTATATATGTCCAGTGTATGTATGCATGAAGACAGTGGTTTCTCAGTTTCTCACTTCCTATGTCCCATGGTATATGGCATGTGAAAATACACTGTCTAACACTCCTGTAAGCTGCATTTTCAAAGGCGCCTTGTAACCATGCAATTCAATGATCCTGCCTTCAGCAGCTGCGCTAAGAATGGCTTTCAGTCTCCAGCAAGCCAAATATTGATTTGAGCCGGCCCAGATGCGCTTTGAGACATCACCAGCGTTCATGAATGCAGCATAATCTCCGATTGGAGTGGTGGAATTTCATCAGAAAAGCCCCAAAAGGGAGGTTGATTATTGCTTTCTTCCAAATGCCTGAATTTTATTAGCTTCAGTCATTCTTGGCAGGGCAGCGGAATGGGATTTTATAGTTAGCAAAGGAAAAGTAAACACCATAATCATTTCATAGCCCTGTGCCTGCCAAACCAAATGGAAATTCCACCCTTCGTGGGAAGTGGCTGCTTTGCTAACTGATAATAACAAATCCATTTGCAAGTTTATTCTTGTTAAAGGATCTGAATTTTTAGCTATTAGTGTCTTTGGCTTGAAAGCAAGGGGGCATTTTAGTTGTTACCGCAGAATAGATGGAGGGACCATTGAGCATGCAAGCCTGCTTTGGCAGTCCTTAGTGGTTTAAGGTGCACTTTCCCCTTTGCCTCTAAGAGTTTTGATCCTAGGGCCGGCTGGCAGCTGTCTGGTTTGTCAGTGCAATCATCGTTGTCATCCGAATAGTCTGAACAGGTGCTGATGTTGGACCTGGGCTGTTCCTGAGGGCTCCTCAAGGTAGCTTGTGCCCTCGCTGCATCCCGAGGAAACCTGTTCGGCAGCAGGAACCGGTGTGGTGAGCAGCACGCGTGAAAGGTTCCCCTGGAGGGTGTACCAGGTTGGCGTGTTTGTCTTGAAAACGGGTGCTGACAGCTGATTTTTAGTAGATCCTGGAGCCTTTTGGTGTGTTGGAGAGGATCTGATTGCCCTTCCAAATGGGGAGCTGCCGTTACCGTATGCAGCCCATTTAAAAGTTCCTGTTCCTCTGTCACGTCTCAGTTGAAAGAAGCTCCCGGTTCCTGGTTGGACTGGTTCTTGGTGGGGTTTCAGCAGGGCAGTCAGAGAGATGGTGCTTGGAAGTGAGCAGTGCTCCACTGTTTCAAGCCATGTGGGTCCCTGGAGTTTTGCCTGGTTCCCCGGTTGTGCACAGGTTTATCCAGGCGTACAAACTTTGCTCGTGTTTGTATCCAAGCTAGCGACCAGGTGACTTCCTCCTGAGCAATGTAATGAAAGCATCCTACGGCGCTTGTGGTGTTACAAGGGGGCAAGGGTTATTGGGGCCTCCCAGTGAAACTCCCCTTTGACTGCGATGGAAGTTGTTAGGTCCCGTGTGTTGAATTGCACAAACACACAGAGCCGTAGACGCGTAGGGCACGAGGGAGTTCCCGCTCTGAACACAGCTGCCTTCCTTGCTGCCGCGCGCTGGGGTCAGGATGCAGGACCCTGGAGACTGCAACAGAAAGCAGGCCGGCTCTTCGAGGAAATGGCTCCGAAGACAGCAAGCGGTCAGGAATGCCCGGGCACGTGTCTGCACAAGTATTGGAACAATAAACCACTGCTCCTGATGGCCACGAGGAGCGCGGCTGGTGGGGACGCTGCATTATGAGGGCCATGTTGTAGTGCTGGGCAGAATGCACACGGCCTGCGTGCGGGGTGAAGTAACACGGGACCTACCAATACTCGTCCAGGGCTCCTGTCTCGGGTCTCATCTGATCCGATTTGCAGGTTCCTCAGCATCCTTGGAACAGGCCCTCTCCATGCAGGCAGGTATAGTGTTAGATAGATGACCCTAAAGATCCCTTCCCACCCAAGGGTCTCCTGCCCCAGAGCGCTGCACCAGGACCGATTGTGCTCTGTGGTGTTTGGGACCACAGCTGTAGCATATGTTGTAATAGGTAAAAAGCAACTGCCAGGGTTGCTGATGGATGCCTTGGAGGAGTGGAAACGAGGCAGACAGCTGCACCGGGTGTGGTCGTGTCCTGTGGTTGTGCCATTGTTTCAAAGAACTCATTGTCTATAATATCGCATGCATGTGTTTTGGGGTGGTGCATCCCATAGCACGTGGCTGGCTTTCCCTTAAACGGGCAATACCAAAATACAGAGGCAGGTTTAAAAACCCTCTTGACTTGTGTTACAGTTGCAGGTTGACGTTGCAGTTTACAGGACGCGCCCCCCCACCCCACCGCTCTGGCTGCTCCTGTCCCTGGGGCCCCCAGGCTCCCTGTCTCTCTCTTGGCTTTTGTCTCCTGCCCCGGGGGGGAAACAAGGGAGCCTGCAACTTTGACTCCGGAGGGACCCAGAGCCCCTGTGCAGCATGGAGGCATGCACACGCGTGCAACAGAGGAGAGAACGGATGCAGAGAAGGGAAGGGATTTTGCCCAAGGCCATCTGGGAAGGTGGCCAAGGTCTCTCCTGAGTTTTGGCCGTCACTGCAGCTACTAGAAAGCAGCGCACGGTTGAACCTGCACACCAAGTTACGCTGGCAATAAGCAGTGCTTCTCAGGTATGTGCACTGAGTTCAGCACTGGTAAGAGGTGCTGGGATAACTGTCCCACTTGTTGACACCCAGGGGACCAGCACAGCCTACATGGCAGCAGCCTGTCTTGGCTTTAGCTTGGAAAGAAATAGCTACGTGAAGGGAGCTTTTGGTCTCCGTGGCCCGTTTAATCCAGTGGTAGTTCTGCTCTTGGCATAACAGTGACTTGGGTCCAAAATGGGGCATCGGTCTGGTCCCACGACTCGGGCCATGTGCGACTACCAGGTGGTGATGGATAACAGTGTGGTTGCTGACGCTGTCAGAACAATCAGTGTCACGGAGCATCCTTTTTCTCAGGGGAGCTGTTTCACACCTAAGCCACTCCTGCCGTGGTACAAATAGCATAACTGGGGCTGTTGGACAGTAGAGAGAGCAGGGGAGCAACGACGCCAGCCTCGGGGAATAGCTTTTATTTGCAGAACTGATTTAAATAGAGCTGTCTTGGTTCGTTCACTTTGCTTCCCTGCGCATCTCTGGCCCCTGCCAGCCAGCTCCCCAGTGTTAGTACAGCGTGCCAGAGCTGCTTAATACCCTGACAGAGCCCCTCTCTGCACCCGTCTTGGCATCCTCGTGGCTCAACTGGCATTTGAGGTGACGCAGCTGAGACCTCGCTGCCTTTGGGGTCTGTGTCTTCTCTCCCTAGCCTAACTGGTGGAATGAAATTTTGCAGTTTCTGAAGAGGCATTTCTGTCTCAAAAGCCATGTGCTCAAGTGCATCTCAAGTGGGATTTCTTTCCCCCAGCCCTGCTTTGAATGGGAGCATTTAGAAATCTCATTTCCTCTCCCTGATAGCCTGGGGCTGAGAAGGGCATTTGATTTTTTTTGTTTTTTGTTTTAAATAAATGAGATTATTAAAAGCTGGACCTGGTGGAATCTTTTTCCCATCCTTTTTATCGGCTTGCTTTGTTGAAGGATGTACTGACATCCTTCTTAAAGGGACTGGAGCTTCCTGTGCCTCGAGGCAGGTCTCTGGCCTGTGATGCTGCAGACTTAGCTCCTAGCAGCTTTCAGACCCAACAGGATTCTTCCTTCTGGCTTTTATTGCACAGGCACGGCATGGCATGGCCCGTGCTTAGGACACAGTGCACTTTGCAGTCATTTCACGTTGCTTTGTAGATGCTGGGGATGGAGGAGGGGATACCATGATGTTCTCTCAAAGGTTGGAACCAAGAGTAGGTATTCAAGTGCTGGTTGAATCAGTGAATTATGGAGGATTCAGCGGTTCTCTGGACTAGTCCCTGGATAGACAGTAATGTCTCAGGTTGCTTAGGTCTGCTCCATGCACAGGGGAGTTTTGTACCAATATAGGTAAGGGGGTGTGTGTGTGTGTGTGTGTGTGTGTGTGTGTGTGTGTGGAGTTTTGTACCAATATAGCTAAGGGCTGTGTGTGTGTACGTACTTCCCATGCTTGTGGGGTTTTATTTTTGTTACAGGTACCTGGTATAACTGCATCCCCACTCAGGAGGTTGGTGTACTGTTAAACTTGAAGGAGGAGAACTTTGTGTGTATAGGAGCCCTTAGAGTAAGTGGTACTGTGCATCCTTTTATGGCAGACTACACGGTTTGAGATCTCTTTTGCTTGTGGAGTACTAGCTGTCTAGGACACAGGAGATATCTGGGGCCATTTTTTGGCGTTATTAAGTCTTGGATCTGCAGGTATGTGACTGCCGTGATTAACATTGGCCCGCGAAGTCTAGTTTTGATGGTTTAGGATGCTGAAGATTCAGACTGGATTTTGCTGGAGGCAGTAACTGAATCATGTGACTTGGAAAAGGAGCCCAGGTGATCAAGGTCTATAAACTGGCCAAGGGAGACCAGCAGGCACTGGGAGAGTCCCTGTTCCCCCGAGCATTACTGGGAGGAACAAGGAATAACGGCCACAAACTGGCAGAGATTAGATTCAAGCTAGACATCAGGAGGCGCTACTTCACTGTCAGGGCGGCTAGGATCTGGAACCAACTTCCAAGGGAAGTGGCTCCTACCCTGGGGGTCTTTAAAAGGAGGCTTGATAGACACCTTGCCGGGGTTGTTTGACCCCAGCTTGCTTTCTTTCCTGCTCATGGCAGGGGGTTGGACTTGACCCTTCAGGTCCCTTTCGACCCTACCAACTATGAAACTATGAAATGCCCAAACACCTATGGTTCCCAAGTGACTGAGGTTTCTAAGCCACTTAGAGAGCAGGGCCTTTGGAAATATCAGCCTAAATTACTTTGACTACTGCTTTAGAGCCAAGATCATTTTTATAAACTGTCCCTTAACATTCACTCTATTGTGTGGCTCCTTTTCATTTGGACTTTGGTTACCCAGATACTAGTGACCTTATCTCATGCTATCCAAATCTATTATAGTGGAATATGGATAGTGATTACCTCTGTTGTGCTGGCGCTGAAACTTGTTGAGAGCCCCTATACGCAACACATTTATGCAACAATTCATGTGTCAATTGTGACATAAATGGCAAGGGTGCTACATGTGCACCTAATTTAAGGTGCCATGAAATGGCAAGCCAGCCATAAAAATGTTCCACGTATAATGTAGAACATTTTTATGGCTGGTTTGGATGGTGACTTGCACCAAATGTGCGACATGTCTGGGGCTGCCCCAGGGCTGATAGCAGTTGCATGTCAGCCCTGGACGGAGGACCACGCTGGGTAGTCCTGGGCTGAAGGCACCCGGCTTTCAACTTGCTGGTGAAGGGGGAACCCGGATTTAGGATCCTAGGTTGCCTCTGCACTGGCAAGTAAGAAGGATGTGATTGGGATCTGATCCCAAAA
>NW_017729001.1:27152510-27155699 GCF_001723915.1 Gavialis gangeticus
ATAGCAGTTGCATGTCAGCCCTGGACGGAGGACCACGCTGGGTAGTCCTGGGCTGAAGGCACCCGGCTTTCAACTTGCTGGTGAAGGGGGAACCCGGATTTAGGATCCTAGGTTGCCTCTGCACTGGCAAGTAAGAAGGATGTGATTGGGATCTGATCCCAAAATCACACCGCCTACCATGCATCTGTGGCAGGGCAGATGGCGCGATTGGTGAGATCCCATGGTGCCTTCAAATGAAGATGCGCCAGGGGCCCGAGACCCATCTGCTTTCATGGATCACTTGAAGATTCTCAAATGTATGTGCTTTCTTACTCTAAATTAGTATTTAGAGATTGTGATAAATGGGCTCCAAACGACATCTGTGAGGATGCTGCTTACTTCTGATGCTGGTGGGGGTGCTCCCTGGGCATGGTGCCATGTCGTTCCCCTCTGGTTTGTCCGGTCTCGCTACAAATGACTCACAGAGCCCGGCTGCTCTTGGAAAGGAGAACGGGCCCAGAAGTTCTGAATCAGCTTTTTTTCCCAGGGAATCCCCATGACTTCAATGTGGGAAGATGGCTTCAAATGTTTATTTATATACTTAAAGTAATTGCAGGGGTAAGAGGCACTGGGAAAAATGTGAAGAGGAAGAGGAAGAGGGACCGCAGAGGCCACCAACAGACGGTTCTGTGGAAGCTGATTGCGCCTATTCAGATATTCCAAGGAAAGCTGCCCAAGGGTTACAAGCTCCCAGAAAGCTGTCGTGGTTTTGAGCCCTGTTGGTCATGCAGTTTCTTGCCGGATGAGGCCTTTGAAGGGATTTCTGCTCTTCATTCCTCTTTCTGGCTGCTTTTTTTTTCCTTTCCCTTAACCACTCACTAAATGCTAATTTTCATCTCCCTCCAAATTACTCGTGGCATTTCTTACAGGCAGCTGGGGAGCAGATAGCTTTGTCAGTAACGTGCTTGATTGCAGAACAAATGATTTTTATGCAGAAGGACAGGCAGGTGGGGGAAGCGTTTTGGGAATAAGGTGGCCCAGAGCTTCGCGAGCGGCACGTGATATGAGGCCATAGGCGCTGCCTAGTGCTAGGCATGGAGGGTGAAGGCATAATGTATTGCTGGATGCCCAACAGTTTCCCTTCTTGGTGATACCCTCTGGTTCAGAGTTGCACAAAGACTCTAGTGGAGCAAGTGAGGGTCGGTACGAGGATGATTTTGCTGGTTACCTCTGAAGTCCTTCAGCCCGCTCCCATGTATGGCCTGCCCCTCATCTGCTTCTTGAGAGCTGCAGACGTAGCACATGGATCCCCTGGTACTTTGGGTGGAGGTGGGGTGTTCAGCCCAGCCACCCTGGCCCAACTCCAGATTGGATCATTAAAATTTGCCTTGTTCAATCCACCCTCTAATTTCCATGGACGGAGTCCTCGTTCAGCCCCGGCCATTCCTTTCTAAGAGACCCCAAATGAACAAACCTGCGCTTTGTCACTTTGCTGGCACTGTATTTCCCCCCCGAGATGGACCACGGCAGGCCGGGGCAGTGCATGACAGCTGCTTTGTGACCAGGTCAGAAAGTTCGTGGGAGAAGCTTTGAGTGATGGATCACTTCGTGAACCTAGAAAAGGTTCCCGTTGGCCTTTGTGAACCTAAAAAAGAGCATTTATGCACTCCGTGTCTGTTTTTGCACCTCCAAATCTAGCAGTTAAACACCTAGTCCAACACCTTCCAACAGTCAAAGGTGGACATCCGTTCCCCCTTTGCAGGTGAACCCTTGCATCCTGTTAGCCAGAGAAGCAAACCGAGTGCTGGAGTTGTGGCTTTTGTTAGGGTGGTGTTGTTTTTTTTTTTCTCCCCATCTTACCTTCTGGGCTCTTTGGTAGGCAGGTGGGTGGTTTGCGAACAAGGAAATGAAAACCCCGAACACGGGCTCTTTTGAGCGAGTCGGGGGGAGCGTGTGAAACTTGCAGTTGTCGGTAAACTCTCTTCGTTGCCTAAAGATGTCTGCCACGGAGCTGAAAGGAGAGGAAGCCAGACATGCAAATGCTGAAACAATATGGTTACGTGGTAAGAACAGAAGGGATGGCCTTTTGCCGTGATGGCGACTACATGCTCTGCACGCTACGGTTATCTAAGGAGCAGTCGTGGCCTTCCTTTAAAGGGCCACACAAGGCTGGCTTGTAAACCAGCCCCTCTGGCCACATGAAATAAGGGATGTAGCATTTAGGATTGAATTGGAGCAAGATCAAGAAGTAGGTGCTGACTTTGGGATGTTGGCACACAAGGAAAGGGCCTTCTGCATGGTTACTGGTGGGGGTAAGAGGGTATAGGATCGTTGAGGTTGCAGAGTGAAATGTGGAAATGCCACTTTAGGAACTTTTCATTCTGCCTGCCCCCCCTGAGGCTTATGTAGACTTTAATGACAGGGCCCCATGCTCGTTAAGTGAACTAGGCTCAATTAATGAGCATCTGTTTGATATTTTATGTTTTCCTCGGTCAGCGTGTGGCCCTCAGCCTTATTTACTGCCCCGGGTTCAAGCTCTGCTTTCAGTGCCGAATCCTCGATTTCTTCATGGGCTTCCTTGCGTGCCCAGCCCCATGGCACTTGGATGCCACGCAAATCCTGGGGAAACTCAGCCTGGCGACGTGGGACAGTGCCGGGATCTCCGCTTCACGGACGGAGGGTTGCTGAAGAAGGCCAGCTATATATCGTCAGCTATATATGGACCTATTTTCCTTGAACCTTGTTCTTGGGAACAGCTGAAGCAATTTGGCAGAAGCTTATCACCCCCACTCCCCTCCACCTCCTCAAAACCCAGCCTGGAAAATTTGGGCCAGCTGTTCACAAGACAGGGAATCTGGTTGTCACGCCAGACGACAAAGCCAACATATTTAATAACTTCTTTGCCTCTGTCTTCCTCAGTAAGGACCAGAACTGCCACCTCCCTGCTGGGCCCGCTTCGGGCCCCAGGGGAGGCTCACCTGGGCCTAGGGTGAGTGAGGATTTAGTTAGGGAGCTTCTGGAGGGGCTGGACGTTTTTAAGTCAGCCAGCCCGGATGATCTTCACCCTAGAGTCCTAAAGGAACTGGCTGGGGTCATTGCAAGTCCCCTGGCACGGCTTTATGAACACTCGTGGTGCTCTGGAGAGGTGCCGGAGGACTGGAAGAGGGCCAACGTGGTTCCCATCTTCAAAAAGGGGAGGAAAGAGGACCC
>NW_017729001.1:27156147-27160624 GCF_001723915.1 Gavialis gangeticus
AACCAGCTTCCAAGTGAGGTGGTGCAGGCTCCCACCCTGGGGGTTTTTAAGAGGAGGTTGGATGACCACCTTACTGGGGTCGTTTGACCCCAGTGCTCTTCCTGCCATGGCAGGGGGTCGGACTAGATGATCTACTCAGGTCCCTTCTGACCCTAGAAACTATGAAACATTTTGGCAAAGCTTTTATAAGGACCTGAAAACACGGGGCCTTACCGTGAGACATGCCCAAGCAGCAAGAATGCCCAAGGTGGCAGGATTTGCCGGGGGAAGGTATGCAGCCAGTACAATTTTTAATCCGCTAATGGGAATGCAAAGAAGTACGGACAGGCAAAGCACCCAGTGGTCAGTGCAAGGCCCCAGGTGTTTTACCCAAGTCAGGATTTCTGGATTTGGCCCATCTCCTAAGTGGTGCTGAAGGGGATAAGCGGTGTTTATTGCTGCTTCTGTAATAACCTAGGATCTGTTAAGCGTAATGTTGTGGGACAGCCTCTTTGAGCGCAAGCAAGTTTTGCAAGACCAGATACTGTACATAAGTTTGTGCTTTTAACCATAGCACTTAACTGGCAAGGTTTACCACCCTCCAGTCTGCGGGAGAGGGAGGGACATTTGTTACTTGTTTTGCAGTTAAATTGCTTCAAGCTGTTGAAATATTGGAGAAGGGTTTTGACCTACTTTCCTGCAACCTAAAAGGAAAAAAAAGGGGGGTGGGTATTGAATTATTTTCTGCTCGGGCTACAGGGAATCCAGCCGGATTAGGGGGAGTGGCATTTCATGGGCCTTCCTGAAAAGCTGCACATATAAAAGCCAACTCCTCCTGTAGAGCGTCTGCGTCTGCTGCTTGGTTAGCTCCCATCCATGAGAATATCTACTTTTTCAGAATCCTGTGTGTACATGGTTATTATTATTTTTATTTTTACTTTTTTTACCCTCGGCGTGCCTGCCTTCGCATGCCCTTGTGTGGGAATGGAGGAAAAACGCATGTAATGCTTAGATCCCACAACTTCGAATTGCTGACACATGGTGATTAGATTTGCTTGGGAACGTGCAGGCGTTTGCTAATCGACTGCGTTTTCTGACAGTTGGGGTCGTGGAGCATCCTTCGCATCATCCTGTCCACACAGTGGGACGCGCTTCCTTCCCCGACCCAGTTCGTTGCTGGTTTTGACGCAGCGACTCCCCACTTCTCCGGGAGAACGTTTCCAGCAGAAAACCCTGACCCTTGGCTGCAGGCTCGCCGTGCTCGGGGGGCGGTTGTGGTTTCCAAGCAACTCCTGGCAAGCTTTGGTGCGACTGCGTGCAAGGATCCAGCGCAGTTCGCAGCCGCACGTGCACTTGCACCTCCCTAGGAAAATCTCACAGCGGCGTTTCGTTTTATTGCAGAGATGCTGCAAGTTGCAGGTGCTTCCAAATTGCGTTTCCGGTTACAATAGGACGACGGAAAGGGTCAGTGGTCTGTGAGACCGCGTGGAAACAAAAGCGTTCGAGTCCCCTGGTCTGTCTCGCGGTCGTGGCTCTTTTGCTTCTTGCCGCCTTTGTCTCTGCTGGGAGAACGAGTCAGTTGCTTTGGCTTTGACTTTCGCTTTAGCCTTCAGGGTTCAGGCGCTCCTGGGGAAAGCCTTGAACAATGGCTTCTGCTGGCCTTAGAAATATTGGAAGTGATTTTACTCCACATTTATACATTTATCCTGTTTGAGGGGGGGGTTTCAGGAGTTTTGTAAACTTGTTGCCAGGCCTTGGAGCAGAGTCGGGTCACTCCGCTCTGCTGCAGACCTGCCCCGTGAACTCCCGACCTGTTCGCCGTGGTCGGTGTTAAATTGGAGAAGTTCTTTCAAAGCCCAGTTCCCCTTTTCCCCCATTTCCATAGAAATTGCAACCCTCTGGTTGAGCTGGACAGAATTGCACAATGCTTTCCAAGCTGCTGCCTCGTGGAGATGGCTGGAGAGCAAACTGCGCTCTGCCTTGTAGCCCAGCCTCATTGTTAGTGGTGTAATGGGGATTTAATTAGTTTGCAGAGTTAAGCTGCGTTTGCCAAGTCTGTTGAGCTCCGAGTGACTCGGCTGATGCGGCTTTCGTCTCTACATACAATTGCAGGCAGGCAGGGCCCTCCGTGGCCCATCACAGCGCTGGAGCTGCCGTCGTTTCTCCATCTGCTTTTAGTTTTGTCCCATCTGGGCCTGCAGAAACCGGGACCCGGCTGTCCGTCGTAATTCTTCTCCTTCAGGGAGGAATCACACAGGGATGCTTGTAGCTTTTGCACAATGCTGCATGTGGATATATATATGTATATAACGGCCCCCTGAACTCAGCAAGCGTGCAGCCAAGGGTCAGGGTTTTCTGCTGGAAACGTGCTCCCGGAGAAGTGGGGGGTCGCTGCGTCAAAACCAGCAACGATATATCTATATATAATATCAGCCTTTACTACCACTGTGTACAGAAGGATCAGGAAGGGGTTTTACAGCTAACCAGTGCTTAAAGCTGCCTTGCTCTCCAGGGAAAGAGGGACTGTTGGTAATCTACCCATTTTACACCTGGCTAAGCCAATGCACAGAAAAATCAGGCTCTTTTGTGAAAGTCATCTAATGAGGGGACCATAGAAATTAGAATAGAAGTCAAGAGACCTGACTCCAATTCCCTTGTCCCTATCCATCAGACTGTCCTCTCTCTCTCAGACGGCTTCCAGGGGCTGACGAGCAAAAGCATCTCTCCATGCGCCCCACGTCCTCCCTGCTGCATAGGTGGCGGTTTCACTGCCAAGTGGGAGTCCCAAGCAGTTGAGCATGATCTGAGCTCAGTCGAGGGACTGCCGTGGACACGACGACACCTTCACGCTGGTATAAAAAGGAGAGGACAGCTGGCACAACCCCCCAAGCAGGCATATCTTCCCCGTTCTGGTGGACAGTTGCCCTTGAAAGCATCGGGGGTAAACTCCTAGTGGTTAATATGTCCAGGCCCATCCCTTGCCATTTGCTAAGGGCAAGCAGGGGCTGCCTGATCACTGCAGGGGTTATGGTGCATTGGGACTCATCTGTCCTTCTCCCCATGCCAGTTCGGCGGCCTCTTGCCCTGCCATCAGGGCAGATACCGCTGTACCCCTGCACACAGTTCGGGGCGGTCTCTCCTCTTCCCTCCATCTTGCCGACTCTCCCTTGTCTAGGCCACCTCCTGTCCACGTCACTTCCGGGTGCCCGATGCTTCTGTTTTCTGATGGCTTTACCCATGTCATGTCATCCAGCCTTGCACAGGCTCCGCCAGCGAGGGCACTTCTGTTACCAAGGGCAGAAAAGCCAGGCCACGTGTCTGGGAGTACAAAGCAGAGCCACTGTTGGAGCTAGGGGTGGTGTCTGAGATGTCTAGATCCCGTGCTTTATACAGCGCACTCGTGCGAACCTCCAGGCCCACTGTGCAGTGGTCTGTAACAGGCCTTGTCCAGGTGCCACAAAAGTCAGGGGAAGCTGAATCAAATATTACATCCGATTGGTCCATAAATAGGCAGTCTGGTGATGACTTTATGGATAAAGCCTTCTCTGGAGTGTACAGTTTAAACTTCAAGAAGTGCCCAGTTGCGTCCTGTAAAACGGAGGAGGTGTTTATCAGGTAGGGCACTGACCTTCCCGGTGGCAGCTCTGCTGGTAATTAAGAGGCAGAAGAAGAAACCTGCGCTTGGTGTTGCTCCCATACGAAGCCTCTCTAGTGCCTGATTGTTGTCTTCAGTGGCAGCAGCTGTTATGTCGGGAAGAGGCTTTGCGTGAATATTGTCCCCTTTCTTCCCCTTGTTATCATACAAATCACATAATAATAAGGCCAGGGATAAACAGGAGCTCCAGTAGCTGTTAGCCATGTATAAAAACAAATCGCATGGAAACAGCATAATTACTGAGAAAGTATAAACGTGAGTAACGCAATAATTGTTTTCTTCCCTCCAGCAGATTTATTCCAACTCTCCAGGTTGCACGCTGGTTTGGAGGGCCGTGACTATGTGTTAATAGGAAGAATTTTACATTGCACACCATTTTCATTTAGGACCTGAATATGACGCGATCCCAGGCTTCGGTGTTAGCCGGTGTCTATTTTAAGTGCCTTCTTCAGTCCTTTAGGAAGCAGCCGGTTATCACCAACAACACGGCAAAAAACAAAAAAAGGGGCTGTATGTAGCAGCGGCCTGGTTTGCCCACCTGGATCTGGTGGTTTTGCGTTATCAGGGTGCATTATCCCTGGCTCTTCACACCATTCAGCTGCAGGTTGAGCTGCGATGCAGCAAGAGGAAGGAGGCCAGGTGGAGCGCAGAGAAGATGGATAACGTACAGGCAAAGGAAAAAGTAGTCCCGACAGCGCAGCAGATGGGCGAGCCTGCTCCCAAAAGCTCAGTGGTCCTCGTTCTCTGAGCAGGCGAGATGTCTCTTGGCCTATCCCCTTGGTGGGCTCGTTTTGTGTTGCCGCTTTGTCCCCCCTTTTGGCTCATGCAACTCCTCTGTCTTCT
>NW_017729001.1:27165624-27168239 GCF_001723915.1 Gavialis gangeticus
GGTTTGACGAGGACTGGAGCAGGGAAGATGGATAACGTACAGGCAAAGGAAAAAGTAGTCCCGACAGCGCAGCAGATGGGCGAGCCTGCTCCCAAAAGCTCAGTGGTCCTCGTTCTCTGAGCAGGCGAGATGTCTCTTGGCCTATCCCCTTGGTGGGCTCGTTTTGTGTTGCCGCTTTGTCCCCCCTTTTGGCTCATGCAACTCCTCTGTCTTCTCCCATGGAGCTTACTGCAGCGTGTGGTTTACCCTCACGGTTTGTGCCCGATGCCTCTCGTGCCACGGTCTCCGTGCCACTCAGTGCCCCTGTGGGGTCGGGGGAAATGTGTTGGTCTGCAGCTCGTTTATTTTAGGTTTGACTGACAAGGAATCGGCATTTGTGCAAAAAGAGCGGGCAGGTCCCGGTGACACTGAGCCAGCAGCTGAGGAACTGGATGTTGCAGTGATATAGCGACTGCTGCATTTAGCACGTGCTCGTGTAAGGTCTGCTGAGCT
Source organism: Gavialis gangeticus (assembly GCF_001723915.1). NCBI lineage: Eukaryota > Metazoa > Chordata > Crocodylia > Gavialidae > Gavialis > Gavialis gangeticus. Next base: position 27,166,117 of record NW_017729001.1, read on the forward strand.
TCTCCTGTATATCCTGCATGTGAAGTCACAGGAATTGGGGATGGGATGGACCTGTTGAGTTACTCTGCCTGTCCCTCTCCCAGCACACGGTTGCCCCGCCGGCACAGACTGCCATCTGCTGCAGCCAGGGAACAGCAGGCCCCCGTGCCTTGACTAAGACAGATGTGAGAGGAGCACGTTAAATCCATGATATGAAGCACTGCGAGCACTTGTACATGGTGCACATCCCTGTGCCAGGTGGTGGGACTTGGTTTCCCAGAAAGGGGTCTGCAGAGGAGACTGAAGTACGTGTCAGGGGTTCACGTGCTGATGGCGCGCTGCTCCCTACCCTGCTTTGAAAGCCCAGCGTTAGCACGTCATCTCCAGTTGGCCAGGTTTTTGTGATTAGTGGTGGTGGATGCTTGGCTTCTGTAAGGACAGGAGCTTTGCTCCCTGAACCCAGTTACTATGTGCGAGAGTTTTCCCAGGAGATTTCTGCATTCGGTTCCCCCCACCCCTTGCTGCCTGTCTCCGTGCCTGTATATCTGTGAGAGTGGCACGTCTCTGTCGTTGAAAGGCTTGGAAGCACGGTCCCCCTGCTGACGTGATTCGAGATGATGGTACTTTCATGTAGCGGAGCTTGCTGCCACTCTTCCCACACCCCGGCACTGCTGCTTTTGCTTTGGAAATGAAGGCGAACGCTTGACAGCGTGTGAGAAGCAGGGTCCCCACGAGGGCTGAGCCCATTTAAAGGATCCTTGCCTTCGGCGTATTGCCGAACATAAGCCAGCATCTTTGTTTCCTACGTGCAATTAGCAATTGCAGTTTCCTTTCCCTTCCTCAAATGTGTAGCCTGAAGTGACTTCTTCAAGCTAACAAGTTCACCGCGCAGCTTCTCTTCCCACTCCTCCTCTCTCCTTGGACTCCTCAAACTGTGTACAAGGTGCCCATAAATATTCTCCTCCTTCTCACTGTGCTGCTTCGCCTGCATTTAAAACTTGTGGCCGCGGTGAAGGCCTTACCCGTTCGCCTTCACATCGTGAGGAACATGAAGAACTCTCCTCCTTGATGGTTGCTTTCCTTGCGCGTGAGCCTGCGGGTGCTGTCGGGGAGCTGGATAACTCTGGTTGGGATGTGCAGTTCATGGCACACTCGGAACAGGAGGTGAGGGACGAGGGTGAAAACCGTACATCGTCTTTGGACTCTGGGGTTGGCAACCCTGTGGTAGACAAGGGCCCGCGAGCAGGACGGGGAGTTTGCATGGGCCGCCGTCTTCACTGGAGCGGTCTCTGTCCCTTGCAGTGGGTGGAAGGAGGCGAGGGCAGCAATCTGCTTTCTGCCCTTCCCTGCTGTTCCTTCCTTCGCTCTGCTTTTCTGGCTGAGTAGAAGACGGGAGCGTTTCCCTTCCACCTCCCTGCCATCAAACGTGCAGCAAGTGCTGCCTGCCCAGGGTGCAGATCACGGGACCTGTTTCCAGCTGGGTGCAACTTGATTGCAAAGAGGGGGAAGCTCTCCCTGAAGCTGCTCCAATCGTCATAGCAAAGCTTTTGCCATGGGGCTTACAGGAGGAGCACGGCAAAGGGTTAAAGCGCATCCCCAGGATGCGTGGTCTCCTCTGAGGCCGGGATGGAGGCCGCGTGTTGCGGTTACGCTTTCCAGGCAGCAGATGTTCGTGAAACGCCAAGATCAGCTGGCGCAAAGGTGGCACCCAAGATCATGCCTGCATTGATTGAGCCCGGCATGAGTAATCGCGCTCCTGGCAGAGCAATGCAGAGCGGGTGCCTGAATGATTTCCCTTGTCTGACCCGCACAGAAGAGCTCCTGGTGTATCCCTGGTCTCTGCTGGCTGTGGGCTGCTGTCCCATTTATCCCTCGCCCCTCCCCGAAGGCTGAAACAGCCCCCGTTAGAAGTGGGGTAATGAATAGCCCACCTGTTGCTGGAGTCCAGGCGGAAGGCTTGCCTGGCACTTGTCCAGAGACAGCGAGTCCCCGAGAAAAGGGAGACCTTTCTCGAAGGAATGAAAAGCACCAGTTGGTGCTGGAGAACAATGAAGGCCTTGTCTCTAGGCCCAAGGCTGCTGTAATTAAGGTAGCAAAGTTGTGTGAACTTCTTCACTCGTTTACTGTTTTGTTTTGTTTTTTTT
>NW_017729001.1:27173239-27174594 GCF_001723915.1 Gavialis gangeticus
TCCTTTTCTGTTTTTGTTTTTTTTTTTTTGCCCCCCCCCCCCCCCATCCCTTCCCTCCTGCCCGGAGAGCAGCTGCAGGGAGATTACTGTGCAGTTTGTCTGTGGTTTAAGGTTACAAACCAAACCATTGCTTCCACCTCTCCTGTATCCACACCCCTTAGAGAGAAAAAAATACAAATTCACCCGGTTGCAAAAGAAATAAATAGATAAGCATCATGACGAGGTCCAGGAGCTACCAAATTCAAAAGGAATGTCTCAGGCCTGAGCCGGCTATTGTGCTACCGGCCTGTTGCTTCTTGCAGCGAAGCCGGGTCGGGTCCGGGTCAGCGTTCAGTGGGCAGGAATTTAAGGCCACCCGGTGATGTGGTAATAGCGCTGAAATTAGCAGTCAGACAGCTATCGTTCACACAAAGAAGGAAAAAAAAGGGGGCGCTTAATTGACCTTGTGTGCAGTGCTTTACATACCCCGTGATCTTCATTGTAGCAGCAGGGGAGGCAATCTTAGGGTCCTGTCCATTGGGGGTGAATCTGTTCTTACCGAATGAAGTCCCGCGGCTGCCTCGGGCTTCCTCCCAGGTGCTCCAGGTTTCTGGGCTCCGATACAGGTGGAAACGGAGGCTGTATGTGCAATCAGATGCAACCAACTCAGCAGGCTGCTCGGAGCTGGCGGGGATTTGAGTCCCGCTGACCCGGCTTTCCTTTCCGGGCCCGAACGGTCCTGTAGCATGGCCGTATGTTGTTTAAACAGCTGTCGTGTTGCATGCAAGAGGTGGCCTCCGTTCTGTGGTGGGCGGCACGTGGCATTTGCACGCCAGCAATTGTGCGCTTATAAATAATGTGGTGCTCCTTGGGAGGAAAGGTGATTTAAAATGATGGATTCTTGTTGCATTACCATCTAGGGATATTGACTTCTCGGTAGCAGCTAAGGCGCTGCTTTTTTTTCGAGAATGAAAAGTGCCGAGCATTTTGATCTTATCCCCAAGAGTCGTTCTCCCCTCCGCCCCCCGCTAAATGCTAATTACAGCTATTCTTTGAAATTCTCTTAGGTCGTATTGTTCTGGCAGCTCTGCGATCGGGAGGGTTTCATTGAACCGAGTGCTTCATCCCTTACCATTTGTTTCAGCCTCTGTAAACAGACGTTTTTGTCACATCAGTTCCGTTGTTTTCTAATCTAGTCTCATTTACCTCCTTTTCTCTTTTGTCTTTTTCCTTTCCTTATTAAACCAGCATCCATCACTGTAGAGTCCAAATGCCTTCCAAAAATAGCCAGGGAATGGAAGTGCATTGGTTTCTCTGCCTTCCCCAGGAAGTTTTTGTAAGGGTGGGTGGGTGGGTTGGTGTGTAAATGTAATGGT
>NW_017729001.1:27174716-27183528 GCF_001723915.1 Gavialis gangeticus
GTGTGTAAATGTAATGGTTGTTGAGAAAACAGTGCTATGAGTTTGTCCCTAGTAACTACAAAAGGAGGCTGTTGTCTCTGTGCAAATGGCTTTCTGGGGTCCACAGGCAGGGAGGGCAGTACTGCTGAAAGCCTTTATCTCACTATCTGGAGCAATGGTCTTCTTCCCTTGCTGGGCGTCAATACTGACCAAGTAGCATGCTTCATGCTCAGCATCCTTTGCTCTCCCTGCCAGCCTTGGTTTTGACCTTTTTTAATTTCCTGTGGCTGCAAGAGGTGTCCAAGGACCTCATCCCAGAGCAACGGATGGGTTTCACCTCTGTAAAGGTGCCCCTGGTTTTCCAAGGGGAACCGGTGAGGTTTGTGCAGCGCATTGGGGATGTGATCTGTTGGGTAGCCAGGTGGGTATTTTTTTTCAGTGGGGCTGGAAAGCAGGTGTGGGCTGGGGAGTGACCATCTGTACTGTGGGCCAGAGAGCAAGCACTGATGCTTCCTTCTGCAGGCAGAGTTGACCTAACTGTCCTTGCTCTCCCCAGGACCGGGGCCTGACTGGCAAGCTGGAACCTGTGTCTCCGGTCAGCCCTCCTCATCCCGACTCTGAGCTGGATCTGTTGCCATCCAGGCTGTCGAAAGAGGAGCTCATCCAGAATATGGACCGAGTGGATCGGGAGATCACAATGGTGGAACAGCAGATCTCCAAGCTGAAGAAGAAGCAGGTAACTGCTCGGCTGGCACCTTTTTTTTGGAGCGTCCTCCTTTGCTCCATGCTGTTGTCCTTTGGTTCCACATCCAAAGCAGATCTCTACCCTTTTACGCCACTCGTCTCTGCTGCCCTTCTGTGAAGCATAATAGCCTGAAAAGCATTGTGCACTCAGGAAAAGCTTTCAGCATGGCATTGTTGCTTCGCTGCTGTGGCTCTGCATGTTCCAGGAGAGGGCTGTCTCGCAAGCTCAGCCCTGTCCATCCCCTGGCATGTCTGTTGTCTGGAGACCAGGGGGAAAGCTGCAGTGCTCCTTTTCCTGTCTGAGCTTGCAGGAGGCCCCAAAGTTTTGTGGGTTAATGCACTTGGGGAGCTCTGCACAGTTGACAGATGTGAGACCGTTGCGCCTTTGCAGTTGTGCAGGGTCAGTGTCCCGCCGAGCGTGTCTCACTCTGTGCCCCGGCAGGGCTGCCGGAGGGTGGCCGCTGGGTGGGTCAACCAGGTGCCTCCCTTCCAGTCGTTAACTCGGGGGAGGACAAAATAGACCCGTATCTGGATGCTTTCCAATCTCACTGGGCAGTTCTTATGTGCCTCTGGTCTGAGGATCTGCTCTGGGAAGGTTATCTCAGTTACATACCCCCTCCCCTTGCTGCAGTACTCAGACTCTTGCAGGCTTTATTTCTTTTCCCACTGATGCTGCTGGTTACAGGGAACACTTATCCTCAGAGCACAGGGAGGCTTATTGACTGTCCCAGGTTCATGACTACAGCAGAGCAGGGACTTGAATTCGGTTCTCTCAATACCACCATTGCACCACCCTTCCTCTCTCGGCAAGAAGAATCCAGCAGCACGTTACAAGCTTACTGCCGCCTGGTCCAAGATTTCCACAAGCCCGTTAAGAGATGAGTATGGCAAACGCTCAGTGGTGGTCTTTTTTTGTGTGGGGGCGTTAAAAAGGCTTTCAGTAGCTGCAGCGAAGCACTTCCTTTCCTGTTGTCCCCTTACCAGTTGTAACTTCCGCTGCTTGTTGAAGCTCCCTGATGGTGCCTGCTGGCGGCTAATTCCTGGCCGCCCAAGAGATGAACCGTCTCTCCTGGTGCCCCTCTGCCTGGCCGTTCTGAATGAAGGAGGCCATATCCTTGGGCTGTCATTATGAAAGAGAAGAAATTGGGACTAGTGCTCTATCCAAAGAGCAAATATGACAGCACTGACCTTCCTACCAAATTCTGCAGGAGTGGAATGGGGAAAGAGAAATGAATGCAGCGGAGCAATCCTCTTCCCTTTCTCTCCGTGGGCTGCACTATAGCTAGCACAGAACCAAGCCTCCCAGCCTGTTCTTTTATTAACAAATCGAACTTATCCAATAGCAAATTGAGTACATAAAGATGCATCCAGTCCTCTAAAATGGATGTGGAGACCGATATTGCATGTCCCTCGCCAGTGCTCCCTTAACCCTGGGCAGTGTCCACAGATGTGTGTCCTTTTCTTCTCTTCCTTTCAGTCTCTGGCAGTTCCTTTATGGTTCGGTTGAGGTTAAGCTTTTGTGTTTCTTCATCTCTATGTTCATTTGCCCCTTCTTTTTTCATCTCAACTCTGCATAATGCACAGGTCGCTACTTCTACTCACCTCTGCTTGGAAATTTTTTAATTGATTCCCAGTTTGCTCTCAAGTGTTGGCTCATAGACCTTGCACTTTCCTTAATGTTCAAAACCACTCCTCAAACTTCCTGGTTTGGAGGCAGGAGATGGTTCTCCTAGTATTTTCAGGGCAAGAGGCTGTTGATCAACATGCCCATCTTCCTTGTGAATGGATTTTGTTTTTTGGTTACCATATGCTGCCCAGGCCGCCTTGGCCAGAGGCTCAGCACAATTTGGTCTTGTTTTTAAACAGTTCAGTTTAATTAATCCCAGGCACCTGTTTTCAGTTGCTTTTCCCCACCGAGGTACCAAAAGGGCTTAAGGGAAGCAGAAAGGGGAAGGGAGAGCAGTGGGCTGAGGAACAGCTGCAATACCAGGAGAAATGCAGTGGTCTCAGGACTGCCTCTTCTGCAAGGCGGCCGTAGCATCTGGAGCACTTGGAAACCACAGATGGTTCCCTCGTTTGGGTTTGGTGGGAGGTGGTTAACCCCTTCCCCACACCCGAGAAGCAAGAGCGGTGAACTTGTGTGGTGTCCTCTCATTTCTGGAAGGATGGCTCTTCTTCGTGAGAGGGACCTGGAGGGCACTGGAGCTGCGTGACCCAAGACTCAATTCCCAGGTGCACTGATGGCTTGACAGCTCTGGGCCATGTTCCCTGGGGTGCCCAGGTCATGCCCTGCAGTGACAGGGAGAGTTTGGATGAATCCCGGGTAGTTTTGAGCCATCCTTGTACTTGAGTGATAGGGGCCGAATCTGCTGCCATCATTTTCCTGGCTCCTCCCAGCCACTCTGGTAGCCAGAGGTTTAGCTGGGTGCATCTGTGTATCTGAGCTAAGGCCACTTCACAGGGGCCTGGGAGAGGAGTTGGAATAGGACCCATGATAATTGCCCAGATGATTCCCTTGTGCCCTCTTGGATCTGCTGGTGTTTCCAGCTGTTTGGCCCCGGCAGGTTGGTCCCATGCACCAGACCCTTTCCCTTTTTGCATTTTGCTCTAGAGAACCGGGGACTTCACCTTATATAGGACTGCGTTGCTAGCCCAGCAGCTGGCTTGACTGAGGACATACAAGCCAGGTCACGAGTGAAGCGTGACTGTAGAGCCTGGCTGGCCTTTTAGTGGAGGGTCGGTCTTTGGTTACACCGAGGAGGGATGCTAAAAAAGGAAAGCCAGGACATTTCGGGGGCTGGAGGAAAGGGAGAGCTGCCCGAGCAGTTGAGGGGTTACTGCCCAGTCACTGTGGGGGGCCGTAATGCCATAATTCAACTCCCACCCCCCAAAAAGGGCTGAGCACCTACCCAGTAGAAGCCCATGGGTGCAGCATCTGCTCAGGGCATCTTTAAAACAAAGCTGCCCTTCTGTCAAGAGCAGGCTTTTGTTGCTGGCTCATTTCATTCCTTCTGATGGGTTTTTTGTTTCATAAATCCTCCCATCAACAATGAGGCTCAGACGAGCTACAGAGAAGGGGAAAGTAGCTCCAAGTCCCCCCTCCCCACTTCTGTCTCCTGCCTCCGTGGTACCAAGGATGCTTATCTGTGCTGTGTGCACTGTTCGGGATCTCCCTTGGCTTCCCCTGGCCGCTGAGGCCCACAGATCCTTCGGGGACATTCTGTGCATAATCGGCCAATTTTGCTGAAGTGCAAGAGAAAACGTGCGACGGGAGGATGAGGAGGAGGGTTTCCGTCTGACACGCTCCGAGAACATTGTGTCCATCTGTGCCTCCGAGCTGTCTGCTTCTGCAGAGCACGGGGGAGAGAAAACAATGAATACGAAACAGATACCGCCTCTCCTGCGGCGCCCGGCAGAGCGGGGGCAGGATCGGAGCGGCCGTAACATCCCGATGCATTCCTCCTCTGTCCTTGGGAGACCTCCTGGAGAGGACGAAACATGTTTGGACGCCAAAATAAATAAAATGAATTAAAAGAGGCAACAGTGTCTCCTGGGAGCTCCAGGACCGGCCAAGTGCTCGCCCGAGGCAGCGAAGCCTGGAGCAGCTCAGGCGTCTTTCCCCCTCCCTGGCAGTGGGTTTCTTTGTCCAGCTGCCACCCACCCTGCCCACGCGCGGCTGCTTTCCCACGCGGGTGACATCTCTCCTATGTTTCTGCCTCCTGCTCTTCCTTCAGACCAAGGGAGGATAATCTTCTCATGTTTATTCGTGGCAGCAGCGCCAGGAATCTGGGCCAGCAACGAAACAAAACAACCCCCCAAAACCCGGGAATTTTCTGCTTTTTGCATCTCATCGAAGCTTTCTGCATGTGTGAGCTCTCCTGGATGCTTTCCCGGAGTCCAACACTGGCACCTACTGGTGAAGGTGGAGCCAGGGGTTGCCCTTAGCACTGCCATGCCAGGGGGGAAGCCCTGCAGCCCTTTAGCCTATTTCCCATGTGTGTGCAAGCCCTCCTAAGAGCAATTCTTCCCCCCTCTGATTGACTGAGTGTTGCTGTTTCTCAGTCTCTTTTTTCCCCCTAAAACTGGTTCTAGAGGAGGAGTTTCTCAGCCAGCATCCCTCTTTCTTTCCGCTTGCTAAATTCTCACGGCCCGATGCACATAGAATAACCTTCGGGGATTTTGGCCAGTGGATTACGTGTGGACAGTCGGCTCCCTGAAATGCTGTCACCCCGTGCATGGGAGATGACCCCTCCATAGATTCAACTAGTTCATAAAAAGCCAGGCATAACTGAGGCTGCAGCAGGCCATCGTTTGTGCGCACAGCCCTAGTGATCTCTCTTTATGGCCGCGTGCAGTCCTGGGTTAACGACGCTCAATTCTTGCGCTTGGAAAAGGGAAATGCCTCCGTGTAGGACCGCATTGCCCTCTGGATGCGAGGGAAGCTGATCCCTGCGCTCTGTCTGGCCCAGCCATAATTGCAGTAGGATTTTCCTCATGGAAGAAGAGAGAAGTTGCAGGCACTGCTCGACAGGGGCTGGGGGAAGGGGCCGACGCATAATTGTCAAGACTCATCCTGGCTTTCTGGTTGTAAAGGTCACAGTCCCGGCCTGCCTTTTGTGGCAGACCTTTAAGAACCCGTCGTTGCTCTTGTCGGGGAACCTTGACCTACTTTGCCTTGCCATTTCCCGCAAAGTCCAAGGGCAGCTGTCGCTGGCTGGACCTGCTGGGGGTCGGTGTGTAATCTCAGCGAGCTCCGAATGGGTGCGCCTTGTCCACGCGCTGTATGGCGCATCCGCCCCTCGAATGACGGTACAGTATTACACCATGGAAAGTTGGAGACTAATTCTCCACCATATTCCAGCTATAATTAGATTGGGGGGGGGGGGTCCCCCACTTTTCCTTTAATGAGCTGTTTTTAATGAGCCTGCACTTACTGGCAAACTTTCATTTCCTGATGTGCCATCAAATCCTCTGTCTTAAATCGATTAGAGCAGACTCAACCACTTTGCACAGTCTTTGTGGGTTACCAAATCACTTCAGCCTTGCTGCTGGCTTCTACCCAAATTGTCTGCCTGGTAGGTACGAGCTTTCTCATACTCTGCAGCTCTTTTGTTTCCAGTCCTTTGTGGCTCAGATTCATGCGGAGGGCAGGGGCCATCTTTGCTTGTCTGAATAGAGCATGCACGTTTACTTGCTCTTAATAAAAGCAGTGCAGGGCCCTGGACTGAAACTCCTCGACTTTGGGGCACTTCTGATCTGGGGCAGGGCTATGCTGCTTGAGCCCAGCTCTGTTTGAAAGAGGCTGTGATCGAACCAACCCTCAAAGCGCACCATTAGTCCCCAGGAGGAGGGGGAGATGTTTCAGATGAGGCCATCAGTTTTTGGAAGCTCCTTTCGAGTCCATAAATCCCAGCTGCGCTTCACTTCGTATATCTGTGCCAGAGGCGTTTCAGCTATCAGTGCCCAGCTGCATGTAGGCATGGCCTCGGGCGATTTAAATGACTTGTTTGGGGTCGCCAGGTGAAAGAATTAGGCTTGGAGTAGATGGAGACCTGAGTCACTGACTTGCTCTGCAGCCTTGGTCAAGTCACCTAGTTCTCAAACCGTCCATTTTCTCCTGCTGTTCAAGGGGAGAGGGTGATGCTTGTCCGCCCCGTGGAGCGTCACGGAACAAGTGAATATGGTTGCACGCTGCCAGAGTTCTCATCCCTTTAAGCATGCGCTTCATTTTAAGCCTGTGAGTAATCCTGTTGTTGAAGCTGATGGGTCTGCTCCAATTCTTAAGTGCTTTGTTGGATCGGATCCTAAGTACAACGTGGGGCTGAGGCTGATCACTGAAAAAGGCGGGAATAACACCTGAGAGCTAATAGGTGCCAGCCCTTTCCTCTGGCCCCAGGCACTGCTGCTTGCAGGGTGGAGCCCATACGCTCCCTCCCGGGGGAAGCAGACTGCTGGCTTCAAGCTGCATTTCCTCAAGCGGACCAGCCTAGGAAATGAAGCCTTTGGATTTTTCCGTCGCTTTGCTGCAGAACACTTTTACAGTTCCCGGCAGTGGAGACGGTTGCGATTCGGGAGGCGCAGAAGCAAGTGGGGGGGGAAAAGTCTCTTTGCACCTTCCAGCCTCCTTCTGTCCTACTTCACTTCGCCTGGCAAACCACATGGGCCCTGTGCGCTTTCCTTCTCAAACTGTAGCCTGGCAGATCTCCTTATTTCTTCTTTCATTTGTGTGAGTGTATTAAGTGGGCTCGGCCATACCTCCAGGCCTTGTAGCAGCTGTGAGAACTCCAGATGCAGAATGCATGTAAAACGCATTGCCCGGATATTGGGAATACTATAAAATGCCCCTTTAAAAATGAAGCAGTTGTAATTCACCCAGGCTTCTCGGGCCGTGGCAGATGCAGTAACATTTGTAAAGGCACCTGCCTGTGGGTGTGTGTGTGTGTCTGTGTGCACACACGCGTACACATACATATACGCACGGTGTCGCACCTATGCCGACCCGTCGTGTTGTGCTGGTGTCTACAGACAGCACAGTTCGCTGGCTCGGAGGGGGTTTGCGTTATTGCAGCTCTGCCAGCGGCTGAGATCTGAGGGCAGACAAGGCTGGAGCTGCACGTTTGATAATGTGAGGCTGTCTCAGCGCTCCAGGTCAAGGTTGTTTTCAGCAACCATATTGGTGACAGCATCAGGCCCCCTCCCTCCACTGTGCTGTCACTCTCCCGCCTGCATCCTCATCTCCCTTCCCTTTGCCTTGCCGATCTGGTCCCTTATGTATTTTTTTCCCCATCTGACTTGACCCCTGTCCCTGGGTGAAACGTTTTGCAGCTGGCTCCGCAGCAGACGTGCTTCACAGCCACGCTGCTGGGAGCCGCGGGCTGCCTGCAGAGTCCTGACGGCGCAGTCCCAGGGCTGCTCTCTGCCTTTTCCTGCACTCAGGGCAGATTCGCCGTAGTCGCTGGGCTCTGCCTAGCTCCCCCCTCTCCCTGTGTCTCTGGAGGATTCGCCTCCGAGGCAGTACCAGGGGTCTGTTCGCTTTGCTGTCGGCGAGAAGAAAGAAAACTGTCTGGGAAGTGGTGTGCTGTTCTGGGCCTCCTGGCTAGTGGCCCAGGCAGCTGTTGGCAATGCAGAGCTGGGGCACTTCTGCTTTGCAGCCAAGGCGATGCTCTGACTCATCACCAAGGAAGCTGCAGATTGAAGTTGCCCACTCACCCCTTTATATCCGTGTCACAGAGCAGGGAGCTACGCGCGGCTCCTGGCACCCTGTGATCTCTCCTGGGAGCAGGGGTGTCTGGGCTGGAGGCTGCCCCTCACCAAGGGTGCCCCGGCGGGTAGGTGGGTATGCATCGGCATGTTTCAGTCTTGGGCTGGTTGGCATTCAGTTGCCACCCATTTTTTATTCATTATTTTTAAGGCAGAAAATGGGACTCGAACTGTCATTGGCACGTCCACACCCTGCTGGGCGCTGCTGCCCTCCGGGCCCTTCCTCTGAGCCAGCTTGATGCTATGGGAATTGCACGGGGCATTCGTGTTACAGGAGGTGTGTGGGGCCTTTCAAGCCAGGAGACGCAGCCCCAAGTCGATGATGGTTTGCACCTGGCCACAGGTCTCTGGGCTCCTTAGTAGTAGGTAACCAATACAAGGGCTACATAGGTAATAAATACAAGGGTTAAACTGATCTCAGTAGCTTTCCTGTCCCCACCATCCCTGGCCTCTGCCCCCTCTCCCCATCCCAGGACCTGTGTGCTGTCTCTCCACCTGCAGGAAGGGCTTCCCTTGTGGATCCCTACATTGACCCAGCTCCTGCACTGAGCTTCGCCCTACGCCCTGCCTCTCCCACGGTGGCTGCAGCTCATGCCCACGCAGCGCCGGTCAGGCAATTGGTGAGCTGACACTTCTGCTTTCGTGCTGAACCCGGCTGCTCTGACTGCAACCACATCCTCCCCACCCGCCCAATTTCTGTCTCGTCCGCGCATGGCATCCTATCTCACGCCGCTCTGCGGCAGGTGCTGTTACTCATCTGGACAGCAGCCCACGCCATAGCTCTTGGAAGGCCTCTCAACCCCCCCCCCCCCCCCCCCCCCCCCCCCCC
>NW_017729001.1:27183740-27186622 GCF_001723915.1 Gavialis gangeticus
CCCCCTCCCCGAAGAGCACAGTCATCCCATATCCCCTGGCTCAGCGGCTTGCCGTAAACCTGGAGAATAGCAAAGAGAGCAGCTCATGACCACTCTTGTGCGTTTTCTGGGGATTTTCAATTAACTCTTTTATTGTTCTTTGTTTTTAATTTGGGAGAGCTCTAGTTGGGATCTGCCAGGCCAAACCAAGACAGCCGCTTTCCTCCTGTTTTGTGGCCACAAAATACTGGCTTAGAAACTTCTAGGAAGGGTTGGATGAATTCATGGTATGTCACTTCTCTCTCGGGGCTTTTAAGAGTCGTTCTATGTCGGCCCCTTCAATTAGCTCCCTTGTCTTGCTGATGTCTCACAGGAAGTGGTTTACAGTTATGTTTTCTATATCAGTCATAGCTTTGGAGAGAGTCTCATCTGGCCTGAGTGTTTTCTTTTATTTTTAACCATTCACTCTTCTTCCTCCCCTCCCAACCCCCCCACCTCTTCTTTTTCTTTTCAACCTTTCACAGCAACAGTTGGAGGAGGAAGCGGCCAAGCCGCCAGAGCCGGAGAAACCTATCTCGCCCCCACCAATCGAGTCCAAACACCGCAGCTTAGTGCAGATCATCTATGACGAGAACAGGGTAAGTCACTTACTGTTCGGCTCTTGCTGACGTGACTGAGGTGCTGGGGGTAGCCGTGCCCTGGCGACCGGCTTTGTGCTTCACTTGCGGCCATCGGGAAAAGACCTGCAGGGGTGAGGGTGAAGAACTGGATTTCTGTTTGCTGCCTGCAGGCGTGAAGGGTTTACCTGTTGTGTGAGCTCTCGTGGCCATTGCAAGAGAGAGAAGGGTGGGGGGCCCTTTCTGGAGCAGCTGGAGCACAGTTCTAGGTGCTGCACTATCACGTGGTTGAGATGCTTATTGCCATGGGCAAGTGCTCCCTGGCACGGCCATGGTGGCTGGACATCCCCCATTTAGCCTATGGGGGGTTGGTATGTGTGTGTAAAAAAAATTGGATTTAAAAGAGCTAAGACCCATATGCAATTCACCGACAGACTCCACTCACCCCAGCGCTTTCCTGGTGTAAGTCTGGCCCTTGGACTTCACGGTACAGTGGGAGCACAGGATGTTGCTTCCTTTGAGGGCTAAGGGTCTGCTTGCCCCTGGACCAGAGCGTCTATACAAGCAGTTACTGCGGAGCAGCAGGTGTGCTGTGGATCAGTTCCGTAGGTGGCGACATGTTCATGTGTTCATGCACTAGGGTTGAAAAGCAGCTTAAAAGCACCATGTTATCTATGCTTTGTGCTTCCTGTGGGGCCAGAGGCTTAAAAGCCTGAATAATACAACCCACGCTGGATTTGTGTTGGTTTAGCATGGCCTGAAGTGTTGATAAGAGCTGTGCTGTAACCGCCAACACAGTGCACGTCTGTCCCGACCGCTTGTTCATTAAGCAGGGGCGCTGACTGTAATAGAGGGCCAATGGAGACATGAATCTTGCTGGGTGCTTTGCACTGACGTTAGAAAAATTGGGTCCTTTGGTAGATAATCAAGCACATTCATTTTCATTGGGGTGTTGGATTAAACAGATTATTTTGCATAAAAGGAAAGTTACTAGCTGCTAATTATTTTGAATTGCAAGTCCTTTGAATTCACTGAGAGCTGCAGAATTCCAGGTGCCTGACTTTTAAAGATTACATACCCTGGGCACTCCTCAGAGGCAATGCAATTACTTTGGCTGCTGCTATTATTCTTTTTCACTTCTGCAAAACTACCGGCACGCGTGTCATTTGGGGGAAATCTAAAAAAGACAGGGGCCAAGGTTTTTAAATACAATAGTGTGAGGGCCCAGTTTGAGACACTGTTAAAGACCCTGGGTTTCAGGGGGCAGATGCTAAGCAGTTCGAAGGTCAGCCTGCTTTAAGTAGTCTCCAGTTTGTTAATGATCTCTGAGGATCTTGGCCCAAGTTGCTTGCACACTAGGTTAGGCATCAGCAGAAGGTGGGAAGACAGAGAGAAGGACCATCCATCTTCCCATTGCTCAGAGGCATAAACATTTTTTTTCTTTGCATGAGTTGGTTGGAGACTTTTGTAAAGCCCCTTTTTCAGGGAAGGAGTTGGTGGGTGAAGCACCGTGGGTGAAGCGTAGCTGGAGAGCTCAGCGGGCTGACTCCTTGGGTTTGTGTCACAGCCTGGTGGCTGGATGTGTGCTTCATTTGATCTTGAAATGATGGACTAAAGCTTTCAGAAGTGGGTACTGAAAGCAGTGGAGGGAACATTGGAAGACGTCCCGTCTCCAGAGGGCCAGCTATCTTGTTCTGACGCTTAAGGCCATTTCGTCTGTGTATTTGCTGGTGCACAGTGGATGTTATTAAATGGAGTCATAGGATTGTTGCAGCTGGAGGGGCAGGGAAAGGCAGAGCCAGTCCATCCAGGGGGTAGTGTCATCTCTTGGAAGAGTCCCAGGACCCTGCGATTATAAACAGCTGTGAAAGACAGGATGGCCCCTCCACTCTGCTTGGCACTCCCGGGGTGCCCAAACCACCCCATGGACAGTGCTGAAAAGAATATGAAAGATGCTCGAGTTGAAAGCAAATGGCTACTAGGAATTCTGGAAGCAGCTGAGCACAGCAGGTTCAGTTTTTAATGTCTGCAGCTTCAGTTTATCCATGTTCTTGAATGTATTCCCAGTAATACAGCTAATGCTGATTAACGGTCAAAACCTGGCTTTGCTTTTACTGTTACAGTCACAATAGCACATGTTTGCTCCGGGTGGGTGCTGACCAAAGGGAGGTCAAAGCTGACACCAGATGACTAAGGAAGGAACGCACTGCTTCTTCCATGGGTGGCTCTGTTGATATAGGAAACGTCAGGGCTGGGAAGGGAGATTCAGAACGTCAGTGCTGCCCC
>NW_017729001.1:27191622-27206655 GCF_001723915.1 Gavialis gangeticus
CATGAGGGTGCATGAAGTTGCTCCGGGTGGGTGCTGACCAAAGGGAGGTCAAAGCTGACACCAGATGACTAAGGAAGGAACGCACTGCTTCTTCCATGGGTGGCTCTGTTGATATAGGAAACGTCAGGGCTGGGAAGGGAGATTCAGAACGTCAGTGCTGCCCCTCTCCTTTTCTTTTGGGGATCCCATTCAGAATAACACAAAAGCTGGCTTCAACGAGCTGATCCCGGGCTAGAGATTTTGAACGAGACCCTCGTCCTTTTTTTTGCTTAAAAGAAACAACAGCAGACTAGTGGCACGACTGGAGATCAGGCAGTGGGTGCTGCGGGGTGCACGGTGGTGTCTCTGTGGGAGAACGCAAAGAGTTGCGGATCCAGTGGGACTTGCAGTTTGGCACTCGAGTTTCTCCATTCATGGGTCACAACCCAAAAGTGGGTTGCAGGAATATAGGAAAGGGTCACAAACACACGTTAAAAATGGATTCTGCTGTAAAGGAGAAAAACATGGGAAACGGTGACTATTCCCTTGCAGGCCAGCAGCGTCCCAGCCTACGAGGGGCTGCTTGGGACCCCCCATACACCCACCCCGGGCCCCACACTGGGGAGCTGGGAGAAGGGGGCAGTGGGCTGGGAGTGAGGGGCTTTGGGTTGGGACGGGCAATCGATGTTTACAAGTGGGTCCTGGTACAAAAAATGTTGAGAACCACTGATCTAGTACTTGCAGACATGGGTTTGGATATAGCATGTCACTGTTCAGCTGGACAAGGATCCCCAGGATGCTACAGTCACCTACAGGCGAGGCCTGTAATAGCGGCTGACTGTGTGCGGCTAACAAAGGAGAGGGGCATGTCTGTCCTCTCCAGAGCTTGGTGTTATTACACTAGCACAAGAAACAGCACCCGTTCCCCTGGGCGTGTTTGGTCATCTGCTCATGTCCTGAGATATAGAGAGACTCCCAGATTTGGCCTCAAAGTCCTTTGTCAGAGAAAGGAGAAGCAGCACCTAGTTTCATTTGGAGGATTGTGTGTCTGGAAGCATACAGGACTGGGAGACCCCAAGGGCAGGCTGTTTCATGACGGCTGAGCAAGTTGGGATGCTCTTTGGGACGAGAATGTGTCCCTGCATCATCACACCATGACGTGCAATACTTGTGCCTGGATTGAGCAGCAGGAAAAACAGGGAGCGAGTGCTCGAACCCAGATAAAAGGAAATTAGAGTCCCGATTGCCTTTGCCTCTAGACCAGTCTGGCTACAACCTGGATACCCGGTGCATGGATGATATCGAATTTTAGCTGATTTAAAAAAAAAAAAAATGATATCTTCATATTTTCCCCAAGCAGGAAGCAACTGTGACCACCTGAAACCTGAGAGCCTGCTCCTGCCTTTGTTTCAAGGTAATTTGCAGCATCACAGACCCTCACAGGAGGTGAGAGGCTCCATCCCAGCTATGAACGGACTGCCCAGAGGAGTTGACTCCTCTGTGAAATCCTATGAAATACAAACTTTCATTTCTACCCAGGAGAAGTTCTACAGTCTTTTCTCCAATGCCTGATGAAGGGTGTTTGTGCCTGAAAACTTGCAATTAAAGACATTTTTTTTTGCAAAAATCTTGTTGATCTAATAAAAGAGATCCTCTCTACTATGAGTCCCAATTGCCAAACCCAGATAGGTCTTCATGAACCGCGGCCTGCTCCTCGCCGTGTATGTGCTGTACCTCCATCCCTTTCCAAGCTATAGGGGCCACGCGATTATATGCCAAACAAATGAGATGGCGAAAGCTGTCCATGAGAGCGAGGAGGTTATGTGAGGACAACGGCTCGCAGCTCTGGGAAATCAAGTTAGCCAGCCCTTCTGTGACCTACTTTCTTTCTGGCTATCCTCGTGACTTTTCAGGGGTGAGTGGATTCTAATTTTAGCTCGCAGTTCATCAGGGAGTTGATATTTTTTCCCACCAGCACATCGGGTATGTTTGGGGGCTGGGATGTAGGTTGGATTTGTCTGCATCAGAGTTTTCCGTGGAGTCAAGTCTCTTCTTTGATGCTCACCTTAAAACGACTGTGTTGCTTTTCACTTCCTGTGACAGGCGTGTGGCTTGACTGGCTGGTTTCTGCATCGGCAGGAATAGTGATGCTTGGAAAATCTGGCCTGCGCTCCCTGTCTAACTGCAAGTCCAGGACGAGTTAATCGGCTTCCAGAAACAAAGGCCGGGCAGATTCTGCGGGAGAAGAGTGTAGAAAAGCAAGACTTGATGCTAAGGGAGCATCCTTGTTGGGTACTTGCTTTTGGAGGAGGCTTTCATCGGTGTCCACAGCAGCCCGGCAGAACTGGGAATCTGCCTCTGCCGTTCTTGGAAAACCTCTTCCTTGAGGGGGTGACAGCCAGTGGTGCTTCGTCATTCCTGCGCAAATTGGCCTTTGAAATTCCTCCTCCTACTGCTGCTTCTTCCTGCCTTTGTGTGCAAATACCACAACACGGGATAATCGTACTGTGAGGCTGGGAAATGTAGGCTGCAGCTGTTTCAGAAGAGTGCTGGAGGTGGGCGTAGCATATTTGCTGCAGACCAAAGCCAGGGTATGCTAACTCCTGGCTGTCCAGTGGTGGGTCCCTGGGCTCCCACTCTGCAGCAGCCAAGGGCCGGGCCACCCCCAGCCTCCCTTGCCTTTTGCTGCCAGACCTGGCCCCAGGAGGCAGGTGGGTACAGCCCCCAGTGCAGGGTGAGCTGGGCACTTGTGTAGGGAGGGAGCCCGCAGGGCGCTGCGTCCCACAGGGCAGCGAGTAGAGGGACCTACCCTGGCGTGCACTAAATTGCCTGTACTGCAACTTAGCGATCGCTTAAATTCAAGAGTCAGAATGACTTTCTATCTCCCCCGAGGGCAGTGGGCAGGTAGCTGCTGCTTAATCGGACGCTTTAAGGCAGGTAGCCATGCGGAAGGAGGCCTCTTAGGTCTTAATTTGCCAACCTGGCTCATAGTGTTATATAAGGAAATCTTAGCCTCCCCTGCTGATCCCCACAGCTTTCTAAACACCCTTGACCAGAGCGTTAACTGGTCACGGTGTCTTGCCTCTCTACCAGACTGGTCACTGGATCCCTGCCCCATGCCCTCCCTGCTCCCCCAGCCTTTCCTCTAACTTTTCTGAGCGCTTCTGATCTGCAATAACTCCGGCGTCAGGGCAGGGATCCAGGGCACCCGCTAATTGCACAAGGCTGTTAATGATTCCTTTGAGTGCGACTGGAAATGCTTTGTTTCTAGCTGGCTTGTCTGCGTGCCCAGGAGGACACCCGCTGGCTTGAGCCAGCAGTCCCGTCCCCGCCATCCCAGCTGGTGCCTCGGGGGAGCGTACTAGCTACGCGCACCCCTGCAAGGTGACATCCAGGCTGCCTTGCCCTGTGCACTCGGCTCCCCTGCAGATGCTGAGCCCAGACAGACCCATTGGCACGTTAATGCGAGCTCCAGCAAATCTCAGGTTATGAGCCTGCCTGTAGCGTTTTTCACCCGTGGAAGGATTTTGCTGCAACAGGGAAGCTAGAACTTAATAGTTTCACATTCATCTTGTGCTTTTCTCTCTAGTGGGGGGTGTAGCCTCTTCCTGGGGTCTCGAGCATATATTCACAACCTTTCAGCAGCGAGACATTGGCTGCTGTGGTCCCTCTGCTTTATCCGTGGCAGGTTTTAGGGTGTTATGTCTTGTGTGGCGTCAGCGTTGACTGTATGGATTTGCGGAGACGGTAGGGAATGGATTTGCAGAGGATGGTTTGGATAGGGATGATCCTGCCTCAGGCAGGGGGTTGGACTCGATGACCTCTGGAGGTCCCTTCCAGGCCCACTTCTGTAGCTGCCCCTTTGCGCTCGGTACTGTACACACAGGCAAAAAAGCAAAAGAAGGCTAAAATCCTTGGAGGGGCCCTAAATCTGTTGGGTTTCTGGTGGGGGGCATTTCTTGTCAGGCCTGGCCCATGCCCCACCTTTCCTGCTTTGTGTGGAGACAGCATCGTGACAAGCCTTGGTGCCAATCCCATGCCAGGTCCTATGAGGCCAAGGGTACTGAAGGACTAGATCCCCCTGGCAGGGGCCAAGGAGGGCCCAATCCTGCCTTCAGAGCTGTGAGTGGGGGTGGCAGGAGCAGGCCCAGAGACACACTGTCGAACCTCTGGGAGATGCTGGGACGAGTCCCTTCACCTCCGCCAGACCTGGCTCTGCGTGGGCAGCACGGCACTAAGGGAAAAGAGGAAGGAGGCAAGAAGACGGGATGAATCATCTCAGTGATGAGCTTGGATTATCCACAGCCCCAGACATGACCCTCTTTCCTGCTCGCTGCACTCCTCGCGGCTGTCTCATCTCTTGGGACCTCCTCCTCCACGTGACAGCCCCCATAACCTTCCCACTTTGCTCCACAAGCTTTTCACTAACCCCCACGCTCCTGTTTTTCCTCCTGGCTGCTGCTTTCTAGAGCCCCCCACTGTACCGCTTACCCCACGGCCCCTCTCGCATTGACTTTTCCTGCAGACCCCACAGTCCTGTCCTCCTTTTCTCCCTCCTTGTTCTTGCGGTGCAGAGCTACCTTCCCTGCAGCCCCAGGCTGGCAGCAAGGACCAGATCCCGCCTGCCCCCGAGCTGCACGGGTCTAGCTGAGGGGCTAGGCTGTCCCCACTGCAAGCCGGCGTCTGCTCCGAGTGCCACAGCCGTCCCTTCAACCAAGCGTGTGGGGTTTTTTTCTCTTTTAAGCCTTGAGATCATAATTACCCTCCCTTCCCCCTTCCCTCACCTGCCTTCATCCCGCTCTGCATTTCTGAGTTCAGGTCAGGACACTCTCTGCAGCTCTGATGCTCCGCGCCACCGCGGTTTTGGGGAAGAGTCTCAGCGCCGTGACTAACCGCGGTGCCCCTGGGGGCTGGCTCTGACCTGCCAGCCTGGCATGGGAGCGTGGGTGCTGCGGGGTGGCGCCAGGGCGCATGCCCTTCTGGTGCTCGGCTGCCAGGCATTTGAAAAGCTGCGTTTGATGCAATGCAGGCAGTGGAAGCAGGCAACACTGTTGGGCTCTGGGGACTGTCTGTGGAAATCAATAAGATTAAATTTTAATTCGTTTTCCGTCTCGGCGATGGTTCCTTCAAAAGGGCACAGCTATCTATCCACAAACACAGTGTTCAGCTGCAGCGCTGAAATTCAGAGGAGTCGCTCCTTTCTTTTTTTTTCCTTTTCCCCGGCTGTTGTCTGCGGCGTGTGCCTGTCTCTCCGCTTGCCGGCACGAAGCACGTTCTGCATTCCAGCATCTCCCGCAAATACGAGAATAAATAAACACCCGCGTTTAGCATTCCTCAGCCAACTCGAGCTGCCTTTTCCTCATTTTACCTTCTTTGTTGCCGCTAGCGTAGCCCGCTGGCTATTTACAGTCAGAGGGCACAATTCTGATTTCTCCCGGCTTGACGCTGGTACAGTTCAGGCTTCAGTAGACTTCCGATTGATGCCAGCATGAGGTCAGACTCTGAGCAAAAACCACGTGGCAGATCAATGGTTCTTAACCTCAGTCGGCTCCAGGGACCCCTCGGAAAATGCCAGCTTTTAGTTTTCATGTGCTTTTTGACTACAGGAAAATGAGAGGAAGTCCTCTGCTGCGGAGAACTCGGAAAGGCCACAACAGGGTAGAAGGTTTTTGATCCCGTGGATTTGTGCTTGATATCTCTGGGTCTATCTTGTGAGTCGTGTAGGCGTTTGCACACCTAACAGTGCTACTCGTGCACAACACGCTGCAGCACCCTTAAAAGGATCTCGCAGTACCCCGAATCGTCACAGCGCCCTGGTTGAGGATCGCTGTGTTAAATAAATGCATCTCGGTAGATCCCCGTTGATTATTCAGGCTGAAGGCTGTTTTCACTTCCAGATTACTCATCCTTCATGTTTTTTAGCTCTGCGCACCTGGACAATAAAAAAAACTGTTCGGTTTCTTCTTCTCTTGGCTAGTGTCTGTACTAGGGCAGTGGTGCATGGTTTGCTGTTTTGACTTGCCGTGGATCAAAGAAATGGGGAGATCTTCCTTATCAACACTTCAAGATGTGGGTCAAGCAGCCTTTTGGCATCAGATATTGGTTGCAAAAAAGACCAGCTTCAACCCTCTGGAGCCTCAGGGACCTGGAAGCTTTTCACTTTTTCCATCAGAGGTTTAAAGCAAAATGGATTCTCCTCCCCAACATACGGATACGTTATTGCCCCTCTCGAAGGTGTGCATCTGGGTACCGTTTTGTGCGGTTGGCGTGCCAGACGGCCAGCTGCAGAAACCTCCCTTGGTATGACTAGCAAAAGGCAAGGGCGAGAGAACAGAAATGAGTCGGGCAGTTAGGCTTTGCACAGGAAACGTTGGGTGGGTTATTAATGCTCTTCGCTGTCATGAACCATTTCCCCAGTTTTCTTATTTTTCTTCATTTGTCATTTTGCAAACCGAAGTGATTTGGGCGCAGCACGGCTGTACCTGCTAGGTGGAATTCCTGCATCCCCCTGATCGTGCCAGGCCTGCTCTAGCAGTGATGCGGGTAGACAAGGGGCTGTTATCCCACTGTGGAGAGGCCTAGGTGTTAGATACTGCAGTTGGGTTGCCTCCATCCTCAAAGTCTAGCCCAGGAGGGAGGGTCTGTCCGGAGGCCAGGCTTGCCTGTGCTTGGGTTTGGCACTTGAGGACATTGGTTTTGTTGAGATTTAGAGAGAAGGAGCTGCCGCTGCCCCTTCCAGCAGAGTCGGGCTCTCTTGTGGAGGCGGAAGGAGATCTGTCCCACCTGGCTGCGAGAGAGGATGACTTCCACCGACGACATGATCCCAGAGGGAGCGCGCCAAGTATCCGAAGGGAAT
Organism: Gavialis gangeticus; assembly: GCF_001723915.1. Classification (NCBI taxonomy): domain Eukaryota; kingdom Metazoa; phylum Chordata; order Crocodylia; family Gavialidae; genus Gavialis; species Gavialis gangeticus. Next base: position 27,198,458 of record NW_017729001.1, read on the forward strand.
ATGGACTTTCTTGATCCCTAGAAACGGGAACTTTCTCAAGGGGGCCACTGCTGCAAGGCCATGGTCGTGGCTCAACAACTGTTTTGTCTTGACTCAAAAAGCAACATGGGCCAGGGAGGCCTTTCCCTTCACTGCGTGGAGCTGTGCTGGTTTCTGTCGGGGGAGACCCAACTCCTTGTCGGAGGCTTCCAGGGGTCTGCATACCCTTCAGCAGCATAACTCCTGATTTTCACGGTCGTAAACGGGATGCATCCTGCTCCTCTCCGAAGCCCTTCTTGCTGCCTGGCTTGGCAAAATGAAATCCTAGTCGACGTGGCTGGGGCCGATGTTGGGTCCTGCACGGAGCATTTCCCAGCACCGCCCCGTCGGCTGCCTCCCTGGAGAGGCCCTTTGCAGGACACACCTGATTCTGTATGGAAACGCTTTTGCCTTTCAGTCGCGGCCTGGCATTGAGCGCTGCCTTGGAGGTACTATAAATAATGCTAAGAGCGCGGGTCTTAGCATTATTTATGGCGGCTGCAAGCTTTGTGGGATGCTGGCTGGAGAAATTCCAGGGAAACGCCTTCTTCTAATTTCTGATCCACTTCCTCAAAATAGCTTTTGGCTTCTTTTCAAAGAAAAAAAAAAATCCTCAAATTTGCCCATCCCTCTGAAGCCTGGGGAGGTGTGCGTGTCTGCCGTGCCGGGTTTGTGACCTCTGTGGAATGACTAATGTGGCCCGTAAGTCACTTTCCTGTCCACCCCCCTCCCCATCCCTTTCCTGCATCAAGTTGCAGCGGCCCGAGAACCAGGCAGGTGGCTCAGGATTGAGCTTCCCACTGAAAACCCTCGCTGTAAATGTACCTAGAGCTCCGTGGAGATGTTCATGGCTGTCGTGGGGTTGGTTTTGTTTTTGGGAACGTTTTAAGGGGCACGATCCTAGTACCTGCAGAGTGTCCGATTTGGTGGAGAACGGGTGAGAAACCCAGAGCTGATTTGGTGCCCAGGAGGAGGCAGCGGGGAGATGGCTGTCCCTGAAGTGGGCTGCTGTCAAGAGCTTAGGCAAGACCACCGTTGTTAGTCCCTGAAAAGGGTGCAGGAGTCCCTAGGACGGGTGTTGGGGCCTCAGTCCTCCTGTACGCTGCCATGGGCCACAGGCTGGCCCAGGGCAGGGGATGCTTTGGAGCTAGGACTGTAGCAGTGGCCAGCTCCCGATGACGGGACCTCTGTGCTGTACCCTTTCTCCTTTAGAGCTCGTTAGAGTCGAGTCAGGGGAGATTATTAGTGGGGTGGAGAGCGAGTGAGGGTGGGGGAAGAGCCTGGGAAGAGAGCATCAGTACCGGCAAGCCATCGTTCTGAGCCCAGAAGCTTTGGCAGAGTCCGGGCCTTTTCTGCCGTCACCACCCCCAGCCATTCTTGGGCGCGTCCCTGGCAGCGGCTGCTGGAAAGAAGGGCCAGGCCCGGCAGCACGTCTGCTCGTCAGCATGGAGCCAAAGGGAGCGATGGGGGAGGTCTGAGACGAAGTTAGAAGTGAGTCAACCCCTCGGGGCTTTGGGCCGATGGGCGCTGACACTAGCTTCCAGCACTGGAAGGGAAACTGCTTCCCGTGTGAAGCATAGTTCAGCCACCTCCTGGCACCCTGCCGTCTGCAGCGAGCCTTGTGCCCAGCCTGAGCACTGGGCTGCCGGTCGGGGAACGTGAATTCTGTCCCCAAAATCCACCACTGTCGTCCAAAGCCTTTCTGCACCTCAGATCAGCCTCCCGACCCGTATCTGTCTTGCATTGGGAGCTCGGGGACACAGCCTCTGTCCTTGCTGTATTCATCTGCATCTCCCACAGCTCTCGCTCTCAGCTTTGCTTTTGGGTTCGGCTGATGCAAATCAATACGAACAGTTTTCACCCGGATCCTGGACCTGCCCACCAAGAGCCGTAGTGGTTTGCCTTTCTGAGTGTCGGATTGTGTCTCAAAGGGGCACAGAGGAGGAGGCTTCTTGCCCCTAGCAAATGACTGAGCTCTGCTCGCCTGACATTGCCATTGAATCCAGAGTTGCACCCAGCCAGATGAGTGGTCTTAGTGTGAGTCCAGCCCCAAGGTTTCATTGTTCTTGGTCTGAGCACAGATCCTTCAGCTGTCCCGAATTTGGAAAAAGGGGTCGTTAGCTGCTTGTTCTGGAAGGGCAGTGGGACTATATAAAGCCCAAAAGGGGTTTTCATGTATCACACTAGAAATAACAGCTAGATGTGCTTCCTAACGTATTGGTGGTGGAGCAGCAAGCCATTTCCTTTTCATTGAATCACAGATATTCTGGACCTGGAGGAACTGATGACTCGGGGGTGGCTCACTGGACAGGGGAGACACCCAGAAGTTTCTGTGGTTGCTTGCTAAGGGTGGATGAAATGCGTAAAAAATCTCCCATCAACTTCAAGGAAATGTAGAACGCAGCCCGGAGCGACCAAGCCCGTTCCCCATCTCATGCCCGTGGAAGGGCAACGGAGACGCTGCCTTTCCCCGCAGCGATTCCACGGATGTGAAAGGAGCTGAAAACCTGCTGTGCCCAACCCTTGCTCGCTCGCACCATAGCCTGGCCCTCTGTCTCGGAGCCTGGTCTCTTGGAGCCATTTATCTGCCCTTCTCCCAATAATCTTAGTGCTGCGGAAGCCTCCTCCCGTCCCGACCCCCCAGCTCTTTCCACCCTCGGCGTGGCCTTGAGGTCGAGTCATTATGATTTTGTTACGATGGGAGACATGCAACAAGGACCGCCAGCAATTACAGTAGGTGTCAAATGTTAATCGGGGCTCTTGCTTGCGGGAGGCATTTCTGCGTGTGTGCACAGAGAAACGATGTTCTCCAAAGAGCTCTCTTTCCCCGTCTTTCATTCTGGAAATAGGCAGATTGCAGTCAGTTTAATGCAAGAAAAATTACATCGTTCCAGTCATGATTTTCCCTGCAGTGATTTGCCTCCGGTCATCTCATTAAGTTGTCTAAATGTGGCAGCTGAACACATTAAGCTTTTTCTCTGAGTTAATCACATCATGAGCACAGGCCGGCAGCATCATCAACATGTATACGTGGCACCTGGTTATACCAGAATATCTTGCTTGTGAGCGCAGGCACCCATTCATTGACCTCCGCTGGGAAAGCCTTTCTCTGGCTTTGTGGCCAAAATCTCGTCCCTGCCGTTGACTGGCGTGACCATCTTGTACCAACGTGCATCAGAGCGAAGGCTTTTTTTTAAGCCGTTAGGTGGTGCTTAATGAGAAATTATTACAGGCATAAGCACAGCTAGCTGAACACTCACTTTTGCAAGGAGCACTGGTTGGTCTTCGAAGTACCTGCCGTGGTTTACTATGAATCTTTTTTTTCTGGAAATCCCACCCCTTGTTTTTAAATGTTCATAACACTTTAACCCTACCGCATTGATATTCTCCAAGCTCATCCTGTTCTAGCAATTTCCGAGGGACCTAAAAATGGATACCCAATTGAAATTTCTGGGCTTGTTAGGTTTATGAACTTTTAAAATTGGTAGATCCTGGCATGGGCTTATTGCACCCATATGAATGAAGGGATCTGCACAGCCATAGAAATACCGTTATCGGTTAGCCTACAAAACTAACACACATGATGCTTTGTCGGACTGGTGCCTAAGCCCGATTATGTGTAGTTATCCAGTGGCTCTGGCAGCACCCCGTGGCTTCACTGATTCATTTGTGGTAGTTACAGACCTGAGATGCTTTTCAATTCCAGTTTTCCTCTCTTTTGGCAGAAGGAAAGGAATCTGAGGAAGTAAATGCAAAAACTTTCTTTAAGTGATAGCTTAGGGAATGAACTAGTTTTAAGGTTCACTCTTGCATGCATATATCATGTGATGGTTTTTTAAATCATCAAGTGACCCCATAGGCTCTCTTAAGTAATATTATGATTGTCTAATTTCTGGAAATGTTCATATATGTATATTTAAAATAATCCACTACCATGCGATTGGTCACTTATTTTAAGGTAAGCTGCTCCTTACGAAAGTTTATGCATTTCTGATTTAGTCAGTCTAGACAGTGCAAATGACCTCGGCCTTCTGCTTGACTTCAGAGTAATGTGGCTATCTCCGAGTAGCAGGCCCCAGTTCAAGTGGTCCATACACCTTTAGCCTTCATGTTTCTTCACTGGAGTGCTTATTGCATGAGCTTAGCATTGCAGCAATGTATTTTTTTTCTTTATATGACCTGATGGTGAAACGTGGAAGGACTCCTGTAATTTCATAATGGGATGATCTCTTTAATTTCCTATGCCGAGATCTATTCCTGTCTGTTCCATGGAGCCGTGGTGGCATCGTGCCGGCTACGGGAGAGCATGTTGTCCCTCCTTTCAGGAATCTGGCAGGAAATCTCTGTTACAATGCATTGTTTCCTAACGGAAAGGATCTTGCGTGGAAAAGGCAGGTTTTGGCGGATGTTTCTTTTTATGAGAAAGGATAAATATATTTCTTATCAGGGCAGCCATATGTTATTTCCCTTTAATCGAGTGCTGGACTGACAATCACGTCTCCATTTGCAGCGAGGTTCCCGAATGACAGTGCAGACCGTTTGCTGCTGATCACCTGGTGCTGATTCCTCCTGGTTTTCAGCTGGCAATTAAAAGGGCGAAAAACACAAATTCACTTTATAAAGCAAATTGGCCTGTGGTTGCCACAGGGATGTCAGGAGGTCACCTGAGGAAGAAGTCTGCAGTTGCACAAATCAGAGTAACTTCCTTTGGATCATTTGTGTTGCAGATGGGGTCCTTGCTGTGTTATGTAGCCCAGTGTTTCTCAATCTTTTAAGTAGCAAGTACCCGCTAACTTCTGAAAATGTTAATAAGTACCCCAACACGCAATTTTCCAGGGGATTTTATATTTACAGACTACTGTGTATCATATGTTGGAGCAAGAGCTGTGTATATAAGGCTGTGATATGACAGATGTCTGATCTGGTGTGGGGTGGGTTGCCACCTTTTACACCAGGGGTGCACAACTCAAGTATGTACCTGGGCTAGAGGTGATGTTGGCCAAAGCTAGGAGAGCTGAACTCAGTGCCACGCAAAGCACAGCACGCCAAATTATTACTGGGGAATTCAATTTTTTTTAATTGGACCACATTTTTTGCCACAGTTTTGAGACGAAAAGAGGGTGAGAGAGAGAGGAAAAGAGGGCAAGAGAGAGAGTGTTGGGGTACCTGTGTATCCGTTGCCTGTCTCGCGTACCCCCAGGGGTGAATGTACCACAGGTTGAGAAACTATGGTATAGACAGTGGAGATCCTGGATAGTTGTCTGAACTTTCTCTCCTGGAGAAATGAGCTCCCTGCCAGTGACCCAGTTTCATCAGCTTGCAAGAAAAGGGGTCCACGGGGCTAAAGCAAGTGACAGGTACATTTCCTCTGATTATTAATTCATTAGTAGCGTATCCTTCAGCTTGATGGAGTGGCTTGTGTGATTAGTTATCTACTTAAATGACACGGTTACCAGAGCACAAGTCCTTTGGCAAACGGGATGGGGTTTGTGCTGCCTCCTGTTGCGGCCGATTTGGCATGTGTCTCGGAAAAATGGAAAGAAAGAAGGAAAAGTTGGGCTTGCTAAGAGGGGTCGACAGAAGCACATCACTCAAGCGCCGGTACAGTTTCAGTGCATGATAACTATGGCTTTGACTTTTGGACCAAAGGAAGGCTCGGTCCTCAGGAAACATTTCCCTCGCGTCATTTCATCGTCAGCCATTGCAGTCCCCGGACGTGGCACAAGCTGTGCTTCAGCAACTTTGCACGTATCCAAGGAGCAAGCAGATGCTTAATGTTGATGTGCTTTTGCAGAGATTTCAACCCGGCTCCCGCTTCCTGTGTGTTTAGTCTCCCGTGTGTCTCTCCTTTGCTGGTTTGCTCAGGTCGTGAATTGTACCATGCCAGCGATGGCCAGACTGATGTGGGGCTGCCGCAGCGTGCCGTGGTAAGGACTGAAAGGGCCGTGTAGGTAATACAGGAAGTAACCACTGGGTGGCTTCCGTGTCTGCGTAACGTTTTTCCAGGATAAGCCTCGCTCTGAATGCTGCCCTGGGTTGTCTTGCAAAGCTGTGACAGAAAGGTTGTTTGCAGTCACTTAGCGTGCAGTCCTGCTTTGCCCAGCTTCCCTGCTCTGCCCATATAGCCCAATGCATGTAAACTACCCTAGAAGGAGATGCTAGGGAGTAGTGCAGAGGAAGCCCAGGGATGGCTCTGCCCCAAGATGAGAAGTCCTTCTCAGCTGGTCTCCTCTTGCATTGAGGTCACATGGTCCTCAGCAGGGTGCAGGGTGAAGTAAGGACCTCCACTTAGCATGGTCCTGGATCGATGGATGTGGTATTCACCTAAGAGGACCTTGAAGGAAGCCCGGTGGCTCTCTCAGCTAATTTTGGGCGTTGCTGATTCCCAGGCACCTCTGTGCCTGTAGCAGGCAGCCATGTTCTGCAAACTGGTTCATCTTTAGGGGCAAACCGAGAAGGAGCAAGTCAAAAATCCAGCCCAGCCTTGGTCCTTTATTCCTTGGCCAGTTGGAGTTTTTTTCCCCTGCAAGAGTGGCTCTTTCAGTGATCTTTTAGGCCTGTCCTCGAAGAATGAGCCTGCGGCAACAACTCCATTGCCACTGACTGCTGAACAGGCAAGGAGGAGTGAGACTGCTGGCAAGACACTCTGGAAAGCCTGAAGTTTTCTTCAGTTGGCCGTGATCTGTCTTCCAACCCATCTCGACTTGTGGCAGAGTGCATGACCAGCACCATCATCCCATTGCGTGCTAGCCTTTAGGTGGTTGCTCTGCTCCATGTACTCTGCTGGCAACAGGTCCACGAGCCAGGCTTCATTTTACAAGAAAACTCATGACAGCTATTGGGGAAGTAGCTCAGATACAAGCCCATGGGCTGGCCTCACGTGGGGCCAGACTAGTATCTGTCACTGTGGTCCTTTGCAAATCAGCTGCAAATAGCTGGGCTGGGGACTCCAAAGATCCTTAGGAGGCACCAAGTCTGATTTCTTATCTTCTTTCCATCCTTTCTATAATGCCAGGAAGGGGCATTTGAACCAGTGTGAAGGGCGGGGAGGTCATCCTTGTGCTAGTGTGTGACCGGAAGTTGTGGGGGCAGAATTTGAGCTTGCTGTAAAATGTAGGGTGCCAAATTCCTCCTCCTCCTTCCCCCTCCACCCACCTATTAGTTGCTTCCTCTGTGCACAGCAAGGTGAGTCCTAGATTGGTGGAGTTCATCCCTCCCGGAGTCGTGTTTGTCCGGTGGAACAGGAATGGGCGTGCCGAGTGCATGCTTCGTGGGGATCTTTCAGGGGAGGCCGGCTGCGAGGCTGTTGCTGGCTGACCTGGCAGGTTGCAGTCAGCCCACGGGCTGCCTGGCTAGAAGACCTCTCCTGCCTGGCAGCCTGTTGCACAGGCAGGAGCTCCTGAGTGTTGAGACCCGTATCCTTGGTTGTGGAGATGACACACATTTAAACCTGAGCCTTGGCCAGTCTGTGAACACAGGGTGGAGTCTGGGAGAGATAAGGCCTCCATTACCATGCTGCCAGGAGTAGGACTTGGTGCTGTGGGGGAGCATGCTAGTTTGGGTACCAGGAAGCTTGAACTGTATCTCTCTTCTGTCATTTGGGCCCCTGCCAAACGCAGGTAAAGATGTGATGGGATTTGATGCACGTGGTCGTGTTTCCTGCTGTACCACATAAGCACGGCAGCAGGCGTGATTGTAGGATCATAGGTCAGATCCCACCACACCTTATTGCTCGTGTGAGCCCGGGTCAGCGTGGTGCACCCCTGCAGCTGGGAGCCCCATCAGCTGGCAAGACCCCCAGCCACAGGGGCACACCTGGCCATACGTTCAGCTAATGGTGTGAGAGAGACCAGTCACAAAGTTGTTACACATTTCCCGTAGAACAACTTTGTGGCTTATTCCTCATTTCAGCACACCATTAATTGATTGAACATGTGGCTGAGTCACATCTTAAGATGAAATTAACTGGTTAATTAAGCCGTAAGTGTAGTGTGTGGCAAGGGGCCTTGGCCTCTGGGTTGAGTTCAGTGTTTCCCCATCTGGAAAATATAATGGTGCTGTGACCTCCTTTGTGAAGCACCTGGGGATATGCTGACGGAAAGCGGTAGGTGAGTGCTGGGTGGAGGGTGGAGAGAGCATCATCCTCATCATCACCCCTCTTCCTCCCCTGCACAGCCCGC
>NW_017729001.1:27206883-27232227 GCF_001723915.1 Gavialis gangeticus
CCTGCACAGCCCGCAAAGGCTCACAGGGGCTGGGCTCTCCTGGCAGCGATCCCTGTGGGGTTATGCCCGAATTACACCACCCCGCCCCGCCTGCCATGCCACTGAAGGGTTAGAAGCGCAGCCTGCTGCGTGGGTCAGGTGAGCTGCCCCGAGCGACTTGGCAGCCCAGCAGGGGTGTTGGTGAGTGCTGGCTCCCACACGCAGTTTTGATCCTGGGGCCAAACATGTGGAGCTGATCGCGTGCAACTGAGATGGTGCGTGCATGTGCTGAGCCTGCAGTGGGGAGGGGCGGGGGGAGCAATGAATGGGGCGTATGCCATAAGACCATCATCGGGAGCTTTTTCTTTCCGGGGGAGCATCTAGCCAGGAGGAGCTGTGAGCACAACTTGTGGGGGGTAGCAATGCGTCTCCCCTCGCCAAGCCCTGCTAACACACCCAGGTGGGAGTGTGAGAGGGGCAGCATGGGGCCCAGATCAGACCCTTGAATCTGAGCACCCCAAAGGGAAAATCCCCATCCAAAGCCCCCTCCATGTGGTGACTGGGACTCGCAGGCCTCTAGCCCCCCCATGCTGGGAAGTGCTCGCGATCCATGTCCCAAGCTGGTAGCCCCAGCCTGTCTCTGGCGCTTAGCAGGTTAAAGTTATGAGCAGGCTCCAAAAAGGATTTACTTTTTCCCCCACTCCACCGAGCTCAGGCCCCGTGGAAGCTCCTTGTCATGTGCACTAAACTCTGTCTTATCCTCTCCCTTCCCTCTGGATGAAACCTCACCTGCAGCTCCTGCTGCTGCCAGGTAGCTTTATTTGACCGGTGCCGTCTAAACCCGAGCAGTGTGCAGCGACCGGGGTTGATCAGGCTGTTAGCACCACTAATTGGAAAGCCCAGCTTTGCGGGAAGAGCGTGGCTTACTGCAAATGTCATCTGTGTTTAGACTCTCGCAGTGAACCCACGTCTCTCTTCAGGCCACTTTTAATTAGGGACCAATGAGCACATTGTGACACACGTTCCTGTTTTCATAAGAAGCGCTAGGTAGTTTGGCTGGGGGAGCGTCTTGTGGTGGGGAGGGGAAGGGGAAGACGGTGGAGCGGAGGAGCCAAGGGGAGCGATCACATGTTCACGAAATGAATCCTAGAAAGGGCATCTCTCTCTCTCTGCTCCCCCTCCCGCTCTCCCTCCTCCGCGCACCGTGATAGTGTTGAGGTAATTGTACTGAATCCAGCAGCTTGCAAAGTGAAAGAGATTCAGCCGTTGCAGAGCGGCGCAGAGGGCTCTCCAGTGACTAAGCACCGGGACTGTGGAGAGAGCCCCGGCATGGCGGGGAACGGGTCCCAGCATTCAGCACCCCTGCCAAGAGCTTGACAAGGGCTTGCCCCCTGGGTGATGACTTAGCTGCCGGCGCCCTTGCCTGCAGGGGCACGTGTTACGGACCCCGGAGATCTGGGCTTCGGCTGTGCTGAACCACTCTCTTCCTCCTGCCTCCCGGGGTGGGGGAGCTCTCCGGTGCACGTTGTTTTGGAAGTCCTCTGGACAGCTCGGAAAGCGAGGCATGGGGCTGGCATTGTGATCCACGAGAGACGTAACTTTTTCTTTCCCTTTTTTCCCCCACTTCCTCTCTGCAGAAAAAAGCAGAAGCTGCCCACAGGATACTGGAAGGACTGGGGCCTCAAGTGGAGCTGGTAAGTCTCATCTCCCAGTACGGGGGGGCTGGATGGTAGCCAGGTGTGGAGAGGTCTCTGGGAGGCAGGCACATCTGTGCGTACGTGTGCGCGCGCGCATGTCTAACCCATAAGAAGGAAGTGTTCTGCTGTCCAGGACATCCAGCTGGCTCGGTACCAGGAGGGGATGGGGTGAACGGGAAAGACGGAGACATACACACGTGTGCCTACTCCTCTGTGAGCCTTAACCCTTAACTTGCTTTCCTTGTTGTCCTTAGGAGCAGGGGCAAATCCGTGTTGCTCATGTTCTCGCCCACCGTGGCACAGCAGCGGGGACTGAGTCCATGCATTTGGTGCCTCAGTGAGCCTGTGTGTGGAGGATCCCCTCTGCAAAGTGCACGAGCGCTTTCATAACTGGGTGGGGGGAGCATCGGAAGAGCGTCGCGCGGATGGAAGCAGTTCTGGGTTGGAGTGACCTGGTACTGGTCATTCTTGGACCCGGCCAGAGTCCTGCCTGTCGCGCTTCTGGGAACTGTAATCACGGACTTGAGCTGCTCCCTCACCTCCCCCAGCTTGACTCCTCCTTTTCCCCAGCAAGCCTGTACAGCAAATAGCAGGGAACCTCCCTCCCTGAGGGGTGCAGGGGTCACTTCACTGGGGAGGGCACCCTAGAGCGAACATCCCTTGTCCTCCCAGTAGTACTCCCTCCACACTATGGAAAGGGGCAGCTGGAGGGGTCCTGCAGAGCATTTCTTGCAAGCTGCTGACCGCCCCCAGACAGATGCTGTAGCTAGCGGGGTCCTTCAAGGGAAAGCCTGCGGTGGGAAGGGAGGCGCTGGGTTTCTGCTGAAGGAGCATCCCCGGGGAACGTGGCTCTGGGGCTTTCCCTGCCACTCAGAATTCACGAGGGTTTTGTCAAGCGTAGTGAAGGCGGGCATCCCTGGGGGACGGGGGATCGCATCGGCACACCACAGCTCACCTCTATCAGGAAGGGGAGCTGCCCCTCGGCATTGTGGGCATAACTCCATCATCAGGGAGCTCCACCACCAAGTGTCCTGGCCCCTTCGACTGGCTGTGTCAAGCTTTTTGTTCTTTTAAGTATGGTACATCTTTGAAAAGTTCACTTGCCCTCATCCTCTGCGAGCAAAGCTTTCAGAGCTGGCCTGTCCTTCTGTACAGTGCAGAGCATGGTCACTGCCGTCACTGGTGTACGGTACCAGGGAAGACATCCAGTAAGCACGTGCTGCCATGCTTTGCTGAGGTTGTTTGGGTATCTTACAGGCTCCCTTTAATTTGGCTGCACAGAGAGAGAAGTCGTCCTACCTCAGCCCCTGCCACGTGTTGCCACGATACAAATCAATGCTTATTAATACTCAGCCATCTCAATTGGAGAGGACGTTCCTCCAGGAAGGAATGCAGAGCTCTTCATGCACACCCATACACGCTTGCATATGGTACACTTGGTCTGCTTCCAGCATGATGCTGTAGCAATGGGCAGGGGTCCTGGAAGAACGGTGGGCCTGCAGATCTGGGTCCTTGGAGCCAGCTCTGTGCTCGCAGGCTGCAAAACGTTCTTGCCCTCTCACCCGTGCAGGGGTGGCTACCAGCAGGGCCCAGGTCACAGACCTCTCCCTAATATTTGTTCAAGCTAAGCTGGTTATTGCATCAAACAGAGATGGTGACAGATAAGCATTTCTGTGATAGCAAGGCAGCTTGCCAGGTGCTGATTTTTCAAGGCAAGAGGTCACTGAGGATGTTGGTTAGTCACAACTGAGAGAGGCAGGAGGTTATAGAAGCATTAGCAAACCACAGAGTGGCGATGACATGCTGGTAGTTTCATGTGATGGCAGGTTGAATCCAAAGCTAGACCATCTTGAGGGAGTGCTTGTTTTCGATCGGGCTGACTAAAACCTGCTGAATTTTCCTTTTGTTCCTGATCCAAGGGTGAATTGTTGGGCAGCAAGGCCATGTTGACTCTGCCTTCAATTTAAGGTAAAGGGAACCAATCAGAGACAGATTCAGATTTGCAGAAGGGGTTGGGGGTTTTTTGGTGCATTTGTGATGAGAGGGATTTTACCAGCTGAACGCATTGACTAGCAAACCTGGCCTCGGCTTAGCTTCAGGTGCACCAAAGGGGTTTTGCAGGTACCTTGGTGTAGGAGAACTAAGAACTTAGCCATGGATCTTGAATCCTTATCAGTACATCCCTGAAGTTGAAAGCTGTTGAGTTAATCTCCCGACCAGAGACAAGCCTTCGACTTTCACCTTTTCAGCCCTTAATTCTGGGCTTTCAGACTCCTGTGCTCTTCATTGAAATGTGCATCCCGAGGCTTCCTTTGGAAGGTGTCTGCGCTAAGTGAGTGCTTTGTGTTGACAGTCTGTCTCCCTAACTCCCGCTGACTTGATCTTAAAAAATCTGGCCCTGTGTCTTATCTTCTCTAGTGTTGACGGCTGTGTGATTCTCCCATTGTAGGATCACTGCCCTTGGTGCTGCTCGAGTTGGGAATGTGGGGGGTGATTTTTTTCCAAGCTAGAAAGAGCATGGTCTGACTCAGTCCCACTAAAAGGCAATCACAGGCGGATACCTAATTCCTATAGATGCCTCTGAAAATCCCACCCCTCTCCTCCACAGCACCTGGGCAGGGGTCTCCATGTCCTTGTCAGTAGTTGGTCTAACACTGAGCATGGCTTGGGTGTTTGAGAAGTGGAGATGCTGGGTACTGTGGTCAAGACCATGCTGTTTTTTCGGCAGGAAGATGATTCAGAACATGAATCTGAGTGCTGTCCTGAAAGCTTTCACTTGGGCTGAGCCCCGAGTGAGGCATGTTTCATGCAGGGTGAAAAAACTGTGGCAGCAACTTGGCTTGAATTTAGCATAGCTGTTCAGTGCATTGCTTCTCTCATTGACTTGACTAGCATCTAAACTAGGGTTGAAAGCTAAGCACGCACTAACATGGTGTGTGAAACCAAGACCCACTTGTTTACAGTGATGGGCAAGCAAAGCCCTTCCCCATCCCCAAATCTACAAGTGCTAGCAAGCGTCTTCTGCTCGGGATCCCGCAGCAGGCGAGTAGTGCAGTCCTCATACAATGAACTCTCTCTTGCAGATAGGGAAGGCAACTATTTTTACAGCTGCTCGGTGCTGTTCAGTGGAATTCCCCCTGCAGGACAGGAACTGAGTGCAGAGGAGGTTGAATCTTAACAGACCAGCCTATACCCTAGTTTTGCTGTGAACCTGTATCTGTCCCATAGCGTGGCTTTGCTGTGGCCAGGCCAGCCACGGCTGGCACATTGCCGCTCTCTGTGCCGGCTCTGCTGCGTTCTCATTTTCCCTCGCCTGTGAGCATATGGTGATGAATGGTATTTTTAAAGCTGGTGCTGGGATTTTTAGCCTTCCCTGGTTCTTAGTATGCAGGTTTCTTTTAAACCCCGGAAGCACAGGATGTTGTTAACACTTAGCGGTCTGAGCCGTTAGCTAGTGCAGATTTTTTTTTAGGAGGCAGCACAGGAGATTACTCGAACTGATGTGTGTGCACGCGAGACTGGGCCACAACCCGCAAGGCGCACTCACCAGCCGCCTCTCGCCCCCAGTGCAGCCTGGTGACATGATTCATCGTGCACCAGTCCACTCGCAAAAAGGAGGTTGGAGGAAAGCACCTTCTTTTATTGAAGCATGTTCTTGCCCTTCACCGCAGTCCCTGCAGCCGTCCTGCAGGAGCAAACTGCCTATGTGTACTGGGTCCGGCCAGGCGGCCCTTAGGTGTCGTCATTGATTGGGTAGCGCGTGCTGCTTTGACTCTTTAGAGCCACTGCTCTGGCTTCCTCTTCCTAGGAATTGCCTTCCCCTGCTCCTGCGCCTAGGCCTTTCCAGGACAGATGCCTGTCCACCAGCTCCTCCCAGGCTGGAAGGGTCTGAACTGGGGCTTGAACAAGGAGGCACAGCTTGCCTGGTATTCCCTGGTACTCTGGTATCATGACCCAAATCATCAGTGCTGCCAGCAGCTGCTGTGACCTTCATTGGTTAGGTAGCTGTCCCAAGTGCGTTTCGGTCTTCATAGGAGAGGCTTTTATGTTCTGCTGCGGGAAGCTGTGATCTGAGTGTGGTGACTTCTGCGATGCAGGTGCAAGTGGCACCTTCACACCCAGCAGCCGTGGGGATGGGTCAGTCGGACACGCATGTAGAAACAGTCCCTCTGTCCGTCGCCTGCTGTAAGTCTTACACCTTGTGCACCAACCTTCCTGGTGAGGTGATAATAGGGTTTGTACCAGCACCGCTGTGTAACGAGAGAGCAGAATAGGGAAAGGGCCAGTTTTAAATGAAGGCCGTATCTTTGAAAAGTAGCTTCCAGGACAGACGGCCAACACCAGCGTCTAACCATTCAGTGAAGAGGTCTGCGAGGTAGGGGCTGCAGAGACGCACATTGAGGGCTGCAAGATGAGCCATTAGATCTGCCATTATCCTGAGTCTTACAAGGGCTGGAGGATGGGGAGTCTGGTAAACACGGGCTAAGCTAGCCTCCCATCTCCTCCTTAGTGCCCTTCTCATTAGAGATCAAAGCCTCCTCGACCACATTCCTACGGAGGGGCAGCATGGCTGGCTTGTGTTTAATCGTGCTTGGGTTGTCGGCTGGGACTGTCCGCCATCCGTCATGCATTCTGGCTGTTTGATCCCATTCTGCCACAGCTGTGAAATTGCTCGCAGATGGTTCGGCAACAGCTTCTGGATGCAGTGCCTGCAAAGTTGGACAGCATCTCTGCGGTTAGACGGAGGCTGCGTTCGTCAGGCGACCAGTTGCTGCTGTGGTTGAGCCAAAGCTGCTTTTATTGACACCATTTGAGATGCACGTGCAGGCTCTGCCCTGAGCTCTCGAATCTGACTGGTGGCTAGAAACACCTCTCCGGTTTGGGTCTTGAACTCAGTCGTCTCTGGTGCCACCTGCCCCCAGGATCCTCTGCTATACCTCTGGCTCTTGCAGCTCTCCCTGTTTTACCTTTGCATCCTCTCTCTGGCCTAGCCCCAGTTAATATGTGAATTTCTTAGAATTGATTTTAATTTGCAAAAATGAAAGTCTGGTGCCAGAGTTTGTCATACACCAGCCAAGTAGGAGGAATGACCCACCCTGCTGGCAGAGGTCCTGTTGCACAGGAAGAATGACTCGGTTCAGTGCCACATGCAGTGCATTCAACAAAGCCCTGGCCAGTTGTTCATCAGACCTTGGATCGAGCAGTGAGGGCCCAGCCTGCTTTTCTGTGCCTGGAATGGCCCAACAAGGGGGACATCCAGGAATGTGACAAAAGGAGGAATAGTAAGAAGCGGAGCTGTAGACAACAATGGCACTGGGCCTGGTGTTGGGCGCCTGGTGTTGGTCCACCTATTGCATTGGGATTGCCTAGCCATTGGCGTGTGCCACCAACCTGCACAGCTCCATTAGGACCTCCCTGTGCCCCATTTACCTCATCTTGACCTCCCGGTTTCAATCAAATGCAAAGGCAGCTCCTCCTAGTTCGTAAGGGCTTGGTGCCTCAGTCATGCTAGGATATTGGTAGGACTCTGGCAGCCAGAGGCAGAACGATGGTTAGGGAATGGGGTGGAGATGCAGTACAGGCTTGCAGGGAGTTGTTCCCACCACCTTCTGGCTAATCGGTGCTGGCGGATGGGAGAGGAGAGGATTTGGGCTCCAGACCTGGGTGCTGTTCCTTGGATCAGCTCAGCATTTGGATGCTTATCTTGCTGGGATCCTTTGACCCTAGCTGACTTCCTGCCCTTGGGGCAGGGGGCTGGACTTGGTGATCTCCCGAGGTCCCTTCCACCCCGAATGTCTATGACATCTATGAAGCACCGTTCTCACTATAGAGCTGCCTCTATTCCCACATAATGCTGAAATGTGGGGGGACTTTTAATCCCTTTTCCTGAGCTGCAGCCTAGTCCTTAAAAGAAGTGTGGTTTTGGGATGGTACTGGAGCAAGGGAAGGTGTCTGGGGGCACTGGGCAGAGCGTGCTGAGGGCAGGAGGGTGCTGAGGGCCTAGAGAAAGGTTCAAGGAGCTCATATATCTTTTTGATCCCATCAGGAGCTGGTAAGGTAGGTGAGGTTAACATCAGCCAACAATGCACTGTTTAAAAAAAAAAAAAAAAAATGCAAAACTTGGCAGATGCTGGGATCCAGGTGTGGACTGGAAATCTTGGTCCTGTGTGGTGCCAAAGCCAGCAAGTAACTGGTGGGGGCCATTGCTCTGGCCTTGACTCCGTATAGCTCTCACTTAAAGTCTGGTGACGCCTGAGGTAGGGAATGACTTGCTGCAGTTCCCCTTTGGAGACGTGCCGTTCCCCTGGGTGAAGAGCAGGAGTGCCTGGCATGGCCACTAATCAAGCAAGAGGATTTACAGGCTGGCAGTTCATCCTCCTGCAGTAGCTTCTTCCACCCACGCTTTCTCCACGCAGTTCAGATGGGTTGCCGCACAGACGCCAGGCCCCCTGACTCTCATTCGCGTGCCCTAGGCACATGCCGCCTCTCTGGGGACCGGACAGGAAGAGCGCCCCAACAATTTGGGTCCGTTCCGGACCTGCAGAGCTGCAGGTTGAGTCCTTTGCTCTGCCACAACTTCGCCGCATGACCTTGGGCACGTCACTCTGTCTGTGCCGCGGGTTCCCTGCGCATAACCAAGATGAGCATGCTGTCCCCCCCGCCAGGGGTGCTGAGAGTGGACACGCAGGCTCAAGGCTCGTGAGGTGCTGGGATACTGCAGCAATGGCCCATGCGAGCTGCTGGGCACCAGATTCTGTCCCCCAGGTGGCTGGCTGGATTCGGGATCTTGCTCCAGCTCCCTCGGAGGCAAAGGCAGGCTTTTGCGGCACAGACATAACTTGCAGCACACAGACTGTTCCGCCCCCCCCTTCCCCTCTCCTCCCCCGTGTCATATGTTCCAAGGTGCGCATGGCTTCACCGCGGGAATAGCAGCCAGCTCCCCAGCCACGTACGGCGTTTATGCGAATTACACAGCAAAATTGCCTGTTTCGGAGCCAGCTCAGTTGAAGGCTGCCTGCCTCCCACGGGCTGCTCCCAGTCGCGCTGTGACTCAGGCAGCGCGGCCGCATGTGTGCGAGGCGGCAGCCCCTCTCTGGTATGAAAGGCGAGGAGCAGCGCGCGGGGAAGGGAGGCAGAGAGGGGGCAGCTGCGGGAGACGGCTCTCGGCATGGAGCAGCAGAGCAGAATGGGCGACGCGGGGCCCCCTCTCTCCCGCTCTGTCTGGAAGACGGGAGCCCACGCTGATGCCGGAGTGTTTCTGACAGGTTTAAGTTTCTAAATGTCAGACTATACCATTTATGCCTTCATTTTTCTTCTTTATTTCAGCCATTATACAACCAGCCTTCAGACACCAGGCAGTACCATGAAAACATTAAAATGTAAGTACATGGCAATAAAGTCTTATTTTAAATGTCAGGTTCTCTATTAGGGCTGGAGCAGAGGAGAGATGAGCTTGCTCCCAGACCCCCGTTCCCCATTAAGGCTGAAAAGAAATAGCATGTCCTCTCCTAGTGCCGTTGTGTTTGCTCTCGGTGCCCGGAGCGGTGAACCGTCTCAAGAAGCATATTGCTCGAGATGTTAGTGGGATGTTAGGGGCACTGTCTGGTTTTTTGGGGGGCTGGATGGGGGGGAACTAGTCCTCTAATACCATTGCTTGTGGGAAGGGTTTACTTTAAATGGACCCAGTTGTTCAGCATCCCTTGGGGTCATGAGACTCACCATGACTGGAAGAAGAACAACTTGAATGGCCTGCAGTGTTGGTCCCCAAGGCAGGGGTGGCTGAGGTTGGCCAAGGGGGTCTGTACTCAAGGGCGGTCTGTAGTTTTCTAAGGGCCAGCCTTCCTTGCCCGCCTCTCCGTGCTTCCTGTGCTGTTGGTGTTTGTGGTGCGTCTCTGCTTGAGTCGTGTTCGTCTGACTGAGAGCGCTGTGTTCAATCACATCTCAGCGCAACACGTGAGAGACTCATGTTTGACACATGCCAAGGTATGAAATTACCTGTCAGCTTTTCCAGATGTGCTTTCAGCAAGGGTGGGCTTGACATGGAAAGGTATCATGACCATTGGGTTTCAACAAGACCTTTAGTAGACATCTAATGACAATTGATTTTTTTTTTTCCTCCCCCGAAGATATTTACCGGGGGTTGGTAATCCTGCAATTTATCACTTATGTCTTAAACTACATCATTTAATAATCAGCCAACATTTAATAATTGTGATGCATGTAGATTGGACAGCATTAATTGTCATTTTTATAGATTGAAGTATTAAAATTTCAGGTGTGACCTGGGCTTTTGCTTGGGTTGTTGTTATAGAGATGACTACTTTGATGTGGCCTGGTTGGGTCTGCATGGGCCAGGCCTATTATGGTACTTGCCGAAACAGCCTCCTGCTCATATTTCATGGTATCCAGTGCAGTGTTGCTAGACGCCAGTAGAATTGAAGCAAGTGGGGTATCTGGAGTTGAAGTGAATAGGATACCCTACAGCAGTTCTCAGCTCTCAGCCCTAAGGGTTGGTTGCATGCATTATGAATTGCTGCGATGTACGGGCATTCAAACAGTGTTTCTCTCCTAAGTATCCAATGACGGAAAGGGTGGTCCAGCAGTCAGGACACTAGTCTGTGACTCAGGAGCCCCAGGTTCAGGTCTTTGCTCCATCACAGGCTTCTCTTGGCAAGTCCTTTAAGGACAAATGTGTGAAGTGGTTTCTGAGTCTTGAGGCCCACTAATTTTCAGTCACTCTGTGCCTCCGTTCCTGGCTTGTAAAAGGAAGAGGACTAGTCCAGCCCTACCTGCGCCACTGAGGATAAGTACATTAGAAGACACCAAGGTAAAGGAAATCATCTCGTTGAATAGATAACGCTGGAGTGCTGCACTGATGGCGATCAATCCAACACTCATATGAAGTAGGAAAGGATTGTCCTGATTTGCTAGCCAAGGAAATCGAGGTGCAGGTTTGGTAGGCAACCTGCCCAAGGGTCACGTAAGATGGCAGCCATGTCTTGGGAACAGGAATCGTAGGAGTTTCATTGTTGAAAAAACAGTTTTTCCTCTCCGTCATTGAGCTTTCTGTTGACTCGTTTAAAATCCTAGTTTAGCCCCTTTTCCCGTGACAGTAATTCCAGATGCTTTCGGACTCTCTTCAAAGCCCACCACGTCTGCTGACATGGTTAACTCTCCAAGTCCAGCTTTGTCCTCCCCCCGCCTAAATGACCCCTGAGTACATGTCTGTCGGCAGCCACCAATTCCTATAGACCTGGCACGCCCTGACTGACCGAGGCAGCGGAAAACACATGGTCTCAGTAACACATTTGCTGCCGTCACATATCATTCAGGCTATGCAAACCCTGCCAGAAGTCTTCCCCTGTGGATTTGTCCATGAATGTGCTCGCTCCCTTGTTGACTTGCCTTAAGCACGCGCTCTGGCCGTTGGCTCTAACAAGGGTGATGTCTGCGAGCGAAACTCTTCAGCCAGCTTGATGGAAAACAAGTCTTGGAGCTGCCCACATCTGTTATCAAGCCAGAGGCTTCTGGACCTGCATCCCATCAAGGACCATGAATAAGACCGTCAGGACAGCTGCCCGGTGCTCCCAGCCTTGCCCTGGTTGGGAGGAGGCTGTGGACGTCGGGTGCCTTGTTCCCATCGACCTCCCTGGCTCTCATTTCTGATCAGAAGTTTTCTCTGGTGAGTCAGCAGAGCAAGATGCTGGTGCTGCTGGGTAGGGCAGTGCTCCCTGGGGTAGGGGATGGGGTTCGGAGACCCTAAAGGCACAGCCACACCTAGGCAACTTTGTGGAGATCTCTTCTGGTTTGCCGTATGTTTCGGGGATTGGATTATTACGTTGGCACCGAGCTTCTTGCTGGTGGATCCCCAGGCTTGGGGCTTTCTCAGAGCTTACACTGCCCTGTTTCCTGGCTGTCTGCCCCTTCCCTTCGTGCTCCCTTAAAAATGCTGGTCTCTCGCAACTGTCCAAAGCTGTCTCAAACAGCACGTTTAAAGCCCCGACACTGAACAAAGAGCCAGTGAGTCGTAAAGGAACGAGCTAGAAACGGGTCCAGATACTCCACCTGCCCCCGAGTTCCCCTGTTGGTTTTTGTGGTTTTACAATCACATTTTCCTCTAATTGTAATGATTTCTGGTCCTTTTGTTGCTGTGGGAAAGACCCAAACAAACAGCAGAGGAAACCGAGTTGCTGACTACAAGTCAACAGTGAAACTGATGATTAAACGTGAAGCCTGCCAAATGCCGAGTTAAACGGATTCTGCAAAATAGAAGCGTTTTTCTCTGAATTTTCGATCCTAGTCTTCGGGTTATGTGTAACGAGAGCGGGCAATGGATTTGCAGACAGCAATATGGTGATGATGATCATTGAGGTGAAAGAAAAGTCCCTTAATTGGCATTTTTATTCTGCACTTGACTGCCCTACCCTTCGTGCTTTTAAGGGTGGTTGTCATAATCAAAAGCCAGAGGGAGGCCGGGGGGACCGGACTGATGCTCATAGTGGCTTTCATTTTGCAAACATCTGGAAGCTCTGTCTTTTAAATGAAAAACGTCGCTCTCCCCCTTTCTAGCAGAAGCCCTCCAATTAGCCATGTTCAGCTGGTTATTGATGCCACTTAATGCACTTGCAGATCTAGGTCAGCGCAAGGCCCTTAAGCTAGCTTGGTTCCAGATGTAGTCGTCCTTGACAGCAGCCCCGGTTTAAAGGTCTTGTCTTCCAGAATGTCATTTTCCCTGTTGTGGAACACGTGGGGGCGCTGGCTGGCATCGCAGCGTCGTGTTAAGGGGCTTTAGCCCTACAAGAAGAGAAGAGATGTAAGACTAAGGCCCTGTCCTCTCATGGTAATAAGGATTCCCTGGCCCTTTTTGCGAGAGGGAAGGGTGAAAAGCCACAGTGTCCGGACCGGCTGCATTCAGGATGCTCTTATTCCACCTGTATGCAAGCTTCCTCCGTTTTCAACTCGACACGTTCCTCCTTTTCTCTCCATGTGCTTGTGTAGCCTTCCTGGAGAAGAGCAGCTTCCACCTTCCAGCCTGGACGTAGCTGGATTTCAGCAGGAGAGGCAGCGATCCTCCCAGCAGAGCCCTTAGGGAGTGCCTTGAGGCTTCTTCAGAACGCAGGACACAACAGAGTCGGAAAGACGATGACGAGCAGATCCTCCTGCGCTGAAGTCGAATGAATCATGCCTTCCTCTCGGCCACTTCACTGTAAACGGGAGTTTGCTCCAGCCAGAACTGCCCTTGGCACACAGCAGCGCGGTGAAGTAATCTGGGACTGCTTTTCCCCTTAACTCCTGCATTAAAAGCAAAATGACGCAACATATAATTGACTGAGTCTTCCACCTGGGCATGGAAGCACAATCCTGCTTATCTTTTTTTCTCTGAGTATAAAGGTCTCTGTTAATTTTCGTTTTCCAGCTCACCCGTGGAAATGTTCTGCCTCTTGTATTCTTGCAACGCTGTGGGTCAGCGGGGATCCTACAAGATCCGATAGGATTAGCGTCTCCACACGACGACTACTGCAGTGCTACTGTACAGAGATACGCGTTGCATTGCAGCACTGGTTTAAATCTCACTGTTTGGGTTGCTTCTTAGTCAGGATGATTCACTTGTATTATTAATATGGTGATTCAGGAGGTACAAGGAGAATTCACACTCTTCCTACAACATTATCGGAGTCTTTTTGTTATTTTCCTGGAGTTTGATGCTCTGCCTCTTACCCACTACAGTAAAAATTAATTTCATGCCCCAGTTCATTCCTGTGTTTCCAATTTCAAAAGCTTTTAAACCCTCTTCAGCTCTCTTGCTACGTCCCGTTCCCCTTTTGCTTGGGTCCATTTTGGCTCAGGTACGTATGCAGATGGAGAGTGAGAATGGTTAGTTTTGTATGCTATGTCTGCCGTGTGATCCAAGGCACTGCCAAAGACTTGACCTGTCTTAAAGCTGTTCACAGTCTTTTGGGGGAATGCCCAGCTAAATACCTGCTTTGTTAAAAGGAAAAGGCCTGCCACTCTTGTCATTTAGGAGGAAGAAATAAGAGAGCAGGAAAAATTTTAAGTGACCCTCATTCTAATGAGACCCTGCAGAGGGTTGCCATGCCATCTTTGCAGCAGGCAGCTAGCTAACATGCATGACTTACCACAGTATTAATATCATCACACGTCGACAGACTTCTTCAAGATCCTGAGCTGCCCCTAAAGATTATCCAAAAGCCAGGGTCCTAAGCTGAGTTTTAGGGGAACAAAACCTGCTAAGGCAGAGTGACCCCAGGAAAAATAGGATGGAGAACAATCCTCTCCTTCCTTGTATGAGACTTTGCTGAAACCAGGCCCCAAATACCATGCGCTGGCCAGTGCAGTTATACCCATGTTGCCACTTTTTATGTTAACATTTTCCTACATTTCAAACCCTGAGCATGCAAGCTTGCATCTCTTGTTGATTAGAAGAGCCTTTGGACCCCTGACCCTAACAGCAGTAACTTTTCTTCCATTAAATGGTTGAAGAAGTCGTCCACCCCAGCAGGATCAATCGTCTGCAGTCTGCTAGGAGAGGGTTACCAGCGGAGGGTTTTCATCTGAACGTCAGTAGATTCCTGTCCACTCAGCCGTGAAAAACAGCCCAAAGGACCCAGTGTGAATCGTGGTTGGGGCATGGTGCAGAACCTAGGAAGCTGGAAGTGGAAAGGCATACAGGAGCCGAGCAGGACTTGGCAGGGGCGGCAAGGGTATGTCTACAGTACAGCATCGGCGTGGCCCAGCATGGACCATCTCCAGCATGACCGACCCGACCTCTCCTGCTCACATGCTCCATGCCTGGGAATACGCTGGTGAGGCTGCTCCAGAGCTGTCCCCAGCAGCCGTTCTTGCACAGGCCAGAGATCAGGATCTCAAGGATGGCTGTGGTACCACACCCCAGAGCCGCTTCACCAGTGCATTTCCCAGTTTGGACTCAGTGGCTTAGGGCAGGTTCAAGGTTGCCCGTGCTGCTGCGGCTTAGATGTTGTCTGTAGCTTCAGGTGGCACGCTGCACCTTCTCTTCAGTCCTCATTTACTGGTGTTTTCAAGGCCTGGGTTTTGCCTGGCTTTGAAACTGCACCCCCTTCCTCCCCCCCATTACAGACAGCAAATGGCTGAGGTTGGTTTTTGCCATGACACTTGAAATGTCCCCAAACTGTTACGTGTTTCTGGTTTGCTCTCACCTCGAGGTGCAACCACAACAAAGCTGTTGTGTGATGTGTTAACTCCGTTGCTGCATTTGTTTTGCTAAGCGGAGCCGATAGCTCAGTCGGAAATCGCTACCTCTGCACGGCCAAAAATGCCGACCCCAGCTTTCAGATGGGACGCAGGATTTCAAGTCCTTCCCTCCTTAGGTGCCCATCTGGAGGCACCACAAAGGGGCCTGATTTTTCAGGACAAGCTGAGCACTTTCAGGAAGACCGGATGCTGTGGAAGCCAGCGCTATAATTGAGTTAAAGAGATGGGACATAAGTATGAGGGAGAGGCCCATTGAGGGTTATAAACCCGCTGGTCAAAGCTGTAACCTACTGGTGGTGCCTGGGAGGAGATGGGTCACTCCTTGCAGACCTGTTCCTAGTTTTCTTCCTCTGAAGCATCTGCTACTTGCCACTGCCAGAGGCCCCGTGGGTCTGACCCGCCTTGGCAGTTCATGCTCTCATGTAAGAGTTGAACAGGGCTCCTAAATCACTCGTCATTTTTGCAAGCACAGGTCATTTATTCTTTTGAGTCTTATTGATTTGCCGTTAAAGCTGTGGCAAAACCTTGATGTGCATAACACAAATGCTGTACCCCACTCTGTTGTAGCTAAATTATTCCCTTTCAGGTCTTTTTATTAGCCCTCGCAGACACGTTCCCTCATCAGAAATTCACCTAACGGCTCCCCCCCACCCCCCAAGCCCATTCAAGGTTTTGCTCGTCTCTTTTATGTCCCCTTGGAACGTGCGAGCATGGAAGCATTAATATATGATGAATTATTGAAGGATGGAGAAGTGTGTCCCGCCTCGCAGCTTGTTGTTCCCGGGCACTCGCTGTATGCAAGACCTGGGAGCGTGGAACACCAGAAATACCGTGCCAGTTTTAGGGGAATAAAAAGTGGATCCATTCTCCCTGGGGTTTTATGAATGACAAGGCAGCTGCCCTGGCACTCATCTGAGTTTTGTCCCCTGCCCAACAATGCAAAGAGGACGTGAATTGATCTCCAGACATGTTGCAAAGGGTGGCTCCGATGAGGGCTGCAGCCAGAGTCGTTTGGGTGCGTTCAGTGGAAACCTTCAATGGAGGCGGCAGAGCAGGGAGGGGATAAGCGCTGGGCTTTAGGTTTAAGCCTGGGAACCTGCAGTAGCCCTGGCCTGTGTCCGTCAGGGCATTTTCACATCAAAGCCAGTCTTATGTGTGGGCTTCCTGGCCAATGGGCACTGCCAGCTTTCTGTGGCTGGTTTACAGGTAAAAACACTGAGCAGCCAGGAGTGTCACAAGACTGGGATTTGAGGGGGTCAGGAGTGTAGTTAGCCACCCACTTACGGCATCTTCTCTTCCCTGTTGTTAGTGGGCAGGCACTAGCACGTCCTCAGGGTGAGGAACAGTTGCAGTAACCTGGGAGGCATTGAGCGTTACCTCCCAAGCACTTCACGCTCCCTTTTCTTGCATCTTGAACACCACTGTTAATTTGGTGCATCTCAGCGGCCAGGGGCTCTGGGCTAAATGAGCAGAGCAAACCAAAGCTGCGAATCGTGTCGGTTCCTCCCCACACCCAGCCCCAGGGTTCGGCGCTATTCCCTTTCTCTTGTCGGCTGGTCTGGTTGGGCGTCCGAGCGATGGCGCGGTGCTGCACGGATTCCAGCGGTGTCAGAGCTCCTGTCTCGCCAGGGAGCACTGGCGCTTGCCACTCAAATCATCAGCCTTTGTCCCTGCGTTGGCAGGATAGATCCTGCTATAATTGGTCCACTAGCAGCTCAGGTAACCGTATCCCCACGTTGCCGGCTGGAGCCCTACCTTTATGTGGGCTGCGTGGGACAAAAGGTTCTTGTGTAATTAAAGAGCTGAGATTTAATTTTGATGAAATAAAGAACTCCTTTTTTTGTATGCGTCTCTTGTGCCAGCTCAAACTCGATGCGGGGTCACCTAGGAGGCGCATACGGCATGCCAGATCTGTGCCAAGTAGCTCAAAAGGCAGGGAGGTGAGTTTCCTTTTCGCTGGCTCCATTGTGAAAGCCACAAATCACCACACGTTGAGCAGAGTAGGTGGAAGCACCCACGTTACCAGCTCATCCCCTTGCTGTCCTCAGTTTGCCCAGAAAGCAAGAGGGAAATTTCTGTCTCTGACAGCGGTGTTCGGTGGATAGGGGCCCCATTCTGGCATGTGGCTGAGAGCGTTTGCAGTGATGCTTATGGCACTACCTTGCGCCAAGTAGGGTTATTCGTGGGAGGAGGTTTGGCAGGCTGGGTCCTGGGGGGTGCGTGGGGTGTTGGGATATTGCCTTTCGTTGGCAGCAGTTTACTCTGTGCCCTTATCTGTGATGACATCTGTCAGGTTTCAATGTCTTTCCTCCTCTTATTCCCCCACCATGCCATGGGTAGGGGCAGAGGAGCCCCTGCTCCCCTGGGCAGCATCTGATTCCAGGCCAGGATGTTGGCATCTTCACTGCTGTTGGGGAAAAAAGGGACATCCCACCCTGCTCAGCCAGCTGCCACCTCCCTTGCTAGCCCTGGGATGCCCCTGTTTGATGCCTCCAAGGGCCATTTCTGGCTTCTGTGTGCA
The DNA here is from genome assembly GCF_001723915.1 of Gavialis gangeticus. Classification (NCBI taxonomy): domain Eukaryota; kingdom Metazoa; phylum Chordata; order Crocodylia; family Gavialidae; genus Gavialis; species Gavialis gangeticus. Next base: position 27,224,332 of record NW_017729001.1, read on the forward strand.
ACCAGCCCCACATAACACAGCAGCCGCTGGGACCTAGGATGTGCTTGGGATTTCCATCCTCCCCAAGGGCATTGTGGAAATGACTTGTTGGTTGAGTTCACTAGCAGTTAAAACATAAAACCCAGGGGCATTCACAGAGAGGAGAGTAGCAGGCGGGGGCTCTGGCACGTCTCAAAACATTAGTCCCCAGGCTGCACCTCCCCGTCTGAAACCGGAGGGGGGCCCGGAGCTGTGTTTTAGGGTCTCCATATGGGGTAGCCTTTGCCTCGGAGGCTGAACGTATGGCTGCTGGTTTCGCGTTGGTCTGCTTCGGAGGCAGAGATGCTGGAGATGGCGTAGCCCGCTACGCTTATTCGCAGCCAGCCAGTTTAAAGGCGACTGGGCGTCCTGACCAGGCTCTGCCAGGCAACCTCTCTGCACGGGGATTGGACTCGATAGCCAGAGGCTCCTTCTAATCAGATGTTCCCATATTGCTGTAGATGACCTTTTGCAGCTGAGACTACGGCTGCATCCGAGGTTTTGAACTGACCAAAGCTAGCAGGGACTCTGCATCTGCTTCTGGCTTGATTTTTTTTTTTTTTTTTTTTTTTTTCCCCCCCCCCCCCTTCACTTGATTTCTCCATGTCCTTCCAGACCCCGGTGCCTGGAGACGGAGCGCAGAGACCACGCTTTGCTTGCTGCCATCACCCTGAACCGCAGGGAACCGCCAGGGTTTCTGCTGCGGGGTGGGAGGAGAGGAGGCGGTGTATCGCACCGCTGACCTTTCTAAAGTGCCGCGTGCCTGCACACCGCTCCTGCCGTAGCAGAGGACAGGCTTCACCTTGGCTGGCTGTGCTGCAGGGATTTTGCTACACTGTTTGATTTGCCCTGGGAGCAGAGCATGTGCTTTGGAGACATGTGGCCTGAATTAACCTCCCTACAAACGGTTTCCAAGTAACAGCAGTACATGGAGGGAGATAAACTGTGAAGCATATTTATATTTACCGAGATGGTATTAACCTTTGAAGGCTCGGCCCCGCGCAGGAAAGAGGAAGGAGCTGAAACATTCAGAGCTCATTGGGGTAGGGGGGACGGACCCCAAAACCATTCTGTTAGCTGATTGTTTCAGTCTCTGTGGCAGTGATAACACACGTGCCGGCTTTCCAGCCACTTCCAGGTTTCGCGGCTGCAAAGCCGCAACACCTTTGGTCGAGGCTAGTGTTCCCAAGGCGGGGCACACCGCTCCTTTGCTGCCCTGTCTCCTGACCGGGTTCAAGGCAGGTCCAGCAGCAGCAGTGTCAAGACCCCTGCATGCCCGGGCTCTGGGAGCAGCCTCCTGCCAGGGAAGTATCGATGAGCTGCGCTGCCTGTTCCAGAAGTCAAGGGCAAAACTCTTAATGAGGCCATCCCCCCCCCCACCCCTTTCCTTCCCCTTGGCTTTTGAAGCTGTCTGCAGGCTGCAGCTCCCTTGTTGCTGGGTATATAAATAGCAGAGAGCCACTCCTGCAGCTTTTGAGTGAACACCCGAAAGGGCAGGGGGGGGGCCAGAGAGCTTAAAGCATCCGTGCCCTGTTGAGATGCAGTCCCATGCTGGGCCCTATCTGTTGACACCAGCCGGCTCGATCCTAGAGGGATGTAGCTGTGACTCCCCTCTCCATCCTCATCACCGGGGCCCTTGGGTGGTTAACGCTGAAATCCAGCTAGCAGCCCCCAGCCCCTTTCGCCCGCTGGGTTACTCTGGTTTCATGCTCTGCGGATTTAGTGCGTTTGCACCAGCGGGGAGCTGGGGCAGGGGGACGCTTTATTCTTCTTTCCCGTTGCTTATACTGGCTGGAGGAGGAAAACAGGGTGAGGCCTGTGCTCACAAGCTGGTCTAGCTATCCCCCAGCTATGCTGTTGCTCCAGTAAAAGGTATCAGCCTAGCAAATCCTTGCCTCACAAAATAGGGCCGGTCAGTTCATTTCCAGTGGGTTTCATTTTCACTTCTGCCCTAGTTCGGAGCTGCGGCCTTGGTGCCGTCTCCCATCTCAGTAGCAACATGACTGTGTCACCAGATGCAAGCACCCGCGGGTCATGGGTCAGGCATTCTGCAGTCACAAGGCCGGCCTTGCAAATGTGGAGTTTGCCAGCGGTATCGAATGGATTGGGGTTATTTCATTTATTTATATGCCTTCTGGTCCTGGAGCTGGCAGGGTTTATGCTTCTGAGCTGCCTCTGCAGCACTGCAAAGGGTCAGCGCTTCCATTAAAAGCAAAGCTGAGGTTTTCCCATCCCGTGACTCCGGGACCTGGAGCTCTGTGATGTTGAGAGTACCACGAGAAGAGCAGTGAGGATTAGTGGGCTACGACGGGCTTGGAAAAAGCGGTTTTGACCGGAACGAGCGGATCCGTGCGTCTTGGGTTTCGCTGCGTCTCCGAGCCGGCTGGAACGAGCCCGACGCAGGCGCAGAATGGCTGTGCGCCCGCGACCTGATGTTGCGCTGCCACGTCGAGGAGCAAGTCCATGGGCCGCTGGGGTGAGCGGGGCTCGCAGACGACCGCTCTGAGCAGGAGAGAGAGAGCAGATGTGGTGGAGGAGAAGAAATGTTCCCTCTCTGGAAGGGTCCATGTCATGTGGAGCCTTAAAACCACGTTGTGGCTTGGCTACACATAGCCATCACCTATCACGTCTCCAACTTCTTTTGCAGAAAGCGCAAAGTCAGGTGTCCAGTAAATCCTAGTCCCTGTTTCTGGTGCAGTTACTGACTCCCTCCAAGGCATTGGGCCAAAAGTCACTTCCCTTCTGCACCTTAGGTTTGCCATCTAAGGGAGAAAGGGAGCAACTCTGCTCTCCTTCCACCTGGCATCAGACTAGCACAGCTACGTACCTCTGTACTGGTCTTCAACAGGGAGAAATGGCACTTCCCCCCGGACAGGTGGAAAGACATGTTTCCACAAGCACCTGCAAAACGAAGGGAGAGCAGCAGGATGTGTTTCAGAAGTTCAGCCGGCTTGCACCTGGCTCGCTGCTCCTAGGGAGAGGAGTTGGTGATGTTTGCTCAAAACGTTTGGCAAGCTGGGCTCTGACTGCTTGTAGCCACAACAGTGGGTCGTTTGTCAGCCCACCAGGCAAAAAGAACCAAAGCCCATACTGCCTTTCTGCGGGGAGATTTTTTTTTGCCCCTGCTCCTGGGATCATCAGCACTTTGATTTACAAGGGAGAATCAAGGGACGGGGCTTGGTATTCAAGCCCCCGTTCAGAAAAACACCTTCTGGATCCCCGCAATTGCACTCTGCAGGGATGCAACAGGCCCTACAAAGGTATTTGCCATCACCGTGAATTCAGTCTGTGTTATCACTGCCCTATGCAGGTTTCAGGCTGAGCTAGTTTACCGCCTGACAGCTTGAGCCAGGGACGTTTGGATCCATTTCCAGCAGTTCGCTGCTATTTCCCATCTGAATGAGGAGGTTGCAGATGCCACTGGCAAGCGCTACCTTGGAAATCAAGTTCTATTTTTACATCAAAGCATTCAAGGCAAAGTCAAAGGGAATGAAGATGTAGTGCAGTGCAGCCAGGGCTCAGGGATGTGGCGTTCACCTAATACCTCTGGTGACAAACTGGGGGAGAGGTGGGGCAGAGTGCTATCCAGTCGCTGCTGTGTTACTGGGACTGAGCGTTGAACCAGATGTGTCCATTCGCCAGATCAGGTCCATTGAGTGTTGTGTGATCGTGTTTTGTCGAGAATGAGAGCAGAGGTCCTGGCTCTGCACCATATTGTTATCTGTGCCCCTGCCATGTATGCCGAGTACTTTGCACCCGTGCCGAAATGCAGTGCCTGCCCCAAGAAGGTTGCAAACTGGGGAGAAAATGTAGAGAGCAGGAAGAAGAACTAGGAAGCCACCAAGCAAACCCTGAGGTTTGGAGATGTTAGGATTGAGATTCTTTGGATTTTGTGGGGTGATGGGGGGAGGGATTAATATACTCTCTTCTCCAGAAAGCAGACACATGGCTGAATATCTCCCCCTCCCCGCCGTTTTAAGGATAACAGCTTTCTTCTGCCTTTGTTTTAAAGAAATGGTACTTACTAGCCCCCACGTTCTAGCTGTTACTGCAGGGGCTGAGGCAGCATGGTCCAGCAAAGAGCCCATAGGAGCAAAGGGATCGCTGAGCTAATCCAGGTAATGGGTGCCATCGCCATCCACAGACTCGGGAGAAGGCAGTCAAGTTTCTGGCATGTGTAATAGCAGAAAGAGGCAGCACTGTACCTCATTCTTTAGGCACCCCGGGCTTGCAGATAGTCAGCCAGCTGCTTACATACGTGCCTAAACTGAGCCATGGAAATCCATGGGCTATTACACAAATAAAGGTAGGCACGTGCTTGCATACCTTTCTGGACTGGGACTTTGGAGAGGTATAAACAGTCTGGTTCAGTCCAAGTAGTGTTGACTCTGAAGCCTAATGCAGGCAAATGAGACATCGGCACTGTTTCTGTTTCTGATCCTTTTGGGCAGCAGCATCCATGTGCCCTGGAACTGTAGCCAGAGCTCACCTGGAGGGCTCCTGTATTTCTTCCCCAGTCTCCCCCCTCTCTGCACCTCCTTTCCCAATAGTAAACTGAAGGTAATTTGATGCGTACCGCAGGGTTATTGAGAGCACCACCAGCCGTCTTACGCTGCATGTAAGATGGGAGAGGAGAGATGAAAAACATCAGGGGTGCCCATGCAGTATTACTGTCTTGTGGTCTTTGATCCATAGGGCCTGAACTTCCAAGCTGATATTATTGTGGTTGGTCCTGCTGGCCCGATGTAGTCCAGTTGGTGCCTGTGGAGCTTCTTGCCGTGTGCGGGATTGTACCTAACAGCAATGTTGTTTTGGGTATTCCTGGTGCTAGCTGTGATCGGTGACCCTGCTTCTGCACATAGTTCTCCATCTGACTAATGTTGCACACGTGCAACTATTTGCAAGGGCAGGGGGCGTGATGACACACATGTGAAGGCACAAGGAGGGCTTGCCATCGGGCTTGTCAAAGAAACATGTGGGTCTGCAAAGCAGAGCCCTCTTTTACTGCAATCGGGTTAGCTCTAAAGCTATAATAGAGTCCGTGCAGCAACGCTCTTCCTTTCTACGACTCTGATCAAATTCAAAGATAAAAGCAGAAACTGCCCTTGCCACTGGCTGGTGCTGACAGCAGAAGCAGTGAACAGGACTTTTGCTGAGACTGTTGTATTTCACTCCCATCTTTTTCTCTGTTTTAGAAACCAGGCAATGCGGAAGAAGTTAATTTTGTACTTTAAGAGGAGAAATCATGCTCGTAAACAGTGGGTAAGTAAATCCCCAAAGTCTTGTTCTAACTGTGTATGGTAGCTACAACGAGAAGTCAGTATCTGGCTCTTTCATGTAGAGAACAGGAAGGATCCCAGCACGGAGAACCTGGCCGACGGCCCATTGCCAAGGGCATTATTTTTTCTGTGTTTATAACTTCCTTCATTACAAAAGTAACTCGTACACAAATACTGGTTTCACGACCCGGCAGTACTTCCCTCCACACCTATCCCGGGTCAGCAGAGTATTGGCTTAATCAGAGCAGGGCCCTCCATTGATTTCAAAAGGACTATTTGTGGAGTAATGACTGCTCCATGTGAGTAATCAAGCCTTGAGAGAGGTGTGAAATTTCAGCTGACTCTACTGCAGATAACAGCTCTGAAGAGTTATCTCTGGCTCTTGCCAGCTGACCTCAGAATGATGTCCTAGGAAGTTGTGGTTTATACAGCAAACCAAAGCCCTAGTCAATCCCATGGCAAGAAAACCGATAGTGAAATCCAAATTCCCTTTCCAAAAAGACTGCTGTCTGTTGCAGAAAGGAAAAGGATGGATTTTATTATGAGACCAAAGAGATCTGGGCAGATCTATGTAGGCTTTGGGGTTTGTTTAAAGTACCATTTTAGGGCTTGTTTGAAATAAGCAGGGGAGAAAGAGTAGGACAGTTCGTCTGGAAGATGACTATGATCCCGTTGTGTTGGTCAGTGGGAATTGGAAAGAGAAAGTTTCTGAAAAACAAACGAGGAAACAAGCCCGTTGGTGGTCATTGCCCAAATGAAGTGAAATTCCTTAAATGAACACAGTGCCCGGGCTGGGGAGCACCAGGCACAACGGGAATGCTCTTTCTGGTTTTATAATATTTCTGGGTTGCTGGTCGGGAGCGGTTTCTTTTAGATGTAGAAGCTGTGTGCTGAGAGTGCCCTCGCATGCTAGAACGTGATGCCGATGCTGCTGTCGGGCTCCTCTGGGAAGGCTGTGGTGTTGGGTTGAGTTTTTAGGTTGCCAGTTTGCTGACTTCCTTGGGAGTGTTTTTGGATGAAATCTTTTTGGCCAGGAAGACCTGTTGGGAGGATTCTAAATAATCAACTTTAGGAAGTGGTTTAAAAGCAGCCTGCTAAAGGGCTGTTTACGGAGACGTTTCAGACCGAGCCGTGCTTGTTATTGCCAGCAAATAAGAAAGCGCGCCCTTTTTTTTTTTTCTTCCTTTTTCTGGGTTTAAAAAAAATTCCACTTCCCAGTAGTCATGCAAAGTCACGGGCCATGCATTCCGGTGGGATAGCCACACCTTTCATGTGGGTTGGACTTCACCTATAAGTCATCTGGCCATTTTCTTTGCAAGGCTTTTCCCCAGACTATGCTGCCTGGAACAGCCGGTGGCTTCTGCATTTGTGAGAAGAATATCGGTATTCCCTTCCTCAAAATAGAGACTTGCAAAGCAGTGTGTGGTTGTGTTGGAACCTGAGAGGAACTAAATAGGATTGTTTTCTGGTATGCAAGACTGTCTATGGTACTAAATCCAGAATGGGTTGCTCTATTATAAGTAGGAAGGAGGTGGAGACACAGTTGAACTGTGCCAGCGCAGTATGGTTCCTGAATGGCGACTTGCGTAAAAATTGCCTATCATGCAGAAAAGGTACATTTCTGCCGCCAAGGTTGTCCGATGCCCTCGAAAGGGGATTTTTCAATTTGGGGAAGCATATTGCCTGTGTCGTGGAGCAGGCCATGCGCTACTGCTGAATTTGCAAAGTGAGTGCACTTGCTGCTTCTCTTTGCAAAACGAGCACGTTTAGCTATTTAGCCGCCTAGTTTGAATGGCAGACGCAAGTCAAGGGAAAAAAAAATCTGTCCTTGGGTGCTTTTTCCTGTCTGTCACTTGCTCACTTCTTCGTATGTTGTCTCTAGGCCAGCGGAGGAGGTGCTCGGAGGCATATGTGACTCCGCATAAGAGGTTGGGGTGATGCCGAGGTACAGCCAAGGGCTGGGGCTGGCCTGGAGTCAGGGAAAGGGATGTAAAGCTGTTCACTTCTCAGTCTGTGGCTTTCGTCTGGGCTTTGTAGCTGAAATGTGTTTGGAGCTGGAATGAGCCCCTGCCCCTCTTCTGAAGTCCCTGTGGTAAGGGAGGAAGCCCACGGTCCCTTGTGTAACCGCAGCCTGATGTTGCCAAGTGTTATTTCCCCCATGCTCAGGGCATCCCCCAAGCCGGCTATAAAAAGGCAGCAGCTGCTGCCTTCCCTGAAACTTTGTGTCATTTTGTGGGTCATGATGGGGCCGTTTGTGGACCATCTGTCCCTGTGAGGCTGGGGGTAGGCTGTGGCACAGCTCCTCCCTATCCAGCGAGCAGTTTCTGAGCCTGAACAGGAACCACTGTTGACCAAAGCGGGGTGCAGACCCCAGCCATAGGGATCAGGAGCCCAGCTGCATTCAGAAATCCTCTTGCCTCTGCTTCGAAATGTCCCAAGCCCTCCACCTTTGCTCTCAAGCCTGGCACCCAGCTGGAGGCAGTGCCTTCGAGTGCAAGAGGGGTGCAAGTTGCTGGAAGGGTAGCTTGCCTGGCATCCAGTCGCTGGTGGCTCGGCAGAGAGTCCTTCCAACAACCCTCAGGTTTGGCACAACAGAGGG
>NW_017729001.1:27232238-27248803 GCF_001723915.1 Gavialis gangeticus
AGTCCTTCCAACAACCCTCAGGTTTGGCACAACAGAGGGAACTTAATTTCCCCTCGAGGGGTGATGCCAGCCTCGTTAATTGGAAGCAGGATGAGCTGTGTGGATCATGCAGAGTTTGTCCACATCGGTCACAAGTGAAAACAAAGGGCCTGGCTTGGGATCTGGGCACGTTCTCTTCTTTCTCTTCCCTTCCCTGCATGAACTCGCTGAACCCGGGCCTGTTATAACACTGGCGAGAGGGGCAAAGCCCATCAAAAACCTGGCAATATGCAGCATTCAAGTGGCCTTTGCTGCAGCTGCTTACGCACTTTTAGGCAGACAAATGATGGGGTCCTCCTGGTTTGGTTCGGCCATCCCTCATGATCCGGTAGCTGACCAGCAGGGATCTCTGCAGGCGACAGACTCTGAAACAGCCCCCGAGTTGTTCCAGCCCAATGCTTTAACTCATAGCAGCATCCAACAAAGATACGTATGAAGAGAGAGATACCTTTTGCCTGGCCAGTGAGCCTGGCGGGGCTTTAGGGAGTAAACACATAACCAGGCATCCCTTTAGCATCAGATGATGCCGCTGAAGGTTGGTAACACGCTGTACGGACCTGGGCTCGGGCAGACCAGGCGCTCCAGAGGGGGACCTCATAGTCTGCCACCGATCCTGTGATTAAACTTGCGAAGGGTGGGCAGCATCTTCTCCCAGCTCTTGTGCAGAGCAACAGCGAAGAGGCATGGGTCCTGGAGCCGTCCTGGCACTGGGTGTCTCAGTCACGTGGCGGGGAGTTGCACATGTAGTGTGGAGCCAGTGGGCCATGTTTCGATGAGCTGTTTTCATGTGAGAAGGCCAGTTCCTCAAAACAGACGCTTTTCATGGGACCGTGTCGATCCGAGCACAGCTTCCGCTATGGAGGTTCCTGGGTCCCGGGGGCGAGGGGAAGGAGAGGCCGATGCACCCACCTCACAAGGACCTGGTGGCTGTGGCAGTCTCCTAAAAACTGTGAGCCCCGCTCCAAGGCCCGGCTCTGGCTCCATCATCGATCTGAGTTGGGACGAAACAAGTTTCAACCTCTCGACATGTTTCCCCCGCAGGGATCTTGCTTTGCGTGCTGCCCCACCGCAGCATCAGTGGGACGGGATCGCAAGACTGACGTGTTCCTCAGACCCTGTTTGCTAAGACAAGCGTGGCTCGCTTCTGTGAGCGTTGTTGAAGCGATCTTTCTCTGGGGCAAAGCGCAGGCCGATGCACGGCCGCAGCAGCCAGCCACCTCCTGCCCGCATCTGGGATGCTGCCAGCCAAACTCCCAAAAGCGTATCTATAAAAGCAGGACTTTCCAGCAGCACGGGGCATCTCAAATCCTCATTCGCCTGCCGATGCTTATTTATCACAGACCGGCCCAGCTGGCATCACTTGGAGAAGTGCAAAAACCCAGTAGCTGTGAAATCTCTGGGCCATCGCGGTCTGTTTGTGTTACCTATCGCTTCTCACCCGTGACGGGAGATTTCACTTGGCAGGGTTTAGAGCTGGCTGTTTTCCTTCTAGTTCCCCAATCTCCCCTTGTGACTGTTTTCCTTAGTTCCCAAATGAAACTCAAAAGCTCCTACTTATCCCCAGGGCAGGGAATGCTCCTGCCAGGCCAGGGCTTGCTCCTATACTGGGCTTGCTGCCCTCCCCCTTCTCTTGGGACCCCGCCGTGCCTGCCCCAGGGAGCTGCGTCCGGGGGGCACTGCTGATGGCTTGTGTGAAGCAGGGGGCAGAGCCCGCGGGAATCTCACCACGTCTGTGCAGAGGCAAGGAGGGAGATGGGTGGCAGGCATTGTAGGAACGGGAGGTCAGCTGGGCTCTGTGCCACTCGTAAACAGTGCCCTGCGAGCCTCCGGTCAGGCCCCTGTGCTGCCATCTTCCACGTGCCTAGCTGAGCCAGACTGCCCGTTATCTCTCAGCTGACAGGATGTGAAGGGGGTGGTGGGGTCTTGGAACTGCCCTACCCACCTGCCAGACTGCCCTCTAGGACCAGTGTCTGCCGTGGCCTGCCACATCCATGCGTGCTGGGGGGGCTGGGTTTGAGACCGGCAGGTAAAGACACCTAGACTAGGCACTGCGGTCCCCTGTTCCTGGAAGAGCTGCCCTCAGAGAGGCTGCTCCAGACCCGGCAGGGCAGGTGCAAAGCCAGGGGCAAGCGCTGATTAGATCAGATCTGATCCTTTCCAAATGCAAATGCCCTGCCGGGCTCCAGGGGAGCTTTCCCAGCTCACCGAGGCTCCCTCCTTCCTGCCTGGGGTGGCAGATCTGCTCTGAGGAGGGGACAGAGGAGGATTTTCCTGGCTTTCGGCAGGTAATTGATAGCCACTGTCCTTCCTTCCCCTCCCTCCCTCCCGTTATGCTGTTATTCCTTCAATGGATTCGGACAGATTAACGCAAGATCCAAGGCAGGGCCTGGCCCCCAGGAGAGAGCTCTCTCTCATGCACGGGAAGTAGAGCTGAGCAGCCCATGTGAGCTACAGCTGGGCAGCTTGGGGGCAGCGGGAGATCGCGCGTGATTATGGGAAAGGTCCGTGGGCTTTGCTTGTTGTGCACGCTCATTGTCTCCCCTTCATTGCCATCCTGCCCGTCCCCTGTGTTCCCCCCGCAGGCTGTGACCTTGCACCGTTCAGTCATCCCATTTCCACATCAGTCCCTGGCAGGTCCCAGGTTTCCTAATAGGGGACACCTGTGCATAAAAGGAGATAAACCTGCGTTACAGCCATAAATCGCAAGGACTTTCTGAGCCTGACTTGTCCCTGGCCCGTGTGGGTGGAAGAGAGCCCAAGGGTGACCCAGGCCAGGATTTGCTTCTCTGTAGCTGCGCTCTAGTGGGTTTCGTGCTTCAGGCTGGACTTCCCAAAGAGCCCCAAGGAAGCTGGCTGCCTAAATGCACTGCTGAAAAGCAGCGAGATCCAAGCACCTGATTGCACCCATGGAAAAGTGTGTGCATTGAAAACCCGGTCCTGGAGAGCAGTGGAGACCATGGGAGCTGTGTCGCACCCTCAAAGCACCATGACAGTGGGTCGGCAGACACAGTGGGCAGCAGGAGCGCTGGGGAGATGCCGTTGGTGGGGGTGGACCGGCGGTTAGGAAGGTGGCTGGGACTAGCCGCGGACCAGGGCTAGTCAGAGGGGAAGCTGCTCTGGTTCAAACAGGGAAAGCTACTGTGCAGGTCTGTTTGTACCAGCACAGCCTTGGAAGCCCAGACGGCTGGACTGGTGCAGACCACAGCCTTGCACATCTCAGTGACAGCTTTGCAGCTGTACACCTGGTGCAGACATTGTCTTCAGAGCAGAGGTGGAGAAGGCCTCTGTGCAATGCCCTGAAAGGGAGGCCGAGGACTGGGCTTCCATGCAGGGGGAAAGGCTGTGCCAGGGACGGGCAGCTAGGGGTAAAGACTGCAGTGCACCAGCTCTTTGAGTGAGCTGAGCCCTGGGGAGGCCAGAAGGAGAGAGGAGTCCAGGCAAATGATATCCCTGGGGCTGTCACGGGCTTTGGTTCCAGCGGTGGTGTGGGAGCAAAGGCAGTACAGGGGGCATCTGGGCAGAGCGAGCGATTCCTAGCTCTCAGTGCCAGGCTGATGGGGCAACCTGAGGGGCTAGGAAGCCAATTTCCCTCTTGGCCCTGTCACTTGTCCCTTTAGAGCAACCTTTCCAACAGGTAGCTGTGCACCCTCCCCAGGTGCCATTCTTGTCCCCTTCCCCTGCCCAATCCTGCTGCTCTGCTTTCTGCTCCACACTTGGTGCTCCCTGCCTGATCTCTTGCTCTGCTTTCTGCTTCCTGCTGTGCTGCCCACCTCCTTCCCAATCTACCTTGAGCCACACACTGAGGCTGCCCCCGCCACCCACGCTGAAGTTTGGTCATCCCTGGGCTAGAAGAAACACTTGCATCTTGGCTCATGGGACACCAAACTGGATCCACAGAGCCCTTGACATCGGCACAACCAAAGCTGTCCGTGCCAGGGCATCTGGCCCAGCTCAGGTAGCTTCTGCTCCTAGAGCGGATGGGCTGTCCAGGGCCAGAGCTGATGCCAGCGCTCCCACTGGGAGGGAAGGTGGTGGGAGAGGACTTCAGGGAGCTCCCAGGGCAGAAATGCCTTCTCCGCCGGAGCTCTTCATGCTGTGGGGTAATGCTAAGAGCTGATGACACTAGAGGAGACTGCGGCCAAAGTAACCGGAAGTGGAAGCGCCAGTTCCCCCTTGTTACCCTGCAGCCGCTCAACCAGGCTGGAGCTGCGCTGTCCGGCCCAGAGCCGAATCCTGCCTCAGGCCTGCCTTCACCCCAGCACTTCATCCCAGTTACAGTGGTAAAAGGCAGCACCTCCGGCTTCCCCAAAGAGGCGCAAATGCCTGAAGCACGGCTGTCTAGATGGCAGGCCCCTGCCCTTCGGGAGCGGAGGTGTTGGCTCCTGTCCCAAGGAGCCTACAGTGTGAACACGAAAGGGGAACGGGATCGGCAGCCGCACCGGGGTTGGAGAGGAGCCTCCTGCCTTTGCGGGTTGCAGAGCATGGACCGCAGGGCCTGGAATAACTTGCAGGGCACAGGCTCTGGCTTGCCCGCATCGCACACCTGACTCAGTTTGAGCTGGGTCCTTTCTCCCTTCTGCCTCATTGCCAGAAACTAAGGAGCTGACATCTGGCTGTGCCCATGATGTTGAGCAAAGCAGCGCCACGCATCAGGCCATGCTCGGTCACAGCGTGCCCAGGCACAGCTCTGCTCGGTCGTGCCCTCACTCGCGTCTGAACCCAGTGGCCTCCACAATTGCTAGTCTGTCAGAGACACCAGTGCTGCATAGGGGAGGTACGTTCAGACCCAAGCCTGCAGCATCCTTCTACTGGTGTGAACTGGGAGTGGAGCCATTGCAAGAGAAGCCTTGGCTTGTTTCTGAGCGACTTGCTGCTTCTGCAAGCACCCTGCAGCAGGGACTGGATGTGCACAGGAGCAAGGGTATGATTCATTCCTCTGGCTGAGTTGAGATTTGGGCCTCAATCCAAAAGATTCCCACAGGATTCCCCAAGTTTCCCTTCTCAAAGGCTTTGCACGGGGCTTTTGAGAGGAGAGAGGCATCTGAGCAGGGCAGAACCCCAGGAAGTCTTCGAGCTTCAGGCTTCCCTCCTGCCTTGAGGACAAGCTGATGGAGAGGAGACTTCAAGTCTCAAAGAAATCCATCCATGGTGTTTTTGCTGCCGTGTCCTGGACCATGACTAATGAAAAATCATTGCTGATGAGCTTTCTGGAGGCTGGCCAGAGAGCTCAGAGCATGGTTCTGGGTGTGGGAGAGTGGAGGGGAAGGGGTAGAGGAAAGGGGAGAGATTTGGGGCTTGCCATCGATTTTTATAAAGCGACATCTGCTTTCGCTTCCTCATTTGTGGCCTCGAATGCATTCGTTCCACTCAGATCGAAACCTTAAAATCCCCGCTGGCTGCCTCCTTGCCTTCACATGGACCTGATATTTGCTCTGGACCCCAGCGTGAAGGACTGAAGCGTCTCCATTAGAGGCTGTCCTGTCTCTGCTCTTTTAGGGTGACACCGTGCTCTTGGCTTACCTAGTCAGACAAGGATGCCCCTGCTTGACCCAGCTGGCTGTTGGGTCAGGGTGCAACTGCAGGACTCTGGACTGCTGTCAGCAAGGGGGTGAGGAGTGAGCTAGCCAGGCCCACAGGTGAGAATAAGATGCACCTCTCCAGGGCCTTTGGCTCTGCCTGAGCAAGCAGACAAGGGGGTTTAACCCGTGAAATGCTTGCGAGGTGCTGGCAGGGGTCACAGACCCATGCGGATGGGTGGGTGGATGTGCTAGCAGGAAGCCTCACTTAGTTGCTCTGGGCTAGTGCAGAATCTGGCCTGCAGCCCTTGTAAAACCCTGACTTGCTCAGTCAGTCCCCACAGCGCTTGGAGCGTGACAGTGTGCGTTTCAAGCACCCACACTGAACACCTTCAAGAGAAATTTGGAAGCTTTTCTTGCTGGGATCCTATGACCCCAGCTGACTTCCTGCCCCTGGGGCAGGGGCTGGACTCAATGATCTACTGAAGTCCCTTCCAGCCTGAATGTCTATGAACTATGAACTCATCAGTAGCATCTGGGGCAGCTCGAAACAGTGCAGTGACAGCTGGGCCTGCCCTCGTGCTTGCATGCTTGTCATTCTTCTGCACGTGCTATCTAAAACCAGAGGGAAGGTGGGTGAGATGTGCAATTGGCTCGCTCTGCAGCAAGACCTACCCCGTTATACATTTGTGTCCCTAAAGGGGAGGAAAAATGCCTCCCAGAAGTGAGAGGTGGCAGAGGCTCTGGGAGGCATTGCTTGAGCCCTGGGCTGGGTGGAGGATGCTGAAGCAGGAGTCTCAGCCAGTCACTTAGGGCTGACTCCATCTATATTGCACCGCTGATTAGCTCCAAGTGGCAAGGCGGTGCTGGGACTGGGGACAGCAATACATTCACTGAGACCTCAGTGGGTGAAATGCCTTGAAGACTGAAAGCAGCCTGCAGGAGGTGACCATGCTAATTATTTGGGGTTGGGCGGGGGAAGGCTCCTGCCACCCTAGCCATCACAAGCATCCTATTTCCCTCCGCTCTAAATTTAAACAGCGCAGTTCTGGGGCTTCCTCCTCGCGTTATCAAAAGCACCCAAAGAAGCGGGCCGCAGTTCTGTAAATACTGTTGGCTTCTTCCTTCCTCTGTGTGTGTGTGCATGCTTTCCACAGGGCATGGAAGCCTGCCAGCACCTAATGCTGACACTTTTAATTTGCTTTTTCGTGTCGTAGAAGATCGACTCTGCTCTTGGAGGGACGGCTCTGGTGTTTTGTTGGGTTTTTTTCCCTCTTTCTCGTTGTTTCCCTCCCCCCGCTTTCCAATTTAGACGTGCTGCAGCGAGGAAGGCTCAGGAAAAGCTTTGCAGGGCTGGCCGGGTTTTTGGTACAAGTCAGTCTGGTAGCAGCGTTTGCTGAGATGCTCTGACCTGCCCCCGGGAGAAACCCAGCCGTTCCACGCTGCCTGTCTGTTCGCAGCATCTTGTGCTGCAGAGGAGTGCTCTGCGGGCACCTGGGCACGGCCCTTTTCCAGCTGGGTTTTATACGGAGGGGGCTGCACTTGGGGTGATATTTTTCATGTCAAGTGAAAGAGGATGCACCAGTTTTTGAGCATTAGCTATAGCTGAGCTGGGATATTTTGCCTCTGCTTCCTTCTCAGCCTTGTCTGTGTAGACTAGAGGAAATTTAGGTTGGAGATTTTCATGGTGGGGTAGTCAAGCGTTGGAAAAGGCTGCCCAGAAAGCCCGTGGGATCTCCATCTCTGGAAGTTTTCAAGAGCAGGTTAGACCAGCACTCAGCCAGGATGGCTTCATCAGGGATTATCCTGCCGTGAACCAGGGGCCAGACTTGGTGATTTTCTTCTTAACTATGATCCTGAGTCCTTACCTATTTAGATTGTAAGCTCTTTGGAGCAGAGGCTCTTTCTCAAGGTGGTTGAAGGCAGCGGGAACTTTTTTCCATTGACATCAGAGGACTGCAGGATATGTTTATACAGGCTTGCCCAAGGCAGTGGGCCTCCTGTCTCATTAGGGGCCTTGGGTGCCACTTTATAATACAAGGGAGTGACAATGCTAACCATCCACTGGGATGCAGTGCGTGTCACAGCTGGTTTTAATAAAGCCACTGGGGTGGCAGTGTGTGCCAGGGGTTGGCTTTTCGTCAGCCTTGTAAAACAGTCAAATAAAACCTACTCGCCCCTTCCGTTGACTTCAGTCAGAAGTGCTAGCCTCCGTACGAAAGCAGGAGTGGTGGGGTGTAGGGTTAGATATTGAGGAGCTCCTGTGGACAAATCCTGGACAAATACTGGCATGCATATAAAGAACTGTGTATTTGTCTCTGAACACCTCCCAAGCTCTAATGCCACCCTGTAAGGGAGAGCAGGTGAATGGTCTTAAGAACTGAACCCGGGTTGCCCAAATCATAACCCGAGCCCCTACTGCCAAGTCTCTTCTCCTTTTGGTGCTCGTGCAGCATGGCACACCAAGCACGCTGGCTTCTGGCCTCACTCCCTTTCTCACACACCTGCCTAAATCTGGAGTCACTCCAGCACGCTCTGTAAATTGACACTGGGGTAAAACGGGTGAAAGAAATTGGAGCCAGGAGAGGAGGAAGCAAGGAGGAGCCCGGGGCCTTGAGAACGAGGTCCAGCCCTTATCAGTGGGGCAGGAAGGGCTGTTGAGAGTTGCACATGTCCTCCTTGGTTGGAGGTTACCAGATTCAGCTGGGTATAAGACTGAAGGCAAGAGGAAATGTGGGCACGTGTCTTCAGGAAAACGTGTGGCTCAATGGTTAGGGTGAAGGCCTGGAAAGCCCTTCCTGCCCCTGTGTATACTGCCTCTTTGTGACCTTGGGCCCACTAGCAGCCCTTTTGTGTGCTTAATCTGCCTTATCTGGAAACCAGCCTGTGCTTATCTGGCTCCTTGGGGGCTTTGATTAATGAATAGCATAAAGGGCTTGGAGATGCTCAGATGCAAAGTCCCACTCTGGTGCGAGTGGATCCTGGGCAGAGAAGAAACCTTTCTTCCCTCCAAAGAGGAAATGCTTTCCACCAAGAGCACTGAACCTCAGCCTGTCCTTTCTCTCTGGTCCCCAGCCCTGCGCGGTGCGTAAGCATCCTAACCCACCCTGTTCTGTTCTGCGAGGCACAGCTCATCCCCCCCAGCGATGCAGGGCAGGACTGGTGGGGCTGCTTGGTGAGGAAGGCCAGGGGGCACTTTTTTTCTGACCTCCCGCTCCCCTGTGCCCTTTCAGGAACAAAAGTTTTGCCAGCGCTACGACCAGCTGATGGAAGCCTGGGAAAAGAAAGTGGAGCGCATAGAGAACAACCCCCGGCGCCGCGCCAAGGAGAGCAAAGTGCGCGAGTACTATGAGAAGCAGTTCCCTGAGATCCGGAAGCAGCGGGAACTGCAAGAGCGCATGCAGAGGTTAGAGGATAAGCGGTAGGAAAGGGCTGAGCCCTGTAGCGGCCAGCCTTTCTCTTTCCTCTGTACAGGGTCCGGGCTTTAAGGGCGGGTTTAAATTCCCTTTTTGGGGAAACGAGCCCCTTTCTCCTTCCCCCCCCAGTGAGATAGCTGTCGGGTACATGAACCACAGGGCCCAATGAGCAAATAGCTCGGTTGCTCTCTCCCCGTGGGGGCTCCGTGTAGCTCAGACCGAAGACAGAGGATGAGGAATGCTAAGAATCCCGATTCCCATCTTCCTGGCCTTGCTGAGTTCCCGGTTGGCCACGGGGTAGCTCCTTGCTCCAAGCACCTGCTGGGGCCCTGTCTACCCTGCCCCAGCCCGGTAGGCCCAGCTCAGTACAGACAGCCTCACAGCAAGTTAATTATGTCGATGGTTAAAAGCCGTTCTCCTCTCGCTGCAAAACTCCCTGTCTCCAGCCCCTTCTTATTTAAACCAGATGGCGGTTGGCTTGAGATGCCGCCGCGAGTCAGGACCCAAGCCATGTCATGCGACGCTGCCAGTTTCCCCTGCCGCCTTTGGGGCGAGCGGAGTTGGTGCTTCCCAATGCTCTGCCCAGCAGCCTCCTTCTCTGTAACTTGTTTCTAACTTAAAAGGGGGCAACCAGATGTTTCAGACCCCAAATGAAGATGTTTTCTGTTTTCATAAGGCCGTAACGATCTGGTATTTGCAGTTTTCACAACGTTTCCTATTTTGATTGTCAAAATGCCTTTGTCTGGACTGAAGCTCTCGCCAGCAATGACTTTATTTTTAATTGCACCTAAAGATTTCTTTCGGTGTAAATGGTTCCCGGTAGGCTTTGCAACCCAAAGGCAGCGGCACTGGATGGAGGGGACAAAAGGGACCTTAATTTATGCCAGAGTCAGGCAGCTGGTGGGAGATTTTAACCCATCCATCAAGGTTGACGGTCCTGGGGGTGGGAGGTGACACAGGTAAGGGGCTGGCTTGGTGTTCGCTCATTGTAGGACTTGATCCTGCCTGCGTTTGTGACCAGTAACCCCAGCTAGTCCCCTTGCAGTTAGTGGAGCTGTATGTGGCATTGAGCACTACACCCACTAGCATCTGTAGGATTGGGGTTTGCAGTCTTTTAACTCGAATCAGTCCTGTGTTCTTGGGACCCTGAAGTTTGGGGTCCAACATGCTGCCCATGTGGTGCAGGTGTTTTTTGAAGGTAGGGGACATCACTGGAAAGGTTTTGTAGCCAGGCGGCTCTGAGAGGCTTGTGCCCCTCACCTGATGCCTCCCCCTCCCCCTGCCCTCCGAAGTGGCCTCTGTTTACTGTTGTGACTGTCCCTCCATTCAGCGGGGCTGGCTCGCCCTTTCAGATGCAAGTAGTCACCATCAGTGTGTGAGGCACGGTGCCAAGTACAAAATGCAGCTTGCCGTTTTCAGTTTCTCGCTGCCATTTCCCAGCAGGGTAGGACAGAGGGGCAGCGGTCTCTCCATGTCGGCTGCGCGCAGCGAACACGAGGTGTCGGAAATTATTGACGGGCTCTCGGAGCAAGAGGTGAGACCCGAGCACCGTTCCTCCTTCCCTCTCTCTCCCCTGCACGTCCCCTCCACCCCCCATTTTCCTTTCCCCTCTGGGGCCGTCTGTAGTCGCAGCCGGCCCTGCCCATGGAACTTGAATACCAGCGCCGGGTTAAATTTAAAGGCCAAGCTGTGGTCAGTATACGTTGCTGTGGGCTCAATAACACAGGTTTCTGGGCTATTTTTTAGTAGCAGCCATAGTTTTGCACGGGGATTCCCATGAAATGAGTGGCTTGTATCTTAGCAAGCCATATCGCCTTCCTGCAAGAGCTCTGTTCATCCTCAAAACACCCCACAGACGATGGCTTCTCTTGGATCTTGTTTCACAAGGGTTGCTCTGGCTTGCCACCGATGACAGACTGTGTTGAATAGACTCAGGGTTGGGAGGGAAGAGCAATAGAGATGATTGCTGTAGGTGCAGGACACTACGCTCCCTGCCCTTGGTTAGAGGGAATGGGCTGTTCCCCAGTTGCAGAGTCAATCGAGAGTATCCCTCTCAGCTGTAGTGAGAAGCTTCACCGTTTCATAGGGTCTAAGGCTAGGGAGGGACCACCAGAGCATCTTTTGTGACCTGCATATTGCAGGCCATTGAGTCTCACCCAGATATCCTTCTGCGGGCCCAAAACTCTCTTCCCAGAGGAGAGTTTAAGATGGTCCTTGCAGCCATTCACCTTTGTGCAGTGTTTAAGGCAGGGAAGCAGTCCCATCACACAGGGGCCGTTAGCTCACCATTCAGCACAGTGTTCCTTCTGACGAGAGACTAGGGGTGGAAAGTGCAACGTGTGCATTTCTGCCACCACCAAGCAGAAGATTTGAACTCAGTGCCCTGCCTTGGTGGCAGTCCTGCTGCGTTACTTGTGTAAACAGCCTCACTGCACACATCGTGCTTCTGCTTGCTGCATTTTGCTCATGTTTTACAGGTCCGCTGCGGTCAGGATCCACCCCATATCGCAATGAGAACTGGCTTTTGCCTCTCGCCATGCAAGAACCTCCCTTTAGCTTTTGGAGTAATGCTTTTAGGGGAGATACTGCCGCCCTGAGGCTTTGTATCAGGGTTTGAGGCTGTGGTGAACCCAACTGTTGTGGCCAAATGTAAGGCCGGGTGCTGTGCCATGGACCGTTGAATGCTCTTTGCCTGGCACTTGCTCCTGGAACCGTATCTCCTTCCATGTCAGGCTATGGTATTTAGGCCTCATTTGGTCAGTGGAGCAGGGAGGTCCTGTGCAGAGTCAGACCACCACTAGGCTGGCCCTTCTCTATCCTATTATAGGTTTGGCATCTTCAAAGGTATTAACTCCCCGTGACACATCCAGGTCAGAACATGGCCACCCACAGTGGAGCTTCCTTGACCCATAATCAACTAGGGTCAGATTAGGAGACCCTTGCTCACCTTGGGTAGATGTCTTCCCTCATGACAAGCAGCACTGGAGTCCACCGGGCCTACTCATTGTGTGTCATGCACAATGCAAGGAGTCAGGATTCTGGGTAGGGATGACACCTTTTATTAGACCACTGAGATATTTGCCCCAAAATTGCAAAACGAACAACACGTACAATGCAGTTGGCTGATCCAGGAAAAATACAACAAGAATCAAAACACTTGGAGGAGGTGATATCTTTTATTAGACAGACTAGATATTTGCAAACAAATCGTTTTATTTATTTGCAGGCTTTTGGGCACACTCACCCTTCATCAGGCATAGGAGAGAGCAGAGATTGTAACAGGTTTCCCAGGTAGAAATGAAAATTCCTGTGAATGAAAGGGGAAGTTTTGTAATCTCTACCCTCTCCTATACCTGACGAAGGGCGAGCGTGCCCAAAAGCTTGCAAATAAATAAAACGATTCGTTTTGCAAATATCTAGTCGGTCTAATAAAAGATATCACCTCTTCCACGCATTTTGATTCCTTTTGCCTGTAGACCAATACAGCTACAACCTGGATACATGAAAAATGCAGTGCATGCCTGTAAATGCGGGGCAGCAGTACCACGTGGAAATCAGCCCTGTTTGGTAGCCCACGCAGAGCAAGCTCGGGGATTTAGCTTAGTATGCTAAAGCAGTTGTCTCTCGGTGCATTCAATTCAGTTTCAAACCCAATAGAGAGGAGGAAAGAACGGGAGAACAATGTTAGGAAACCCTCCCCCCAAAACATATCCCTGGGATGCGAGTGGAGACAGACGCCTCCTCCGCACCCTGCGTTCAGCAAAGCAGCACTTGGACCGGGGCTCTTGGGGATCTGGGCCGCCTTCGCTTGCACCCTGGGATTGGAGCTGCCCTCGTGGTTTTATTTGCAAAGCCAACCTCCCGCCGCAGCGGGTTTAGCGAGCCTTAAGGCTCCCTGGGGTTTTGCTTGTGTCTCCTCACCGCTGTGGCTCGGTTTCCTCAGGTCAGGCAGTGCATCTGAGAAGCCTTTTGCTTCCAAGTGGAAGATGAATGGTTTCCCATCTGACGGCGAAAGCTGCCTTCAGCATTTAATTTACAATTACTCCCGCAGTAAAGCTGTCTTGCCCTGGCCTATGAATTCTCTTCTTCTTCCCTCTCTTGTCCTTTTCCTGGGAACATCTGTGTCTTGCAGTTGTCCCACGGGCTCCACGGTGCTGACAAGGTGTTCTCCGCGCTTTCCCCACAGAACCTGGAGAAGCAGATGCGCCAGCTCGCCGTCATCCCCCCCATGTTGTATGATGCTGACCAGCAGCGCATTAAATTCATCAACATGAACGGCCTCATGGACGACCCCATGAAGGTCTACAAGGACCGGCAAGTGATGAACATGTGGAGCGAGCAGGAGAAGGAAACCTTCCGGGAAAAGTGAGTAGAACAAAGACGCTTCTTACAGTTTCAGGTGGGAACCTGTGGTTGGAAATCGCGGGGTAACAACTTGGGGGCTAGATGCTGAAGTGCTTAGACAGGCTGGTCGTGGTGGACAGCGGTAGCCCAGGGTCTTTTGCTGCAGCAGCCGGGTTCCCTGCTGTAGCTCAAATGGCTGCTGTGCTGTAGGAGGCAAAGACTGGTGACTCAAGTGAATCCACGGACGGCTCCGTCTGTCCATGCCAGGAAAAGTGAACAAGCTGAGTTTAGCAAAAGGGACGTGGGCAGGGCTGAGAAGTGTGTCCGGGTAGCTGGGATGAGGGTTTGGCTTTGCAAAACGCAAGCACACAACACTGGAGACGCTGCATGTGAGAATGGAAAATGCTTTGGGCTAGGTGGCAGGGTGAGTGGCCGTGCCTTGTGTTTGGTCCTGGGCATAGGGGTGTGAAACGGGTGCTCAGCGTATGCAAGACAAGGTTTTCTCACATTGGCAGAGAGCCTCTGGGCTGATCTCAGGCAGAGGCAGCTGGCCAGCGATTGAGGAAGCTCAGTCATAGTTTAGAAACTTACTCCCAGACCTAGGGGTAGGGCTGGCCACCCCCTTCCCAGCCCCCCCGGATTGTTTAAGTCTCCTTTTTAACCGTCTGATCTTTCCTTACTGAAGTTACCCCCCTCCCTTCTTGTAGTCATGAGACTGAATAGTAAGCCCAGGTTGTCATGATAAGTCGGCATGGATTTCGCAGAGGTAAAATTAAATCGTTGAGATGCAAAGAGTCAGTGTCCTGTCTGTAATTAGCACTTGAATGTGGATGGTTTCAGGGCTGGCACACCCTCACCACGGCCCCTTCACACACGGTCTGGGCACCCGTCCCCTTGGAAATCTGCTCTTTCTGTTAGGAAAAACAATTCATTTCATGCTTTCACGTAGCTCCTTAAATGGGCCAGGTTAAGGGAGGGTCAGCGAAACACGATACTTGGTGCCTTGCACTGTTGTCCTGCTAACGCCAGATACCCTCCTTTTGGGCACCGCGTGTTTTGTAGTTGTCTAGGGAGACTCCTGGGACTCGGATTGTCAGACTAATCTGTCCGGACACCCACGGGTTTCATCTTCCAGTTGCCTTCCACCGCACTCCTCCCCTATAGCTCGTGCCTTGTAGCAGAGCTTACCAAGCTGGCAGCTACTGTCCCTGCAGGTACCTGCTCCAGCAGAGATGTTTCCATGTTGGATGTTCTCTTCTCAGACCAAGCTTTGGTTGGGACAACTTCTGTCTAAGGAGAGCTATGGGTGCCCTTTTGGGGAATTCAGACCTGCTTCTCCGATTCTGATCTCTGGCAGGGAGAGGGCTATCAGCCCACAGCTCTGGGGCCACTTTCTGCCAGGAAGGCCGCAGAGGTTATTTTTGGTCGGGGTACCATTATTTCCAGAAGGTGGTTTAAAAAGTGCAGTTTCTCCAGCTTCCTTTGGCAGCAACGGATAGCTCAAGGTTTAATGGCCACGGTCCCAACAGGCAGTAATTTAGACCAGGGCTGTACAATTGGCAGCCCATGGGCTGCGTGTGGCCTGCAAGGGGTTACATTATGGCCTGCAGGGATTATTGGCACGGCTTTGAAACTTGGGGGATGAATGCAGCCCCTGCCAGGTGCCACATTCAGGGCCTTGGGTCGTTGCAGGCAACTGCGGTTGGCAGCCGGAAAAAGAGAGATGAGCATCAGCGAGATCCACCCCTTGTGCTCCAGAGCTGCTGTGCCTTCAGCAGTGGTTTGCCCAGCTCATGGGGCAAAATGAGTTGGACAGCCCCGCTTTGGTGTTTATCTGCCCCTCACTGAAGTGGAAACTACAGCGAACACTTTTCTGAATGAGACTATTTGTGAGACACCTGGTCTCTCCCAGCTTTATCTGTGCCAGGAGTGCCTTCAAGGGAACTTCTTCACGGCGGTTACTCCTGCTGGCAGCTGAAACAAAACACTTGCAAAGATGCACAAAAGCCCTTTGTGATGACCTTGCTTTGGTTATTTATTACTCTGGTTACTTTTTAGCTGTTTTAAAAAATATATGGCATGCTCTCAGACCTGCAAGTATTGCTCTGCCACGGTGAGCAGGGTAATTACTCAAGCTTCGATGTAAGGAACACCCAATGGGTCTTGCCTAGATAAAAGCCCTGGAAAACTCCCCACGTGACGGCGTTGTGTGAGCGTGATCGTGTCGTTTGTGCCATTGTGTGTCATGCACAATGCAAGGAGTCAGGATTCTGGGTAGGGGTGACACCTTTTATTAGACCACCGAGATACTTGCCCCAAAATTGCAAAACACACGGCACATGTACAATGCAATTTGAAGGATCCACAAATGGTTGCTTAACCAAACTTCAGCCTGTAACGCTCTCCCAACCCCATGGAAACTAACTGGGATCCTTCCCCTTCAACCCACTCAGCCCCAGTCACCATCACAGCAGTTAGAAATAGCCCTTTCAGCCTTGAAGCTAAGCAGATTTAACCAAATAAATGCCCAGCTCAAGAGAGATTACCACGGGGTTCAAGCTTCATCCTGCCGCCTTTTTTCAGTCTTTGAATCTGCCCCAAATTGGCCATGTGCTGCCATTAGCAGTAAGGTGTTCTCTGTTGTTTTGCATGGTGGCAGCATCCAGAAGGCCCAGCTAAGGACTGGAACTTGGTACTCAGCCTTGCACACGAACATCATTGAAAGGTTTGAAAGGTAGCCCCTGCACAGGCTGAGAGCGTGACCCTGGCTGGTGACAATAAGGTTTTCTTTGAAAGTACAGCTTGTCCCTGGCATCAGAAGTACCTCTGAGCACTAGGAGCCTGGCGAACCCTGACTTTGAAAGGCACGTTGTTGTTTGCATTGCTGCACTCTGAATGTGCCAGTGTCATGCATATTTATAAAACCGCAGTAAAACCACATTCCTTGATCAGCCATTTATTTGTGCCGTGTACTACATGACAGCCAGGCTTCAGCACTGTGATGTGAGCCCACTTTCTGAGAGAATCTCTGTTTCTCCTTCTGGGGGTTTTTTTTTCCCCCCTTTTTTGTTTTTTTTGGGTTTTGTTTTTCTTTTTTAATCATGTGCCACAGAACAGCTCTCCAGAGTGTGGTGTTAAATTTGTGTAGATTCACACTTCAAGGCACTTTATGTAACAAAGCTGGCAGCTGCAAATGGGTGAAGTTTAAAGGTGTCTTTCTTGTAAGCTCCAGAGATAGTTGTGTTCCCAC
>NW_017729001.1:27253803-27263059 GCF_001723915.1 Gavialis gangeticus
TTTTTTCCCCCCTTTTTTGTTTTTTTTGGGTTTTGTTTTTCTTTTTTAATCATGTGCCACAGAACAGCTCTCCAGAGTGTGGTGTTAAATTTGTGTAGATTCACACTTCAAGGCACTTTATGTAACAAAGCTGGCAGCTGCAAATGGGTGAAGTTTAAAGGTGTCTTTCTTGTAAGCTCCAGAGATAGTTGTGTTCCCACTGATCCACTCTCCTCGCTCCCCGCCTCCCACGCTCCCAGTGCCCCGATGGCATTTGCTTTCCACCCCCAAAAAGCTGTGTGCCGGCTGCAGCTCTGACCACATTTCAGTCTGCTGCTGCAGAAGCTGCTTCTCGGGACTTGGGGCAGTTGGAGCCCAGCGATAACCTCACTTGGGTGCATGTAGGTCAGGAGTAACTCCAGGGATGCCAGCATTGTCCCAGGTGTCAAGCTGGTACAGAGGGGACGAGAATCGGGGGCTGAGTCTTGCGCCTGCATTGGTCTGAGAACGCCCCTGGGAGTTCAGCAGGTTGCATGGTGGTGGAAAGAGATGCAGCCTGTCTCCAGCTTGCTCCAGGCCTCGCAGGGAAGCAGCAACAGACCTGGGGCTTTGAGCCGCAGGCCTGTTCCACGCAGATGCTCAGCCCTTTGCATTCATCGGATGCAGCAGACTGCCTATCTGTCTTGCCAGCGGGAGGTTTTCCGCAGGTTGTCACCGCAGGTTGTTCAGGTCCCGGGACTCTGTTCCCCATAAAGGCTCTTGGGACTGTGACTGTGTCACGTTGGATCTTTAGAGCCACTTGCTCCGGGAGCAGTGTGGGCTTGGAAAGGGGCATTTTTCTGCCAGGGCGAATTGTGCTGGACTTCTCCAAGCTGGATTCCTGTCCCAGCGCCCGAGGTGCCATGGGACAAGAGGATTGTATTTCAGCGCAGACTGCCCAGAGCAAGGGAGAGCTTCGCAGCTGAGTTCACATTCCTTTAAAGCACCTGCTGGCTTTTCCTTTGCAGCCTAGGGGTACGTTTAGGCCTGGCATTTTTTTGACCTCACTGTACAGCCCCTTGTTAAAGGACATTGTGGTGAGAGGTTTCTTTTGCATCTGGAGGCAGCTTCCCCTTGCGGGAAACATGCGTGCCCAGAGCATCTGTTAGCTGCTCTCACTCGGGTACAGCCTGTGCCCACCAGATGTGGCTTCCTCCAAGGCACAGAAGCCCCGGACAACCTCCATAGTCCTCTCGTGCAACCACTCCTCATCCTGTGGCTCCCCCCGACTGCCAGCTAACACGTGGGATGAAGCTGTGCTTTCCATTTGGTGCCGTGCAGCTCAGCTAGCGAGCACCGAGAACCAGGGTTTGGTAGAGGGGAGTGAAGATGCCTCTGTTCAGACAGTTTTTTTTAGCCAGCAGATGTTAACCATCTCGTGGCCCAGTATAGATCTTGGTGTGAACCCTGGCTGTCGGCACCAGGGCTCTGGCTCCCTTGCCTGGGCGTAAAGCGGAGGGGAAGTTGGCTGGTGACCCTTTGGCTGCTTCACCGAGACGTGTTTAATGGCTGGATGTCTCCTAGGAGCACGGCTTTCTATAAGGGCTTTCACGTCCCGCGGTGCCACAGTATCTTAGTTATGCATGATGATTTCCCAGTAATTTGTCAGGACTCGTTGGTGAAACTTTTTAATTTTATTTGATTTTAACAGGGGACCCATTTGTTGCCCGTCTCCAGCTCCCATGCTCTCTCTCATTTATTTGGCACTAAGCTAGAAGCAATCGTGGTTTTCTGCCCCAGAGGGGCTGGCAAGACAGGAAGTAATTATTAGCCCTTGCTGGGATATGATATAACGGAGCGCCAGAGACAACTGCGCAGCACTATTGACTTCAAGATGCTGAAGCTTCTTGTCATATTTCCCCTGCCCTCCCACTCCCTGCTCCGAAAATCCAGGGAATGGAAGCCGAAATATGAGGACCTCCCTCCCACCCTCTCCTCCTTCCAACCAGCAGAACTTGAATGGGCTAAATTTAAGGTCTGGTCTTTCCGGGAAGCCATCTCAGCAGGACAAATAAATATTTTCTCAAACCAGTTCGAGCCAATGAGCCGCTTGAGAAAGTCGGCCCCCTTGTTCCCCTTGGACTTCAGGCTCTGCGAGGCTGGCTGTGCCAGCGCAGAGAGTACGGAGGCAGCCTCAGCGGCAGGGCTCGGGCTCGGAAAGGCAAACATGGCGAAGCAGCAGAAACGCGTCCTGACACCCCCTCTAACCCTCCCTCTCTCATTCTTATAGGTTCATGCAGCATCCCAAGAATTTTGGGCTGATCGCTTCATTTCTGGACAGGAAGGTAAGTCTGCACGCTTGGTATCCAAGTGACTTGTCTGTCTGCCGTTTTCCATGCTCCAGCACCTTCCCTTGCAAACACGTCCAGTTGCTCCAGAGCATCTTTCCTAAAGGACTCGGAGTCCATTTGTAACCTGTATACCTGTGGCCCAATGGGAAAGAAGCCAGGAGGGACAGGGGACAGGGAGAGTTAATTGTTAATGACAAAGCTGCTGTTAATTGGAAGAGTCATTACTGGCCCAGGCAAGCCCTTGTGTTTCTGAGAAGTGCTCTGGGACCACCGTGTATGTAGAGGGCATCCAAGGCCACTGCTTGCTATGGTCTTGTGCAGAAGACCCCACGCAACATGGTCTTGGATGGGGGTGGAAAGAAGAGGAGCTCCGTGAGCTCGAACGGGTTGGGGGCTCGGGTTCTTGGGACGTTTGCACTTTTCACGCCTGCTGCTTTGGGATCTCAGCCACCCCCTGCTCCATCTGCAGCAGTTGCTTTTCTTTGCGTAGGCATCTCCCTTCAGCTCGATGGTCACATCACAGAATGAAACAGAAATTGTCCTGGTTAGCACGTGCTACTGAAACAGGGTGATGAGTACATCTATCGAGGAGCTGCTCTGACTAACAATCCCCAGCCCTAGTAATTGGATGAATAGAAGAGGTGTTTTGAAACATCACCCCCAAATATAGCAGCTTGTTTGTCTCACCCCAGGGCAAGCCAGGCTATCCGCTCAGCAGCGGGGCAGCCCTGTAGACACCCACCCTAAGGCACAGGGCCCTAAGGAGGGGATGCTGCTGTAACGAGAGCAGCTACTTAGCATCACGGTTATCTGAATAGCAAACCCAGTTCTGACTGCAGGAGCCTCTTCAGTGGCTGTCAAGTAGATTTTCAGCTTAGTCTGAGCCAATTGACTCCAGCAGGAGAGACTGTTTGGGAATAACAGGCTGGAAAGCTCAGCCGTCTGTCCTAAGCAGCAGATGAATGTCAGGCCCATGGAAGAAGAGGCTTCTAGGAACCTGGTGAGCCACATGGCTTGTGAATCGCTACAGCCTTTCCAGTTCTTCCACAGCCGTGAAGCTGAGAGTACTGGGACTTGGATGGTACATGGCTGTACCATGGCTCCCTGTTTGTATAAAGCAAGCTGTCATTAGAGCGGTGAATGCATCCATTATCCTGTTGTGACGGCAGTCAGAGAGAGACGCAAAGTGTGGCTCCAGATAATGAATTAATAGATCTTTAAATGGTGTCTTAAATAACCTAATAGTATAGCATGATCTTAGCTCTTGGCACAGCTGACTGGAGTGTGTGCGTGCATGATCAGGACTGAAGAAAAGAAGCCAATCCATGCTCCGAATCTGTTTTATAGACACTTCTGTCCTCCCATGAATGTCCCACCGCATCCCCCTCCTAGCTGCCGAACCCCCGACTCACAAGAAGCAGTTTACACCCCCTCGTTTCACTGCATTTAGTCACCAGCCCTTTCTGTCCAGGCTTTCACGCTATATCTGGAACAGCGAGGAAGTGCCAGAAAGCTAGAAAGTTGTAACCGTAACAAAGATTTTGGTGTCTCCTGTACCTTTTGATGTGGGTGTTTTAAGCTTTTTTCCACCCGCTTCTCTTCAGTTCCCTGTCCATGCCTGGGAGGTACTCCAGGGGAGGCATGCTGACAGGATGGGGTCCCAGCTTGCCATGTAGAAGTTTGCTGGCTGTTTTAGATGGAGTGGCTTGCTGCCAGGGCCTGGTCATGCATGCCCTGTGCATGTATTTAGACTTGACGTCCACATCTGCTCTTTCCCATGGCCGAGAGCTCCACCTGCATTTCAGGCCATGTTTGGCCCATGCTGAGGTCTGGAGGGAAAGCCTCTAGGGATACACGTGGGAGTTTCCTCTTGTGTAATCTCCCAACGAATGAAGGAAACCCAGCTGTGTCAGGGCACTTGCAAAGGTAGCGTACATGCAGCCACACACCATTCACATGGCAAGAACCTGGGTGTCCAAAAGGCCGGGCACTTAAAGTCTCATGTCTTATTCCAGACGGTGGCAGACTGCGTCCTCTATTACTACCTGACAAAGAAGAATGAGAACTACAAGAATCTCGTGAGAAGAAATTACCGGCGGCGGGGGAAAAACCAGGTAAGAGAAGGGAAGCGGCGCACGAGGCTGTTTGTTCCTTCTGACCAAGGAACAGCAGGAATTAACATCCGCTATCCACAAGCCCCAGGTTAGGGTGATGCAGTGATATCACAATCTTCCCTGTCTTTCTGAGTGAGCTGCCTGCAGTGAGGCCTTCCCACTTGGATGCCAGTGGAGGAACCAAAAAGCTATTCTGGGTGTTGGGAAGGACCCTGCAGACTGAAGGCCCTTTTCGCACTGAATTGATGCAGTCCAGGTAGAAGACGCAGCCAACCAGACTCATGTGAAGCCAGCCAGTTTCATATCCCTGAGACTCCCAGCCCTCTTGGGTGAGGAGATTGGTTCAGTCTTCATGCAACATTTAGGAGCTTAGCCTCCCTGAGACCGCTGGCACCATGCTGATTACGGCAGTGGTTTTGTGGTGATATATGCTCAGACATGGCCACTTGTTTCTGGGGAGGCAAGCTGAGCCCTCCAGCTTCATTTTCACATGGACACCCAAGAAGAGCTTTTGGGTGGCAGCAGTTTACTTTTTGCTGTCAGCAGCATGTGGCCTGGCTTTGAACTGGTGATCAAGAAATCATGTAGAAGGCTGGGTTAGACGTTCGTGTTGCTGCCAAGCTTTTCAGGGCTGCCTAAAGGAGTCGACTGTCCGAAAGTTAGGCAGCATTGAGCATCTTGATCCACATTTTAGCCTAGTAGAAACATGCTGACAAATCCTGAACATCTGGGAACTTAGACTAATGGCAGGAGCAGTGAATGCAAAGGGAGGATCTCTCTAGATAACGTGGTGAGCGGGATGGAAAAACTGGTTAATGTTGCACTTTCTTGCTCCATAACATCACTGACCTAAGCAGTTCATGATGATCCATTGCCATAAAAAGAAACACTTGTGCACAGATTCCGATTGAGAGATGGATAGCTTTGCTCCCATTGATTTCTGCAGTGTTATGGCATCAAAATAGTTAGCACATGACGAATACCATGGACTGGACTCAATTTTCCCTTCTTTTTTTTTTCTCCTTTGAGAGGGAGCAGTTAGAGATGGAAAAGCCCTGTTAGATTATCCAGCCCATCTTCCTGCAAAAAGAGGGTGGTTCCCTCCAGTACATTTTTATAGTGTTTACCCTGGTCTGTTTTGTCAGATCACAGCAACTGGAACACGGGGCCGCATTTGTTTCTTGTTAGTAGAGGAGACATGCAGCTAATTCTGGTCCCAGTGCTGAGCCAAGCAAGTAACAAGCAGGGCGAGAGAAGGTTTATTTGCCATCCTCCTTGGCTTGGCGATGTTCCTTCTCGCTGCCCGTGTGGCTGTATTTACTGGACCTGGCATATTGTATTTACACAATGTGCCTAGTTCCCAGGGGTCCCACAGCACCTGTTCAGTGTTAATGAATGGGGCTATGCCTGATCAGGGGGAGGCACCTGTCTGGCATTTTGGAGTCTCATAAAGATGGGGCGTTTGGAATTGGAAGTGCTCCAAGACCTGCCCCAGCCTAGTAAAGTAAGTGGTGGGGATTTGTGAGGGTGGGCTAGTCAAGGTGCCAAGGCTGCAGATGTTTCACTGCATAGATGGTGGAGAAGACCTGGAATGCTATGGATTTAAAAGGAGAGAGGCCATTTCACAAGGGGAGGGAGATAGCGAAGCCGTTACGAAGTCTCTTGAGCGCAAAGAGTTCAAAAGCTGATTGTTACCTGCCGTCGGCATTGCTACACCAATTTACACCAGCTCATGTGGTCTGGCCCTGGGTTCCTGTATGTGGGTGCTTAGAACTTGCCAGTAGATCTGCGTCACTCCTTTGCTGCTGCTGGCTTTAGTGCACCACGTCAAGGCTGCGCCCGCTTCAATCCATCAGTAGGGGCCGGCCCTAAATCCAGACGTGATTCAACAGGTGAAGGTCAACAGACAGAGGAAAAGGGGAGTGGAAGCACAAGAGATACCATAGGAAAAGCAAGAGGTGGTGTGGTAAGACTTAGCTCCTTCAAGAGAGCCATGTGGGTGGATCCGTCTACCTGCATGAGTCTTCACAGCACCTGAGCTTGAGGCAGGTGTAACTCTTGAGTGTTGCACTGCAGTCATTTGTACCTGTTTCATGTGGGCCATAGTTCATCGGAGAGCTGGTCTGCAGGAGGAGTGGGCAAAGGGTTGGGTCGAAAGAGCATTGTAGCTTGTTAGGCCAGTTTGGAAAGGGTATGCCGTGTGCAGATGAGAACGTGAGCCAGGTTGGGCGGAGTAGAGACGTCCAGGGCAGTGCAGGAAGAGGCATCTAGGCAGGGCTGGGAGGGCAAGTTGTTTTGGGGTGTGATTTCCAAAGGCATCACCTGGAGTTAGTCATCTGCATCCCATTGAAATCCAGTGGGCGTCAGGCACGTGTTTCCTTCGCCTCTGTCGAGCCTTAAACTTGATGCCATGTGAAACCTTTGTGTGTGGGTTGTCCCAGGAAAACAACATGGGACCGTGCTGCAAGCAGTGGTCTGATCAGGTGAGGTGTACAGGGACACCATCTCTCTCTTAGGAGCCATGGTTAGAGAGAGGGGAGAAGAGGGCTTCAAAGTGACTTGTTTGTAACTTGGGGCATCTCTTCAGCCTTTGCTATAATCACTGCAGTTGAAGTGCTGGCTTTGCCATTCAGGAGGAGGAATAGTAAAGACTTCACATGCCAGGAGCAGAGGCTTAATAGATTGTTTTTAAAGAACCGTATTTCTTGCCCGTCAGAGCGTGCAGCCAAACTCTTGACGGGAGTGAGGTAGTGATGCTGTTGCAAAGTCCCGATAGCACGGGGAGTTCAAAAGCTGGTGGTGCTTTCGTGTATTGTCCTGTACTGGAAAAGTTGGTCTCCCTTGCTTTTAATGGGTGCTGCAGGGTTAAGGGAGGCTTGGCGATAAGTATGCATGGAAACGAGTTGCTCAAGACTGTCATTGTGGCCTACTTATTAAAATGATAATAAAAAAAAAAAAAGAAATCCCATAGCAGCTTGGCTGATTGTCCCCTGGCAAAGGAGACTTCTCATAAAGCTGCTACTTATTGCTGTGCATCTCCTGCCAAGATCAGGAGCTTCGTGTGATCGAGTTTCTGTGCATGTCATAATAGCCAGGGCCCAGCTTTCTAATTTCAGAGCAGGTTCTCACCAAACAGTTCCTTTTTTCTAAATTGAATGAACGAAAGGTGGGCAGATTTGCTGTATTGTCGTGTGTGCACTCACACCCCCACCGGCTTTCCTGACACGCCGATGCCCTTTGCAAAATAATTCGGGTCAGAAACCACACTGCAGCACACAGCCACCTGCATCCTCGTGAGGATAATTTGTAACCTTGAAAGTCCAGTCTTAGCATCCTAGCACTGGAGAGCAAGCAAGCAGAAACTTAATTACATGCTCACCATTTGCCACCTTTCCAGACACAGAAGCTTCCAATTTAGCTTCTGTACTGTGCTCCAACTTAAAAAAAAAAAAAATAGATGTAACATACAGTGCCTTTTCCAAAGCAGAAACGGTCAAGCTTGGCTGAAGTTTTACATGCTGTTATGAACATACCTACACCAGAAACACACAGGTGGTCTCCCTGGGTGGGATCGGGATGCATATGCTTTCCAGGCCTTGTGAGGAGTGTGTGGCAGGAATGACTACTCCACATACAGTTAAGCGAATTTGAGCCTGGACAGGCATTGCATCAGGCCGTGTCTGCGCAGGAAAATTATCCAGCCTGACTGTAGTGGAATAACTTGAGCTGTAGCTATTCTGGGAGAAAAGTGACTTTGTTTTGGAATTATTGCTCCAGACGGAGCATTTCTTCCCCAGTAACGTTGCTCCGCTTCTGGACGGAGTGCCCACACGGGGGAGTTATCTAGCTCAGTTGCCGTTCCTCAGATCTGCTTATAGGTTTCCCCTTGTGGAGGAGCCTGAAGTCAGAAGCATCCCTCTGAAATGCACAGCTGCAAAGCAGGCGCAAGTGACTCTGCCGCTTCACGCCGGACAGAGTCACGGATTGACTCAGCTGCTGAGTGAGCCTGGGGAAGGTGAGCCCCTGGCATTGATCCTCGCCGCACTGTGAGATGGAGGGGGAGGCACTGCCGAGCGAAGCTGTTAGGCCTGTGGTCAGCTTCACTGATCAGAGACTAGATAAACCAACTGCCGATGGCTGGGATGATTCAGAGGTGAATGAAGTAATCTGACTAAGTACGAAAGCCCACGCGCTCCGTCCCTGGCAGGCCCACAGGATGTGCTGTCATGACTATCCCCCTCGGCGCTGCTGTCAGACGGCTCTCAGATATTCCACAGCAAAAGAGCTGCCTGCTCATTAGCTCTGACGCTTTCGAGGATTCGTCCTTCTCTCGAATGATGGAAAAGTGAGTGGCCCACCCCTCTTCCAGAGGGGAGTGGGGGGGTCTTTTCCCAAGGCTAGTAGTGTTGGAGCTGGCATGGGCTGGCAGAGAAAGCTGGAAACCTGGCAAAGTCTTCCAGGGATGTTCTTTGCCTGCTGGAGGACCATGTTTCCAGACCCACCCTGCCCCCTTGCCAGAACCAAAATCCAGTTATTGGTACTGATAGCTGTCCCTGGCCTGCAGGAAAACTATTTCTTGTCCCCCATAGCCACTTAGCAGTAATGCAAATGGACAACATGAGGTCTGACTTTATCAGCAAGCCATTTATGTCTTTGCATACGCTGCCTCCAGCTTTCCAGCCACGGCTCTGTTAATACAGGTAGCAGAGCCTCGCCAGACCTACTACTGTATTGTCATATATGTGAGAGTGTGTGTATGTGTGTGTGTGTGTGTGTGTGTGTGTGTGTGTGTGTGTGTGTGTGTGTGTGTATATATACACACACACACACACA
>NW_017729001.1:27268059-27275479 GCF_001723915.1 Gavialis gangeticus
ACGGCTCTGTTAATACAGGTAGCAGAGCCTCGCCAGACCTACTACTGTATTGTCATATATGTGAGAGTGTGTGTATGTGTGTGTGTGTGTGTGTGTGTGTGTGTGTGTGTGTGTGTGTGTGTGTGTGTGTACATACATACACATACATACACACACATATATATGACAATACAGTAGTAGGTCTGGCGAGGCCATATATATATGGCTGGTTGGGAGTTCAGATCTGTACCAGTTTCAGTTCTTGCCCCTCTGTACAAATCCCTGCCTGTACCTTTCAAAAATGATTCTCAAAGGTGCACTGCAGCAAACTTTGTTCTGCAAAGTGCTCAGGTGTTTTGCTGAGCAGGTGTAGGTTCAAACCCTTGCTTGAGTGCCTTCTTGAATGACCTCTGTGACTAGTACTGCTACCTGCAAGACAAGTACTTGAGTGCATGAAACGTACCTGGAGGACTGGTTCGGTATTAAGAGCTTGGACGCTGAGGTAGTGGAAGCTGTTTTAAGTACCAACATAAACATGGTGTTTCATCCCCAGGGTTTTCTGTCACACTCCTCAGCCTGGGAGCTCCCGTTGCAAGAGGAGACGCTCAGCAGGTTTCAGGATTGAATCCGAGGCGACGGCATCCCCTCTCCCACAGGAGAGCTGTGCTGGAGGCATACGGCCACAGGCAATTCCTGCTTGGATCCAAGCTTTGTCATAGCCACAAAAGAGCCAGTTTTTAAATTACCACTTGTCACCCGAGCTCTTTCTCATGGAAAGCAGCATGCTTCCGGCAAAGGGGAGAGGTCACAGTGCGCCATTAGTTCTTAAATAGAAATCCCCCTCGAGGATTCGACTTGGAAACCGACGGCACAACGTGGCTCCGACCTTTTGAGGCGGATGGCTTTTGGTAGCAAAATCTTTGTTCCTTGGAAATGCCTCTGCAGGGCCTTTTCTTCAGCGCGAGGCTTACTCAACCTGTCACCAAGGGAAATTGTGAGTGTTTCTTTTTCCCTTCCAGTAAGGACAGAACTCACGATTTTGCAAATGAAGAGCCCCACTTCGAAATCATCAAAATTCCTCCCCGTCACGCAGCAGCTCGGGTGTAGAGCACCTCACACTTCACTTGCAAAGTCCTGCAGTGCTTTGGTTTCCAACGGGCTTTTGCAAAGGTCTGGATAGCCCATGGGTCTGATGCACTCCCCTCCCCACCTGGCAGAGGTCCCACTAGGATGGGACAGAAGTGTGCTGCAGGACTTTTGAGTGAAGCCTCCCCTTCTGCTGAAAGCATTATTCCACAGGAGACTTTAGGTCCAGCATCCTGTACAGCAAGTCAGCTGCACTCTGGCTTCACTTGTATCTGGGGAGGGAGAGCAGGGAAGTGGTTTGAGCCCTAACTTAGGGCCTGGGGTCAGTCCCCTGCTCTGCTACAGGGCGAGTTGCTTTGCCCCTCTGTCTGTGGGGTACCCCCCACTTGCATTTCTCTACCCCACAGGGATGAGTGGTGGTCACATGAGGACGATGGGTCGAAGAAGGTGTGGTCATGGCGGCTGTATAAGTACCTGCACCAGGCAGTGCTGACTGCAGTGCTGTACTCTCCAAGGTGGCTTTAGATACTAGGCACATGTCTATGTGCGCCTGCATGGGAGCCACGGGCCGTGTGTGCTGCAGCACTTCTGCCTGAAGAGAAGCATTCAAACACCTTGCATCAAACCCGGGTGGGAATTCAGTCAAACGTCTCCTCTGGGCCTCGAGCCACCCTGAAGTGCAGGAGGCTTGCCCTCCAGGCTCCATTTCTCCGAGCAAGCATGCCAATACGCATTCCCTCCCCAGTCTGTTCGCACCACAGCTTCTCTCGGTCCCAAGCACCCCTCAGGCGTTTCAAAGAAAAGAATAAAATAAAAATAACGCCATAAACACATTCCCATAATCCCAGTCACATTTTTCTAGCAATTAAATAAGAACTCTGCGGCCATATTTGGGAAAAGAATCGAGTTGGAGCTCGGAAGAATGTCATGTTTGCTCCACGGGGCTGTTTATTTCCGAGCAAGTTGTCGGTAGCGTAAATGTAGTTGCAAAACCCAGAGGGTCCTGGTGAGGAGCGGTTTGAGAAGAGGTATTGTTCTGATCCAGGCGGAGAACCAGTGGCTTTTCCTTTCTCTGCTAGTGCTTTGAACGTGCAGCCGAGACAGTCGGGCACTTCCACAGAGTTCAGTTCTGCCTGTAATAAAGCCTTCTTAAAAGCCAAGTGACAAGCTCCCTGCCCATTCACACCTGAGTGCAGGCTCCTGTTTATCCAGCAGCAGCCCATGCATGCTCTAAGGGTACGTTCCTGCTAGCCTCTACTCATGCGAGTAGCTCTTTTGACTTTAAACCCAGCGGGGATTGTTCCAGTTGAGGTCATCGGGCCCTTCAAGGAGGAAGACGAGCCCCTACACTCAGGTCGTGGGTGACTGGAGGAGAGATCGCAGTCCTAGGTGTAGTGTCATATCTGTGTTGTAATGCTGTGGCTAATTAAATGTGAGACACAGCACTGGGCCAAGAGAAGAGTAAAGGTTGTGGCTATGCTGCTGCTTAAGGTAGTTGATACTGGAAATCCCAGCAAGAATACCAGGGCTTCCTACCAGGTGTGTAGTTTGTGGCTGAATGCAGGTCTTCTGCCCCCGGAGCTGTGGACCCCAGCACCTTTGGCCAGCGATCCTTTCCTAAGGGGGGGAGTTGCCGGGCATAGCTCTTCAGGCAGAGATGAACAGCGCCTCGTGAGATGGAGAGAACAATAAAGCAGACGGCAGGGAGAGAAAGGCACTTTGTGAGTGGGACAGCGAGGGGGGGCTTGCTCTCCTCTCCACTTATTCAGCGCTTTACCACCAACTCTCTTCGTCCCATCCATCACCTGCCTTGCACACCCTATCCATTCCCTTCTGAAGCAAAAGCAGCAGCCATCCAGAAAAGGAGCGTTCCCTCTTGGGGAAGGGCCCTGTACAGCTTGAGAGGGATCCAGCAGCTGGGGCCGCGTAGAAATCGCTCTGAAACGCTTAGCAGTTTTAATACAATTGTCAAGGGGACCGTACCAATGACTACTTCGTACGCACGCCAGCGTGACAGCCTTCGGTGATCCCAGACAGGGAGTGCCAGGAGGCAAAGGGAGTTCCTTCCTTCCACTCATTACCCCACCTTTTTAACTCCTGTAGAGTTCGGTACCAGCGGTGTAGGTTTCTATTCAATTCTCTTGGCCAACTTTGCTCCATACTGCTTTTGTCGCTAGCACCTCTCAGCGGAGTCAGGTTGTCGGTCCCTTGCTGCACGGGCGGCTGCGCGGTCAGGGTTTTCTGGCGTGCGCTCGCTTTTCCCCATAGCTTCAGAACCAAGCCCTCTGATTTCAGCTTCCAGGCTGAGGCCGGGGCCGTGAGTAACTTGAGCTCCCAGCAGCCGTGTCCTGTGCTGTTCGGGGTGGACGTGTGTTTTGATTTGAGGTTTCTCCCAGGAGCAGAGGGTGCCGCTTGTGGTAAGAAGGATCGAGGCTCTGCAGCCCGTGGGTGGCACGGAGGACTGAAATGCTCCATCCCTGGGAGCGGCAGACTCGAGGGCTGGGCAGCCAGTGACATGATAAGTATATCTTTAAAAAACCCCAGGCACTGATCCTATTCTCTATATCCAGCCTGTCTCCGAGGGCTGCCCTGTGACTGCTGGCCTGGCAGATGCTATTTGTAGGGCCTGCGTGACAGCAAGTCATAGCGGCACACATGTCTCTGACCTCTGGGGTGTTTTGTGGCGGGGGGTCTTGCCTCCAGATTGCTTAAAAGGAGGAGACTGACAGGTAGGCGCCCCAAGGATGGATTCACCTCCTCTCCCCGCATACAAGCGCCCTCCCAGGAATGGTAACTGGAATGGTTAGAGACGAGAGATGTGCTTGCTGTTTGGCACTGGAGCAAGGCATGCTGCATTCGCTGGCCCCTAACTGGGGTAGACGATGCCTCTTCTGTGGCACAGAACGGGCAGGAGCTGCCTCCTGGAAGCAGGAGTACTGGAAAGTACTGGAGCATCTGCAGAGAGCATCAGCCTTTGCCACCTTGTTACAGAGGTGTATCCAGAGAAGACAGGGAAGGCACCGCAGCCCTTTGCTGGCTCCATTTGGGCTGCATGAGCTGGTGACCCCTGGGCCCACAGCCAGCCCTGATTCCCACACGGTGGACCTGCGCCGAGTCCTGTTGGGGTCAGCAGGGAGAGCAGGGTGGCGGGCTGACCAACTATCTCACACCCATATAGGCATATACATATGAGGCCCCAATGTTGCCTCCCCCCCACCGTCATTGGAAGCTCGTGTCGAGAAGGCATGCAAAACCCCACCCTTCCCAGGGCTCCCTGCATCGCCATGATTTCCCCCTCAGTTTAGCTCATCTTTGCGCTGTTCTTAATTTGCTAGTCCCCGGTTGCACACAGTGACCTCGGCCTGAGCCTGTTTCGCTAGCGGATGCCAACGGAAAACATAATAAATGCCATTTTCCTGAAGTCACCCGAAGGCAAATCCAATCTGGCTGTGCGCAGGGAGAAAGCTATCCGCTGATAGAGCTGTCACGTGAAATGGGGGCGAGGGAGAAGTGTGCTCCCTGGTCAGTTGGAGCCCTTTTAGAAATCGCTGTCAAAAC
Organism: Gavialis gangeticus; assembly: GCF_001723915.1. Classification (NCBI taxonomy): domain Eukaryota; kingdom Metazoa; phylum Chordata; order Crocodylia; family Gavialidae; genus Gavialis; species Gavialis gangeticus. Next base: position 27,272,683 of record NW_017729001.1, read on the forward strand.
AGATTTGGTTGGAAAGTGATATCATCTCCGAGGTTTCGACGATGTCACGGCAATGCCAGGGAGAGCATGCAAGAGACCCATGGCAACGTTTGTAAAGTCCTTGTTGCTAATACTAGGGAATATATCAAAACCTCCCTGCCACGAGTGACTTGGAGAGGTAACGAAACGCGTTAGCTTGGTTTACGGCTTTTATTCTAGGCATGCCTTGCTCAGTACCCAGCAGGAGCTCTTCTAGGGGAGTTTAATATCTTCTTCATTGTCAAATGGGGAGTCAGAGGGGGTCTCATCTTCCTATGATGAATTTGTGCAAGTGGCTATATGAGCTCATGGCTCTGGGATCTGTTGAGATCCCCTTAATAGTCGTGATATAGGATCCTCCAGCTAAGGGCTAAGGAATGTTACAGTCACCGGTGAACTGAGCCTCCTAACCCATCATGCGCGAGAAGAGGAATTTATTATCCCCAGCCAACAGATGGGGCAGGGAGGGTGGAAAAGGTTTAGCTTCATCCCACATAGGTCAAGCCTGCAAAACATGAAACCGTGCCCTCGGGGTCAGGGTAGAAACTGAGGTGGGCTCGTCGTTCTCCCATGGAGAATCCAGGAAAGGGAATAGACTGGAAAAGCCACAGGCACCCTGGGCAGGGCTGCATTGGGACTGGGGGAGAGAGGACGCTCTGATGAAAATTCAAGCAGGGAAAAATGCTTCTCACAAGTACTGAGCCCTCTCCCTCCCACTCTCCATTTCCCAAGCAGTTCTGCCCAGTGGGGACGGAAGCGAGGAGCTGGGACCAATGCTAGGGGCTGCAGTGGAAAGATTAGATATGCAAATCAGCCTCTCGTTTGCAAACAAATTAGTGCCGCCCGGTGGGAGTTGGAGGAGGGGGGCTGGAAGCATTGGTGCATTTTGCATTTACCTCTCCCCTGTCCGTGGTGCGCATTCCTCATTCAAGATCTCATTTTCCCTTCGTCCCTCTCGAACCTGCTGTCGCTCTCTCCTCAGAGCTACAAAGCGCTGCCCCGGGATGATGGGCAGCCCTGGGTGGGATGCCAAAAGGGCCCCGGGAGATAGGGAGCTGCCTTGGCTTGAGGCATGCAGCCGGTCTGTTGGTGGCTGCAGGGGAGTGGATGCATCTGTTGTAATGGAAATCGTGGGCTTTTTAACGTGGTTTAAGATGTGTGATGGAAAGTTTATGATAGAGGATGTGTATAGATAACTCTCTCTCTACATATAGATATATACGTATATCTATATATCTATAGCTATCGATGTATAGAAATATATTTTAATTAAAAAAAATGTGGCTGATCAGTTGACTCAGATCAAGTGCAGGGAGCATCTGAGTCCCAAGACCTCCAGGTCTTGCATGTAGGATGCCTGCCAATGGATCTGGGAGTATCTGAAGTCCCAGGGTGAGAGTCTGGGATGGAGGATGCTCACCGGTTGCAGCGCCACACGTGGTGTTCACAACGAGTGAGTTCTGCCTGCTCCGTCCGTTCAGGGTTTGGAATGATTGAGTTCTGATCCATCGGCATGATTTGGAACTGATGCGACTAATTGGACCTGGAACACAAAAAATATATATGTGTATATATATATATTTTTTAATGTCGCAGATCAAGATCCCCCTTTTCTCTCTGCTGTGGGGCTGTCACAGGCACTTGGTAGACTAGAAGCAGTGTGAGATGTGGCTCCCAGGTTAGTCCTTATGTCCTGTAGACTCCATGATGGGGGCGAGGGGCAAGGTTTACCCTCTCCATGGAGCCTCTACTGCTACGAGGCCTCCAGTGCTGGGTGAAAGGGCTGCATTCGCTGTTGGCAGAGCACAGCGCAGCTATCTGTTGGCGTCCCGGCTTCCACCTGCACCCCACCGGCTCTCCGGGGTCAGATGGCACAGGCCCAGCTTGCATTGATGGTGGAGGGAGAGACCTGTTTCAGTGGGTAGAGAAGGTGAGGGGGGAATAACCTTCCAGAGACGATTGAGGAGAAGGCTCATCTCCGAGGGGGGAGATGCGGTGAGGATCCATGCGGGCCAAGTGGGGAGAGAAGGAGGGTGTCCCTGCTGGCAGGAGCTGTGGCGAGTTTTGCCCCCGCTGATCTGACGGGTGAGCCAGGCAAGCCTGAGCCCAGTGTGGAGCAAGCTGCTGTGGCTTTTGAGGGCTCCATGGCGCCGTGGAGTGAGTGCTTCCCTCGTAGGGATGGTGCCAGAGGCCTCCCTTCAGTGGTTAAACGCGCCACCCCCTCCAGGCACCACGGTCCCGCAAATCACTGAGGGCTGTCCCGGCACTCTGTCGGGGCCTCGCATTTCCACCCGTGGAGGACCGGGGAGGGGAGGCAGGAACGCAGCCACTCTCTTGCGGGGGGCTGGAAGTTTGGAGAATAAATAGCAATGTGCTGTAGGTTAAGCTTGGCATCCCTGGAGATTAATCACCCAGGCTGCAGCCAGCACTGGGAGCTCCGGTGACGAGAACTGTGGTTTATAGATCATGATTCATCGACTCAGAGCGACCGTGTTATTCCAGCAGATTGCAAAATCGGAAGAGGAATGTTGTGGTTAGTTTACGGCTTAACTATGCAAATCGTCAGGAAGCCTTCGGAGCCGGAGAATGTAAGGCACAGCCAGCCGGGATGGCAGGGCTGTGAGGAGGAGCCGGAGGCTCCAGGAGACGGCGATGGGGCCGTCTGGGAACGGCCGCTCGCACGAGGCAGAGAAGAGCGGGGAGTCGGAAGTAAGTGCCCTCGGGAGCGGGGGGCAGTCCGGAGGGCAACGGGCTCCACTCGGCTCCCGCTTGGGGCATG
>NW_017729001.1:27280479-27281346 GCF_001723915.1 Gavialis gangeticus
AATGTTGTGGTTAGTTTACGGCTTAACTATGCAAATCGTCAGGAAGCCTTCGGAGCCGGAGAATGTAAGGCACAGCCAGCCGGGATGGCAGGGCTGTGAGGAGGAGCCGGAGGCTCCAGGAGACGGCGATGGGGCCGTCTGGGAACGGCCGCTCGCACGAGGCAGAGAAGAGCGGGGAGTCGGAAGTAAGTGCCCTCGGGAGCGGGGGGCAGTCCGGAGGGCAACGGGCTCCACTCGGCTCCCGCTTGGGGCATGCGACAAGCGGGGAGGCCGGGAGGGCTTTGCTCGGCATCCCGGGCTGCCCAAGCAGGGAGCTCGCCCGCGGGGGCGGAAGGAAAGGGGGGCGCGCCGGCGCTTTCGTTTCCCCCTCCTCGTGGTCGGAAGGCCGGGAACCTTCTCCGGCGGGGAGAGGGGAGGGAAGCCTCCTCCTGCCACTCCCGCCAGAAACCCGCGGAGGAAGTAAACAGCGGGAGTGGGAGGAGCTGCACCTTTCCCTTGCCTGGATCTGCTCCATCTGGCTGCCTGACAAACCCGGCGGCCCTGGGGAGGGGGAGACCCCCAGTGGGTGCCCTGGCATGCAGCGAGCCTGTTCGTTCTCAGCCAGGGCGGCGTGCCGCCCGAGTGCCTCCGCAGCCGGGGCCGGCATAGGAAGGGAAGGGGCCAGTGGCCGAGGAAGGCGCGCGGGGAGCCCGGGCTTTGCAGCGGATGAAATCATCGTGACTTTCGAGTCGGATGGAGCTGGCAAGGCCAGGCGGGCCGATTGCTGCGAGGCTGCCTGGGATCGGTTTGCAGCGTGGGTGGCACAGGAGGCTTCAGGCCCGCGGGACCTCCCCTCCCAGCAGGGTTTGCCTGGCAGGCCAAGCCCCC
>NW_017729001.1:27286346-27300009 GCF_001723915.1 Gavialis gangeticus
AGCTGGCAAGGCCAGGCGGGCCGATTGCTGCGAGGCTGCCTGGGATCGGTTTGCAGCGTGGGTGGATGTCACATTAAAGATAAGAGAGCTGCAGGGACGGCGGGGTGCCGGGGGGGCTCACTGGCTGTGTTTGAATGCGTGTGCACGAGTGTACGCACACTGCCTTTGCCTGGGGGGGGAGAGCTGATTGAAGGTGCGCCCAGCTCCTGGAGGGCGAGCTGGCTGGCAGCGCCGTGCTTTGTCGAGCTAATCCAAATCCTCGAGGAAATTTAGGACAAAGGTGAGCAGATGTTTCTCATTACTGTGCGGCCGTCTCCAAAGCACAGCCGGAGCAGCAGGCCCTCCAGGGAGTGAGCCCTGCATCTCGGGGCTCACGGAGCAGGCCAGGCCCCGCGCTCACACTCCCGGCGCTCTTGGTAGCTGAATCGCCATCACTAAACAGCACGTCGCAAGTGAAAATCAATTGCTTGGATGCAGAAGAGGGAGATCGGTGCAGTGGCGAGAGCATTTTGAGCCAAAGTTGAGCCCTTGCTCTGCCACTGGTTTCCTGTGTGACCATGGGCAGCTCACTTAACCTCCCTTCCCCTCCGCTCCTGGTCTGTACCACTGGGATTGTAGCAGCGCCTGCATCATGGGGATAACTGCCTTGAAGACAGTGGGACACTGGAATGCCACAGTGACAGCGACAGTGTTTGCCAGCAAGCCAGCCGCGTGCAAGCCAGCCTGGGCCATAACTGCACTCCTGCCCTGCTGTGGAAGTACCCGCTGAGCCTCCAAAAGCCTCACCAGGGCAGCTGGAGCCACGTGACGTGTCACCCCAAGGGGATCGGGACGAAGCCAAGGGAAATGGGGGGCGGATCCTGAGGAATCGCTTCCTGGTGACAAGGCCTGGCGGGATGTGGAATTGTGTCCTGTTCCCTGAGTCACAGCCAGTGCTAGGAAACATGCTGCCAGGGGAAGAAGAGCATGGATCTGGGCCAGGGAATGGAGAGGCTGCAGGCTCTCTTCTAGGTGTTCCCCTGTGGTGATTTCCACTCCTCTTCCTCCTTTTTTTATTATTTTTTTTTTTTCCCCTTCTGTGTTTTGGAAAATCTGATGTCACCAGACCTTTTATTTGTCACGTGTCTTTGGCTGCCCAGCACTGTCCTACTTCTATGGTTTTCTGGGGCCGTCCTTTTTTGCACAGCACCTGTCACACCAGGGTCCTGGTTTAGACCAAGGACCCTGGGCACTACCACAGTTGAAATAATAAGCATCAGAAGTTTCCATGCGCTCAGTGGCTGCCACGCTCTCCTCACAGCTGTATGGAGAAGCAGCCAGGATTATTTGTGCTCAGCTCGAAGCCGAAACTTGCTGGGTTTCGAGTCCAGCCCATTGAATTCCACCAAGTCCACGCGCAGCAGGTTGGGGATACGTGGCATTTATCACTGCAGCCGATCCCCTTGCAGGATGCTCTGGGTGTGCTCTGAGGCCTGCGTTATGCCTTTGCTGTGCAGTGGATCCACGGCACCTTCAGGAGATCTGCTAGGGTGACCAGATTGGACGAGACGTTGAGCCAGGAGCCCTTTTGAAGCCGGGAAAATGAACACCACTTGGTAGAATCAGCGGTGTTTTCCCTTTTGCAAGGAAGAGGTTGACTGGTGCTGCCTGAGAGGGGGGACGGGGCAGCGTAGTCATAGCTGCTGCTGCCCTCCCAGGTCGCCTCCTCGTCTGATCCTCTCCCAGTCAAGTTCACTGCATGGGCAGAGCAGTTCAGACAGCCCAGGGGCCAGGCATGGGGCGGCACCTGTGGGCTTTGCTTTGGCTGGAGACGTGCCAGTAGGGTGCTGCCGGATCAGTGGTTTTCAACCGGTGGTCCGTGGACTCCTGACTATGTCTAAGGGGTCTGCGAAAGATGACTATGATCGATCACAAGTATGTGAATACCCACACGTCCGACTCAACCGGATCTGCGCTGCTATTTGGAATTTTTTAGGGGTCCACAGATGAAAAAAGGTTGAAACCACTGCGCTAAATCAGTGCCATTACTGAGGCTGCGCCAGGTTTAGTGATGCCTCACCCTGATCCATGGGTTGCAGCTGCTGCTGAGAAACTTAGGTGGTTTGCTGAGGCAGCTGCCACCGTTGCAAGATCAGGAGATAGTTTGCTGTTGTCTTGTCGCCATCCTCACACATGCTTCAGTTTGGGCAGGAGGGGGTGGCTGTCCTCCATGGCAGGCCCTCGCCTCTGGAGCCGAGAACTCGGTCCGTTCCCCTCCCTGGAGCTGGAGCCCGTTTCCCTCCCGCGCACGCAACTTTGGCGCAGCCTGCGGCCAGCTTCCCGGTGCCCACAGCCAGCCGCCCGCCCGCTTGCGTGGAGATGAAGCAGATGGGCTTGTGCGACCTGGGTGGAGCAGGCTTTCTGCTGGCCTGGGTCCTTCCCCAGCTGGGCTTCAGTGAGCTCCCACCTGCAGACCCTGGAGCAGCTTGAGGTCATCCTGCTCCCGGCTCTGGGGAGTATGCTGGGTGTGGGGGAGCAGGACGGGGTTATGGGACAGGTTATGTCCCTGCCCCAGGGCTGTGGATGCCTTCATCGGCTGCATTTCTGAGCTGAGTGGAGAGCTCTCGGTCTCCGTTTTGTTCTTTCTTTGCACAGCCTAGCACTGGCAGGTCCAGGCCTAGGACTGGGGCACCGTGATGCAAATGCTAAGGGCTTGGACCCCTCCAAGGGGCTGCTGCAGCTCAACCCACCTCTGAGTCCTGCTAGGACCCTCTGAACCGGCAGTGAATAAGAAGCCACGTTCTCCCTTTGTGCTCAGCGGAGGGAGCTCGTTTGGGGAGTTAGGCTGGGTTGGCTCATGGAGAGGGGCCCTGTGTCTCTAGTGGCAGCTGGCATGGCCTGGGTCACAGGGACATAACATAGCCCTACCAGCTCCTTCCCTCATCAGCAGAGTGCTGCCAGGGTCCGTCTCCACATTTCCGCCCTCCACTGCCTGTCCTCGGGGCCGTCTGGGGAGGGAGCCAGCATCCTGGTGCCATGGGCACACATGGTCTGCAACACTGGCTGCTTTTGCTTGTGGGGCAGCATGGCCATAAGGGAGCCGATGAGGTGGGGATGAGCCGCTGGCAGCCACGAAGGCAAGAGGGGCGAGCAAAGGAGAGACTTGGTCTTGATTGACCCAAGCCATTCAACCGTGCTGTGCCCTGGAGGCATGAGGTGCTGTGGAGCTTGTGCCACTGCCGCAGACCTGCAGCGGAGGCCTCTGTGCCTTTTAATTGTATTTGGAAGTTGATTTTTAAGCCAAGCAATTTCCTTAAGTGTAATGTGGTGTGGGAGACGCCTCCTGCGAGGCCCTTTTGGCCATCAGGAGAGTCGCTCTTGCTGTGGCTCTGGGCTTGATCTCAGCATTATCCAGTGCTGGCTTGCCTGTGTGGCCAGTGGCAAACCTGAGCCTCAGTGACCTGAAGGGAGCTGCAGCCAGCACCCCGAGTCGAGTGGCTGCCAGTTGCCAGCCTCACGGCCCCTTCCTCCCACCTCTCTCCAAAATGACTGCAGCTGGGGTTTGGCATCCACGTTTAGACGTAGCATTTTGGTACCTGAACAGCTGCTTTGGACGTGCCCGTGTCCAATGGCCAGAAAAGGAATCGGGCGAGGAAAGCTGCCCTCACATTTTGGGGGGTGGAGGGGTGCTCTCCAAGGGCAGCGCGTCACTTCTCTCTCCGGGCTTTGACCTTAAGTCCTTTCATCCTGCCCCTGTGGCGAGTTCACGGCAGGGTTCAGGCTCTTTGATGATTTGGAGCCATTTCAGATGGCTGGTGGGAGGTCCCTGCATTTTGGCAGAGAAGTGCTGGTCCACTCCAGACACCTCTTGTGCTCCCAGGTGGGGGCTTGCACCAGACCTTCAAGTGGGTTGGAGAACTTGAGAGAAGCAAGACAGTGCAGAATCAGATCCCCAGCATCCGATTGCCACTTGATTTCTGGTTAATAAGGGTATTGTAAAATACCACGCTGCATCTTCCTAACCCAGAAGAGCGACGGATCACGTCCAGTGCGGCTCACGCATATGTACTTACCGTGATGTGTCGCTCTCAAGTACTTTGAGTTGCAGCCTGGAAGAGTAAGACCCGTTCTTGCCGGTTCTTCTGCATCCCGTATTTACAGCTTGGCAGGTCTAATTTTAGCACTCATCCCCAGAGGGGGGCAAACATCTGGTGCGTGCAGACTGTGCCTCGCAGAGCTTGTGGTGTCCAGCCCCCCTGCTCAGGAGAGGCAAGCACGCTGCGGCCGTAAGGCGCCCTCCTCACAGCTGCGCAGCTCTCGGGCCAGGCCTCCCAGCATCAGCCTTTCTCCTGGTTTAATTCAGTTTGAGATTTCTTCCTATCAGGAAGCAGTGGAAGCCCCCATTGTTCAGGAGGAGGCTGGGCAGTGCCGGTGGATTTACTATAGGAAATGGCCCTGCGCTGGCCGGGGAGCAGGGGGGGTGTTATTAAATCATTTCCGCCTCAAATGTCTAACAGCGCGCTCTGAAATCCATTCAATAAGAGCTAGAGGGAAGGGAGGTCATGGGGATCGGGCCTTCCACCGCCACCTCCTTTCTGCAGCTGGGAGGTGACATCCAGCACCGTTTCAAAACAAGCCCTCCCCTTCGGGAGCGCGCAGCGCCTGGCCCGAGCAGACCTGCTCGCATTTCAGTGGGGCTGAGCGCAAGGTCCTGCAAAGGAGGGGAGGTGCCGAGCAGCATGTTGGGGCCGAGAGGTGAGGTCGAACCCCGGCCTCGGTCCCCTGTGCTGTTTCACACTCCTTTGAGATGCGGAGGCAAGTCAGCTTTCCCCCCCACAACCAGTGCGGTGTTTGAAATGGAGGGCAGAGTTTGTGTCATCTGCAGCCCCATAGCTTCTCTCCTGGCCCTGGGTGCGTCTCTGCTGCCAGCGGGCAAAGTCTCCATCTCAAGGAACCACGACGGCTCTTCCTGGGCTTTCTCCTGCCCGAGAGGGAGATTATTTGTGCCTCTCGCTCTTTGTTGCTCCAAGCGAGGAACGAGTCGCCTTCCCATGATAGGCATCAAGAATCTTTCCAATGACTGTAACGGGAGTTGGACACAAGTGTCAACCAGCTCCGGTCTCCGCATGCAGCCCTCCGGCTGGCAGTAACCCTGCCTGCAGATGTCCATGCCAGGCTTCCAGCAGGAGTCCTCCCTCTCCCGCTTGGCCGCCAGCCCCCCCAGCATTGTGTCAGTGCGCGCTGGTTTGGATCAGCCCAGGTGCAGAGATTTATCCACCTTGACACTTTTCTGTTGTGCTTAATTGTCCCATGTTTTCCAGCAGCAGCAGCAGCAGCAGATGCCCCGCAGCAGCCAAGAAGAGAAGGATGAAAAAGAGAAGGAAAAGGAGAAGGAGGCTGAGAAGGAGGAAGACAAGCAGGAATCTGAAAACGACAAAGAAGAACTGACAAAGTAAGTACATTCCCTGCTTTCTTCCCTTCCTCCCCAGCATAAACTCGCGTCAGGCTGGGAAGTCATCGTCCTTATGTACCCTGCTTCGCTGTCCCAGGGTCCTGTGGCACGGGGAGCTGGGGTGAAGCTGTCATTGCTTTGAAGTGCCTCTAGCATATTCTGGGCTCCCAGCCCTGTGTGGGGTGACCCCTTGGCAGGTTCCCTCGGCTGTGCTGCATGCCCTTCTCTCGGCTCCTTGCACTGAGTGGGCTAGGCTTGTTGCTGGCGAAGGAGACAGAATCTGTTGTTTTATGCACTTTCCTCCTCCTCCCTTTCCCCTCCCAATCTGGAGAGCTCCCGAACCAAGCTGCTAATTTGTTTGCTACTGATTTAAACTCCATCCACCCTCAAAGCCACTCTGATGCCCGGCATCAGTTTGTTGTTGCAAGAGATGCTTCCTAGAGTCGAGCGGGCTCTGAGAACGCAAGCAGAGCACTGAGCTTCACCTTTAGCGCTATTGATGTCAATGTGAGATCTTCCAGATCAAGGGAGCCGGTCAGGTTGATAACTCTGCCTGCCTCCTGCCTGACACAATCACAGCTTAACAGGGAGCAGCGGATTCATTGCCGAGGCAGGTTGGCAGGCAGACTGCTAGCTGTCTGTAATGGGCTTAATACTTGGTTTAAAAGAACATCTGGCTTCATTATATGCAGCCTGCCTAGACATTTACCAGCAGGTCCCTTTCAGGAAGATAAATGAGGAGGCGGCGATGATAAATTTGAATGGCCCAGCATTAAACCTGTTTCTGTCAGGTCTCTGTGCGCGCTCGGTCCTGGAACTGCATCCATCTGCAAAAAGTAACAGCCACAAAAAAAACCCCAACCAACCCACCCCAAGCTGAGAAAGTGCCCTCCTTGCAAAAAAAAAAACAAAAACAAAAGGAAAAAGCCCCTGCAAGAAGGAGAGTCCAATAGTAATTTCTCCCATCGCGTAGGGAGAAGAATGACGACACATCTGGGGAGGATAACGACGAAAAAGAAGCCGTTGCTTCCAAAGGACGCAAAACTGCCAACAGCCAGGGCCGGCGCAAAGGCCGCATCACCCGCTCCATGGCTAACGAGGCGAACAACGAGGAGGCAGCTACCCCACAGCAGAGCGCAGAGTTGGGTACGTAAGTGGCTGCATCTGCAGGGCATGCATGGGGCTTTGGGCTGAGGGAATGGGATCTGGGTTGACCCAGCAGGGACTGGGTGCAGGGAACAGCTTCGTTTTTGGGAGGGAAGCAGGAGCAGAGGTTTCTGGGAGTTTACTTTTGGTCTGTCACTGATCAGTTGGCCAACCTTGGACACGTTCCTTCCCCTTGCTGTGCCTCTGTTCCTCCATCTGGCAGACGAGGACAGAAACGTGGTCCCCTGCGCTGCTCCTTGCCTTGGGCATCAGGAGCGAGGATTTTCTCCAACAACTCGGTGTTGCCCAGCCAGATCGCTGGTGTTTCACAGCTTCAGGCCTGTAGCTCGGAGTGAGGTTTAGTCTGTTTGGGGCCTTGGATAGAAAGCCCTGAAGAAGGGAAACGTGCCGTTTTTAGCAAAGCGCTCTCCGGGCAGGATTGTCTCTCGAGCGAGTGGCTGTTGAGTGAGAGAGCATCCTTTTTTGGAGACTGGCAGCCGTATTCCCTTTGTGTGCCAGGGGAGGATCAAGCCAGGCCTGTCCTTTGGACTGCTGTCTGTCAGGACTCCCTGCTCAGCCAGCTCTCCTCAGGAGGCAAATGCCCTGATCCTCTGCTAGGCCACCCCTGCTGTGACAGGCTGATGCGTGCTGGCAGCCTGGCTGGGAATCACCCTCTCCTCCCGCCCCGTCCTGGTCCCCACTCGCTCCAAGTCCTAATGCACCTGCTCCCAGCCACCATAGCCACGTGAGGCGGCCCTGACACGGTCTGTCCTTACAGTCTCCAAAATCCGCTCTTTCCCTTCCTCGTCTTGCAGGCACTCAGACCAATGACTCAGTGAGGGAAGGGCTGGGACAGCTGGCCTGGATGTTTCCCTTGGACTGCCTTCATATAGCTCCATGGTTGTTTTTTTTTCCTTCACATCCACCCCAAATGTTAGTTTCTCCCTATCCCATATGTCCTACGCTGTCTGTGCTTTGAGCAGCTTTTCTGATTGCCTGCCTCATTTCAAACGCCGTCCCTGCAGCGCTGACTGAGGTGCGCTCTGATTTCAAATGAGCCATTTCCAAAGCTGGACCCAGCGGCCTGGGCCTCAGACTGCCTGGAAGTGCCTCCCTGGTTGCATGTGAGGATGGAGGGATGCTCCCACTGAGCTCATTGGAACAAGGGACCTGATTCAAACCCATCTCGCTCTAAAACAGCACCACAGCTAGGGGTGAGGGGGCTGCAGACTCCCATTAGGGTTAGAAAGGCAGGAGACAAGGGTCCTATGTGCAGCTTAGGTCCTTGGAAATGTAATCATATTCCCTGCCAGCCACACAAGGGCTTGCAAGTGTTAAGAAGCAGCATACAGAGAAGTACAGTAATGTATGCATATCCAGCCCGTGATAGATCATGCACGTCTCTCACCTACATGACAGATAGGCAGTTACTGTCCATGGGGAATTATCCATTATTGCCTTTAGATAATCAGCTACTTATTGCCTTATTGAATTATTGTCTTGGGTACTCAGCAAAGCCTATGGCAGTATTTGCCTGTTTTTCCTGTATAGTCCCTGTAGCAAACACAAGGATAACATGATTGAGCTGAGGTGTGATGCTGGAAAATATTTTATGGGCTCCTGCTAGGCTCGTAACACCTTTACTGTGAAAGGACATTGTGAAAAAAGGAGCGGCTATACAGCCCTGAACTGGCGTAACTCACTCGAAAGCAGAGTAAAATTACCCCAGGGTGAGACGAAGGTAAAAGTATGCCCGTGTAGGTATTGCGCGTCTTCAGCTTACCCTGGGCTAGCTGTTGGCTCCAGGCAAATAGACAGTTGCCTGCTCCCTGGCCATCTAGCGGCGAAGCCCTGCCTGCACGTCGTTGCTCTGGGAGAGCGGATAGCGTCTGCTGCAGAACCGGGCGTAATCTGCACCGGCGTACAAAACCCATGCAAGTACACCAGGTTGTGTGTCTAGACCTTCTGCTTCTCTGTTGTGAGATTTCCTTACTAAACACTCTGTCTCAATCATGATAAATGATAAGTAGAAACGTATCTGTTCCCCGCCCCCGCCCTCCCACGCTGAACGTGGTCTAAACCCTCAACCGTGAGCTCTGCACGTTGGCATTATTTGCGTGTGGTATCGAGCACGGGTCCCTGCTCAGGTTTGTTAGGTGGTGTGGAAAAAGGAATAACAAGTGCAATACCAATAAATCAGCCAGCCATCATCACAAACAGGGAGAGGACTGTAGGTAGTGACAAATGCAGAAGGATTGATTTTATGGGCACGCTGAAGCAGCCATTAATGCGCTGTCTCCCCGATAGCACTTTAATTGAGGTTGGCTAAGAGAAGTTATTGCATGTTAAACACCAATCGAAGATTCAAAAACAACCAGAAAAAAGCCCAAGTTGTGGTTTAACTGCAGCGTGCTGGAGCTCCCAGTAGACATCTGTTACATAACTGCTCAACCTCAATAAATATCATTAATCAAACCAAATAGACCACTTACTTGACATTTATTTAACATACAATAACAGTCTTATTAAAAACAAATTAAATGCCAAGTCAAACGTGTTTGGGATGCTCAGGTTAAAGAAAATAAACCTCAATGCCTTTAATTTGCCTAGGGAGGAGGGAAGGGGGGAAACTTCCTAGGTATTGATTTCCATCAAAAAGCCTCTATCAGCTGAGCTATCGCATATTGGCTGGATTTCTATGGGGACTATTTCTAATGGAGGAAATGACCTGTAATGACTTACAAGAGGTGGCACCTGCAGTCCCATTCAGTCAGCTGTGAAGGACATCCCTTTATCTTCCTCGCAGGCCCAGATACCTCGCAGGTCATGGGCATCGGAGCGACGATACTTTTCCTCCTCTAGAGCCTCAGCTCCTTTTACAGCTTCTTGAAGACGCTGCCTCTCCCATCGCCAGGCTTTAACCTAACCTATCGGCCTGTTTTTTCCATTTTAAAAAGGACACTGTCAAAACATCTCTCATCACGGTTGAAATAATGCTCTGCCAGTTGTTTGGAGTAATAGTCCGCTGGCAGCCTGGACCGGAAATCTGCTTCCTTACCGAGTTGTTTTTTGCCTCTGACTCACCCACGGGTTTGTTATTGTAGGGTTTGCTCACGAGTGCCAGACTCGCCTGCAGGATTGATTTCACAATGAATGCGTTATGCAGGATGGCCGTGTTCATGGCACCGAGCGCGTGGGTAGAGAGCACCAGGGATTGCCGGGCCAAGCTGGCACCCGTCTCTGTCGGTTCTCGTGGGAAGGGTGTGGGGCCCAACCATTTCTCCTGTTGCTTTGGTGCTTTGCTTGGGACTGCTGTCCAGCCCCCTTGCGCAGGCACAGAGGCACACTCAGAGAGGTACCCCTTGGTCTGAAGGGCATCTAGCAGACAGGAGCTGCCGAGGTGGGGTGCATTCGTGGTGGGCTGCCTGGAGTTTATGCCTTGTTGCTGCCGCCTCGGGTTGTACGGCTCAGTCCTTGCGTTCCAAGCATTTAACACCCTCCCGCCTTGACCTCTTGGTTCTCTGTTGATTTTTCAGCTTCTCTGGAGATGAATGAAAGCTCTCGCTGGACGGAAGAAGAAATGGAAACTGCTAAAAAAGGTAAGACCATCTTTTCTTCCCTTCTTAGTCCTGCTGTGTCTAGAAAGGCAGCCGGTGCAGTCTGAGGAGGGGTGCGTTCACACAGCTTTGGTGCATGAGAATCCTAAACCTGCTGTCGTTTGCATTGCTTTTACACCTGTGCAGCTCTGGGAATCATTCCTGGTTTAGAAGGGGAAGGGAAAACAGGCTGTCTAGGCTCTTCAGTGGTCATTGTATTCCCCCCCCCATAAAATACAGTGACTGCTACCACAAATACAGAGTTGGCAGCAATTTCAGGGCTGGCGTTTGATCTTGCACAAACAGCCTGGCTTGATTGCTCCACTGATGCCAGGGAGGAAGCTTTGGTTCGTGCTCTGTCTGTTGGGCACATCGGGAAATGGTCCTGTGTCTGCCCAGGCCCGGGTGTTGGTGGAAGAGCATGCAGTGGTGTGACTTCCTCTGGCCTGGGCTACGTAGCTTGAGGGTTAGCTCTTGTCACGTTCTTTGTGCTTGCGGGATGTAGACCTTGGTGGTTTGACATGCAGAAAGTAACTCTGTGCCTTAAGACAAGACCAGATGAGCGGGTAAACTCTACAGTCCCCAGATGCACCATGGCGTGCACCCACCAATTGCATTAAGGATTTGCATGCCATCTTTGTTGCCTCCTTACCACGGCACCCTGTGGTTTCCCAAATGGGTGCTGTGGTGCCCAGATCCACTCGGTCAATCATAGAGAAGCCACAGGGCAAGGAATCCACGAGGTGTACAGGGATTCTTCTTTGAAGCCTCAAGCAAAGGGCATCGCTTGAAAGCCTGGAAGGCCACTGGCCGAAGTGGGCTTGCTCCACATAAGAACGCAAGAAGGGCCCTACTGCATCGGACCAATGGTCCACATAGCTCGGTATACTGTGTCTGACCGTGGCTGAAGTGAATGCTATATAGGGAGAGCATCAAAGCAGATATCTCTGGAGTAATCTGTCCTCTATTCAATATACACCCTGGTTATTGGTTTCAAGATGCCAGAGGAAACCTTTCCAACATCCCGTCGCTATGGCAGGGTCCGACACGGAGACTGTTTTCTGAAAATGCTGAGTGTAGCAGGTTTCCCTGGCCACTTCCCCCTCCGTTGGCTGGGCTCCAGTGCCAGCTCTTTCACTGTTTAATTTTTTCCAAAGTCACGTCCTGTTGATCTGCTGTGGAGTCCGCAGCCAGAGACCGCTGCATCCTGCTCCGATTGCTCCAGCACCTCTGGCCTCGCGAGCATTGCAGACATGAAATTAAAATGGAAATGAAGTTTTGGCTGGGGCCGGGAGATGCAGGCAAGGCTGTCGGTAGGTCTCTGATCCATTTGGGGTAAGCACCTGCAGGAGGGCTGCTGACAACACAGTCTGCAGATCTGGTTTCCCACGTGCTGGCACAGCCTCAGGCTCAGGTTACTTGTTAATGTGACTGCACCCAAAGGTTTGCCTCATTCTCACTGAAGTTGTTCTGACCCCCTCTTCAAGCCCAGTGCCAGTCTCATGTACTGCTGAGTGTTACTCCCTGTAGACACAAGATTTAATAGATAGACTTTAATCAAGCTAGCTGGCCTGCTGCCAGGGGCTGGGATTAGCTGGAGCTCAACAGTGCAATTCTTTTGTAAGGGCTGTTAGGAGCCATCCGCCACTTTTGATTCACCACCTGGCCACAGAAAGTGCTTCCTTGGCATTTGTGCCTCAGGGTGGAGCTCCTAGCATGGAAAAGCCCTGGAACCACCCAGTGAGCCAGTGAGGAGGTTGAATTGGGGGAATTAAATAGCTCAGCATCCTGTGGGGGTGAGGATGGAGCATGGAGTGCAGCCTGTCTGGGCCGCGCACCCCTTCACCTGCATAGGGTCCTGGGGATGACCTTTTCCCCCCTTGGTGCTAACCTGTGAGGTCTGAGGTCCCCACCCCAGGTATATGCAGAGAAGGCAGAGTCCCATTTTGCCAAGACCCGGCCTGTTCCACGAGGCTGTTTGGCCTGGTTTCCACTGGCACTTCCAACAGCTGGTCCATGATGCTTTCGTCTTCGGCCTGCAGCCGGTTGGCACTCAGCAAATGCCACTTGCCAAGTGCTGGGTGTATAGGTCAGATATGGACTTACGCTGTAAGTCTCTTCCGGCTGCCATCCATGCAGCCACACTGATCAGGACTTGAATATTGTGGCTGCCCAGGGATGCCCCAAGGAGGATGCTGTGCATGGAAAGAGAGAATACAGGGGCGTATGGCACTATTAAACTTAACTAGGGGTGCACCAACCCAGCAAGAGGAAAAGTTTGACTTCGTGACTTCTATCGTGCAATAAACTTTGGTTCAAGCATCTGTGAAAACATGCTGAGATCGGCGCGATTACGGGATACTGTGTTTTTTGATACTGTCTGCTTTTGTTCTGACTGGGTTTAAAGATAGAAAGCAGAAAGGTTTGCTTTCTGTGGTTTCTCCAGGATGTACCTGATTTCCTTTTCCACTTGACGATGCCCAGACTGGCTCCGACCCCAGCCGGGTTGTCATGGCAGATGCGTTATCCCGCCCAAGTCCCGCGTACCCGTTCTGGGAAGGGCACTGCTTGGCGAAGGGTGCAGCTGCAGACAGCAGTGTGGGCACAGGAGCCAGTAGGCATCACCTGCCCAGGAATGAATTTTGGCTGGAATTTGAGGAAGGTGGTTTCTCACCTTCAGGGGAGGGGGGTCCTGGTGTTGCCTGCTGGTAGGAGCAGCGGGGGCTAGATGGAGCCTGTGATTGCAAGGGATTGAACACATTTGTTGGCTTTGATGGCAAGGGCTTGAACTCAAGAGAATCCCTTCCAGCCCTTTGTCCCTCAGCAGGGACTCATTGCTGCGCAAGATGCAGAGCTGGGTTTCCCCTGCAGCTTTAGCAAGTGGTTTTGCTTTGACAAGGACCTACATAAAAAACAGGATCTTCTTACTCAACCCTGTCCTTCAGCGCACTTTCTTGAGACTCAGCTCTGCTGACTCGAGTGACTAAAACGTGCTTTGCCTGCTTCTCTCTCCCGTGTGCTCAGCCAGGCTGGGAGTGAGGGGGCTTGGATCTGGCCTATGCAAATGCAGGGACAGTAATGGATTGGCACAGGTGTGCGGAGGCTGTGCAGGTGTCCCCGACGGCATTGTGTGGGCTGCAGAGACCTTCACCCAGGGGATTATGCGCAGGCAGGAAAAACCCCACATGGTTCTTTGGTTACCAGGGCTGAGAAGCCAGAACAGGGTCAAGTTCATCAACAAATAGTAAATCCCCTAAAACATGCTGTTAAAGGGGGATTCGAAACCATCCATGAGTCCAGGCCCAATTCAGCAAAGAGTTTCAGCTAAGCCATGGCTGGGGGCAGGGAGGGAAGGGGAATTTTCAGAAAAACAGAAACTTTTTGGTTTGACATGTATTGTTAAATGAAACCTTTCAGTCTTCCATTTCCAAATGGACTGTTTTTGGGGCTTTTTTTTTTTTTTTTTTTTTTTTTTTTTGTTTTTGGGGGG
>NW_017729001.1:27300152-27325403 GCF_001723915.1 Gavialis gangeticus
TTTTTGTAAAGTGTTAGGAGGATTAAAGTAGCTGGGGGAGGGGGAATCCTTTTGGGTTGCCAGGAAACATTTTATTTGCTGTCAAGTGAAATTGTTCTGTTGTTTTGTCAAAATAGATTCATTTGGGGCTAATTGTTCTTTTCTTATTGGCTGTATCCATGGCTCTGAGAGCCACGCTCCACACCGGTTACCCAGCGCACCTGTCACAGGGAAAATCAGGGAGATGATAAAGGCCCCAGGATGTCCTCTTTATGCAGTCACCTTTTCTTCCCTCCTCTCTGCTTTGCAGCGTGCTTTTGAACTGACACATCAACAGCTAGTAGAACCGTAAAGCCCTGTCGGGTTGGGTGCAGAGTAACCCTTCAAGCCCCGCGGGGCCAGGCGGCAGCATCCTCGGACGCACTGTGCTGCTGGGTGCCGGCTGCCTCCCGAGCCAGAAGCGTCTGTAGCCACGTTCACGCAGCACAGCAGACAAGCATGTTAGCACAGACGCGCGGCAGCACCTGCCGGACCTGGTTACGCTGGAGTTAGCCTGTGAGGGAGCAGCGCGGCGTGCTCGAGGCCAGGTAGCATAGACCTGCCTGTTGCCACCATTGGGCAACTTGGCCGGTGCCCCCGCTGCAGAGAGGACTCTTCCCCGCCCCCACCGCCAGGTTTGAGCTTGCTTTTTTCCAGGCTGATTT
Organism: Gavialis gangeticus; assembly: GCF_001723915.1. NCBI lineage: Eukaryota > Metazoa > Chordata > Crocodylia > Gavialidae > Gavialis > Gavialis gangeticus. The sequence continues at coordinate 27,300,836 of NW_017729001.1, forward strand.
GAAAGGAAACTAGGAAAAGGAACCAGCGCACTCCTCCTCCCGTCAGCCCAGCACTGCAGCCGTGTTGGCCAGGAAGCCGGCAGGCGGCAGGAGGGGGTGGGGTATTGGAGCAGGACCTGCATGCAAAGCTCCTTGGGGGCACCTCGCACTCGGGCCCTAGGAGTGGGTGTCCACACCAAGCGCCATCCAGCCAGCCGCCGTCTCGTTCATAGAGCTGCTGGGATCTGCTGTATAGCCTGTGCACTTACCCTCCCGTGAACAGGCAGTGGCACCTTTGCCCCATGGCTCGTGTGAAGCGCCTTGCATAGAAAGCAGCACAAAGAGCAGGAGGTGAATTGAATGAGGCAGCTCTACCCCCTGCATGGACAGCTTGCGTCACCAGGTACCTGGGGCAGTAATCGGGTGCTAAAGCCTATTCATTCCCCCTGGGGGTGCATTTAGGCTAACTGCCGTGGAGTACCCATCCCTCGGACACCGTGTCTCTGGGAAGCATCACGCAGGGTGTGTTTCCCAGACAGCCTGGTCCTGGCTCCTCCTGGAGTAGGGGGAGCTCCATGTTTCGGGAGCAACGCTGGCTTGTTTGTGGTGCTGCAGACGGCGCGTGCTGCTGTGGGCAGATTCATCAGCCGGAGGACTGGGAGCTTGCTAGCCTGCCCCATTCACCCGAGGACCCTTCAGAAACTGCCTCTGTGCACGAGCTCCCATCCCGATGTGGTCCAGAGAGACCCCTCAATGCCCAGCCTTTCGCTGCTGGCTAAAGGTCTGAGCTCAAGTCCTGCAGTCCAGAGGCAGGTCCAGGGCTAAGCATTTGGCCTGTTTTACTACCAGCCAGGCCACAATGTTCCTCCCCAGAACAGAGCATCCCAAAATTTGGGTCCACTTCCATGCAGGGGTTGACCCAGCGCGCTGTGCCTCCAGCCCCTCGTCTCCTGCTGGCTGAGGCTTTCCCCCGCACGCAGCATTTGTGCAGCACCCTGCGCGGGGTCGTGCCGCCCGACCAGGGCTGTTGGTTTCCCCTGTCCCGCAGAGCTGCTCTCTCCGTATCACAGTTGGCTGGTTGTCATGGCACGCCTCTTGGCGAGGCGGCACAGAAACCCTGGGATTTGTTTAGCGAGTGTCAGAACGTGAAACACAAAAGGCCTGTCACAGGGAGCGGGCTGGTAATTGCTGTAATTTCCAGCCTACGTTTTAATTTCCAACACTATTCCCCCACCTCCAGCAATAAGGTAGCAGGAATAGTATCTCAGCCAGGTGAAGAAACCGAGCCGGGTTACGCTGCCGCAGCCACTTCGTGCTTCCTCCGTCGTAATCCCTGAAATGAGAATTCGCGTTTCCCCAAAGCGGAGGGCAGGGGTGGAGGGAAAGGACTTTTTTTCAGAGCAGGGACACAAGAGGCAGAATTTGTCTCCTCCGAAAGGTCAGAGGCCGAGAGGACCTTTCCCTCGGCAGGCAGCAAGGGACAACCAGTGGGTTCAGAGGCTGAAGTGCACCAAGGGTGGGGGGGAGGCAAAGGCTCAAAATTTAGGGGCACAAAGGTCTATGTTTTCTTGATGGAGGGTGTCATGCATGGAAAACGGCTGTCACGGGGCTCCTTGTGCTCTGCTCGACACAGCCGTGTAATGAAGCAGCCAGTTTGGGTCGGGGAAAGGCTTGGAAGGTGAATACCAGCCACGAGAAAGCGTGAGCATGCCCGGGTCCCCAAAGGTGCCTTCTGTCCGGAGAGACCCACACGGTCCGGTTTACTGCTCATCATTGTCAGGAGAAAAACAGCCAAGCAAACGGAAAGGCGAGTTCCTCGGTCGTCCAAGTGAACCTCATCGTCCCGGGGGGAATCTGCGTCAAAGCACGCCAAGGCAGAGCAGTTTGCCTCCCCGCGCCAGTTGGGGAGATCGTATCGGGGTGTGAACGCTGGCCCGGTCCCCTGGCACAACAATCCTTCTCCCAGCAAGTGCCAGGCAGCTCGAAGAGATTTCTCTTTGTGCTTGTGGAAGGAGCTTGGTTGCAAGTCTCCTTGGCAGCAGTAGGTCGCCTTCCAGGCATGCTCATCGTGGAAGCAAGAGCTCTAGCTGGAGCAGAAAGCTTGCAGGAACCGGCTGGTTCCCCAAGCTGTTTCTTCCAAGAAGAGCGAGCGTTACCAGACAGCACAGGTCACAGGCAGAGCGAGCCGTTCTGCCTGCCCGTAGGACCGCTGTAGACCAGCCGTGGCGCAAGGTCTCTACATGCGTTCTCTCGAGTCCCCGAAGCTTTCCTTGCCGCGGAGTCCAGACGTGTGAGCTATTCCAGGCTTCGCCACCCACTCGCTCCCGACCTTGGATAAGTCCCTAACTTCCTCCGTGCCTCTGGGCTCCCCCTCCGCCCCTGAAGCAGATTCCCACACACGCAATATCAAGCACTGCACAGACCGCAGCTGTCCTGAAATGCAGCCGCGTGCCTTGGGGAGCACCGCCACTCATCAGCACAAGGCACTTCAGCTTGCATCGTGCAAGGCCGGACGGGCTAAACTCTGGCGCCTTTGTGCGGCACACAGCAGCTCGGTCCTGCTGGCCATACACGGCCATAGGCCCAGCCTTTTCCAGTAACGCCCCGTCCCCTTGGACACCACATGGTTGGGCGTGCTAACGATCGGGCCAGAGTCGGGACGGTGGCCATCTGCTCCAGGAAGCAGGGAAGGGGAGAGGGGATGGAAGCGGGGCCCACCGCGGGCTCCCGTACAGCTTTGGGGATGAGATCACTTTTTATTGCAACCTCTGCCTCTTAGTCCATCTGAGCTCCTGTTAAGGGACCCCTTTTATGGGCTCGCTCGCGCACTTTCCAAGAGGCGAGACCTGGGTGGAGCGGGGGCAGCCACTCCGGGAGCAGAAGGAGAAACCATCTGAAAAGCCTGTGAGTCGAGGGAGTGGGGATTAAAGCCTCCCTTCCTCCCCGCGCTGCCCCTTTGCTCTCATGAGGGCCGTGCGAGCCAACTGCACTCGAAAGCGCCTCTCGGCTCCGCGCTTCTCTTCCTTCCTGCCTCCACCTCGCCGCCACGCCGGCCTCATTTGACACCTACCGGGAGGCAGATCCTACGTGCCCCCACCTCCAGGCCCCCGGTCCCCGACTGCTCCCCGCTGCAGAAGCTCGCCGCACGTGCCAAGCGCTCCCGCTGGCTCCCGTCTCGCGTCCTCCCAATGCCGGCCGACCACGTGTTGGTCCGGCGTGACCCCGGCGCTGTCCACCGCCGGCTCTCCCCGAGACCCTCGCCCCGGCCGAGGCGCGAGCGACCTTCGGGTCACAGCCCTCACCAAGCGGGAAGGATCGCGGGGCCGGGCCCGGGTCGGCCGGCTCGCGGTGTCTGGCAATCGCCGGCTTGCGCCTCCCGAAAGAAAAGCTCCTTTGATTCAGTTCAGAGCGGAGGAAACTGTTAAGCCGAGCTTTGTTTTCCTGGATCGCTCCCCCTGCTGTTGACATTCAGATGAGAGCGAGGGAGACAGAAAGTGAGAGAGAAAGGAAGTGAGTGCCAAGTTGGCCGCACCCCTTGTCAGCTTGGGTCAGTGCCATGCTCGTTATTAATGCTCTGTCTAGAGGTCACATTCAGACGAAATGAGCCTCTGGGTCAGCCAGAGGAAAAGATTAGCGCTCGTTCACTGCTCCGCCACAGAGCGACGGCACCAGCCCTGCGCGGGCAGAAGCGAAGCTGCACGGCTCTGTCGCCCGCCGCGGGTGATTTTATTTTTGGGGGGGGAGCGCCTCCTGGAACGGCCCAGCCTCTCCTCCCGCCGCGCCCCGCGCCGCTGAGCAGGGAGGGCGGCTAGGGGGAGAAGGACCGGGGAGACTTCGATCCACCTTAACAAACCCTGCTCCAGACAGCTGGAAACCTCCGAGGAGGGGACGCGGGGCTGGCTCGCCAGCTCGACTGGAGGAAAGAGCGCCGAGCCCGGAGCATGCCTTCCCACCAACTTCTCGCATCGGGGGCAGAAGGCTTCCGCGTGTGCGACCCCGCTCCGCGCCCCACGGCAGGGGCTGCCCCGGCTGCCGATGGCTCCGAACAGCCAGAGCTGCAAGGCTTTTAAAGGACCGGCTCTCCCGTTTGGGGGTTTTCGTGGGCTGGGTTTTTTTCCTCTCGCTCGCTCTCTTTCTTTGGCTGCCGCGAGAGAGCGAAAGCAAAATGCACGGGAGAAGGCGCGCGCGGAGAACTCCCGGCGCTTCATAACCAATTGATCTGCCTCGTGTGGCTTGTTGAAGGAGGGCTCTCCCCGCTCCAGTCCGACCTGCCTGCCGTATGCTTCGAGCCGACTTGCTGACAGGTGAAGCTGGACTGGGAGAATGTAAGTACAGCCCGAGGGCAGAGAGGAAATAGCCAGCTTCTGGGGCTAAGGTTGGGGGGGGAGCGCGTGCACGCTCGTGTGTGTGTGTGTGTGTGTGTGTGTGTGCGCGCGCGCGCGCGCCCGCTGAAGTGCACACATCTGCGAGCCGTTTCCCCGAAGCCAGGGAACGCGGCAGATCTGGTTGTTGACTCAGTCGTAGTTTCACTTGTGATATTAAATGGATGCGTGCGTTCTGCCAGGGTCAGACCTGAGCCCGTCTGTTCGCTCTGTCGTCTCTGCGACAGAGATCACGGGCTGCCGGGGGGGGGTCACGTTGAAATGCATGCGTGCGGAGCAGAAGGGGGGAGATCAGGGGCAATGCTGTCGCGAAGCAGAGCCTTGCCAGGACCTGGTAAAGGGAGTTTTTTGCATCGGCGAGAGCCAGGGCGTCTCCTCCCAGCCTCTAGCAGATAATTACAGTTTTGGGAAGCAGGTGTTGCTGTTTTGCTTTTTCTCTCCCGTGAAGATAAGGGCGTCTGCGCTCGCTGGTTCGGTCCTGCCGGGGATGGTCAGTCCGTGCTTTGGAAACACACGGCCTCGCCTCCTAACGCAGGACCAGGCATCAGCCCCGATGTGCAGGCAGCGTCCAGGCTGTGACGGTGGGAGGGCCGGGGGCTCGGCACGCTTTTCCCTGTAGTCCTCGAGGCGAAGGCTCCCAAGGAGCTGAGCCCAAATGAGCTTCAGCCCAGCCCCATGATTGGGAAAGACGCATAAAAGAGCTGGTGCACGGTCAACCCAGTAGGAGAAAGGGCAGCAGGGAGCTGGCCTGACCTGTTAAACGCAGACGGAAAAGGTCACGCTGCACTTGGAAACGTTGGAGCAAGCAGAAAAAGGTCTTGGTGGAAGACCCTGTCCTCCTGCCCCCCGCTCAGCTGTGGCTGTTGCAAATGCCAGCTTGTCGTCCCCCCCCCTCCCCTGCCCCGCACAGCTCCAGCGAAACGCCTGCCGTCCAGGGAGCCCCGACCGCAGCGGCTGCAGGACTTATTAGGCATATGAGAGGCCCTTGCCCGAGCGATGGGTAATTACAGCCCCATCTGGCGCACGTGGGATCCGGTCACCGGCAGAGCAGCGAAGGAGCAGGTTGATTGATTCGTTTGTGTCGGAGGCGCTTGGTGGGTCACGAGGCATCAGGGAGGGAAGGGGAGGGGAAGGATCTCTGGCTTTGCTCTCCCCAGGGCGGGCAGCGAGAGGCTTGTAAGACGGCAACCGCTGAGATCCTGTGTTTGAATGGAACGGGGCGCTCGACGGCAGCCCACTTCTTCGCTCCTGCAACGGTGCGAACTTTACCTCTTTCGTTTCCTGCCTGCGCCGGGCTCCGCCCCGAGTTTCTTTTATTCTTGGGCCTTCGGCCAAGGGGCGTCTCGGACATGAGGAACTGCAATCTGCCACGGGGCTGGGGGCAGCAAGCTGGGCTCCCTGCACCCCAGCCGTTTCAGGGGCCGGAAGGCTGGCACCAGCGGTCCTTCAGCTACGCAGATCCCCCACCCCGACCCGGGGCACGGGTTCCTGCTCCCCCGGCCCTGGCTCCGGGCCTGGGAGTGTAGTTGCTCCAATGTGTTTGCATGGAGGCCAGGTATTACCTCGTTGGGGATCTTTTTGCCTTAAATGGTGACATTTGGCTTCACAAGCCAGCAAGCAGGCCCTACCCACAAGTAGCGCCGTGCTTGCAGGGGCTGGCAAGGGAGGTGGCAATGGGGATGCTCTTTGCTTCCAGAGTGCAGGGGCCTGCGAGGGGTGCTGGACCAGGCAAGCCAGGCCAGATGCTCTGTCCGATGATCGGGCCGTGGCCTGCTGGTGCTGACGATGCCTCTTTCCCCCGCGAGGCTTTGGAGGCTGCAGGCCCGCCTGCCACGTACGCCAGGCGTGTTCAAAAGAACACAGACAATGGCAGGCAAGAAGTAAGGGAAAGTTGGAGCGGAGTCAGCGTTGCAAGGGCTGATCCCGGCCCAACCTGACTGTGCAGCACGGAGCCAGCTGGAGCGGAGTTACCTGGCTCGATGTGCAACCTGATGGCAGCTGCATAGCAACCCCAGCCCCGCCTGGCAATGGAGCCGAGGCACCAGGCATGCGTGGCACAGGATCATGCCTTAAAGGGGTAGATACCAAGGCGGCTGCTAGGAGAGACTGCGCGGGGCAAAGGATGTCTCCAGGCAGGGCAGTCTGGCACATGGGAAGGACACGGGCGTTTGTGTGTGGAGGTGTTGATTTGTTCGGCTGTATCGGAGCCCCAGGGGGGATGGAGCAGGGACTTGGGTCCTTGCTGCCCTGCTCAGGAACGTAAAGGCCACAGGTCACTGGAGAGCTGACTGCCCCGTGGCACCTCTCCTCCAAGCTCCTGCTCCCAGGGTGAGCTCAGCCACTGTCTGGGTTCATGGAGGAGGTGGCATTTCTTCTGCCCTTGCTGCATTTGGCCTGCAGTCCCCTCTCCCCACCCTATACCCAACTTGCACCCTCACCTTTGGGAGTCCATCACCTTGCCCCCCTCTCGTCCCTCCATGGTGTCATCAGCCACATGCTCACAACATGAGCATCTGTCTCCATCCCGCACTTCTGTGCCTGAACGTCCCTCTGCACTGGAGGGGCTGTGCCTGTCTCTGTCCCGTGCCCCACCTGGATGGGCTAGGGACCCCGATGAGCCTCGCTCTGAGGAGTGGCAGAGCAATGGGTGAGGCAAGGATGCGGGACTCGGGGTGACTCCACCATCGAATCGGTCTTTGGGAAGCCACTTGGTCCTTGCTCTGCGTCTTGGGTTCTCTTTCCATGTCATGAGGAAGGAGCACCCCCCAGCCTCAAGGGAAGGCACATGCAAGGTGGGAGGCCTGGCAGTCTGAGGATGAGCTGCTGCCATCCTCTGCACCCACTTGCCCACTCTGGCTGTGCGCCACCCCTCCAGGCTTCCCCGGCTGCTCCGCCTGCATGGAGTCGTCAGCCCCTGGCATGGTGCCTCACCTGAACGTTTCCTCTTGCTCACGAGCCCACTGTCGGCGCTGGTGCCCTCCCCACAGTGATGTGAGTCACCTGGGCCAACGCTCGGCCACCTCCACATTGCACTCGCATCTCGGGTCCATCTCTGCACGTGCTTCCAGCTTGCCTCCCAGCCCAACTGAGAGCTGCGGGCTCCAGCTCTCTCGAGCTTTATGTCTCTGGTGTCAGTGCCCCGTGAAGGCCTGCTCTCCCTCTCCCAGCGGGGTGGAGAGCCGGCTGTTGTTGGGCAGCCCTGCTGCAGGAGGCTTTGTTCCCCAAGGCTGTAGGTCTGATGCCTTTCCCCTGGAGAGAAAAACAGGCTGCCCTCCACCATCCCCTTGGCCACAGAAGCCTTCCAGACAGATGCTGGTGGCCATATTGTTGCCACAGCATTGGGTTTGCACATGGGGTGTTGCCTGGCCTGGGTGAATGAACAATGCTGCCCTTGTGCAAGTTTATCTGGTTTCAAACCTCCTAATTTCCCCCCTTCTTTTCTTGTTTTTCTTCTCTTCCTGGCTGAAGGTCTCCTTGAACATGGGCGGAATTGGTCTGCCATTGCCAGGATGGTGGGCTCCAAGACCGTGTCGCAGTGCAAAAACTTCTACTTCAACTACAAGAAAAGACAGAACCTGGACGAGATCCTACAGCAGCACAAACTAAAAATGGTAAGCATCCCGCCTCAGCCCACTCGGAGTGCCACAGATATTTCTCGGCAAACAGAGATCCTGGCGTTCCCAACTCGGGAGGGAAGTTTTTCTTTTTTTCTTTTTCCCTCCTTGTAGGACATGCCTCAATTAAAACCATGGAGCCCAGGCTTCATGTGATAGTTTAGAACAAGTAACAAGAGTGTTCGTCCTTCGGTTCATGTTGTTTTACCAGGGAGTGGGGCAGAATAATGTGACTTCAGACAGGAGTGAGATTTTTGCTAAGACAAAGCATGCGATGGCAGTGTGTCCAGGGACTGGGCCAGAGTGTGCTCTGTTTGCAGGTGTGTAAAATCCTGTGAAGCCAGAAGGTTTGTACTGATTTATCACCCCAGCACCAGAGACAAGAGCAGGGCCTCGTAAGTCGGCATGTTTCCGTTGGAACCTTTGCCTAGCCTATACCCCACGGTATAGCGCCAAGTATAAACAAGCGAATGGTGAGCGGACCAGGAACAGATTACAGGTGGGGGTTCATCGTGAGCTTTTTAGGATATTGGAAGGAAGAAAGAACAAATGGTTGGCATATCCAGAGGTCAGCATAGTCTGATAACAAGCTGGGGCTCTGACCCTGACACTGCCCTCCTGATCCCACCGGTGACCATGGGCAAATCACTTAACCTTTGCCTCCCCGCTGGTAGAATGAGAAGACTAACGCTTCCCCCGCACCAAAGGCCGAGGGAATGAATGAGCTGGTGCACTAGGAACGCACTGTAGCAATGCCGTGCACTGCGACAGGACTACTAAGCCTTGTCAGTGTTACTTCACTGGCCAAGTAGCCTGGGTACCGAGCTTCCCAGCTAATAGAATTCATATGGCTGAAGCCCCACGGGGTGCTTTGAAAATGCAAGGGGCAGTGTTCAACACAGGAATCTCCCCAGCAAGCTATTGCAACATGAGTAAAAAGAAAGAGAGGAAAACCGTGAATGACTTACCCAGGAATTTAATATCCTAGTCTGTCTATAAGAATGAGAAATAGAGAGGACATTGGTGATTCGTCTTATTAATTCTCCAAGGACCGAGACACTTGTGCGCTCCACGTCTCACTTGATTGTTTTAGAAACAAGGCAGAAAAGCCATACCAAGATCAACAACAAAAAAAAATTACCGAGAATGGAGTGACACTCCCCCTCTCCGCCCCCCAAATAGCAGAACATTATTTGACAAAGATATCGTGTTCGTTACTGGGGAGAATCTGAAATAAGATCCTGCAGCTCAGTCGGTAATGGAATCAGAGTTGCGTATTTGTATTTACTCTGCTTCCTAACGTTACAGAAATTATACTGCAAGAGCACTTTTCTGCAGAGCCCAATTTTCCCTGCATCCGCTTCTCCGAGGTAGTAGCTAGACTCCTCCGTTCTAATTGTTCACAATTTATATCATCAGCATCATTCTATTTTTTTCGAGCACTCGCAGTTGTGGAATTTGGGTTTTGTGTAAGAACAATGACTGCTCAGCTGTTATTTTTTGTGCTCTATTGTTTTATAGCAACAGCAGATGCCAGAAGGCTGAATAAAATAACAGAACAACTGAGACAAAATTGCCGTAGACTTTTCCTTCTGATTCCTAAATATATTCATAAATGGACCAGAGCTCCTAATCGTTTCCTATGTAGAGTCTGGGCATGCCAAAGGCAACCTTGACCTCCTTCAAGGATAAGCAGTGGGTGATCAGGCAGAGATATCATCAGGTGATTTCACTATGAAGCACCTGACTTCTTTCATGCCCTCAATGTCTGCACCGACTACTGATTCCCATGCAGATAATGTGCAAGGAAACAGAGCGACTCTGTTTGTTCCCTGATTTGCTAGAAGGTTGGTTAAGGAGGATGAGCTCAATTAGGAGGGCTTGATCATTTCTAAAAGGCAACTCCCATTCTGTCTGCCAGCCTTTTTTCCTAGGCGAGGTTGCATCACTGATGTGCCTGGGGTGTTGTGCCTAGGCTCACCAGGGTCCCTCGGCTAAGCCTGCAGCTGAACCGCCACACAGTGCTGATCAACCCCTGTGCTCATTGCTCGGCACAGCCAGCGCCGGTGCGTGGTTTTGAATTGCAGCTGTATGAAATGCACAGTTTCACTCACTGGCTTCAGGTGCAGTTCAGTTTGAGTGAGAGGGACCTGCTCAAGTGGAGAGCTTAAAAGTCGACCCCAGGGACTTCCACAGACCAAAACTGTAGCAAAGTCTTGCGTGGAGCTTTGTGTTCTGGTTCTGCAGTCAGAGGCTGCCTCTGTGCATGCCACTGGGGGCTGTGACCTGTGTCTTGGGTCATTTCCAGGTCTGGCGCTTGGATGGGCAAGCACACGTGCCCAGTTTGCTGCTGCACACTTGACTTGCAGAGGCACAGGGAGCTTCAGGAAGAGAGAGTGGGCTGGGTGGTGCTGTCCCCAGGGCATTGCCCCACTGCAACACTGTCCTGCGTCTCTGCAGTGCAGATGGCTCATGTGCTCTGACATTTGGGCTTGCCCCTGTGTCCCTGACAGGAGAGTTGTAGAGTGAGAGATGTTATGCAGAGGGTGTTCAGGGCACGCTGACAGCCTCTGTCAGAGCGTAGACCATCTCGCCCTTTTAGAGGATGGAGCAGCATGGCACTTTGCAGGGCCCCAGACGTCTTGCTCACGGTGGCCTGTGACAGAAGGGGCTGCCTCATTGCAGGAGTGGGTTGATACTGCAGCAGATAAACAGGCCCCACGTTTTTCATCCCCAGTCCCTGGACATTGCTGGGTGGAGCTGCGTATTCATCCGTCCATGAGTCGGACCTACTGGTACAAGGAGTCAGGAGGAGCTGGCACTCTCTGGCCAGGGTTAAGCCTCTCTCTCGCCACCACTTCTGTGTTCTTTGGGTCAGTTTTCTTGCAATTTGCCCGGCACCCTTCTGGCTTCATCTTTAGTCAGTCTGGACCTCCTGCAAGCTGACTTCTCCTTTCGTTAACCGCAGCACTTGAGAACAGGGCGTTTTGTCACCACATGTTCTCTGTGGTCCTCTTCAGCCATCTGCGATTAGACTCCCTCCCCTAGCAGGAGACTGCTCCCAGTGCCGTGGTCGTCTTGGGGTGTTGATTGCTATGGTCCGGGCTGCGGCTCCCCAGTATACCCCCATGCTGGCGACGGGTCATGGTTCTGCCTTGCTGCCGAGGGCCTCTGGGAAAGCTTTCCCTTGGCTCATGTGTGGGACTTCTTCCCAAGCCAGCTGAAGTCACTGCTGAGATTCCCGTAGGGCTTAGTAGGATCAGGCTGTTGGTCTCGGTGCTGGTCCTGGCACGAGTCCTGGGGTTTTGCATTGTGCTAAGGTTGGTGTTAGTCCCAGTTCTGACCCCAGTCCTGGAATATATATCATCACGTCATATGAAACCGGGAGCGCCTGCATCACGCTGTTAGGAAAGGCTGAGACAGCTGCCGAGGGTAGGTAAATATAATGACTGCTCTGTATCGGTAGCAGGCTTTTTTTAAAGCTGTTTTGGCTGTTTTTTCCCTATCAGGTGGTGATCCCATGAAGAGGCCAAATTTGTCTGGACTGCTGCTTTCCCTTTGGGGCAGGTAGCCAGAAAGATGTCACCCAGTGGGAGATATATTTCCTCTTCAAAAATACGCTGTGCGGCCAGGATTATTCAGCTGGGAAGAAGGGGGCAGGCTTTGGTAGTGCCAGGGGGTTTGGAAGTAGGGGAGAGGAGGTGAAGGAGAACTGCGAAGCCTTGCCAGACTTGGAGACAACCTAATGGAGCTAGCTGGAAACCTGCCTGTGCAACCCCAGACGTCTGGGCTGGCCTTTCTAACCAGTGGAACGACATGCTCAGCGCTACAGAGCGCAATGGGCGGAGAGTCGGCTTTTAGTCCTGTGCTTTTATATCCCTTTTTCCATGTATCTGGAGGTGCGAGCCTGCAGCAAGGAGCTGCCCCATCATAGGCAGCGACATCCTGCCAAAGCTATGTCTGCACGTTCCCAAGGAGGAGTAATACCCGCCAGGGTGACAGGACACACTGTGCAGTTAGCATTGAGGTGCGCAGTTTTTGGCAAGTACCAAACTAAGCGTGCAAGATGAGGGCTAGAAAACCATGTAATTGGCATTTATATTCCTGGCACCTTTGCCTTCCTGGGGTGTCCTCAGTTCTTGGTACCAGGCCAGGCTGCGCTGCCATACCGCCACTTGTATTCCACAGGGAACTCGATTTTTCCCTTTTAAAAGGAAACTTGGTGTAAGCTTCTCTCCTGCCCGCTTGGCTCTGCCGGGCAAACCGATAGCACGCAGTTACTGTTTTCATGTGTGTGCACTGTAGTAGCGGGTAGGATCCTCGGTCAGGGTGAGGGCTGTATTGTGCTGTAGGCCGGAGGCATCTGGTCCTTACTGTCCTAAGAGTCACATGTTGTTCACAGAGAGATCATAATGTATACACTTCTAGAGGAATCGTGGCAAACAAGATCCGGTTGAAAAGGAAAAACTATGATACGTTAGCTAATATTTGCTCAGTCATAAAGAGAAATAACTTGGTGGAAAGGTGTGCAGTGTTTGCTGAGTGTCTATATGCCTTTTACAATAAAAGGCTCGGGGCACTTTTTTCTGCAAAGAGCTGCAGATAATAGATTGAAAGAGCCGCTCGTGTCTTACGAGCTGTGGTCTGAGCACCGCTGCGCTAGGCGCTGCATGAGCAGGCGCCAAAAGCATAATCCCCATCCCAGAATGGTTGCAAGCAAAGCCAAAGGTGACAACAGGTGGCCCGAGTTTTCTGGAGTGACAGGAGGGCAGGGTCAGAGCGGGGACGTGCGTGGCTTGGTAGGACTTGCCTGGCACCGGAGCCCTGGATCAGAGCATTTGTTGCTGCTGTTGCGCGGCGGCCCTGTGTCTTAGATCTGCCCTCCTGGATTTCCAGTTGCTCCCATTACACATCGCACGCTTATTATGTGCTATCCTCTCCCACACAGTCCCGGAGCCCTGACCAGCTGCCCAACTTTGCGAGTAACCTCCATGTCGGTACGTGCCGAGCGCTGCCGCTTGCTATTCAGTGGTAATAAAAGCCGAGTAAGGCGCTGAGGCAGAGGCTGGTTCCCAGCTAATTCCCCAGTGTCAGAGCCTGTTTGTCGGCTCGACTGAGTCACAGACGCATGAGTAAGAGGCAGAGAAGGCTTTGCCATAGTAACCCAGGGAGCTTTGTCACTGCAGTTGCGCTATCGGGAGCCCGAACGGTGAGCTGCTTCCCCAGAAAAAAACCGTGCAGCCGTTGAATAGTGGCCTTGATGAAACACCGCTATGTGTGCTGTAATAGAGATCGCCCGAGGAGTGCAGCCGGGGGCAGAGGGCCCTAGGGCACCATCCGCAGCGCCTCTGTGCTCCAACAGCAGCATCCCCAGTGCCTTTTCCCTCTCTGGGCTAGTAGGATAAAAATAAGTTGAAAGCCAGCGGTGTTCCCAAGCAAGAGCAGCTGGGTGGTTTGGGTCTCTCCCTGTATCTGGAGATGTTTGCATGGGGGTGGGGAGGGAGGAAGAGGAACATTACACTTCCCAACATGGAGATCCTGAGGCAGAGCTGGCGCTTCCGCTGGAGTTTTATCTGCTCATCCCTTGAGACAAACGCTGTGCGGGGTGCGGGGGTTTCGTAGTTGTTAGGAGCCGGAAGGGACCTTACAGACCATCGGGTCCAGCCTTCCCCCTGCACTTTGGGCAGGAAAGGCTGCTGAGATCAGATGACCCCAGCAAGGTGGGCGTCGAGACGGTTTTTGAAAATTGCCGGGGTGGATGACTGTTTGCAGAAGATGCTGGGCCTGCTCCTACCAGCCATTCTTTGACAGCGATCCTGGGAAACGGGAGCAGAGGGTCTTAGTTTGAGCCAAACAGTATGACCAGGAGCAGCGTGCGTGTGTCAGTGTGACCATCGCGTTTGTGTAAGAAGGTGAAATAAAGAGGCGAAAGGGCATGGGCAGAGCAGCCCAGGACCTTGTTTGCCCCCCTGCTGCTTGTTGACAATGTGACATAGCCGCCTAAGTGGTGCAAGCACCTACTCTGGACACTTTCAAGAAACACTTGGATGCCAATCTTCCTGGGATCATTTGACCCCAGCTGACTTCCTGCCCCTGGGGCAAGGGGCTGGACCCGAAGATCTTGCGAGGTCCCTTCCAGCCCTAATGCCTATGAGAGGTATCCACTGACTTGGGGGTCTTAAGAGAGCAGTGATGTTTCCTGAGCACCCACAGCCCCCACAAGCTTCACTGGGAGTTGGTGAGGGCTGAGCCGCTGTAAAAATCAGGCTGTTGGACGGTGTCTTGGACACCCCGGGGGCCGGATACCAGCTGTAACTTGCTGTGTCACTATGTGAGCCCTTCTAATGCAACCCAGTACATCACAAACTTAATTTTCTTTGTCAGGATGGCTTGCCCGAGCATGCAGTACTCTGAGGTCCAGCACCCCATCATGTTTCCAGCCCCGAAATGGTAATATTAGGAGGGTCAAAATTCTGTCACCTGAAAACAGAGACCCCGAATCAGGCCCTGAAAGGACAGCGTTGTATCTTATCACCCGACTTTGGGCAGCGCTCTCCTATTCTTAGAATGCAGCACCATGGAAAAATGCCTGTTTGCCGGGAGCCTCTTGGGCAGCGCTGCCGCTCCAGGCTGGTGTGCTGCTCCACTAGCGCACCCCGGTGAAGCTCTTTGGAGCGGTCCCGTGTGCACGCAATAAACTTGGATGGGGTTTGCCTGCTGTTGGCAGTGACTCCTTGAGAAATGAGCTGATCCTCACCATAAGGACCAACTCGTGTATATGTGAGACGTCACCTCGCTCTCAAGGTTTTGTTGTAGAGACAGTCAGGTTGGGGCTAAGGTTGGTGCCATTGTGTGAGTTGTCCCCCATTAGCAATGCAGGCTTCAGGGATTCCCACCTCCTTAGACGTCAAGACCAGGGGGAGAGCTGACATTGCTGCTGCTGCTACCTCCGGCTGCTGCTTCTCGCAGGCAGGTGAGGGCACGTTTCCTGCCCTGACGTGCTTTTAATCCTAACAGGAGCAACCAGAGGCAATGAAGGGAATAGGAGGCAGGAAAGGTCTGGGGGGGCCAGGTCTGCTTCCTCGGCAGTACAAGGTGGTTCCCTAAACCATCTTGTCTCTCTGTCGTCAGAACACACATTGCGTTGAACCGTGAGGTTGCCACCGGCTTTGTCTGCCAAACCCAGCGCCAGCAGACGCTTCTCGCCTTTGACCCTTGTGTGCTTTCTTCCCACCAGGAGAAAGAGCGAAACGCCAAGAGGAAGAAGAAAAAAGCCCCCACCGTGCAAAATGAAGAGGCGGCCTTCGCTCCTGCCGCGGAGGACGAGGAGATGGAGGTATCGGGGATAAGCGGCAACGAAGAGGAGATGGCTGAGGAGGCAGAAGGTGAGGCATTGAGGGCCACCCTTCCTGTGGCAGGGATCAGCTCGGATATTCCTGGGGTGCCCCTGGGCTCTTGGCTGTTTAGTGCTATATTTGGCCCTTTTTTCTTGCCCCCCCACAAGCATCTCCTCGTGGGCAGGGGACCGTGCTGGGCAGGCCATGGTCCCGGGCACCATGAGAGGGTGACGCTTCAGCGCACTTGGTGCTGCACAGACCTGAGCTCCTCAGGCTTTCACCATCTCAGGGGTTACAGTCCGGCTCTGAATTTTGTCTGGTGCAGTGTTGATTTAAGGGTAGTAGGGAGGTGAGAGCTCCATACTGGTATCCAGTATGGGCCAGCTGGCGTCCAGGGCACCACTTGGGCTCCAGAGGGGTTGTGACCTGGACTGTTTTGATAGGGGTCAGGCTGGCGATGGTGGGAACCTCACTTCTCTATCTCTGGAAGGGGAAGAGCATAGGCAGTGCAAGCTTCCCCCTGCTGCCTTGTCCTGGAGACATCTTGCCAAGAGAGAGGTGTGTTTTCAGAGCCCACTTACAGTGCCATCTCAGTGCCCACGGGGACATACTCGGTGCCATCATTACTACTCCACATAGTCAGTACCATTCCCAGTACCGGTAGCCTTGCAGAACAATTCGCCATCTCTTCCACACACCATGGGAGCCCTCCACCTCCCCCTTTAGGCCCCTGTAGTCTAGCCCAGTGCATCACCTCGTGCTTTCTAAGGCTTATCCCCCCCAACAAAGAGCCTGCCCTCCTGACCGACTCCCTGCTCCCAGGGCGCACTGCTTATCCCAAGGCCTGGCACACTTTTGCTGTCTTGTAAACCAGTTTTTGTTTCATCATTTTATATGCAAGACTGTTCCCGAGGCATCTTGGCAAAGCCCAGGGACACGTCAGGGTTAGATAGCTGGCACTGTGCGGCGGCAGCGAGGGGAGGTGTCGCAGTGTAGGACTGCAGATGGAGTTGCTCACTCCTGCCCACTGCCTGGGAAGGTAGCTGAGGAGCACCCTAAAAGGCACAGCTGCCGCAAGGCCCTGGTTCACCGAGGCATTTCCGCACCTTGCTTGAGCACAGCACAAAAATGACACTGAAGCCAAGCGTTTTGCTGAATCAGGCCCGCAGTGCCTGAAGCCACGGGGTTGCCAATGGAGCAGTGAACCACCCCCTTCGTTGTCTCATTGCTTTAACGACTCTCCTGAGTCAGACAACATGCGCCCTGGGGTCTGTCCACTGGTGGGTGATCCTCCACAGCAGCAACAAAATCTGTAGCCATGGGGCAGCCCACCTCTGCTTTTTATTTATTTTTTAAATTTTTGTAAAGAATATCTTTGCTTAGGCAGCTCTTACTCCCCCACTCATACAAAAGAAGGGAAACAAAACGTAAGGGGCAATTTTAGCTATTTATCGCTCTGAAGCTGCAGTCGCGAGTTTGGGGAAATGTATATAATTTACAACAATAGCCCCGTTTGACTTTTTGTCGAAGTAATTTAATAACTTAACCAGCAGCGTGAGCACCCTGCTGAGTCCTGGCCTTGGAGTCCGGGCTAATGGGACTTGAAATTGCAAATCTTTTCAAGTCATTGTTGGAAGTGACTCATTACGAGGCAGATTCCAGGTAAATCTTCTGTGCTAGGTGATATGTGACTCACAGACACAATGTAAGATGTAGTTATCGGTCTTTGTGAGAGCAGTTCAGAGGAAACAATGTATTTTAAGATTTAAAGACAGCTCTCTTGACACACTTAGAAGCTTTGTGTTATTAGAGCTTCAGTTCTCATCTCTTATTCATCCTGCTGGGCGGAGAGAACTCGGTTTCCGAAGTAGGCTATTGAGCTGAATAAACTTACGAGCAGAGGTGGATGAAATGTCACAGGAGCAGAAATGTCAGAGTGGCGTTATGCCTGAGCAGTTTGCCGCGGTCTCCTGTGACATTTGGGGATGCGGTTGGCGTAGCACCAGCCAAGGCTGGGGTGCAGCAGGTGAAGGGGGAGGGGAAGGGCTTTGGATGGTTTCCTTGCGTGATTAATTGCCTGCGTCCAAACTCCCTGGTGCGCGAGCATGAAAAGTACGTGCAGATCACCTCGCGCTTCAGCGAGCGGGGCTCTCGTACCAGAGGCAGGCTGCACAATGACACCGCTCACGCCGCCACCCCGGACACAACTCCCGGGGAGTTCAGCTCCACTCGCTCAGCCCCGGTCCTCTGCAGGTTCACCAGGGTGGGGGCAAATGCATGCAAACCGAAGACTCGGTTGAACCAGAGGCAAGCTATCCATCTCATCAGAGCTGCAGACTGTTTCACATTAATAATGGAAGTGGATGCACTCGGGGCGAGGTTCTGGCCAGATACACTGTGCATTTCCATCCTGCCTAACGGCTGCAAAGTCCATGCCTGTCATCCTCGAGTGACTGCCTTCCATTGATTTATTGCAAGTAAATAAAAGTTGGGGCAGCTTGAAATTCCTGTTGGGTTTGGGGCGTTCTTTGGCTGAGGAAGTGGAATACGTGAGATCTGGATACTTCAGATCTACAGGTCTGTCCATTATTGATACGACCTGAAAGCTCAGGGTGGTGCATACTAGACCTGGGTGTCAAGAGGCACCGTTCACCTCCGCTCCAATATACCCAGAGAAAGAGGGTGGCCCTTAACCTGGAGCAACTTGAGCCTCACTCTCTGCAGTGTTGTGAGCGAGTTGTGAGGGTCCTCAGCTCTTGCTGGTGTTGTTTCAGTAGCCCCAGGGAGGAGCACAGGCCACGCTACTGAGGTCTGCAGCTTGCTTTCAGTTTTCCCACTTCACACCCAAAGAAATAAACTGCTCCCTGCACACATGCCTTTCCGAAACACCTCCTTGCCCACTCTGTTGCCCTGTTGGCACCTAGGGCCATACAGCTTGGGATGAAGCCGTTTTCAGTGGACAATCTGGGGTGGGAAATTTCTTTTCTGGCTGGCTCATAGGAAGCAAAACAGAACGGTTTTCAAGGCCCGGGCTGCTGCCGTGGAGCCCTTCCTAGCTGCAGTGCAGTGGAGAACGGGAAGTCAGGCTGTCAGCAAACTCAATGACAGCATGGGTCTGCGAGCAGGGAGGTTGAACTCTTGCACGGGGTCTTCTTGGAAAGTTGAAGTCACCCGAGATTCCCCGAAAAAGGCTGGATGGGGCTGGATAACAATGCAGGGGGGGCGGGAAAGGTCAGGCGAGAGGTTTTTAATTATTCTGCTGGATCTCATGGCAAACAGATTGTTCCCACCTGGTTGTTTTGAAACCCACTGTCCGAGTTCCTGGAATCGTGATTCAGTCCCCTGGTTTTAAGCTGAGGATCCATGTTTGATGTGTGGCGTCCAGCCTACAGTATGAATTGTGCCCCAGCAGAGAAGAGAGCAGAACTGCTCCCTGTTCTGGATGAGGCCTGGGCTGCACAGGAAACCCCACTAGTGCGCTGCTCAGTCCAAAAAACTGCTTGAGGCCTACAGGACATCCTCCAACCTCCAGGCAGGTGGAAATTGTAGATAGGGGACAATTGCTTCTGCCAGCCGGGAGAAGAAGGTAGTCTGCGTCAGACAAAGTGGAAACAGGGGACCATTGAGAGGTTCTTCATTTTCTTCATAAGTATATGGGCTCAAGTGGGGGGAAGGCCAATGCACAACACAACCGTGCTAGGATAGCAGGGACATCTGAAGAGCAGAAGTTTGTTCCATCTGAAATTTAAGAAGGGTGTGCTTAGAGGAGATGGCCTGGAGTTGCTGGTTCTTAGTTGAACACGTCACTGCAGCCTTTGGGAGCTGGGAGATTCAGCAGTTTTGCCTTGTTTCCTTCACCATATGGTCCTGTCTTTCTGGGCACCAGAGTTCCCATGCCAAGCCTGCGGCAGAAAGCCTGGCTGGGGCAGTGGGACGGGGGAAATGACCCGTGATGTGCTCTGAGCAAGTTCCCCCTCCTTTGGGCTCAATTCCTGCTGTCCATGTCCTGCAGCATGCCTCCCAGAGCTGCTAAGATGACTCCTGTGTAACTGGGAAGAGAGTTTGGCCTTGTCAAGGCAGCTGGATACGTTTGCCATCTCGGGGAGGTAGATTTCTGCATTTTTCCGCCGTCGTCTACTGTAAAGCAAGGGCTGTAGATGTTGAGTCTCACTTTGGTTTCCTTTCAGCTGCAGTAAACAACAGCTCGGATACCGAGAGCATTCCCTCGCCCAGGCCCGAAGCGAAGGAGAGTGGTGAGAACGGGCCAAAGCCGGCACCCGGGCCCGGGAGCGACTCCAGCGCGGAACCGGCCATCAAGATGGAGGAGGCTCCTGCCACTGCCGCTGCAGACACCACTCCTGCTGCTGCCAGCACCCCTCAGCCTCCGGAAGCAGTCACTGAGCAGGCCAGCAATGAGGAGAAGCCACAGGAGGAACTGGTGGTGGACGTGGTGAAAACAGAGGAGCCGGAGGAGAAGCCAAGTGAGGAGCCCTGCAAGAGCGAGATCAAAAAGGAGGAGAGCGAGGACTGTCAGGAGAAAGACAAGGGGGACGACAAGAAACAGGAGAGTAGCAGCAGCAACGGGGGCATGGCGGGAGCAGAGGGGACCCCCAAGGCTGAGAAGAAGGAGAGCCACAAAACGGGCAAAGCCTCCGGGATCAATCCGGACAGCGACTCAAGTGCCACCTGCAGCGCGGACGAGATGGACGAGCAGGATACCGTGGACAAGAACAGGTGAGAGAGGATGCTGGGGCGGTGGGGGTGGTGACATGGCTTGACAAAGGCAACGGGTCACTTCACAGAGCCCCGGAGGTTGCATGGTCTGCTCGTCTCGTAGCAGGGAGGCCGGGCCTGAGGTTCAGGGTGGGGCAATTGCAGCCGTGCCCAGGGAAGAGAGGCTCTTCTTTGTACCCCTGTGCGCCAGGATCAGAAACGCATGGTCGCTGAGACCTGTCTTAGGAAGCATCTGTTATTGGCCCTGCTGGAGGCGGGAGATGAGGCTGGTTCGCTTGGGGCTGGTCAGCTTCCACATAGCCACTGTCTGCTCTTGGTTTTGAAAATAAGAGGTCTGGTTCTGCCCTCTCCGTCAGGCAGAGGAGGTCCTGCCCTGCCGGGACTCACGAGACCTTTCCTGAAGCATGCTACTGCTTGGGATGAGTGAGGGGGAAGGAGACTATGCTGTAACGCCTAGAGCAGGCGTTAGGGACTGTTCCCAGCCTGGCCGACCCTGAGCACAGTTCTCCGTGTTTCTTTTTCCCCCCGTCTGTGATGTGATAAAAACATCACTTGCCTCCCTTACGGTGACACCACCCATCTTCATGAACTAATGGTTTGGAAGCAGCTGGGGACCCCGGTGCGAAACATGCTCTAGAAGCAGAATGTATTATTATAAAAATAAATGATAAAAATGGAGATGAAATTTTAAGCATAGGTAAATGGTAGGGCTGCGTATCAGTGGGTGAATTCACTGACCCAGTCTCTTCCATCTCTACTATTACAGCTATTTTTATGGAACCGGCTCTCACGTAATGTAGGTGAACGCCTTGTCTCTTTGACTCCTGTGTTGGCAGTGGCCTACCAAGGGGTGGTGGCGCGGAGGAGACCTTGCCTGCTCCTAACAGACCTAAGATCAGTGGGCACGGTTTGGGTGAATGCCATGGTCCCTGATTGGGAAGTGGCAATGTGCTTTATTGATCTGATGAGGAAAACTGTCTGGGAGAGGTCTGATTTATGGGTCATTGCATAGACTCGATTTCAGCAAGTGCCAGCTGGATCCATGTTGGTGAGCACAGTCATTAAATGGCAACCAACCACCTGCAGGAAAGAGGTTGGTTCAGGGTCTTAGTTAATGCAGGCTGGGGCATGAGCTGTTCCTCATCTGGGAAAGTCACCCGAGAGGTGATGCAAACATACAGACATTAATTATCCAGGGGGTAACTCCATGCCCGCTCCTAGGGGAATAGAACAAGTCACCAGACACCACAAAGTGCAGCTCTCAGCCACACGTGGTTTTGGATGCATCTCTTGGATTTCCGTCATGAGGTTGGGAGCACAAAGGCATGTCTCCCCACGCCGGCAACCTGGTCCCCCGGGAACAAACCCTGCAGGGGAGTTAGAATTAGCCTCAGGGTCCTGGGGAACGAGCAGGCTAGACTGCGTCCCCTTCTGCCTTCCCCACCAACCAGCAGATCCCGTCTTCCCCATGCAGGGATTTCATGAGCACCAGCTCTGCTTCCCCTAGCAGCGGTCGGTGCTGTGAGGTGAGTGGGAAGCATCCGTCCCTCCACCCTTGTTTGGGGAGCGAGGTGCGGCTTTGGGAATGGGAGAGCCTTCGCTCCCCACCCAGGCACTGAGCCAGTTTGAGGGAGCAAAGGCAGGTGTCCCAGTTCCCTGCCTCAAACTGGTTTGTGGGGGAGTGAAAAGCAGTTTGGCAGCCGGAGCTGGCTGAGAAGGAAGCACGCACTTCAGAGCCAGGAAGCTGGCCCAGAGAGCTCATCCCAGCCGGCACAAAAAATGGGAAGGCGCTGCGTTATGCCCAACGACCCTGCCCTCGTAAGCCCAATCCCAGAGCGCTCCCCCGAGAGCCAGGCAGGCACTTCAGACTTCAGCACAGCGAGGTCATTAGCGAGCATTTGCGAGCGCAATTAGCATAATAGCATCCTTAATTCTGTTTGCGCTTCCTGTGGGAATAACTCAAGTCTACCAGGAGCCTCCTAATACGTGGGGCTGGGAGCAAGTCCCGGCAAGACCTTGGCTGCTGCTCTCAGCTGTGCCAAGGCCGGCCCCGCTCTCTGGAGGCGAAGGCCTGTTTCAGTGCATGATCCCTCCTCCCGGCAGTGAAGGGAGGCCAGCCCTTGGGCTCTTCCCAGACCGAATAAATCCCCCTGCAAGAAAGGGTGAAGGCAGCGGGAATGCTGCCTCCAGTTAAACGTTAACCAGGCTTCGAGCAGCAGCAGCAAAAGGGCTTCACCCTTCTGCAAGCAGCTCCAAGTCAGGCTCCCCACAGCGTCAGCACATATCTGCCTTGTCAAACAAATACCAGCGCTCAGGGACGTTAAACATTAAACAGGCTTCCCCCTGCACCTGGTGCCTCTCCTCACCGCCGCACCGTGCTGGTGGGGGGGACGGGACCGCTGCAGGGTGTTTGGGCTCTGCTACGCAGGAGAGGTTCCCGTCGTTGCCAACCAGCCAGCTCGGGCAGGCTGGCAGCGTGGCCGGGGCAGTGCGAGCTGAGTGCTTCTCGGGCACCTCCCAGCCGCCTGGCTAGCTGATTTAAAGCCACCTCCTGCCTGTCTGCCCGAGCTGTGGTCCCAGCAGCGACTGCATGGTAGACAAACCCTAAAAACAGCTTGGGCCCCTTCCAAGAAGACTTTAAAGCAGGAAAAGGCACCCCTATCCCGGGACAAGAGTGTCCACGTGCTGGTTATCGCGCTGACACCTTCACTTATCCCCGCTTTAAGGTGTTGGTCTAAGGACATAGGCAGACAAGGCTCGTTGGGTAGATGTGGTATCTTTTATTAGACCAACTAGATAGTTGGAAAATGGTTCTTTGCACGCTTTTGGGCACAAATGCCCTTCTTCAGGCACAAGGAAAGACTCCCTACGCCCGAACAAGAACGTTTGTGCCCGAAAGCTTGCAAAGAACAGCTTTTTCAGCTCGAGTCGGTCTAATAAAAGATATCACCTTTTACCCAGAGAGCCTTATCCTAGCTTAACATTCCTGTGTCGATCTGCCGTCACGCCACGGCTGCAGACTGATGAAGCACCTGTTAATCTTATCTAGGTGCAAGGTGCCCGTGTGTGTGAACACCTTGGGCCGGGTCCCGGGCTTGGACGTGGGGAGCTGTTTTCTCTCTCCCTTGCTCTCTGCCCCACTTGCAAGTGCCTTGAGTCCCTGGAAATGGGCTGTTTCGCCTCAGGTGGTGGGGGAGGAAGGTTTGCAGGCCAGGCTGGGAAGAGTGATGCTCAGGGACAGCTGCGCTGGCTTCCCTCCATCTTCCGGCAGGTTGTGCTGGGGAGTGCCAGGCCAGGGCTCCCATAATCACAGCTTTAACTCTTCAGCGTTAAAAATAAAGATAATTGGCTTCATGGACGGGAGGTGGGGGAGGAGGCCGCGAGCAATGCCAGGGCTAAAGTTCATGCGGCGGTCACCCCGCATGTAAATGGCTGTGTGAGGCTGCATGGGTTTCGCTAGCACAATGTTGCAGCCAAAGTGAAGCGAATCAGCCGTGCGGCACGCTTCCAGCGCTCAAGCCGATCCCGCGCTACAGGGCACTTTCTTCCGCTCCACCGCAGCTCTGCAGGGAACCCCATCTCCAGTCCCCTGCCTGCAGGCCCCTGCATCACCAGCTAAGGCTCAACTTGCATGAAGTGGATCTTACTTGCCACAACACATGGCTGAGCAGAAGGCAGGGTACAGTTGCACCTTAGAGACGAACCAATTCCTTGAATTTAGACCGATGGGGCTAAACACCTCTCTGCACATGGGAGCGCGCATGGGTGAGCAATCTGGGTTGTTCCCAGGTGAGCCCATCCCATGTGCCTGGGGCTATCCCACATCATGCGTGTATAGTTCAGGGCCACCCTCTAATCTCGTTTCACTTGTCAGGCGGCAGATCCCTATGGTCTGTCTCTCTGTCTGTCTCCTTTGGGGCTCGGCTGCCGGCATTGGGCCTGGGAAACCCAGAGTCAAAAATGCATGGGTTAGCATTGTGGCGGCATAATGCTGCGTCCGCACACACGCAGGTCGGAGGCAAACATCTGTTTGTGTGCAAGGGGTGCCGGGTGGCCCCGGCAGAGTGATTCCTGCTGCTTTCCCGGCCAGCAGAGCTGCACATGGGAGGATTAATTTCAGGTGGTCGGTCGCAGCT
Organism: Gavialis gangeticus; assembly: GCF_001723915.1. Classification (NCBI taxonomy): domain Eukaryota; kingdom Metazoa; phylum Chordata; order Crocodylia; family Gavialidae; genus Gavialis; species Gavialis gangeticus. The sequence goes on from NW_017729001.1 coordinate 27,325,018, forward strand.
TCTGCCGTCCACGTCCATTGTAACAATATTCATTATAATTGGCTTCTTAAATGGGAGCCTCTCCAAGTGCGTCACAAACCGCAGGGGACTTAGCTGCACAGCGCCTCGGCAAGGCTGTGCCTAAAGTTCGGCTCTAAAAGTTGTCAGGGCTGCAGGGCCAACCCCTCAGCTGGCGTAAACTGGCTCGAACCGGCGTAACTCGCTGCTTCACACCAGATGAGGGGCTGGCCTGGGGCCTGCTTGTTGACAGGAGCCAGAGGGTGCTCTGCGTTGCAGAAACTAGCTGCGTAGCACCGCATCCAGGAAGGTCGCTCGCACAGGGAAGCGATCCTGAACACTAGCAACGCTGCCAGGATCGGGGCCCGTCTTGTGTGAAGCCACTCCCG
>NW_017729001.1:27330403-27331672 GCF_001723915.1 Gavialis gangeticus
AGTGCGTCACAAACCGCAGGGGACTTAGCTGCACAGCGCCTCGGCAAGGCTGTGCCTAAAGTTCGGCTCTAAAAGTTGTCAGGGCTGCAGGGCCAACCCCTCAGCTGGCGTAAACTGGCTCGAACCAGCGTAACTCGCTGCTTCACACCAGATGAGGGGCTGGCCTGGGGCCTGCTTGTTGACAGGAGCCAGAGGGTGCTCTGCGTTGCAGAAACTAGCTGCGTAGCACCGCATCCAGGAAGGTCGCTCGCACAGGGAAGCGATCCTGAACACTAGCAACGCTGCCAGGATCGGGGCCCGTCTTGTGTGAAGCCACTCCCGGCGCAGCTGGAGACTGGGCCGCGTCCCAAGCCCTTAGCCACACAGACGCGGGGAGACCCCCCTCCCGGGGTGCGCCCCCACCTCCAGCGCTGCGGCGACTGGTTACGGGGCCGCGCGCAGGCCTGGGACTTTGACTCGTTACCTGCTTGGCAAGGTCTGTGCGTAGCAGGAATTGGCAGCACCGCTCGCTGGAAGCCCGGTGCGCGCGGTGGCCCAAGGGAGCCGAGCGGGCGGGATGCTGGCAGCGCTGCTGCGTCTGCAAGCCAGGTCCACACAGAAAGAAAGAGAACCTGTTTTTTTCTTTGCTGCGAGACGTGTGCAGGGCATTTGGGTTTTGTTTCGAGCCGAACCAGAGGGCCGCGCTTTCGGAAGGGACCCGCTGTTTGCATCCTCCCCTCCCCAGGCCCCATTTCTCAGGACATGGGCTTGGCCCCTCCTGAAAAGCACACGCCTTTGAGGCCTCTCCGATTGCACAGCCCAGAAGTGGAGGCGCCCGGGTCACTAGTCCCTTGCACGGCTAGGCCTCAGTTTCCAAGCTGGCCCCCGGCGCTGGATCCCCTTGTCTCGTGGCTCCGTGCGTCAGCAGGTTCGCACGGCCACGGCAGCTTGCCTCCCTCTTGGGTGCTGCATCCCTTTGAATTTCCACAACAGTGGAGCATCTAGCTTTTTATAAACCACAGCTGGCAGATGCTGCACATTTATACACAGAATGGCTCTGATTAGCTCCCCCTCTTCTGGTTTCCTCCTGGGCATTTATTCAGAGCACTCCTGAGTCAGACCACTGGGGTGAATCCAGCGCGGCGCAGGGAGGAGACGGCAGCTCGCCTCTCCCTCCTCCTCACCACCGTATCCTGGAGGAGGAGGACAGGGCAGGGAGAGAGCAGCGATGCAGGGGAGGGTTGGGGCAGGGGGAGGGGGATGGGATCCCAACGCAAGAGATGGATTTAT
>NW_017729001.1:27336672-27340566 GCF_001723915.1 Gavialis gangeticus
CCAACATCCCTTTGAATTTCCACAACAGTGGAGCATCTAGCTTTTTATAAACCACAGCTGGCAGATGCTGCACATTTATACACAGAATGGCTCTGATTAGCTCCCCCTCTTCTGGTTTCCTCCTGGGCATTTATTCAGAGCACTCCTGAGTCAGACCACTGGGGTGAATCCAGCGCGGCGCAGGGAGGAGACGGCAGCTCGCCTCTCCCTCCTCCTCACCACCGTATCCTGGAGGAGGAGGACAGGGCAGGGAGAGAGCAGCGATGCAGGGGAGGGTTGGGGCAGGGGGAGGGGGATGGGATCCCAACGCAAGAGATGGATTTATTCCCCTCACATGGCCTGGCCACACTTGTTTATTCATCCAAGGGTGAACACAGGATGACCTTGAAATTTATAGGCTGAAAAGAGCAGAGAAATAACAGCTAAAATAAACAGAGCGATCTGTAAACCCTAAAACTATGGGCCGCCTCCAGCAGCTAGGAGGTGGGAGATGAGCGGGGCTGGGAGAGACGCAGAGCAGCGGTCTGAGCCCAGGCCTGGGAGCCAGGAGCACCCACGCTCCAGGTTTGGCCCTTGGGGTTTGGTCCGCCTGAGACATGGGGGGTGATGCTCCTTGCCCCTTCCAGGTAGGCTGGAGGGCACGTGGAAGTGACTGGCCCGGAGAAAGGGGGGCCGGCAAGTGCCTCTGCCACATCCCGCTGCCGTGGCAGCGAATGGAAGTCGGTCCCATTGCTTGTGCCGCGTTGCGTGTGTAAGGGATGTGCTGCAGGGGAGCCCAGCCTGGCCCGCAGCAGATAGACAGCGAGGGTGCCAGCAGTTGCAAATCCCTCACCAGTGTCCTGGGCACTACTACAAACAGGTGGTGAAGCAGCTCCTTGAGGAGGGCGATCCTGCGGGGCCAGGGAGGCAGCATGCTGGGCCGTGTCGGGCTGAACCCTGTGCATGCAGAGCGAGCAGCGGGAGGGGGACAGGACACTAGGGGCACAGGCCAGGGATTCCCGGAAGGGAGAACCCGGGGCTTTGTCACAAATGGAGCAAGGCTTGTGCCACTGCCTGGTGGGTGGCCAAGGGCACTCGCGGATGCTCCCGCACCCTCGGCCACTCGGCACCTGGTGCCTCCCCGCCCCGCGTTTTGCATCACGGCAGCGCAGCTGTGGCAGGGCCACACAGAGCAGCTTTGCAGTGGGGGCGGCCATCTGCCAGACCCGCTCTGCCCGCCAGGTTGCTGTTCCCAGCCGGCCCATGTGGCAGCCCAGGTGCACCAACCTGGGGACAAGCCAGCTGCCTGAAGGTTAAGACATGGTGCCAGAGAGCCAGGATGGGTCCGCTGAGGCCTGCAGGGAGGGGGAGCTCACTCAGACACATGGGATCAATCTGTAGTGGGACTCCGGCCAAGGCGCGTGCTGAGACGTGCTAGCTCGCGGACACATGCTCGCATGGGGAGCTGCTTGTTATTTCCATTGCTTAGCTCCTTTATTCTCTATCGCTCTCGCTCTTTGTTAGGGAGAGCAGGCAGGAACCATCCCACTCGGCCCGCTGTGCAGTGTTTTACTCCCCTCCCCCTCCTCACCGTTTTGCTTGTGGTGCTTACCCGTCAGCTGCAACGTAGCCTCACCAGGATCGGGCCGATAGCCGCTGGGTCGTCCACCTCCGGACCCAGCCCTGAATCCCATCCACAGCCACCTCCTTATCTTCCAAAACATTCCCAGACCTTCCCTGCCATGCCAGAGCCCTTCAGCTCTCTCACCACTGGGCTGCCTCAAATCCAGATGCAAACGTCTGCTTTCCCAGTCCACCAGGCCTTGCTGGAAGAGACTCCCACATGCCCGGGACTGGCTCTGATTGCAAGCACACTGGTGGCAGCCCGGTGGGCTGGCATTGGCATTGCACTGGTGACCAGTACTAGGCAGTCCGGCTCAACGTCTGATGGGGCTTATGTGCTGGCTCTGCTTCTCGCCTGCACGTAGACCTCAGGTACTGCAATGGCTTAGCTAGAGTTACCCCTGCTTTGCACCACACTGAGTGAGGGGGACTCGAGTTCCAGTGAGCCAGGTACTGCTCTTCTTCCTCCTGCACCAGGTCTCCTGATCGCATCAGCAAGGTGTTGGCCCACTCTCCCTACACTGTCCGTAATAGCTGCGTCCGATGGCAAGGGAGCTCTGCCTGTTGCAAGCTGCGCTGTACTGTATAAACTGCACCGTACAATTAAATACTGGTATAATTTAGGTGTATCCAGGCTAGGGCTTTCACAGGGTAGTAGCTAGTGAGGAGCAATGTCCTGCATGGGTTCTTCTTCACAGGAGGATGGTCCACGACGTGTGCTTATGACCTCTCACAGACCAAAGCCGAGTGAGGTCCACGTTCCCTAGATACCATTATCCTTTTGCACAGCGAGGCCAACTGTGTCTCCTTGAAGCAGCGTTGCAGACCTTTCTGAGCGCTGAACGCCGAGCAGCCTTGCAATGCCTGGGCGGCCCTATGATGTACCTTGTCCAAGCGATGGCCCCCATCTTGGTTGTCACACGAGGGACCTCAAGCAGCAAAAGCCTGACTGCTGCAGCTTTAGTGCCAGGCCCCTGGCAGAGAGGTCAGCAACATGCACAGGCCAGGACATTATGCTGGCGGGGATGGACCAACGTGGAGCGTGGCAACAGGGCTCTTCTCCGGTGGGGAAGGTGACCTCTAGGCTTGACATCTAAGAAGGAAACAAGATCATAAACATGCAGGGCAGACGGGGCAGGCAGTGGAGTGTGATCGAACATGGAGTTTGTAAATAAAATGGCTCGGGATGACATCTGTGTTTGTGCATAGGCTGCTGTCTCCAAGGCCCAGCCTCCTCAATGCTGCCAACGACGCGCGGCTGAACTCTTCGCCTCAGAAGCCGTTGGACCTGAAGCAGCTGAAGCAGAGAGCTGCTGCGATCCCCCCCATTGTAAGTACCCACTACAGAGCAGGTGCCTGCTCCAGCAAAACTCCCGCTTCCCCTCCAGGCTTTATGGCCTCTTGCTTGGTTTTATTTCCTTTGAGGGGGGAACCTTGCCTCGTGCGTGCTTCTGTGGGTGTGCAAAGGGCATGGGTGGACCTACACATAGGTGTGCAGCCGTTCCCATACATCTGCGTGCAGATGCACGAGAGAGGGGCATGGCAGTCTTTTGCCCATGCAGGCCCTATGCACTTGGGTTTGGTGGCATGCATCTGCGTGTGGCCACGGTCACACGTGGGCATCTCCCCTGGCCTGCGTTGTGTGTGCTCGTATGTGAGCAGCTGCAGGGGTGGGTGTGTTGGTGTGCTGTGTGTTTGCTTCGGTTGTAAGGCACGCAGGGTGATGCGGAGCCAGGAACGTGTCAAGTGCTCCCATATGCAGTTCCTTCCTGGTTTCCTGAAGGAAATTTTCCCTTGGAGATGTTCAAGTGCATCTTGAGCATTTTTTCCAAGCCATCAGAAGGTCTGGACAGAGAATGCTAGTCACGGCCCCTCCAGCTTGAAAAAGCACACTTGTCTGCAGTGCTTTTTTGTAGCTTAAAGGCTCTTAAGGGCCAAATTACGATCACGGATACACCAGTGCAAGTCCAAAGTAATGCATCAACATTACACCCCAAAGCAGTCTCATTATTTCTTGGATCCGGGGCTGGGGTAGAAAAGGGTGTGGAAGGGTGGGGTGGATGGCATTTGCTCCTTTGCTGTTGCAGTGGTTTGCCTAAGATAGAGAAAGCTTTCTGCTGAACTGGCTCATTTAAATTTGGAATTAACAATAGTGGTTGAAAAAATAAGAATTAACTAGGTGAAAAATGTTGCAAGTGCTTTCAGTTTTGTGGCCCACCCCCCCGTGCCAATTTTTATGAGTTATTTTTCCCATCTTTAAATGTTTTTCTTTGTTTTATAAATGACAGGGAA
>NW_017729001.1:27345566-27350004 GCF_001723915.1 Gavialis gangeticus
TTGCGGGTTCAAAACGGATGTTTCAGGGGAAAAGTTCACGTCATCCTTCCAAACATCTGTTCCGTGACTGCAGATCCCTCCATCCTACTGAAACCCCTCTGTTCCCGAAAGCTACAATTCCTTGGCCATAGATTACATTCCTCAGACAAGGCAAATCTGAGGTTCCCTCGTAGCATTTCCAAAACAGATTGATAGCCTTGTGGCAAAAGATAAACACACTGCATCACCCTGTCTTGTTTGCTTCCTGTGCGAGGGAAAGCAGTGGGTTGCTGAGGGACCCTGGGAGCAGAGCATAAGGTATTCGGCTGAGTGGCTGCAGGGCTGAGGCAGAGCCTCCTCGGAAAGACGCTGAGGTCTTGGGTTTTTTTGGAGCGAAGCCTCCTTGGAGACTCGGCTCGGAAAGTGAAGAGCAGATGGTACGACATGTCCCTTTTCTCCTCTCCCTGCCTCTGCTCCCCCTGCAGATTTCGGAGGGTTTCCCGGAAGGGGTGCTGCAGAGTGGAAGCCTGAAGTCTCAGGTGCCTCCCCATGCTTTGGCCCTGTACCAGCAGCAGATCACGAAAGCTCACGAGTCCTCCCGGGAGGAAGTGGCCCAGAGCAAGCCACCCCAGCCACTGCTGCCACAGCAGCAACCTGAAAAGGAGCCACTGCAGCCCGGCAGTAGCCCCAGAGGGAAGAGCAGGAGTCCTGCAGTTGGTGACAAAGAAGGTGAGTGGGTATGTGCAAGTGGGAGGGAAGGAGACGGCTCTTTGTCCTCTGCAGCTTTCAACCTAGCAGACTCCTAATAGCATCTCGGAGCAGAACCAGGCAGGCATAGCTAATTCACCTCGTTCTTTTAGAAAGTACATCAGGTCGCACTGAACCTACAACAAATCCAGGAACAGCGTCGACCTCTGAGGGTGCAAAGTTTGCCTTCATTAACGTTCCCGCCATTCATTACAAGGCTGGAGGGCCTGGTGCTGTGCCAGGGCATCAGGTTCAGCTGTTCTTTGCTACCTGGCTTTTGCTTTTTATAAAGAATGCTTTTAATGCTCAGCAGGGACCATTATTTCATTTACAATCAATGCTAATGCTGCAGCTTGGAAGCCAAAGCTTCCTGTAAAGATGCTTGATGCCTTTGCCTTGGAATAGCTCCGCTGCAGCCTGGCTGCCTAATGAGCAGTTCTGAGCTCCCTGCCGGCAGAGCTGCGTCAGCGGCATTAGGCTGAGCGCTTGGGGATCGCGGTTAAGGAGAGTTGGGAACTCTTGATGGTGTTGTCCGGTAAATGCATTTTTATTTCCAATGTCAAAGTCAATTTCTGTTGAAAGTCTGCGCGCCGGCCCCCTGACTGGCTGGCGCTTTTAAAACACCTGTGTTTTTACAAGAGGAGTCTGGCTTAATTGGTCCTAGGGCTTTTATCATAAAAGTTTGGATCCTGAATGCAGTTTAAATAGAGGCCACTCATCTCATGGACAGCAGGACCTGTGGGTACTGATATGTGGCGCGACAGAGAGAGGCACCGCTGCCGTCACTGAAGCACCCATGGGTCCCCCGAGGAGCAGAACTCGCAGCTTGTCGTTTCAAGCTAAGGAGGAGCGTTCCTCTAGCTGCCAGGTGCTGGTAATGTCTTCCCACCTCGTTACAAGCAGGTGAATGTCGAAGCAGCTCTGAGGCACCATCCACCTAGGATTGCACAGGTGCTGCTCTCATCTTCATCTGGAGGGACAGCAGCTGTCTCAGTACCACGCAGAACCATGACGCACATTGCAAGCGGTATTTGCAGGAAACGGTTTGCCACAGGCCCTCACAAAAAGAAGGAAAAGACCTGTAATGATTAAGATTTGAGGTCAAAGTGGGAAGATATGGATCTGTCACAATTTGGCCAGCCAAGATTTTGACAAACCATTGCATTGTGTTGATCCAGCCTTGCAGGGTTGTAATGCAAGCACAACACGAACAGACCACCTCTACAAGGCAGCAAACCTCAGCTTGGCAAGTGCAAGCACCATCTTTGATTTGGGGTCGGACAGACGTTTCTTGTTTGCAGCAATGAAATTTCACTTGCTCAAGCAAAAAAAAAACGAGGGAGAAATCCACTGAGGAAAGTGAATTTGTTGGAATTTGATCTTGGTTGTTGCTAAAAAGTTGTCTGGCAGGAGCAGCGACGCTTCTGCTGTTGTCAGCCAAGAGTGCTCAGGTCTGGCCTAATTATTAGACAAGGAGCAGCATCCCTTGCTGCAAAATGCCTTACTTGCTAGAAGAAATGATTGCTGGTGCTCAGCCAGTTGGCTTCCTTGATGATAAATAACTGCATACAGGGAGCAGCCCTGTAGAGTAATTTATTGTCCTGTTGCCAAGCTGAGTGCAAGGAATATAGCTTCACCTTGAAGGAACTGGATACTCTGACACGTCTTGTGGTTGGTGCCTTTTTGGGGTGTGATGTCCAGCCCCTCCTGGCGTATGTTCTTCACTCTCGCTCCCTGGGATTCATGGCCTCAACAGGACAGTTGATCCCCAGCTTTTTCCAGGCCACGCAAGTTTTCTGCTGCTCTTGTACTTCACTGTGTAGATGAATCAGTTTGATGTAGTCTGGCTTCCATTTGAACCATGTTGCAGAGTTTGTGCTCAAGGACCTCTCCTTCGTGCGTGGAACCCCAAATGCTTCTGCTTTGAAGGTCTGCCAGTGCACTTGAGATGCCCGGTTCACCTTTCTACCAGGTTTGCTGTTTTCCCATAACCAGTGGAACCAACAGCAGGCAGGAGAGAGGAGCTGCTTGAAAAGAGGGAGGCTTACACACCATATGGAAGTGTGCTGAAAGCAGGTTTTTAAAGATCAGATTGCATAATAACCCTGAACTCTGCTGCCTCTCGACTCATTTGTTACCACGAAGACCTGGACTTGCAAAGCCACACTCTCTGTAAAGCACTGGAGTGCTGTGCCAGCATGAATAGCACTGCTTGTCTAGTGCTGGGAACCTACGTAGCTCATTGCAAATTATTAGTTATTTTAATAGCATCTCACAGAGCTCCTGCAGGGAACATGCGTACTCTATCACAGGCAGGGAAGCTGAGACTGAGAGAGGAAGTCAGTTGTCCAAACCACAGGAAGAGGAATTGGTGTTGGAACTGCTTCTTGGCTTCCCAGTGGATGTTCATGCCCCTGGACCATGCTGTGTGATTAGGATCCCCGGCCTTTCTCACCTGTTCATAGTAGATGAGTCCCTGGGGTAGCACCCATCTCCTCCAGAAACTTAAGGTAGGTCCCATCCACCACTGTATCAGAAGCAGAGGTTGAAATCTTGGCCCCATTTGAAGCAAGTGGGAGTTTTGTCATTGACTCCAGCCAGGCTAGGATTTCACGTAGCACCTCACGTCGGCATCTGTCCCACAGAGAGAAAGAAACAGCAGATGTGTGAAGAAGAAAGGTGACTAGCCAGTCCTGGCAAACCTGTGAAGGGGGGTGAGGTGAGGTGAGGGGATATCTCTTCCTTCCCTAGGGCCTCTACTTCAAAGTGACAGAGTGCCCATCATCTATGGACAGCCATGAAGTAACAGCCTTAAACTCAGGTGTGTGCAGTGCAGTGCATAAAACCAGTGCAATGATCTTTTCATAAGTGAGAGAGAGCCTGCGTCTGCCCTGAGCAAAAGGGCTGACCTTGCAAAAGAAGATACTCTTGCTCTCCCTCCACCCCCAAAGTCATAAGACTCCTCCCCACCCCACCCCACCCCCCGATCAGTGAGGCCTTGCTTGATAAGAGAGCGTGAACTCTTGCAACTGCTCCAGAGACCAGCACATCTCATGCTGCTCTGGACCTGCTTCAAAGCAAAGTCTCACATACAAGCATAACATCCCAGCCAAGGTGTTGGCTGCCTTGCAAGCCTTTGGCTGGGGCAGTCTATCAGTTTGGAGGGCAGCCAGCATAGCTTTGCCTCCCTCTCCTGCTCTCCCTCAACACAGGGGGTGTTCCAGTTGTGCTGCTCGGGTGTGGGGCTGAGGGAAGGCACCATGTCCATTTGGATGCTGCTGCCTGACAGATGGATCCCTTTGCTCATTGCCACACAGCCGACAGGTGTATTTTTGGTTATCACTTGGCAGTTTTAAAGCCAGCAATATGTTTTCTATTGATTTAGTCACTCGTTTCGCTCGGCCTTACTGGGAGATTGGAAGCCAACCGCATTAATTTGGATGACGGATAATATAAACTCTGACTCCTTAGCTCCGATTTCAGGGGCTTGATAAACGGTAATAGGAGCTCCCTTCCCAGGATAAGTGCTATTTTATCAAAAGCTGGCTGAGTTATGGTTCCCCTTTAATGCAGGGGCAATAATAGACTGGCCACATTTCACCGACTCCAAAGCAGTCCGTAAGTGGGAACAGCTCCCCCGGGGGAAGGAGGAGAAGTCGCCTTTCTGAGATATGTGTGCACTTGGCTAATGGTATCTTGATGTCACCTCCAC
>NW_017729001.1:27355004-27372300 GCF_001723915.1 Gavialis gangeticus
CCGTAAGTGGGAACAGCTCCCCCGGGGGAAGGAGGAGAAGTCGCCTTTCTGAGATATGTGTGCACTTGGCTAATGGTATCTTGATGTCACCTCCACCCAGAAGGATCCAGTGGCACGTCCCATGCTGCAGGTATAGCACCACTGGCGTGCAGCCACTTCGGGCATGGGGCACGGCAGCTCTTCCAGGAAGCAGAGGCGAAGAAATGGGCACTGGTGGGCAAGAACTCTCCCCTGGAAGAAGTGCTAGGCCCTCTTGAACGTCTGCAGTGTAGACTGGAGCAGGGACTTAGTTCACAAAAGGTGTCTCTCGTGGTGAATGGCACGGGAGGCTCTGGTTCGTGTGTCATGAGTGAATTGGTCCTTCCAAGGTTTGAAATGGAAATGGGGAGTCCACAGCGTACTGAGTATGGAGCTGGCCACATCCACTCTGGTATGTGGGCCTGGCTTGGATCAGTGCACAGACCTGCTGGTAGCAGACTCCCTGCATCACCCCGCACAGGGCGTGAAAGCAGTCTCCCAGCTCCAGAGCACACCAAGCACTAACAGTGACAGTGGAGGAAAGCCTCATTACACAGGGCCTTTGGTAATCCCCATCCCCTGAATCGGGAGCTCTCGTGGCGCTCCCTAGCAAAGCTTTAATCCAGGCAGGGCTAGGGTCAGGATGCACGCTAACGGCACTTCACTCTGTTGTGCAGACCCTCAGCTAGCACGCTGGTTGGTGCATGGGATGAAGCTGCTGCAGAGTACATGGAGATGGTGGCCAAGCACTTCCATTTTGGACCAGAGCATTAGAGGCCTCAGGGGCATCATCATGGGGCCTGATTCTCCCTTTATCATCCAGCCTGGCGGAGGTGTGTGAAGTTGCTTATCCAGGCCGTGAGGTCCTTTGGGGAGTGTTGGCTTTTAGTTGCCTTCACCAGTCTGAAAGCTGGGACGGGTCCGTGGAGCATCTCATTTGATGCCCAGGTAACACAGGCCGTGGAATGGCTGGTCAAGCCCAACAGCTTCACTTGAGCTAGAAGTGACGTCTCCTGGAAGGGTGTCCAGTCTCGTCTCAGAGGCTGCCTAGATCTTTCTTGGCCTTTGACAGTCGCTCACAAGCCACAGCTGTCCCAGGTGTTAGGAGCACATCTGGTCACTTCACACACTACAAATTGCTCCCTGGTTGCCCAGGAAGCGGATGCCGTTATTCTGTATTTCTGCGCTGTTCCAGTGGACAGTAAATTGCTTATGATTCGTTTCTGTTTCTTCGTGGTGGGGAAGCCTTTTTGTGTGCTGCTCGTGGTGCCAAACACACAGCCCTGAGACCGTGCTGCCATAAGCACTCCAGAGCAGTGAGACGAATCGAGCCTTCTCCTCCTTGGCGGTTCCCTACTTGTGAAGGCAAACCTGCAAATATAACGAGCATGGGTCCTGGACTCCACTGAAGTCGGTGGTGTTGCACTGGGGTGGAACCAGCATCACCAGCAAGTTTGAGCAGGTCCTGCAGCCCTCTCGTGGTCAGCCGGTCCCAGCAGAAAGATGAATTCAAGATCTGCTTGAAACGTGCGGGAGAGGAGATGTAACATCTGCTTTGCTGAAGGGGCTAAAAAGGAGCTGGCAGGAAAGTTTTCCCAGGGAAGCAAAGCACATAGACACCCGTGCAGGTTTGGCGAGGCCTGTTCTGGGCTGCTTTGCTGGAGCTTAAACCCCAGTGAGATGCAGGTACCCAAGGCCCTTAAGACAACTGGAATTTAGGTTCCCAAAGCCCTTGGGTGTTGGAGAAATGTTCCTCCCTCCTCTGCCCCAGAGCCTGGGCTGCTGCTCTGCTCTCTGCCTCTCCTCATTGCCTGGCCATGCCCTCTCCTTTCTCTTTCACCATGTGGTCCCCTCTGTCGAAGGGGCCTCCACCTCTGCCGTGCCTGTCGGAGCCATCTGGAGATGGAGGCGAGACACAGGCTTGCTTCTTCCTTTCCTTGGCCCTGCACTGTTGTTACAGGCCTTGTCCTCCCCAGCTAGTTGGGGAGGGTTTTTTTTTTTCCACTCAAGGCGAGGGGCTGCTGGGAGTGCCCTGGCAATGCACCACGGCTCGTGAGCACTGTGCAAGCCTGTGCGTTGCTCTCAGCCTCCCTGTGGGAGACACAGGCAGAGTGCGACAGGAGGAGGTGGGGAGTCTGCTGCCCTGCTCCATGGGTGGAGCACAGAGTTACCAAGAAAAATCTGCTTGAGCAAGAACAGCCTGGAGGAAACCACTTACTGCATCTCTCCAAGCTGCACCTTGGCTCTGCTTTCATGCCTGACTGTAAAGGTGACTTGCAACACAACAAGGGAATATTTGCACCCTTTTTGCATCTCTGTGGTGCATGCAGAAGGCCTGAAGGTTTGGTCTGGGGTTGTTCCTTCCCTTGTGCTTGTCCATACAGACTGCGTGCTTTTCAGGGCACAGGCAGTCTCTTCCTGCACATACGTACAGCACCTTGCAGGTAAAAATGGTCATCTCGGCTGAGGCTCTAGATGCTGCTGTAATAGAAATAAGCGTCGCCGCATTTAACTTCTGCCCCTGTTTCTCCCTTAGAAATAGTAAGATCATCAATGCGAGCTTCCTTTAGGTTGCAAGAGATGTCGTCAGAGGTTCCAGCTGGGCAGTATGATCTCCAGCCCTAAAGTGAAGGAAGGGGTACATGTGAAATCTCTCGCCGAGGTCTCTTTTCTTGCAGCAATGCATTAAGTGTCTGAGTAAGATGGATGTTATCGAAAACACAACAGAAAGCCACAAAACAAACCACTTGTTTTGCTTCTTTCCCTCCCCCCTGCATGTTTCGATCAGTTTGAATAAAACCCAGTTTGAGATTGGTTTGCATGCTCCCTCTGACATCGGCTCTGCAGTCATCCAGAGAGCCTTTTAAGAACAGCTTTGTAAATAAAACCTAGGATTTTAGCAGAAAGAAGCAAAAAAGTGGGGGGAAAAAGATCCACCTCACTCATTTTGAAAACCCTTCGGGGCCTGTTTTGTGGGTTGCTGTGAAGCGAAGCTGTTTGGTGTTTCAGGCCCTGCTAAGATGCATCCAGCACCTGCCTGTTCTCCACACTGGGTCTCTGTCCAAGAGTATGCGTGCGGAGCAAGTCGCAGCATGGTTTAACAAGCCATTCTGTTTTCCCCTTGCAGAGAAGCCAGCCCACTTCTCCATCGCAGAGGGACAGAAGCTGGGTGGGGAGCAGCCTGTAACCTCCTGCTGGCCCCCTGTGCTGTCCTTCCAGATGCCCTCCAGGGAAGTAATCAAAACTTCCCCCCAAGTTGAGCCACACCTGTTCCAGTACAACCCTCCAGGTAAGCCAGGCTCCTGTTCGGTACATACCGAGCCCATCTGGATATGCGCGGCCAACAGAGGGTCCTTTGCTTCACAGTTGGGGTGGCCAGGTGACCTCCTGTGCTACATTTAGGCCTGGGCAAGGTGCAGAAATGGCCTCAGTTCAGAGGTGGCCTACGAGGCTGCTTTTCCTACCATGGAGCAGCTTATCCCCTCTGTGCTACAGAGGTGAAGCCTGAGAAGATCGGGATCCATGCAGCAGTGGGAAATGTTGAACATTCATGGCTGCAGTGCCCAAGCAGCTGCATCTACAGCCCATCAGCTCTCCCAGCATGCCCCCTCTTTCTTAGTTTCATAGTTGGTTGGGTCGGAAGGGACCTGAGCAGATCATCAACTCCGACCCCCTGCCATGGCAGGGAAGAGTACTGGGGTCAAACAACCCCAGCAAGGTGATTGTCCAGCCTTGTCTTAAAGCCCCCCAGGGTAGAAGCCAGCACCACTTGGCTTGGAAGTTGGTTCCAGATCCTGGCCACCCTGACAGTGAAGTAGCGCCTCCTGATGTCTAGTCTGTCTTCTCTGTCCCTGCCCCCTGTCATCTCTCCCTTTAGCCGATAGATTGACCGTGTTCTTTTTCAGGGTCCTTCACGCCTTATATTTTGTGCGCAGGGCACCCAATCCCATTAAATTTACATGAGAGCTCTCGGCCTGGACTGCAAAGGCTGCCTGCTATCTCCAACCCTCCCCCTCTCATCTCATCCACTAAACACTCCTCAGTGTTGGAGAGGTCCATTGGCTCCATTTCCCAGGTAAGGGCAGAGACAAGTGTGGGCCATGGTGGAAGGTGGTGTGGCTGTGGGTTCAGAGCTGTTTCCTGCCATGTCTCTCTTGTGGTTCATGGGCAGAGGGCACTGGGTAATCACTCTCTCGAAAGACGTATGGCTGAAGGTTGCGGCCCTGAGCTGTGCCAGTACCTGCCTCGAGTGACCTCTCTGCCTTGTTTTGCAGGGGGTGCCCATTCAGCTCCATCCTCCGTACAGCTCTGAGCATGCAAAGGTTCCCATTGGCTCCATCACCATGGGACTGCCCTTGATGGATCCAAAGAAGCTGGGTAAGTGGCTCACATGCCAGCTGTCTGTTTGTCTCTTCATGGGCTGGCTCATGTAGGGGCTTCGCTTTCTGTGGGAACGGTCAGTGTGGCTGCTTGGTAGCTGCCCTGCTCAAGTTGAGCACATGCATATAGCGGGTGCTCCTTGGGGTGGGGTGGGGCAGTGCTTTGGGAGCTGGACGCCATCCAGGCAGGATGCAGAGCTTTTCAAACTCCCCCGTTTCACCCAGCCTTGATGAGCAGCGACCACAGTGTCACCGCACACTGGCAGAGGTGGAACAGTGCGGGGCGGGGGCTCATCTCACGCATTCACGCACAAGGAGTCCCTTCCAGCCTGGATGGGCTGGGTTCAGTCAGGGATGATCCTTCCCCGAATTGAGCGCTGGACTAGATGTGACCTCCCAAGGTCCGTTCCAGCCCTATTTTCCTATGATCCTAAGTGTCGGCAAAATTCAGTCGCTTGCTCAGTGAACTTATTAGCAGGCTCAGTAGAGGCTTGAATGAATCTTCTCTCGGTTCTCGCAGGTGAAGCTGTGAGCACAGAGGTGGAACATTAATATGGGAGAAGCAAACCTTATCACTGCCGGCCCTGTGCCTGCTCTATATGCAGAGGCCTTGGCCCTCCTAGTGCTGCCCATCCAGCACCATCCAGCAGTACCAGACCTATTTGTCTAGAGACTGTGACCTTGCTGTCACAAGAGGCTGTGGTCTACAGAAGGCAAAGAGACCTGATTTTGTGCCTGTGTTGGCCCCAGTCTTGGAACAGCACAGGAACTGAGTGCAGGATTAGGCCAGTACAGAAAAGGCATTGCTATTGTCCCAGTTAGTAAACCAGTAAGAAAGCAACCTAGGTAGGGAAGAAAGAACTAGGGATGAAGAATATGTTGATGACCATGAATAGTAAGGTCCCAAAGGGACCTTACACAAAATAGGGAGAAGGAGGGGAAATACCCAGCACTGAGTTAGCCTGGGACAGTGGGAGATGACAATCCAAAGGAAACACTCTGGAGAAGTTAGAAGATAAGGAAGCTCAGGATGAGGTGAACATCAATACGAACAAGCATCAAGCCACACAGTGAGGGAGAGGAAATGAACAGCCCGGATAATCACCAGGGAACAGCTTGGGAAAAGGTGGTAGCAAACAGCCATGTGCATGCACCACCTCGGTGCGATGCAATTGTGAAAAAAGCGAGCCAAAGTGCTGAGAAGGAAAATTGCTATAGATAGAGAGATGGCGGCCCCAGGGTGTCATAATGTCTACTTATAGCCCTGGGGGGGATTGTGCACGGGGTATTCTAGGTCATTCTGGCCCCTCCTGCCTGAGGCGAAACTATGATCAAAGCGGAGGGAGCGCAAAGGGGAACAAAACTGCTAAAAGCCTTAACTGAGCATGAGGGGGAAGCAGAGGCAGCTATATTCATACGGTCAAGAGAGCAGAAGGCTTGGTTGGGGACATGGTCCCTATCTATAAATATCTCGGAGCTTGCTGGAAGGAAGGAAATTCATTTGCGCTCTCCAGGCCTTGTGGAATAAAGAGTCACCAGCCTGGAGCGAACAAAGAAAACTTTTAATCGGCAGATTTGGGAATGTTTGGAGAAATCAGGCCAGGGAATAGACTCCTGAGAGAGAGCTCCTATCCTAGCCCAGCCCACGGGAGGACAAGGCATAGGAAAAAGAGAGAAGAAGAACGAAGATTCCCTGGGCATCCTGCCTGCATGGTCCCACCGCGTGTTTACAGCAGGACGCTGTGCTGTCCTGGCCCATGGAGGCTGCAGGTTTGCTCCCAGTGCCAGGGTGCTGCTCTGTTTCAGGGGATGGGTTACTGCCACTCCAGCTCTGCAGGAGCTGCCATAGCAGGCCAGGCAGTCAGTCCATCGCCCCAGCATTACTCTTGCCACAGCCAACTTCTGATGCATGCTGAGGGAGGGGCCACCTCCTGCCCCCGTAACTGCTATTCCAGAGTGCTGATTTCTGCAGGGGCCTCGGAGTAGCTCTGAGTTTGTACAGCTGCACATACCCACAGGTTTAAATTATTCAGCCTGTTTGAACAGTGCGGCCAGACTTTCTGTGCTTGAACATGGTCCTGCTGCTTGGCCAGGGGTGTCATGGGACACCAGCTGGGATCCCAGGGCCCCTGGTGGTTTGCCTGGCATCCTGGGAGATGCCTTTGCAGAGGGGATAATGGGAATTGGATTTCCCTGGTCATCAGGAACAGTGTCATCTGCTGACTGTATAGCAGCAGGCCAGCGACCTAGGGTTTATTCATGACCTGTCTTCTGCAGCCTAGGATGCAGAGCAGTTGAGGGGGAGAAGACCCTGGACTGGAAAAGATGGAAGTGAGGGAGTAGGGAGAAGGAGAGCCATGCAGGGGGAGCACTGCCTGCTGGTGACCAGTGCAGTGCTGATATTGTCACATGTGGTCCATGTTTTCCAGTGCCTTTCCCTGGAGTCAAGCAGGAGCAGCTGTCTCCTAGAAGCCAGGCCAACCAGCCTGAGAACCTAGTAATGCAGACGTCCCAGGAGAGCTCCATCCTGAGGGGTAAGCACATCACAGCGCAGACGGGAAGGGAGGGAGGAAGGTAGATCCCCGCTCCAATGAGGGGCTGCCAGGGGGGTTCCTGTGTAAATCAACCACCCAGGCCCAGCTTTCCAAAAGCAATTCATGATCTTGGCTGCCTCTGGGTTTCAGCTGGCGGCCTGCTTTTAGAGGACAGGTGTTCAGATCTGTGCTGAGTCTCAAGGTGGCTACCTGAAAGCTCTCACCATTTTGCAACAGCTGGGCCCCAAACTTTGAACCCAGCTGAGCTGCTAGCTTTTCAGGAAGAGGAGGCTTTTCCATCACGAGCTTTAAAGGGCAGTGCGCTGTGCTGCTAGTTAAGAAAGCAGATCAAGTGATGTGTAAACTAAGTGGATTACCTTCTCCACCCAGCCCCCCTGGGGAATAACAGGGCCATCTGATATAGAGCATGGTGCATTTTTCAATCCAAGTCCCTTTTCTCCATATAAAAAAGGAGGAGGCACAAACCCCTCAAAATGCAAATGAAAGTATCTTTAAAAAAAAAAACAAACAGAAAACAAGCAGTGAATTCAGCCAAATTCAGGAAGTGCCTCGGCTGGCTCAGGATCAGAGCAGATGGAATACGAGCGCATCCAGCCGGCCCCGCTGCAGACTCTCCATAGAGGTCTGTTGAGGTAATGCTGAGGGCGATGGGTCTGGGTTGGTTTCCTGCTGTTCCCAGATGTGTCAGCCCCTCGTGACTAGGGCTGGAGGCTAGAAGGTTCAGAGTAGCCATGGGGTGCTGCTTCCTCTCCGCAGTGCTGCACGCTGATTGGAACCAGGCCTCGTTAGGTAGGCTCCTCAAACAGCCAGGTCCCTCAGGAGGTTTGTATCAGCACCCTGAGCTCTCCTCCTGTCTCCTCCAAAGAGCAGGCTGGATTCTGAATTCAGTGGGATACAGTAAGTCTTGGACTCTAGCAATGCACCTTCTACAGCAACTGAATGGCCTGCATGGACACAGGATAATTATGTCCATCCCTGATGGGGGCTGCGGAGGATAATGCCTGGAGCCTGTCCTACTGAAGGGAGTGCGTCCTTGCACTGAACCATCCAGGATTTTGTGCAGGGTGAGGTGGGGTGTCAGGGTTTTGCACAGCCCTTTGCCTTACTCCTCTTGCTTTGCTGTGATTTGCAGGGGCAGCACTGGGCCCAGCCTCTGGAGGGAGCATCACAAAGGGAATCCCCACCTCCAGGCCTCCTCCAGAATCGCCCATCACCTATCGAGGCTCCATCACCCACGTAAGTTCCTCCTCTTATCAGTTACAGAACAAACAGCTATTAACAGCTGAGGTTTGCAGTGAGGTCTGGGTAGAGATGGTCACTATCAGTGGATACGCCCCTCCTGGTAACAGAGAAGTGATCGCAACAGGTTGGTGCTTAGCAGGGGAGTCTGAGAGCAGGGGACATCCCAGCATGCAGAAGCATCCTTAGGAAATTGAGCAGGACAAGCCAAGAGCACATGAAGACTTGAGCAGTAGACTCTGTGGGAAGATGCAGTGACCTGACTCACCCCAGCGGAGCTGAGTGTGCGTCCATCTTGGGCAGAAAGGGAGAATGGGTGCCACAACCCCCTCCCATGTGAACATTTATCAGCAGCCCCACATGGTGTGCCCCAACCAGCAACGCAGGGAGGACAGGAAGGGGCAAGAGAGCCTTGCACCAAGGGAGATTATCTTGAGTCTTGGCCCAGTTCCATTGTCCAAGCCTGGGGAAATGCAAAAGTGAGCAGCCTTTGCTGGAGGCCAAAGCTGCATCGCATCTGAAATGCCTTTTGCTCCTGGGTGTCTGGATTTGAGAGAGGGAGGGGGAGGCAGTTTTTTAAAAAAACCACTGCATTTAATCTTGTCTGAGAGAAATGAAAGAAAACAGGAGGACGTGGGGCGGGGGAAAGGCAGCCCCCGATAGGAAATGGGAGTGGGGTGTTCAGGTGGGGGTGATAAATCTGCAGGATCTCTCCCTCCTCCTCCCACCCCACCGCAGCAGCCCCACATGCGTCAGGCTGTGCCCAGCCCTCCCAAGCCGGGCGGAACAACGCTCTGCCCGTAATCTCTGTCATTCATCTTGAGAAGCACAGCTGCCAAGTGGGTGATAGTTTTGTGGTGTGAGTTATTGCTCATCTGGTAACTGAGCGGAGAGCATAAAAAAAAAATCTCTTTCCCTTGGGGATTTTTATCTGGCGGTCATTCAGATATTTAAAGCCACTTATAAACACCCTGATTGTTGTCTGGCTGCTTTGAGCTGGGGAGATCTGCTCCCCTGCCACTAGAGGGGACATGGGTGGGAGAGGAAAATCTCAGTCAAGGATACACAAGGTTTCTAGAGACATCACTTCTTTGGGGGCAGTTTTTTTTTGCTTCTGTCCTAGGGAAGGAGTTACTGCCCAGGGCTGTTTTCAGCCTGTCTGGCTGCTGTTTCTCTTACCCTGTGGGCCAGTGCAGAGCCTGTGACACCCATTGACCCAGCAACCGGCATCCTTCTCAGGACAGGGCAACACAGAGCCCTGGGCTCTTTCCAGCAGCTCCCAGCACTGTGGTTGCTCTTTGATGTGGGATTACTCGTCCAGTTCACAGGAGACAGATCTTGAATGCGCACTCTCTGCTTTGAGACCATCTGTCACCTCTTGCAGTCAAATCCCCTTCAAGCTCATCCACTGCAGAACGAAAACTTACCTGGCAGTGCGAGAAGCAGCATGGGGCACTTCTGCGAGCTGGGGTCTGAGCAAGCAATTAGAGCGTTGAAACCTGCCCCTTGGTGTGCACCGTCTGGCCTCCGCAGTTTCATGCAGAGGCATTTCAGAGAGGTGGGGAGAAGGAAACAGCTTGTCCCAACAGATTTGAACACCTTTCTGGCACCACCAAAGCAGGGCACTGGCACGAGAGCCAAGTTCATTACTGCAAACACCCCACAGCACTAATGCTGGTCTGTTCACTTAGCCTGGCCATGTCATCTGATTGCTCTTAGTGTCTGGGGAGCGGCAAGGCAGCAAGCAGATCAGATTTCCCAACCCGGCACGCAGACCAGGAGTGGGCAGAGGTTGCTGCTTGGCAAACTCCATCCTTTGTGCACTCGAAAAATAGATTCCTCCCATAGGCCGTGCTATCAGGGAAGAGGCCTCCATGTGAGAGCCAGATTTTTAAAGCTGTTCCTAACTCCCATTGACTTTCAGTGGGGTTTAGGCACCTAAATCCTGTTTGAGTAGATAGACCCCCAAGGGCCAGATTAACCCACAAGTTTCCCAGTTCTGACCCTTTGCCACACACCTGATGGCATCCTACACACCTCCTTTCCTGACCCTTCTTTGAGCAGTGGAAGAATCACTCCACCGATTGCCAGACTTCCCTTCTGCCAGAGCCTTTCTCTTGGACACCTGCTCTTATTTTTTAGCAGGAGCATTCATGCGAGTTTGTTCCCAAGACAGTGACAGCCTTGGTCACTGTCTGAGCAGTGTTTGTTCACTAACAAGTGAGCCAAATGCTCCTGTGAATATTTGTGCAAAAAAAAATCTGTGTCCCAAGAGCTGTCCCCCTCCTGTTCAGAAGAGGATTTGAGCTCTTCAGCCCAAGAGCAGAGCAGCAGCCTGCCTAGCACAGAGAGAAAAATCTGCACAATAGCCCACTAAGTGATTGGCAAGTGTCCCTGGAAGCTGAAATCCGTGCCAGTCAGACATTCGTTGAACCGGTCCAAATACCAGCTAAATTAGGGGGAAAAAAATCTCAATCTGTTTGCAGATAAAAAGAGCTCAGTTCCCTGCAGCCAGTTCCCCTGAGGCTTGCCAGGATAGAGCCCAGATAGGGCGAGTTTCATCCCTGCACGGAGTCAGCGCCAGGCTCGCGGAGCTGCGCTGGAGTGGGACTTCAGGGTTGCCTTACAAGGGTGAACTTTACTCCCATTTGGGAGCAGGGACGGCTCTGACGCATGCTTCTACACTTACATCCCAAGTGCTGTTTATTTACTGCTCAGATGGTGGAGCCAGAGCGGTCGGCTTCGCCTCGGGTGGAGTCTTTCTCTCGACCTGTGAACAGGTTGCAAAGGCAGAGGACCGCTTAGCAGCGAGGGCTGGGATTTTCAAAGGGCCTTTGGCAACTGCTTTGTGTTGACAAGCAAAGTCATGGGTCTGCCTCTCCTCTCTGCTTCCTCTGCGCTGGAAGGGAGCAGCTGCATTCAAATCTGTCGGGTTAGACTGGCACCATGCTGGTGGGATGGAGCATTTTGGGCTGTTTGACAGCAGGCTCTTTTGAAGGTCAGTCCTTCTGTGACTGCCTGTGCCCTGCCTTTGCTGGGCATCTTTTCAATCCCTGAGAAAACAGTTTGCAGGCAAGACGGTCCCATAGGAAAGAAAAATAGTCCTGTCATGGCAGGATGTCCTCTGGGAACGCAGAGCTGTGGCTGGGCTTGTCCTTGCAATCCAGAGGGCTGGAAATAGTCCAGAGAGTTTCCTTGGAGAAGTGTGGGGCTGGGCAGAGCGAGCGAGGACTATTTTGAGCGGCGAGAGCTCAGGGGCTTGGCGTTCCCATCCCTGCTCTGCCTGCTGGCGCTTCGGAGCCTGAATTGCTCTGTGACTATCACGGGGAAGGCAGGCTGCCTCGAGCTCTGTTCCCCCTCTGCCATCCCCGCGTTGTCCTCGCCCCATCTCTTCCCAGCAACCACGTACAAATCATGTACCTTTTTTCCGTTGATCATTATTGTCCTCATCAATAATTAAGCCGCAGATTTCTCGCTCTTGGCTCTGACAGGAAGTGGAGTTCAGCTGTGCGCTCTCCTCTGCTCAACCTCCCTGTTGGAACAGAGTGTTCCTGTGTGTGTGAGAGCGCTTTCTTGCTTAATTGCTTGTGACACTGTTAAATATGGATCTTGGTGGCTTTCCAAGGGCACCCCAGCTGAAGTGCTGTACAAAGGAACCATTACCAGAATAATCGGAGAAGACAGCCCCAGCAGAGCGGAGAAAGTGAGAGAGGATGCCTTGCCCAAAGGACATGTCATTTATGAGGGGAAGAAAGGCCACGTGCTGTCTTATGATGGTAAGTTGGAATCCTCTGTATTTTTCAGAGGGGCACATCCCACCCAGCGAAACTCGGGAGGGGGAAAAGGCCCTGTGAAAAACCCTTACGCAGCAGAACAGGGGATACTCGCATCCAGAATCTTTTTGCCACCCATCCCTGTTTGTTGGACTATTGGCCAAGGGGAGCAGGTTTCCCCTTGAATCCATGGAGCCGATCTTGGCTTGGACACTCCTGACACACAGCTGAAAGTGCTCTCAGGGTCACCAGGAGAGCCAGGCGCATGCGGGCACCATAGGCCCTTTGGGGCATGGAGCATCTTCGTGATTGCACGTTAGTGGCCCTCGGGGAATGGTCTTGATGCAAGCTGTCCGGCCAGGGAAGGCACGGTCAGCCTGGTGGGTCTGATGGCAGCAGTCTAAATTTGTAGCAAGAACATCTGCATGAAGGAGCTCTGCTCAGATGGGAGGTGACCTTGTTTGTTCTCCATGGGCAATAACGAAAATGTTCTGTGACCCACGGCGCTCAGCTCCTGTTGATGCCAATGGGGTCCAGGAGGAGGGCTGGGGTGGTGCAAGTGCTGAGCACGGTTGACAGCCCAGAGGTCACAAGTTTGAGGCCACAGCACAAGTGGTCATGGCACAGCCATGTTGGATTCCAACAAATCTGCAAATTCTGCTAAATAGCTTGTCACAAGGGCCAGGGACGCAACAGGAAAGGAAGGGTGCAGGACAAGGACAGCACGGCTGCTTGTGGGTATGAAGGAGCCTCTTTGGGTGATCCTCAGACCACGGGCGAAGTTCACCTGTGTCCACTTGAAGTTTCTGCCCTACGTGAGGCCCAAGCTAAGGGCTTTTGTGGCCCATGTCGAACCTTGACCAGATACTTTGCCCCGGGGTGAATTTTCTTCCAAGACGCAGGAAGCAGGGTCCATCCTGGGCCCAAGGCAAATCCAACATAACTAGTGCCAGCCCCAGGGCTGGTGGGACAAGGTGATGGGGTCACGTCAGGATGCCACAGCCTCTCGGCGCTCAGTTAACACTGCACCTAATGTTCCCATGAGGATGGACAGCACCTTCCCAGCTGGTGGCAGGACCTTGTGGCACAGCCTGGCCAGTTCTCAAATAAGGGGTGGCTCTTCAGGTCCCTTTCAGGATGGCTTGTGGGCCTTGGCGCCTGGGTCAAACCCTGCTACCTGACACATGGGCAGGGAATGCTTTGGAGGGATTTCCAGCCTTCTGCAAGCTGGGCAAAGGGTCTTTTTTGGTTTCTTCCCTCACCCAGACCCTTTCTCTGGCCCCTCCTGGGCCCAGGCTCACTCCAAGCACTGGAACCTGGCTGGTGTTCAGGGCACAGAGCTGGGAGTCAGGACTTCAGGCTCTGTCCTCTGCTCTTCCCCCGGACTTGCCATGAAATCTCTGCACCAGGGAGTGCAGAGGGCAGGAGCCCCAGGGTGGGGTACTTCTGTGCAGAGGGCAGCCACTGTCTACCTGTCTGCACTCTGGATGTGTCAAAGGCCTGAAGACGTTTGAGGCGATAACCCCCACCAGGTGCTAAGGGGGAGAGCATGGTTATCCTTGGAGAAACAGGTGTCACGGGAGGGCCCCAGCTCCCACCCCATCTATTTATTCCAGTATTGGCTTCCATAATGTTCCTTCCTGGGCACTCAGCAGCTCCTTCTTCCAGTGGAGGACTCTGCGTCTCAGGGAGGGTAATGCTCCAGGGTGCCGCACGCCCAGCACAACTGATGTCCATGTATGCCACGGTGGTCCTCAGCTGGGGGATGCTCCCCGCGCAGCGTCACACGTTCCAAAGCAGAGTCCTCCTCTTGAATCCATCACTGCAGGGCTCAAGTGTTCATGCGATGCCTCGAAGCAGCCGAGCTACACTGGAGCCAGGAATATTTGGATCCGCTCCCTGTGCCTCGCCTGTACAGGGCAGCCCACGCAACCCTCACTGCTGAGGCCACTTCTCCACCTCCTGGAAACCTTGGCTGCCAAGTGGTGAGGGTGGAAATAGTTGTTGCTGAGTCAGCACATCCAGCAAGCTGCAACCCACCCAGGCAAGCCCAGGATCTGCAAAGCGGCCTGTGTACAGCGCATCTCAGAACAGAAGAGATTGCATTCTCCTCTTGCCCCGGCCCTCGTCTGCTGTGCAGCATCTCTGGCAACTGTCTTTGTGTCATGCAAGGAAGTTAGAGCCTGTTGCAGGGACAGCTGCAGGGGGTGGGGTGGGCATTGCTCCAGGAGATCTCTGCCCACCGTCAGGCAGACCTTTGCTAGGTGAGACCCAAACTTCTGTAACAAGAGGAGCCTTGCTGCTGCTGTGACCTGCAAGGGGAGCCCGGCTCCCAGCAGGCACCGGCCTCTCTGTCCTCCAAGCACTTGTCAATGCAAGAGGTTTCCAGGCTCTCCTTTGAAGCATGGAGGATGCAGACAAGTCTCCGTGGATTCCACTTGCTCTGTTCTCTCCTACGCTTATGTGTGTTCCTGACGGCATCCCGTCTCTCTTACAGACACCGCCAAGGCCCTAGGACTCTTGGCTTTTGGGCTGTATATAAAGAAAGGGTTTTACTAACCCTGCAGTGGGTTCCACTAAGTTCTGTCTCCAGCCCCAGTTAAAAGTGGTTTCCTCCTTCCTTCCGTCCCTTTTGCAGCAGAGCTATGAACCCCAGTGTGCATGTAAGGGAGCATGAGCTATGGGAACCGAAATTGCAGAGGTCAGTGATGTTTACCGAGCTGGCTTTGCTGTCTGGGTAGCAAGGAGCACAAGAGCGGCAGCAGTTGGGACACGTGGTGGAAAGAACATCCAGTTTCCAGCCCGGGCTCAGGGAGGCTCAGTAATGTGAGAAGGCTCTTCCCTTTTCTCTCTCTCGATTATAGGATTATCTTGACAGGATCACAAAAAAAAAAACCCAAGCAGAACATACGCTTCCGCCCTGCGCCCTCGCTAAAGCACTTCCTTGTGAAGCGCACAGGCCGCCTTGCTGCATTCGCAGTATCAGCACTCAGTAACCAGCTGTTACTTCCTTCCTCAAGCCAGTTCATCAGATAGCAGGGCTTGCCATAACAACCCGCCTGCTAGCACGGTTGGCTCCCACTAGAGATGAGCAGCTGTTCATCTCTAGCAAGGCTACAAATGACTCCAAGGTACGGTCCTTTCCTGTCACGTTGCCCTTCTGCAGGCTGTGCGGGTTGGGCAGGGACAGCCAAGCAAGTGGTTGACTTCCCCTCTGCCTGGCCGCATTGGGAGGCCGAGGATGCTGCGGTACAGAGAGCGCCACCCTCGCGGGGGCTTCTTTTCCCGCGACTCTCCAGTCCCAGGGATCGGGATGTGCACGGGGCTGGATACGGACCTGGGAGCGCGTTGGTACCTGGCATGGGAGGAGCGTGGAGGTCTGCCTTGCAGTGTGGCACCAGTTCTGTGCCAAATCTAACGCAGAGATGACAAAGGACCAGATGCTAATCTTGGCCGCACCCACTGCCTCTTGGCGTATCTCTCGGATCCGCTGCCGCATTACGTGCCCCCAGCCGGCTGGCCTCCCCAGCAAGCGGTGTCCCTCCACACATTAGTCTGTTGCCCCCCCGCCGTGGCCTGCCTAACAACAAAACCGAGCCAGGGGCCTGGCATGTCATGCCTTCGCCGCTGACTGGGATCCCTAGTTTCCAAAGCTGGCTGGCCTCGGACTGAGGAAGGCGATGGCGGAGAAAGGGTGCCCCGTGCTGGCTCTTTCCTTGCCCAGCCGTGCTGCCGTGGGGAGCCTTTCTCCTGCTGCCCTCCTTGCAGGTGAGGGGGTTTTATTTTCTGTCGGCTGCTGTCTGTGTGCTGCAGTGAGCTAACCGGTGGGGGCAGGCTGGGGGCTGAGCCGACTGGGCAGCCAGCTGCTAGCAAACAGAACAGGTGCAGGCCTGATTCCCAGCCCGCGCTCCCACCTGGGCTTGCAAAGTGCTGAGCGCTCCTCCCTTCCCACCAGGGCTCTGGCAGGAAGGTGCTTGGGAGCAGCACTGAACAGCAGACCTTACAAGGATTTAGGGAAGCAGCCCGAGCTGGGCACCCCGCAGCACCGCACCTTCCCTGGTTTCGGCCGAGTGGCTGGGTTGGTGGAGGGGACCGGCAGGCGAAGGGTTAAAATCGTACACGCTGGCTAGCTTCTGACCCCGGCTGGGCTCACCGGTGCCGGGCTGGAGGAGCGCTGCGTGCCATGCCCGCTGCACCCAGCGCACGCGCCCCATCACCATTCCTCTCGCGTTCAGTCGTTCCCTTTGTCCCGGAGAGGAAGCGTCAGTCAGGGAGGCTGGGGGCAGCCTGGCCTCTGGGATACTTGGCACAGCTGAGGCCAGAAAGCAATGGAGGAAGCGTTTCAGGGCCGTCTTCCTACCGAGCTGCCCGCAGCCGGTGCTTGGGATCAAGCAGGCTGGTCTAATAAGCAGTGCAGCAGCGGGGGAGCTGGGCTGCCCTGCTCACCTCTGAACTTCAACACAGTCAGCCCAGGCTGTGGCTGCAGGCTCTGCTCAGGTACAGGGCCAGTTGGCCCTGAATACATCCAGAGGGGAATCGCAGTAGGTGTTACAGAATCACTAATCAACCTGCGTGGGCAGCAGTTGGCGATCCACGTGGGAATGCAGGAGACGGAGATGGGGGTTGTATTCCCAGACTAGTTGCCCGTTGTGTTGCTGGTCCATGCCTTCATTTCCCACCCTGTTCTTGGCGTATCTCGCCATCTTAGTGTCCATCCCCTGTGGTACACCTGGAAACCTCCGTTTTACCTGGAGCTTGTAGACGCGGTTGTAACACAGACAGGAATGATGGTGACGGCGTGGGGGAGAGGGCTCGGCAATGGAAGGTGGTTGCTCTGTCCAAGACCAGAGGGAGCGAGAGCAGAGTTCAGTCTCTGGCCATTTCCAGGCCTAAGGTCAGGTGTGCTGTGGCTGGCAAGGGGAGCGAGATGGGCTCTGCGTGCCCCAGGCCGTGCTCACCTCTGACGCTGGTGATCCTCCATGGCGTTAGTTCATGTTTGACGAGGGAACTAACATTTATGGCTTCTCGTGGGCTCCAGTAGTACACCTCCTCCACCAGCGCTGCTCTGCGTGCGTGTCACCGTCTCGCAGGTGTTTGGCCTGCCCTTCTCCCTCCCCACAAATAGTACTAGCAAAGCGTTATGATATTGAGGAGGAGGCCACCTGGGAAGGACAAATGATTCGTGCATGTGGTGGCTTTTTCGCTCTTTGCTGGACACGCAAGGCTAAGGCGCTTGGATCCCAAAAGTCTTGACCGTCTCCTGTCCCCTCCTTGATCCTGAGAAGGTTTTGGATCCAGAAGCAAAGGAGTTAAAAAAAAAAAAAAAAAAAAA
>NW_017729001.1:27372397-27413426 GCF_001723915.1 Gavialis gangeticus
AAAAAAAAAAAAAAAAAAAAAATTAAATTAAATGGTTAGTGATTATGAATTCTGGCAAGGAGGAAAAAAATTGCAAGTTCTTCAGTGTCATGAGGGTGCTTAAAAATAAAAGGGCTCTAATGAGACGAAATCCTGTAGCATGTGCAAGCTGAATTGTGCTAGATTGGTTATTCTCATTCTGCATGTGATTGCTAATGGCTTCTGTGGGGAAAGGGACATGTTTTCGGAGCGATTTTCTTTCTTTTTACTCTCTCTCTTCCCATGCACCCTCCTCTCCCTTCCCCTCCCCCTTTTCTCCATGAAACAAAGAGATCCAGGGACAGGGTTGGGTTTTTTTATTTGCAGAAGAACCAATTTGGAGCAGATGTTCCTTGATGACAGGATACAGGAACATTACCCCCTTCGTGTGTCTCAAGATGCTAGGCTGCTTTCTGAACATCAGCCACCAATTTTTTTTTTCTCCTACCAAATCAATCTGAGCAGAGAGAGAGAGATTCCTCTTTTCCCCCAAATCTGCCCCCATACCCTCTGCCTGCTGACTGCAGGAAGTGATCGTGGGTGTTGCATTGTAATAATCCCATTTTATTAATGACAGGCTTCACAGAAAAGAACTTTTGTTCCCAAACTCTCCGTGACCGAACAAATGTTTCTTGTCTTCTCCAGTGTTTTCTCTAATTGTATAATTCCAAGTTTCTGTGTACATGAAAGAAGAGGATCAGGGCACTGGCATTCCTCAGTTGCATAGACGGGGCCAGAGATAATGGGCAAAGCATATATCTCTGTGAGCCAACTCTGTAGCTTGGAGCTAGTTATATAAACACCGTGCATTCAGCTGCATCATAAACTGCCGTATAAATTTCACAGCTTGCAGCACGTTATGGAGAAAATAAGATTGTACTGGTGCAGTGGGTTTGCTGAGGCAAATCCAGTGGGAGGGGAGATCACGAATTTTTGAAGCAGTGGAACGGTCTCAAGGGGGTACGAATAGGAGGCCCGTCGTTTGAGTGGATGCAGCAGAGCAGCATGGACTGTAGCAAGAAGACCTGCACTGGCGAGGAGACGGCCTTGGTCACCCAGTTGGCTTGGGCCATTTGGAGACCTTAGGATTGTGCATGAGAATGTGTCTGGTTGGAAGCACAGAGAAGCTCACACGTGGGATGGGATCGCCTGTTGCTTCATGTCACACTTCTGCTGCCCTCTGTCTTTGCGTGAAATGTTTCACACTCTCCGTTGTCTGCGAGCACCGTGTTCAGCTGCAGGTTCAGACGGGAATAATATGAGATTCTTGAACGTGGAAACGCGCTGGGTTGCTTTGGGTGTTTTTCTGCTTTGCTTCTTCCCTTTTGCCTACTTTTATCTCCGGGAGCATATCCCAGTGTCTGCTGAGGAGGCTGGACAGGATCCCACACAGTAGGTACACTCGAGAAACAAGAGTCCAGGGGCCAATAGCCGGGAGAGTTGCAGCTGCTTGCACCAGGGCTGGATTTGCTCCCAAATGTCTCGCTGACTATGTCTGGACAGTGGGGAAAACAGACACCCTTGTCCAAGCATGAGGCCACAGTGTTTGGAATTGGGCAGGCAGGGAGGAGGCAACGGCTGATTTTCCTGGAACCCCGTCCCATGCTGTAATGCTCTCACAGCTCACAAGCTTTGGGCTGTGAGAGCTCTGGGCTCTTGCTCAGAAGGGCCTTGACCCTCTGGCCTGAGTTACAGTAAACAGTCTTGCTCATTCATTCCTCCCTTTCAAGGCTGCTTCGCGTCTGTTTTGTTTCCTAGGTGGCGTTGCTGCTTCCCAGTGCCCCAAGGAGGACAGCCGGAGTTCTGGTGGCTCCCACGAGACCACGGGTACCAAACGGACCTACGATATGATGGAGGGGAGGATCGGCCGGGGCTTATCGGCCCGCGACATGTCATCTGCAAGCATCGAAGGTAAGTCGGGGGGGGGAGTCTCTTGGCAGTGCCGGATCAGCAGTCCGGGGACTTTCTGCAGCCTGTTGCAGAAGAGATGCACATGATGCTTGCTGTCTCATGGGGATGCGATGTATTGCTCCTAATTCCCTTCACCTAAAATAAGCCCGACTGAAATGCCCTATGTGGGAGGGGCACACACGCAGACTTGCAAATACATGCATGTGTGCATGCACATGCATGCTCCATAATTGTAGGTTTGTATGACTAGGATCATAAAGCAAAAGAGGTCTTCATTCGTTCTTCCTAATAACAGTGGCCATATGCCCCTACAAACATGTCTAGACCACCAGTTTCTACCTTTTCCTGGCCCCTAGGCAAGTGAGAGCCAGTGGCTAGCATCACACTTGGCTCTCCCCATCAACTCAGTTTTAACTTCTTCATTTCCTTTGGCCACAAGCCGTACCAGAGTTGGTGGGCAGCATGTTACCTGTGAGCTGTGGTTTGGAGATCACTGGTCTGGATTGCACTAAAGTAGAGCTCCAGGCTGGGATTTTCAGGGAGTCCAGCGAAAGACGGTGTTAAAGGGGCATCGTCTAGCTGTAAAACCCCCTCCCCAGAAGACTTTTGTTACGAATGATTGGGATTTGTAGTGTCCTTGTGAGATTTATCTACAAAAGATGAGGAGTAATTGATCTGATACCAAGCTGGAGAACCCATTTAAGGGAAAGCCAGGGTCAGTCTTCTCACAGCATGCATGTAGGTGACTCGTCTGCATGTGAAATGCAGTGGGGCTACATGTAGGATTGGGATCCAAGTGTCTCATTTATCTGCGTGGCTTCTGCATTCTTACAGTGGCGTCTTCATTCGCTTAAGAGCAAGGGAAAATTACAAGGGGGCAAAGTCAGGTTAATTGTTTATTTAAAAAAAAAAAGGAGGAGTGATAATTGCAGGCCTCTAATTACTTTGGCTAATCTCTCTCAAATGGCTAGTTTGGATTATGTTTTTGTTGGTGGTGTCAGATTCTTCCCGTATGCTTTTGGGATGGTGCTTGCACATGGGGCTCTGGGGAGACACTGCCAAGAAGTAATGATGGTTTTGAATCTGCAGGCTCTTCTTTAAGTGCTCCACTGCAGTGCTTCCAAGCAGGCCCACACTGAACCAGTGCAGGGCTGCAAGGCAGAGACAGTGACCAGGAAACAGAGGAAGCTGACAACCCAGGTGTTCTGGTTCCAGAAAAACAAAGCAAATCGGGGAAAAGGGGAGAATCAGACCAGCCCTTGAGAACTGATCCCATCCCAGGTGCTAGAAACAGCTCAGATGACTTGCTTCTGTACAGAGCCTCTTGGAAATACAGTGAAAATGCGAGCAGTTTAATCACTGAAAACCAGGGCTGGAAAAACCTCAGGCTGCCGTCTGGTCCCACTCCCTGCACAAGGCAGGAGGAACATTTTTGTCTAAAACAGCTGGCCCAAGTGTCTGTCTAGCCTGCTCTCAAAGAGCAAGTCTCTGTTGGCTGCTCCCTGACTTGACTTACCTCTTTGGCTTGTTCT
This sequence comes from Gavialis gangeticus, assembly GCF_001723915.1. NCBI lineage: Eukaryota > Metazoa > Chordata > Crocodylia > Gavialidae > Gavialis > Gavialis gangeticus. Next base: position 27,375,859 of record NW_017729001.1, read on the forward strand.
AGGTCTTATGGGCAGAGCCATCCCCCCCGACGGTCCCCACAACTTAAAGGAACAACATCATATCCGGGGCTCAATCACACAAGGTAAGTCTGGCAAGTGCCATGCAGCTCGCCTAGGGAAGTGGTTGGGGTGGAAACGAGCAGGGCACGACTGGAGATTATTTTTCCGATGTGCAGCATGGCCTTGCCCATGAATCCTGCCATCACATTGGTCCACAGGCCCCAACCAGACCTGCCTAAGGGGGTGAGATATTCAGAGGCATTCAGCAAGGACCTGGCCCTGCTCTCACCAGGCATTCACATGGGCCTGGCACTGCTCATCATATTACTGGTGGTGGTGTCATTCTCCCCATATACTTTAGGGACACTGCTAGCACATGGGGATCTTGGGAGATGCTGCCAGGAAGGTAATGATCGTTCTGAAGCTGCAAGAGTAGTAGGCAGTGGTGGGACGCCCCGTCTTCTCCCATGGCTTCAGGGAGAGCAGAGCCAGACCAGCAGAAAACGCTTCTGCAAAATCCTCTGTGCCAGGCGTCAGATCTCACGTGGCACGAGCAAGGCAGTGTCAGCTGGGGGATGCTGCCTGGGCTCTTGGCACGGTAACCCTGTAAACCCCCGTGAGGGACTGCTTTTATGGGGTCTGTCAGCACAGCAATCAGCCCGCTGGGGTCTTTTTCTTTTGGAAACCCATGACAAAGCCTTGTCTTTCCTGGGTGGGGTGCAGGAATACCTCGATCCTATGTGGAGGCCCATGAGGACTACCTCAGAAGAGAAGCCAAGCAGCTCAAGAGAGAAAACACTCCACCAAGGGACTTATCAGACCCCTACAAGGGGCGGCCTCACGAGGGCCTCACGCCCTTGAAAATGAAATCAGCCCACGAGGGGCTGGTGGCCACGGTGAAAGAAGCAGGAAGGTCAATCCACGAGATCCCCAGGGAGGAATTAAGGCGCACACCTGATATCCCCGTAGCCACAAGGCCTCTGAAGGAAGGCTCCATTACACAGGTATGCGCAGTGGGTGGGTTGGCATGATGCGCGGTGGGTGGGGAAGGGTGACATGTACCCTTCTCCTCTGCTAGGGCTGGGCCCAAGACCAGCTTCAGTCAGGTTTCCCACTTGGGATTAAAGTCGACACAAACAGCAGCAGTAATTTTTAGCGATTCTTTTTTGTTATTCCCCTGTCGGGGAGTTTAGGACATGACTATGACCATAAGCTCTGAGTTACTGAGCTTATTTGCATAGACTCCTGGAGGACTTTTCAGAGTTAAATTCAGGGTGGAGAAGGGTAGAAATTGTCGTTTCACAGAGGTGTCATCAGCTAAGCTTCTGTTTTCTAAAGCAGAGGGTGGTCGGATCCAGGTTCTCTATGTCTGGCCCCCTCTTCTTCTCCACCAGCCCTACCTGCCGCCTCTTAACTAGATTGAATGAATGATCCCAATACTGGCTCCTCTAAGCAACAGTGCCTCTTTCTAAACTCTCTGTTAGAAACAGCATGTGTAAACTAGTCGGGTCACATTCTGCTGTTGGTAACACAGCCGTCACACTAAACCCAGTGTAAATTTGCTGACTGGGAATGGCTCCGGCTTTTATATAGAGAGTACTGAGAACAGGATTGTTTTCCTCCTACCTGGGTCGGTGATAACGAACAGGGCCAGCTCTAGGAGTTGGTGAGCCAGCGCTGGGTGCACATTTCCTGTTGCGGACTCAAAATATTTAGGACGTTTCCACAGCAGCTATTCGTGTTTGTGACAGTTGATTCTGGCTTATTGCTATGGTGCGTGGTAGAAGGAGCATGCTGGGTGCAGACATCGTCGATGGTTACTTCCCATGGTGACTTTCCACCGTTCCCCCAGGGAACAGGAAACTCGGCCAAGGTTGACCCGCTGCATAATTGCATCGTGCCCCTCCTGTATGTCACCCTGGGGCTTCTAGACAACATAGTCATTATTATTTACATAGAGTGGGATTTTCCAAAGCACTTAAGGGTAGCTCTGGACCTCCCAGTTATGTTACCAGGCAGAAGAAGTTACGGTGCACTGAGCTCTAGGCTAAGGCAACTATACTACTTTCAGTTTGGGAGGCAGCGTGTTTGGAGCAGACATGAAGTTATCTTAGCCTGGAGCTTCCTAACACCAGTACCAAGTGGCCCAGACATGCCCTAAAAGCAGCAGGTCCTGTTGAAGATCATTGAGGTTTGTCTTTGAGTTGCTAGGCATTTTTAAATGTCCTGTCCCTAATGCCCCAAGCTGAGCATGGCCCAAGAAAGCTCGTGGTGAGCTCCACTGACCTTCTCCCATTCTGCTTCCTTCCTCTCCTGCTTCCTTTTGTGACCTCTGCGCTGCCTTGTCTCTCTCCAGGGTACCCCGCTGAAGTACGACAACAATCCTTCATCAGTAAGTGCCAAAAAGCATGACGTCCGCTCCATTATCGGAAGCCCAGGGAGGACTTTTCATTCTGTGCACTCGCTGGACGTCATGCAGGACCCGCGGAACCTGGAGAGGGCTTGTTACGAGGACAGCGTGAAAAGCCGGCCCAGTTCGGTGACAAACTCTGGAGGTTCAATTACCAGGGGAGCCCCGGTGATTGTGCCTGAGCCTGGAAAGCCTCGCCATAGCCCTCTCGCCTACGAGGACCACCAGTCAGCCCACGGGACAGCGTTCAGTAGTCACCTGCACAGGGGTTCTCCAGTATCCACAAGGGAATCCACCCCAAGGCAGCATGAAGGTAACTCCTGTTCTTGGGAACCCCTGGGCCTTTTGTTTTAGGGCGGATTTCTCTTTCGCTCTGCCTGGCACCAAACCCCACAAGCCTCACCTGATGCCTGAGTCAGGTGAGGTGCAGCTCCCTCCATCTCCGCACGACCGGCCTCTGAGGTCCCTTTCTGGAGAGATCAGTTGAAACAGTCGAACAAGGTGCTTTATTTCAGGAGGAAGAGAAAAATCCCGTTGACCAGCTGTTCTCCCTTTGATTTCCACACATGGTGAATGCGCCACATTGGCTGGAGGGAGGAGATATGCCCAGAGGGGCTGGTGGTTTCCCAGTTAAAAAGTGGAATCACTCTTTAAATTCCAGCAGAGAGGTGTAATTTTGTGTCACGCTAGATTACAGGGTGCATGTGCGAAAAGGACAGGCCAGTGGTCAGCAAACACTGTGCAGCCTAGTCTGAAAAAATGAAGCCTATTATCAGTTATGTGAGTTGGAAGGCAGCTCTTCCGAGTTGATTAGATCATCCCTCTGCATCCATGGCAAGCTTGATTTATAGCAGCAATGCCAACTTGAGGTTTTGTTCAAATGGAGGGAGTTGGAGGTTAATACAACCTGAAGTGTTTCCATGGTTCTTTTTGTCAACAACAGCGGTTTCACAAGGAGACTTAAGCATCCCCTGCAGTGCTGGAAACCCAAACAGAATTGACTGGGGCTAGCACGTAAGAAGCAGGCAGTGAAACAGAGCATCCTTAGCTTCGTTGTCTGAATGAGAGCCGGCCGAGTAACTCCCAAGGAATCGTCTGCATTCTGGTTCACTGCCCGTCTGCAAGCAGATCGGTCTTCCTTGCATGTATTTGTTGCTGGGAAATGACTCGCTGTCTCATTCATCTGAATGGTGCTGGGGGCACAGCCTGTTTCCATGTGGCGTGTTGCAGGGATTTGGAATCCGAGCTGTTTTGATCGGCCACCTGGCTCAAACGGTCCGGTTCTGTGCCCACAGTGGAAGAGAGTGGCTCTCGGGACCGGTGGAAAGGCTCCTTCTTACAATGAGCCAGCCTGGGGCCCGCCGCCCTTCCCACCCATTCTCCAGTCCAGAAATAGACCCCTGCACCACCGAAACACTGAGTTAGGGAAGTGAGAACAAGTTGACGTGCTTCCAGGCACTTCTCCATGTATTACGAAAGTGTTTACAGCTCCTGGGGAGCTCAGGAGGACAGCCAGTGTCAGAGCCATCTGGGCCCCATTTCATCACTTTTGTTTTGATGTCAGGGTCAGGTTTTCTGTCTCATAACGTTAACCACTCGGTGACTGGCAGAGCAAAGCAATGGGGCCATCGCTGGCAGCAGGGCTCTGTGGTCATCCAAGTTTCTCCAGCACCATCAGAAGGGCACGTTCGTCCAGCACACTTGTCTCTGGGGTCAACAGGATTGTGAGGGTTTGCATTGGCAGTTTTGTGCTATGCATTTGCTGGGGATATATCACTGGAGAGGTGTAGTCTGAGCACAACCTGAAACCAGGACCTCCAGAGACTTTACCCTGGCTCTGATGCTGAGGCACTGGGTCAGGTTGCAGCCCCTCTGACCCAGCTCCCTGACAGGACTGCTCAGTCCCTTCCCTTTTACAGATGTTGTAGTTTAGCCAACTTTGTCCCTTCATCTGACAAAAGTAAGCCCAACCCCACTGCAGGTCATAGGTCAGGTCCATGTATTTGCAGACCCCTCCAGACATGTTTCTCGTTGCCTCTGTGGAGGCTTGGCTGTCAGGACTGCTGTTACCAAGGGATGCATGAGCTGGCAAGTTGCTTCTTGCATCTGTACTGCATCCAGCTCCGTGCAGTTAGTAGGGTAGACTAGAAGGGGGGGATCTTGCAGAGCACGGGAGATTCAGCACAAGCCGCTGGGCAGAGTGGATGAGGAGCACTCTTATTGGAGTTGGTGCAAATGCCCTTCCATGGGGCATGACCCCCTAAGGTACCCTGTGCTTTTGGAAATCCCACCCTCTACTGCATGTGCTGTGCTGTACCATGGGCAGGCACCAGCTGCAGCAAAGTGTAGGCCGTTCCCATTGGAGCCCACAGAAGCAGGTGCGCTGAGGGTAGAAGTGGGCCCGGTAGATGTGAACAGATCCATCTCAGCCTGCCTCCCTCTTACATCAGGCTCAATGCATGCGCCAGGGCGGGGGCCTCGGTTTCTAGCCCAAGAGGCAATTGTTCAAACCACGCACCAAACTCTCCCCTCGGACACACAGCACAATGAGGCTTCCACCTCGCCGAGGCCCCGAGGCGCTCGCACAATGTGCTGTGAAATCAAAACAATGGTGTGAGGAAGGAAGGCTCCCCTGAGCTCAGTGGGAGCCAGGCATGCCCATCTGAGCAGAGAGTTTGGCTGTGAGCATTGGCTCCTCTGACTCATTTCCTTTGCTCCTGCAGGGAGTATCACTTCTGGGAAGCCAGTGTCCCAGGACAGAAAGATCACCCCCACGCCGAGAGAAATGTCCAGCTCCAAGTCCCCTCACGCCACCGTCTCGGACCACCACCACCCCATGTCGCCGTACGAGCACTTGCTGCGGGGAGTGAGCGGCGTCGACCTGTACCGGGGACACATCCCACTGGCCTTCGACCCTGCCGCGATTCCCAGGGGAATTCAACTGGAAGCAGGTACTCCCTTCTGGGGACGCGAGCTGCCTCGAGCAGCCCCTGGCTGGCCGTGGAAGCACGCAGTCACTGCGCTGTCCGCTCTCCTCTGTAAATCCAGCCTATGCCCACCCCGAAGACAGGGGCAGGGGCTGCTCTGAATTTACAGCAGGGTAAGAGACTTGAAGCCTGGCCCAGTGTCTTATGAGCTACACAGTGAGATGAAGCAAAACTTCCCATCATCTGGCCTTCAGCAGTCCCATTTCACAACTTTTGAAACTCTCCTGCCTTGGTCCGTGATTAGCCTCTGCTGCCTACAGCCATCTCTCATGTGAGCTCTCATCCGACGCAGCTCCCTCCTCATCTTGGCTGAGTACCTCCCCATCTTTTCAGCAGGCACGGTGCCAGTGCAGACCTTGCCATTTTAAGTCCCGGAGGCAGCTAAAAAGTCCTCCTGGCTTCCTCCACCCTTGGGCCCTCAGTAGCTGATGCCCGAGGTCCGGTAGCCGAACCAGGGCAGGGTGAGCAGGGTACTGGCTCACTGGTGTTGCACATCCCCCCCAGCATGAAGGGCGTATGGATAGAGCCCACATGCTTGCTGAATCGGGTCTCTACCAGTCCCTGAATTAGCCCACCATGTAAAGCCAGTGTTTCCATGTTTTTTGTGCATTTTTTGAGCCTGCTTCCTGCTTCTCAGCCCATGTTTCAGGGGAGACTGACCTGTTTAAATCTTCCCTTTCAGCCGCTGCTTACTACTTGCCCAGGCATCTTGCTCCGAGCCCAACATACTCCCACCTCTACCCGCCATACCTCATCCGAGGGTACCCAGACACAGCCGCCATGGAGAACAGGCAGACCATCATCAACGACTACATTACCTCCCAGCAGATGCACCACAACGCTGCCGCCGCCTCAGCCATGGTGCAGCGGGCAGACATGCTGCGCGGACTCTCCCCTCGCGAGCCTTCTCTGGCTCTCAACTATGCAGCAGGTCCTCGAAGTATGAAGCTGTCTGGGGTTCCTGGGTAGCTGTTTTTCCTTCTCGAAGGATGTAGCTCAGTCGGGTCTGAAGGTGCTGAGGGCAACACTGAAGGTCCCTCGTGGAGGAGCCATTGCTGGTTCTGTGGTAGAAATCAAGCTGGTGGCATAGCTCTGAAGTGCAGAAATACTTTGGTTTCAGCTGGTTCAGCAGTCCTTGAATGCTCTGCACAGAGACAAGTTATTTTCTTGCTGTTCTTGACAGCAGGTTAGGTTTCTTGAGGCTGCTTTAGATGTAGCTGTTTGACCTTGGGTTGTGATCTGATGAGCCTCTGCCTGCTGAAGAAGGCTGGGCTTGGTCAGCTCGTGGAGGAGAAGCTGCCCCCCTCCATCCACCCCCTTTTGCAGGGAGAAGTGATGGTGCTTTCTGCTCCGATCTGATCCTGGTGGCAATGCTGCAGTCCAGCTCTAGAGGGCAGCCAGTGACTGCTGCTGAAGCCGTCTTCCCAAGCCACCCAAACTCCCAGCCTTTGGGGGGTCATCCAGGATCCTGCAGCATTGTTTTGCAGGCCTGGTCCCCTTCTGGCTAGACTCCATCTCCCTACAATGCCCTGCAGCCTTGGGTGCATTCCCGATTCTCACTTCCTGTCCTAAACTGTTTAATCGCTGCTGGCTGTGAATGAGCTGCTGCGCTCTGTCCCACCTCCCACCCCCAAAAAGGGGCTGATTATGGGTAGCAGGTGAAATGATTCCTGTAACCACAGAGTAAGTTGCTTTGGGATTCTTTGGGCTGAACTCTTAGACCTTTTTGCTGCTAACTGCTGGCAAGGCTTTTTTTTCTGATGGTCACACATGGGTGTACCCTCGCAGATTCACAGAAGTCTAGGGCTAGAAGGGACCTCATGAGATCATCATTTCTGCTCTGCTCTGCTTTTCTTCTCCCATTACCCATAGCTGGGCAGGCACAGGATGAGTGGTGGGTGTCTTGGAAGCTAATAGGACCATGCCATTTAGAGCTGAAGAAGGGAGCAACAGAGCGTGAACTCGAACCAGATAGGTGCTGTTGGAAGCTGGGGCGGTGATAGAATATAGACCAGATCTGAATCTGCTCCCTGGAAACGAGGCGAGGAAAGCTTTCAGGGAAGGCAGAAGGATTAATTAGTGCAGGGCCAGATTGTGGAGCTGCTGCTCCCTGTGGGAAGCACTTTCAAAAGCAGCCCCGTTGACTTTGGTGATGCTGCTGGCACGGGAAAGGATCCCACAATCTGGCCCTTACGTGCCTGGAGAGCTCTTTCAAGAGTAAAAGGAAAAAAAAAATGTTCTCTGAGTGCTGCGTGGGGGTTGATAAGAGAAGTGTGTGCTGTCCGTGCATCCCTGTGTGCACGTATTTTGTTGCACTGTTAGTGACTGGAGCCTAAATTAGTAGCAGCCATGGTCCCACTCGGTGTCAGTGCGTCTCTGCGTCAGGTAGCCAGGCCTGCCGTTTGGTGGGAGTGGGGGCTGAAGTGTTGAGCTTTTCAGTGTTCAGACCCAAGAGAGGCTGTTCCATCAACCAGGGGCATCGCTCCTGGTTCCACTGTCCAGGCTGGGTGACGGGCATTGGGGGAAGCATGGGTGGCATTTACACCTGAGACGCAGGATTTCTGCAGTGGCCAGGTGACGTGCTGGGACCCTGTGTGGGGCTTTCACCTTGGCTGTCTTCTGGTTCCACGGTTATCAACACAGCTCAGAAAATAGCTTTTCAGACTGCCTGCTATCTCAGTCCTGTCCCCTGAGCAGCCACCATAGGGAGGCATGTGCTGTAGGTCTCTCCCCTCAGACCTTGCTGCCATGGCTGAACCCTGTGACCCTGTCATCATCCTGATGTTCCTTTCTGTTCTCTCTGCAGGAATAATCGACCTGTCTCAAGTGCCACACCTGCCTGTCCTCGTACCACCCACACCTGGCACTTCTGCCCCCCCCATGGACCGAATCACCTACATGCACAGCACCCCCCAAGCTTTCAGCAGCCGACACAGCAGCTCCCCACTCTCCCCAGGTAAAGGCCACAATGTAGGCATTGCCAACTAGAAATGCCCTCGGTTGTTTGCCCAGGGTACATATCAGCAGACTGAAAACCCACCTGAAGCCTCTGGGCTTCTGGTTGTGAACCTGCAGCGGTGATTCTGCAGCCTCTCTTTGTAGTTCAGACTGTTGTCAGTACCTGAGAGCCCCTTCCTTACACAAATGAAGCCACGTGGTGGTAAGGGGTGCTGCCCCTCAAACTATCTGTTGGCATTAATGGCTGAAAAATGCTGTTTAAGTTACTCCTACTTGTATTTTTTTTTTATTTCCTGTTGCCAGCAGTGAGAGAGGCTTTGGATAGGTATCACCTGTTCCTGTGTTGTAATGCAGTGTATCCAACTGGTCTGTCTCTGCACACTTAGCTCTAGAAAAGAAGAAAAGGTGTATCAATAGGGCCTAAGTAGCAGCTGTCCTTAATTATTTCAGCTGTAGAATGAACTAAAAATACTAGCATCTTTGACTCTTATTGTGTTATAATAGTCTTGTGATTGGTCTTAATGACCCTTGAAGTCCCTTTCAACCCTAGGACTAGTTAAACAACTAAGAAGTGTTATTAATAGCAGCTTTTACTGACACGTCTTGTCAATTTGGGTTGTTGTTCATTATTTTCAGTGAAACATGCTAGGACACAGAAATGAACAGTTTACTTTCATGTTACTGAGCCCAACATTTTCCAAACCAAATCATTTGTTGGTTTTTATTGGTTTTTGGCTTTTCCCGTTCCGGGGCACTGGAAGAGGGCTGCGCCAATGACACAACTTGGGTTTCTTTGAATTTCAGGAGGCCCCACCCACCTGACCAAGCAGACGGGAGCGTCGGCTTCCGAGCGGGAGCGGGATCGAGAGCGGGAGCGGGAACGCGAGAGGGAGCGGGAGAAATCCATGCTCACGGCCACCACAGTGGAGCACGCCCCCATCTGGAGGCCAGGTAGGCATGAAAGAGGCACTACCGGCACAGACCTTACCCACTAGGGACCTGAGCGGAAGATTTCTCCGAGCGCACCTGGCTCAGGTCTCTGCTCTGCCCTGTCTTCCCCTGGCCCCTTGGCTTTCCACATCTGCTTCCTGATCAGATTCTCCGCTGCGTTTCTACAGGTACTGAGCAGAGCAGCAGCCGTTCATCCGCACACTCTCACAGCCACCAGCACTCTCCTGTCTCACCCCGCACCCACGACACTGTCCAGCAGCGCCCCAGCGTGCTCCACAACACAGGCATGAAGATCCTGTCCTCGGACAACCCCACCCCCTCGGTCCTGCGGTACGTATGGGGTTGACTGCTTGCTCCTCTCTTCCAGGTTTGGGGCTATTAAACTTCTTAATCCTGCTGTGCTAGAGTCAGAGGGAGGAGTTTTTTCCCTTGATTTCAGTGAGGACAGGAGTAGGCCCTAGCAGGAGATAGTATGTTGGATCCAACTCTGAAACCAGGTTCTTTTCCTCTCCAAATGTCTTTTGCCAGAAGATGCTGCCAAGAATTAAACAAATGGGTATAACCAGAGCCCAGCTCTGTTCTTCTTCAGCCAGGGGCTAAACGAGCAGTTTGCTATGTAAGGGTTTTTGTTTTTTCTTTCCAGCTGATAGTCTTGCGCAGTGGTTATCCTGGAGGCAGTCATGGCAGAAATGTGCATTTAGCTGGTAGAAGGCAAGGCAGAGGTGTACCTTATGGACTAGCTAAATCAGAGGAGTATATGCTCTTGTGAGCACAGGCTCACTTCATCTGATGTGTAGTTGATGCCATCGATGGATTTTTACTCCGAGTTGGTCCTTAGCGGGAAGCCAAAGGCAGCCCTCTGACTCCTGATGCACTCTGGTATTATGCCCCATTGTGCCTGTGCTTTCATTATGGGCAGCACAGCCTCAGGTCGCAAGTACGAATGGGGAATGAGCTGCACTGGTTAGATCGATGGAGGGCCTGATTTGCCCCTCTTTCACAATGCCAGTGCAGACCAGGAATCACTCGCAGCAGAGAACTGAGCTAGGCTCCACTCGCTCTCAACCTTGCCTGCATCTGCTTCTGATAGCAGGATCCACCTGGGGGTTGAGGGCTGGATTAGACTGGGTGTAAGCTGCTGCTTCTCTTTGCCTCGTGGTTCAATTATCCATTGATTATCTTTTTTAAATGGTCTTAATCTGCCTTCCAGGTCCTCCTCCACCACTACCACTTCACCGATACGCTCTGCAGGCTTCCCCCAAGCATCTGCCTTGCGCTCACCCATGGACGGCTATGCAGCCATGATGGACCCTTCCACCTTGCAAAAAGAGTCGTCAAGGGCCCGAGAAGCCAAGGTAGAACGCCCTCAGACTGACAACAACTTATACACCTCAAAGCTGCCCAGTGGGACGCACCTAGAGCAGTCATCGTCACCTATTAAAGCCACGGAGTCTAGGCCCTTACCAGTCTCGGGGCCAGGTTCTTCTCAGCCGTATAGCAGAGGACAGGGGAAAAACCAGCAGCACCATCCACCCCTGGAACAGCAGCATGCAGCTTCGGTCAATGAGCAGCACAGTAGAGAAAAGAGTCAAAGTAAACCCTTTTCAATGCAGGAACAGGAGCTCCGAGCACTCGGTAAGACCACCATGACAGCGGCCAACTTCATAGATGTGATTATCATGCGTCAAATTTCTTGCGATAAGGGGAAGCGAGAAAGAGGCTCGCTAAATAACGACTCCACTAGTGATGGTAAGAAATTGGAGGGGGTGGTGAGAGTCCGAGTTCGTGGCCTAAAAACAATATATATATACATATATATATAGCTTTTGGTTTTTTTTTAATTGCACGTTTTGGTGATTGGCTTCTTCCACTTCCTCATGCATTTATTTACCTTTTAAAATCATTTATGTTGTTCCAGTCTTTTTTAATTGTATTCATTCTTTTTAAGGGTCTTTTACCCCTTCCCCTTCTCTCTTTTAATTTTCCCATTGCCGATTCTTTGCTGACCCTCTTCAGTTCATTTATTAAAGGGGTTGAGGGTGGCCATGATTTCACAAACCTTAGAATTGCTGGTGTGGGGTGTAGACAGATGTAACAATTGTATTGATCAAAGCTGTTGTGAAGCAGCTGTTACTTCTGCATAATTCTGTAGTGATATGAATATAGCAAAACAGCTCCAATGCCAATCCAGTTTGTCAGGATCCAGCAGTTTTAGCTGCACTTACATTATTACAAGATCACACAGAGGTAATGTTGGGTTGTAACTGCTGGTAAGAGCATCTCAGGGACAGCCTCCCCTCTCCCCTTTAAAGCAGTGAAGAAATATGTTTGTACCCCCAGTCTGTGCTACAAAATTGAGTCATGAGTCAAACAGCACTGGGGCAGGGAAGTGCAGTCCTTACAGGACGGTTGTCAGCTGCACAAAGATGTCTTAGACTTGGACGGTACCTTTGAATTTAATGAATGCCAAAGTGCTTTGCAAAGGAATTTCTCAGTGCAAAACTAATGTAATATATCAGCATGTAGATACCATGGTGACAGCCCCTCCAGGAGAAAAAGATGGGCAGTGTTGGGGGCAGAGGTGGCTTAGCTTACAAATGTGATGCAGTCACAGTGGAGGTGAAACGCAGCAGCAGCCCAGCACAACAGCATAGGACATGATGTGCAGTAGTGTTTGTCCAGGGGGAGCTGTACCCTGGTGTATGCCTGTCCCCACGCCCACAGTTGTCATTTTGCCCCCAGAGCGTCCCACTCTGGTGTTGTGCTCGCAACCAGTGCCCCTGTGTGCCAGTCAGCATTATCTCTGTGCACCTCGTATGTGTTGTCATTGGGCACCAGTGGCAAACTCCCATGCATGTAACCTAAATGCAGAGCAGGCCATGGGTTGGGGAGACCTTTTGTGATCTCTGAATCTCCCCTTCCGTACCCTTGCCTGATCCAGTGATCCCAGTCATTGCCATTGGGCCCTTACAGCCCACATCATGGCCAAGAATGCTCCACCACCAGAAGGATGGAGGGACCCTGACCTAAGCATGCTGCCGTGCAGCGCTGCTTTAAAACACGTTCCCTTAGACTGGCTGCATTCTGCGTCTACATTTGCTCACCTAGGCTAAGAAGCAGAAGGACTGTGTTCCTCTAACTGAAGAGCCAAAATTAGGAGGAGGCTCTATGCTCCCTTGTAAAGTCTTTTCTCTCAGTCCCTTCCCAGCCAAGCTTTTTGAACTATTCCTGGTCCTTCCATGTTTTCCTCTTCCCCATGTCCAGGCAAGGATAAATACAAGCGTCTTCTTCAAGGTTTTTCAGCTGTAGGAGACACAGAATTACCCCCTTTCTGATGGATCAGAAACAAGAGGAAAGCAAACGCATACTTCAGTTTAGGAATTTTAAACCAGACTTAGGAGCCTTTGGGCCTGGCTCTCGCTTTTTGAGCACGCACTGTTGCCAGGGCTGTCAGTGCTGGCTTTCCTTTGTGAAGCACTTTGGAGACCTACCTGTGGAAACAGCACTTTGGTTCTCTGTAAAAGCAGCACATTTCCCACGCTGTGCACGGCTTTGGTTGATTTTATTGAACCTCACTCATGGGTAAGATACAAATCCACGCTGATCAGTTTTGCTTCCTGGTTCCCACGCTGCAGTGATGAACTGTTTGGTGGGTTTCCAGCTCTATAGGAAAATGTTATATTATTCTTTCAGTATTTGTGAAACCTACATTTGTGAAGAGCAGCGAATTTGGCTCCGTGCACATTCCCCTCTGTCTCTCCTGTCCCCAGGGGTTGAACCCCGAGTTTCCCAGTGATGCTAGTAAGTAGAAAGCAATGCACCTTCGTGCATGCTTACAAAATGCACTGTCCCCTCCAATACTGAGGAGGTCTGTAGAAGCGACTGCTGGGCCAGTGCTTGTCCTGAGAGGTTGCTTAATGATTTCCTTCCCCTCTTTGCCGGATAGGAAGATCCTGTTTTTGCGGCAGCCACTGCAGGTAGTGTGAGCTGGAATATAGGCAGCTTGCAGAATAAAGGCCCTTGTTCCCTTCCCCCAGGCTTCCACGGAGGCTACAGCCCCGATGGCATTGAAGCAGTGAGCCCCGTGAGCTCGCCCAGCATCTCCCACGAGAAAGGGGCAAAGCTGCCGCAGGACGTGGAGAAAGGGCACGGAGAGCACGACATGAGGCAGAAGCAGCAAGGTGAGGGCCATGGCTGCTGTTACTGCAGGGGGAATCTGATAGGACCTGGAGCTCGCCGTGCCCCAGCCCATAGCCTAGTAGAAGGCTGCTAGCCTCAAGAGTGAGGGTGGGTCCTTTTCCTGGATTAGGAGGGCCCATGTATTGCAGTCCTAAGCTGTGGGCTACCTGTATTCCCTGCACCGGTGCAGGCTGATGGAAGCTGGCAGCAGCGGACAGTCCCAGCAAGCAGAAGCTTGCATGAATAAGGTCTGAGGTGCCCCTCCAAGTGTACACAGCTTGCAAAGACTCACTGCTGTCCTGGGGAAGGTGTCACCACGGATTTGTGCAGCATCCAGCACAGCAAGTCCTCATAAGGCCTCTAGGTGATGCTCGCAGACAGAGAAGGGAGCCAGGCCAGTGCCTGTCCAGGTGGCTGCTGTGTGTTAATGGGGAGGAAATACAAGAGAAAGCCAGTAGCAGGCAGGGTGGGGTATCAGCACGGCCTGCTGACCAGGGCTGCAGAAAGGGATCTGTTTCCCTTCATGGCCAGGCAGTGCAGACAGGCTAAGGGAGGAGTGGGAAGAAATGAGCAGGAGGAGAAGCATCAGGCCTCCTCAGGCTTATTAGCCTGCTTGCACCGGCTTGTGCGTATTTTGCTGGAGCTTGGACTGTGGCTGGAAAATAACCCCAGCTGGACCTGAGCTCACCCACCGTCCTCCCTGTAGCCATACCGAAAATGCTGAGCAGCCTCCAACTCTGAGCAGTAGCTCTGCAAAGGGGAGGTCTCACTTAGGTGCCAACAAGTGGCTTTTGCTTTTCAGAGTCTTTTCCAAACCCCACCCATTGCCTACCAGCTTCTCAGTGGTCCATGCACGATGAGTGACTATCAGAAAGCCCATCTTGCAGAAGAGAAAACCAAGGCATCAGGGAGCATGAGTGGCCTGGTCAGAGTCACTCAGCAAGTCACAGGCGCAGTTGGGGGCTGTATGCCAGGTCTCATGACTCCCGGCTCCTACACCCGAGCTCTGTCGTGTCCCTGCAGGCTGCACTGTTGCTGCGGGTTAACTCTTTCATAAGGAATCAACGGTCTCATGTCAAGTGATTACAGGGAGGCAATGGAAAGCCATGCTGGGGCAGTGGGAGTGCATGGCCCTGTGTTGTCACAGCTGCTTCTTCTCTTCCCAGCTGCTCTGAAGCCCTCGATGACTGAAGGAGCTCACATGCAGCACCTGCGCCAGCTGCCCGAAGGCCAGCCATCCCAGGGGCAGCCGCCACCCTCGGCCCAGAACCTCAAGGGGCACCAGCGGGTCGTCACCCTGGCTCAGCACATCAATGTAATTAGCCTCTTTCTCCTCCTCCTCTCCTGGGGCAGCGTGGGAGGGGGGTGATTTGTCCTCACAGCTGACCTAAAGCATCTTGGACGTTCCAGCTACGGATGGGCCAGAGGGGAGAGTCAGAAGTCTTGGTGCCTCAGACCTGAGGGTAGGGAGGGCTGGTGCCATGCCTTGCTCTGCAGCAGTCCATGGAGGACCCTGGAGGTCCCTGCCCACCCTGTCACTTCATGCACCAAGAGAGGAGAAACAAGGCTCGGGCAATCCCAGAAGGACCCCATCCACCCAACCCCATTTCTCCCACACAGACAGGCGATTGTGAGGGACCAGAAACTGAGTTGCTGACTTGAGGGCTTTTTTCCTCTAGGAGGTTATCACCCAAGACTACACGCGCCATCACCCTCAGCAGATCAGCCCCCACATCCAGCCCCCTGTCTACTCCTTCCCTGGAGCCACGTGCCCCGTGCTGGATCTGCGTCGCACCCCCAGTGAGGCCTATCTCCCGCTGCCCCAAGAGCACACGCCAGGCTCCAAAATCGCCCTGCAGAATGAAGGGGGCAAAAGGTGAGGTTGCAGGGAAAGGGGGGCCAGTTTCCAGGCCCTCGCTGTGAGTTGTGGCTCGTGCCTGCTCACATAGGCTGTGCCCAGGGGAACGTGGTGCAGGTGTTACCCTGGGAGCCAACACAGACAGCAGTCCTGGTGTGGCCTGGGCAAGCTGTCTTCACAGAAGCTTCCCAGGTCAGTGGGAATCGTAGGCTCCCCCCTGGCCTTCTCATTGATGTGCGAGGAAACTGCAGCTGGGCACTGTCTGTGCTAAGATTTTTAGCCTGTTCATAAAAAGCACCTTTTCCCAGCCTGGACAAAGCCCTCTGAGAAAAGTGCTGGCCTCAAGGCTCAGCCCCAGTGCTTTCCTGAGCTTGGCTCTTTTCCCCATGGGACCTGCCTCGGCCTCACCTAGTTCCTTCCGTGCCAGAGACGTACTTCTGGGCTCGGGGCAGGGTGGCACCACAGCCACCAGGAGCCCTGCGGGTCCCTCTGGGCTCCAACCTCCTGATGTGAGGGACACAGTCGGAAGCAGGCAGAGCTACCCACTCCTTTGGGAATGGCATCCTTTCGCATTGCCCCACAAGGAAGCTTTCCATGTTGTCGGATCCTCTTAGTCCCTCACGGCCCCTTCACCCTGCCCAGCCAAGCGGGGATTTCAGAGCGTTGCCATGGGCTGACAGCATCTCCTTGCCCCATCCTCAGGTCTCCCGAGCAGAGCAAAGCATCTGCAGTGGGGGCACCAGACAACGGCATTGAGCCTGTGTCGCCACCAGACGGCATGGGAGACCCAGAGCACATGAAGAGTGCCGCATACCCGCTCTTGTACCGGGAAGGAGAGCCAATGGAGCAAAGGTAACTGGCAACAGCAGGGGAAGGCAGTGGGGGACTTGGCTGTCTACCCTGAAGCTACAAAAGCAGTGCAGTGACTTCTTCCTTTCCCAGAACTTTGCACTCCCACTGTCCCTGGGAAAGCCTGCCAGGGCCTGAGCCTGAGCCTGTTGTACCACAACAACGGTACCCAACTGTTGTCAGGGTTTGTTATCTCCTGCTAGATTATGTGGAGGCATGATTGAGGGGTGGAAGCCAGGAGTCCCAACTTTCTCCATTTTGTTCCAGTAGACACCAGTCAGTCCCTCATGTTAGTTCAGGTGCCCCCTGCCCTGGCAAATACCAACCTGCCTTGAGTCCCTCCTATGAGGCCTTCCCATGTCATCTGTCTGCTTAAAAACTGGGCTGAGCAAATAGGACCAGCTTCCATATTAGAGGATTTCAGGACAGAGAAGAGAAGGTAGTTGGGTTCTTTAATTCTAGGGTAGAAATAATAAGGTCAGAAGAACTTCTCTTCCAGCCAGGAGTGTCCCAGCCAGTCTGTGGTCAGATTTAAGAGGGAAGAATCAGCCCTTAATCAGTATTTAGGAGCATTTCATTGGGCTCACGTATTGTACCTGAAGCGCAGGGCTGGTAAGAACAGCCAGACTCGCTGGTGTAAGCCGGGGATCCCGGGTCCCAGGGTGGCGTAGGGGCAGGTTGTGGATGCAGTGCCGGTGACAGGCCGGGGTTCTGTAGACAGGAAGATGCGAGTCCCACACCCTGCACCTGTTTCTGATGGCCGCCTGCTTTGCAGAATGGGCTCCAAATCCCCAGGAAACAACACCCAGCCCCCTGCCTTCTTCAGCAAACTGACCGAGAGCAACTCCGCCATGGTGAAGTCCAAAAAGCAGGAGATCATCAAGAAGCTCAGCACGACCAACAAGAGTGAGACGGAGTACAGTAAGGCGTCCAGACTATGACTTGATTGTGGCGGGGGTGGGAGCAGGATGGAAAGGCCCTGAGGAAACAAAAAAGGAAAGATTTCAGGGCAGGCCTCCTCGTAGCATGAATCCCGGCTGTGGCTTCAGGAGCCTGTTGTGCAGATTCTGGTCATCTGAAGGCAATTTCCCCTGCAGGTCCAGGGTTGCGAATTTTCCATCTGACCCTCTCAGCCTATTGGGTTTTGTTTGGTTTCAAAATCCAAACATATGAGCCCTTTCTCCACCTCTGCTGTGTGTTAGCATTGCCCCATGCACCCCAGTGAAGGGCCTGTGCAGTGGCCATGCGCATTTGGGGCAAGGGGACAGGAGATGCATTCGTCCAGGGTCTTTCCACTGCTCACAGCCACGAAGAGGAAAGAGTGTAGCAGGGAGACCATGTGCAGAAGAGATCACAAAGCAAATGTTTCAGGGCCCTCACATAGGGGTCACACCCTTTATTAGGGCTGATATTCAGGTCAGATGAACTTCACCCCCAGAGCCCATGGAGATTTCATCAAGAGAGCTAGATTCCCATGAGACACTTTCCCCAAGCCGGTTGTGGCCCATGAGCAGATAGCAACTGGAAGAAGGTTGTTCTCCATCCAGCTGGGCCTCCATCTTCCCCAGCTGTCAATCCTGCCCCGTTCACCCGCACAGAATAACAAGTAGAGAACAGAGGAGGCTTAAGAGCAATTGACATTTTAATGAGCGTCCATCCAGGAAGGGTTCTGCTTCCTGAAGATGCCTCTGTCAGAAGGCGACTTTAATCCCTGCATCAATATTGGTACAGCCCTGAAAAAACAGCCGGGCTGACTGGTATTAGAAATTCATCCCCTGCCTTCATTAAGCACTAATAGAGTAGATAGGATCATAATTTAATTTAGCCCCAGCATTGTACAGTCGATACTAATTCAATTTGAATCCATCTTACAGCAGCTGCAATGGATAAGAGGGGCTGAGCCGTCTCACCCCATGTAAGACGTTGCCATGATCCAACTATATTGTTATGGCCTTGCAGGGATGTGTAACTGCACTCCATGACCTTCCGCTCCTTTCCTTATCAGGGGAAAATAGACAGAAATAGGAAACGCCTTCTGTTTGATGAGACAGGCTGTTATTCCAAGGAAAGTGATACCCAAGCCAAACAGCTCAGCTAAGAGGGAAAATATTGACTCAGAGTCCCCTCCCCGCCCCCACCGCTGTGTCTGTGAAAAAAAAGGCTGTTCAAGGGAAATGAGAACTCGAGACCTTGGTGACTCCACAGGCAGGGCAGAGGCTTTGTTACCCCAGCTTCACTCCCCAGAGGGGCGATGCTGGAGTGGGGGAAGGAGCTGGGGGCATCAGCAGGGCTGTCTGGAGGTCTACAGCATTGTCGAAGGGTTTATACTCAGCCTGTGGTTGATGCTCTGAGTCCCTGGCCCACTTGGTAAGACACATTCTCTCAAGGTATCAAATTTCCCAAGTCTCTACTACTTGCCATCTGGAAAGGCCCTTAAAGGGTTTTGGACCACAGTGGGAGAACATCTGCTTTCAAGTGGACCGGTCAGGTCTTGGAGGCTCCTGATTTCAGAGCTGTGTTTCCCAAGAAAGCATTGCTGTAAAAATAGGGAGGAGGATGAATCATTAGTCCTAAAGCATCATTCCTCATCTTACCCACCCTTCACTCAAGCCTAGCCTGAGGTTTTGTTATTCTGTGTAATTAAATGTGGACCTCCAGCCTCATGTCACATATACTGACATCCTTTTGGGTTCAGGAAGGGAAGTCCCTCTAAATGAAATGAAAACTCCCCCTGAAGTTCACTGCTGCATGGTGCTTTTCATACTGAAGGACTTCTTTGTCTTCCTCCAGATGTTGGGCAGCCCGGGACAGAGATTTTCAACATGCCAGCGATTACCGGAACAGGTAACTGTCACGGCATATCCTTATCCTACCTCATGCTCTCCCATATGCTCTGCGCAGAATTCACGGGAGATGAAGAGGAGATTCAGCTGATTCAGGAATCTTTTGGCACTGGGACCCGGTAGAGGTTTGGTGTGATAGAGGAACACGTACACACTGTCATTTCCTGCTTTGGGAATGGCACTACAGAGCTGGACACGTCAAAGACCAGTTCTTTTTAAAGCCTTGAATTTCTCAGAATTGTGGGGAGAAGTAAAACCTTCCAGCAGAGATGACCTTGACCCGTGGTGTCTCAGGTTGGTCTGAGACCTTGGGCCACCAACAGGGAAGAGGTTCCAATGGTGCACGCCACATCGAGAGGCTGGAAAGATAATAAGGCAGGATGTCACGCTGAGAGTGGGAGATGGCAGGACAGGAAGGAGGGGCAGCATCCTCTTACTGAGGTGTGCAATATCCTGTCCTGTGCAGTACACAGGGGAGAGGGGAGTCAGTGCAGGTGGCATCACTGTATTCTGTAGCAACAGGGGAGCCTTTCATCCCTGGATAGTATTACCCCTTCTCATCCTGCTGACAGTGCAGCTTGCTCTTGTGGAATCTAAAAACCCTCTTGATTACAGCGGAGAGGAGCCAGTGGGACTGGGCTTCCCAAAAGGATCGTCTCTCCAGGGATTGTCCAGGCTTCAGTTGCAGCCCTGTTGGACCTCTTTCCTTAAAGGCTTGCCTCTTTCCAGCTCAGATATGTGTGTCTACAAATACCATGATGCCTACTTCCCCAGGTAGCAGAGTGTTCATATGGGTAATGCACTTTAGACACGCACATTTGTATTACTCCACACTTCCCTAGTTATCCAGAGGTATTAATTTTCTCTCTGTCTCAAACCAAAGCATAGAGGAACGTAGTTTTCTCAGCTGACTCCCTGGTGTAGGAGTGCTGGCGACAGTGGCGTTTCTCTGGGAATGCATATAAAACAGGATTGAGCCCAGAAGCAGGGGCTGTTCAGCAACAGGAGAAGGAACCTACTGTTTTGCTGGTTGCAGTGTCACCCAGCTCCACTGCATGGTGGAAGTTTGACATGTTACCTGTGGAGCCTCCTTGCATTGCGTTGCTGGAAAGCTGGGCTCCTGCCTGCCATCTCTTCCCAGCCCCTTCCACTTGTTTTTAAACCCCTGATCCAAGGGCTCAGTGTAAGCAGCAAGTTTCTGTGGCATCTGCATGGAAGAGGCTCCTAGTACCACCTTAGAAAAGCTTTCCTTTAAGAGTTATGTGTTGGTGGAGGGAGGTGGTGACAAAAGAGTTGCACTTTGAGCCCTTTGCAGCCGTTTTGCTGACTTCTGCTGATAGCCAGACCAGGGGGTCCCACTGGCTGTGACCTAGACCTGCATTTTGTGCATCCTAAAGACGGCTGTGTCGCAGGGAGCTACAAGGTTAGACAAGAGGTTGTACAGGCGGCGGAGGGGAGACCTCTAGAAATGGTTAAAGTTGGCTTGTGGTAGTGTGCTTCCTTTCCAAGGAGGGAGGTAATGTATACCAGAAGCAGGTCCCGACTCAGACAGCCATCCATCCACTTGGTGCTGAGGGAGCTGATCTGAGAGTGGGGGTGAACATGGCCCCAGGCCTGGGGTTGGGGACTAGGGGGGCACGGGAGGAGTTTGTACCTTCATGTCTGTGTTTTTGCCCTTGCTCGTTTCCTGTAACCGGCGCGTTGGGAATGATGGCCGTGTGGCTGACCCTTGGTCCCTGTGCGGCGCTGCACCATAACTGCATGGCTTCTGACGACTCACAATCACTCCGACATGCCACTCCGTCTCTGCAGCCTGTTTTCTAAAGACCTCTGAACCCTAGATGTGGGGGCCTCCGCCCCGCGGGCAGCAGACTCCAGACTGGGACTGGGGGTGGGGACTGGGAAGCAATTCCTCAGCACAAGGAGAGACTGAAGGATGTTCTCCTCCTGGCTGCCTCTTCCCCCTCTCCCCCACACTCAGGATGGACCACCCCCAGAAGAGGACTAGCAGAGCTCTCCAGCAGGCCCCTCTCCTGCGTGCGTGTGCCCAGAACAGCAGGGTGCACCAGTGAATTCGGCTGTCATTCCCTGTCCCCTGAGACGCTTGTGCCTCCAGCTGAATCAGCCCAGATCTTCCTCAGTCCCCAGGGCATCTGCCAGGCCCTCTGCATAGCTATTTTTTTAATGTTCAATTTCTCCCCCACCCCGCCACAACCCTTTTGTACTGAATGAGGAGTCTTTTAAGTCACAGGCCCGGCTGGAAGTCCCCTTCTCTCCCCTTTAGTTTGGGAACCCTCATTCATGTGCAGGACCCTGGAAACTGAAATCGGGGCAACTTTGATTCCTCCCCACGCACACGCACGCACACCAGCTCCCGCCGAGCCCTGGGGCGGGTCGGGGCGGAGGGCTGGTGCGCCCTGCAGAGCTTAAAGAACAAGATGACGACGTTTGTTGCTTTGCAAGAATGTGCTGACTGTTTGTTTCTTCCTTTGTCTCCTTTCTTCCCCCTTCCCTCTCCCTCTCCCAATCTTTCTTCTCATTTGGTTCCCTTGGACCCATCTCCCCCCCCCCATCTCTCCTCTCCCCCCTTCCGTATCTCCCAGGGCTAATCAGTTGTAGAAGCCAGTCGGTTCAAGAAAATTCCAGTACCAACATGGGGTTGGAGGCAATAATTAGGAAGGCCCTAATGGGTAAATATGACGAACAGTGGGAAGAGCGCTCGCCTCTCAGTGCCAATGCCAATGCTTTTAACTCTCTGAATGCCAGTGCAAGCGCACCTGCTGCTATGCCCATAACTGCTGCTGACGGACGGAATGAGGACATGCGCTCTGTGCCAGGTCTGCAGCCCTTTCCTCCTTTGCTGTCTCAGTGTCATTAATTCCTCTCTCTCTCTCTCTCTCTCTCTCTGTCTCTCTTATTTTTTAATCCTTTGTGGGTTTTGATTTATTATTATCCCCTCCCCCCTCCCGCCCCTCGTGCTTTGAGCTTTGTGAACTGGCCAATTAATCCTGGAATCCTCGTTGTTTCCATGTCATAGTCTGGAAGGCGCTGCTGCTTTCTCTAAAACACTGACTGCGCTCTTGGTGTATTTGATCTTTCCCCTTTTTTAATCTCCTTTCCCTTATGATGTGCAAGAAGGTGTATGGAAGAAGAAAGACCCCAAAACACTCTGGGCCAAAAGGTTTTCCTTCTAAAGCACCGAGTCCAAGCAAAGGCCTCAGTTCAGCAAAGCCGGAGAGCTTGTTTGCAGGGCTCCTGGCTTTGGTTTGAAGTTTGGGCTGTTATCACTGAAGCTTGGGCACGGTCCTCAGTGCTTGGCTGAACTGGGGCCTAATAGCACGTTTCCCTGTGAGATCTGTGGAGTTAGACGAGGCTGCTTCTGGTGGTAGAAATACACACGCAGACACCCCCGCCCCAGGGCAGGGATCAGAGAAGGGATCTGGTGGCTGTTGGGGATTGCGGTGTACGGAGGCAGGAAAGCGTCCCGTTTGCCCCCAGCCTTGGCGTCCCGAGGGCGGGAGGCAGTGCAGCGTGTTCTCGTCAGGACAGAGTCAGTGCCCTCCGTGGCGATGCAGCGGGCTGTCACGGAGAGCAGGTCGCCATGTATCGCCCACGTGGCTCTCCCCACTGGGAATTGGCCACTTCCCCGGGGAGAGGCACCTGCTCTCATCCACGTCAATCTGTCACTGCTGCTGTAACTCCCACGGTTTCCTCTGGCTGTCCAGCTTGCCTGTCCTCCCAGCCTCTTCCTTCAGGTGTTGCCCAGGCCTGAGGCTGCCTGTTACTCAGCCCTTTTGTGCTGGCTTACAGGAGGGGCAGCTGTCAGCTAAGCTGCCCCAGGTAGCATGGCTCATCGCACTACACGCCATGCATCAGACCTCCTGCCTGGCTTCAGAGTTGGGCGAGTGTTACAGCACCACGTGCCAGGCATCCCCCTGGTCCTCCCAGGGCTTTTCAGAAACATAGAGGCGGGGTTGGACCAGAAAGAGGGGCAGGGGGGTGAGGGGATGACTGCTCCTCGCCCCGTCCCCCAGCAGCATGTGACTTGCCATCTGCTTGGGCCACTACAGTACTAGTTACAGGCACAGGTCCCCTAGTAGGCTAGGGGAAGAGCTGGGCTCCAAGCTTAGTTATCCTTAACTAGCACCCTATACTGGGAATTCACCAAGCCATGTAGACCCCTGAGGATAGGAGGGGAGGTGCCCGTACAAACTCGCATGTCTGGGGAGGAGGACAGGTGGAGCCAGGTGTCCAAGCAAAGCTCTTCTGCTCCTTGCAGAACGACCTTCCCAGCCAAGCCAGCAAGCAAACGCGCTGCCGAGTCATGACACAAGTCGCATTCAAGCACCCAGTTGGTGTACTGGACAGAAGCTGCTGCAGCTTGCTTCGTGGGAGCAGGGCTGGGGAGCAGGGTGGGGAATACATGGGAAAAAGAAACCAATTTGAACCAACCCCTTGAAATCTGAGGGGTCACGGGCTGTGACCGGGGAAATGACTTCTGCCCTTCTAGTTTCTTTCCATTGCAGCTGCAGTAACTTCTTCTTTCCAGATGAGAGTTGTGAGGTGGTCAGGCTTGTTAAGTGGTTGAAAGCTGGCTGACAGAGCGTCCTCAGTAGAGGTGCCCATGCGTAACCCGCACAAACAAAAGGCTGGCTGGGAAATGCATAGGACTGCGCTCTTTCATTTCCCGTGGAAAAGCTCACCGCGGAGGCTAGCGGTCACTAATCTTCCTTTTCCGTTACTGATGCATATGCCATTCTGAGCTGCTAAGATGTGCCCAGGTCAAGGTCTGCAGAGGCGACTGGTGATTTTATAGGCTCAGCCTGAGACCCTTTAATGCAGCCAGACTTTCAGGAAGTGCCAGGTACCTGCCTCTGAAACCAGGCCCTTTTAAGGCATCTCTGGCTGGGTGTCCCAAATTGCAAGTCGCTTCTGGAAGCCTTGACCTTGTGTCCCGTGTCTCCAGGGAGCCGCTTGACCGGTGGGGTGCTTCTCTTTGTAGGAGGAGGAGGGAAGCCAAAGATGGCTGCCAGACCGAACAGCCGCAAGGCCAAGTCTCCAGCGCCGGGCCTGTCCTCCGGAGAGAGGCCGCCGTCCGTTTCTTCCGTTCATTCTGAGGGGGACTGTAACAGGAGGACACCTCTAACCAACCGGGTCTGGGAGGACAGGCCTTCATCCACAGGTAATGCCGCATTCCCGTTTGCGTCTCTCTGGCTCCACCCTTGGCCAGGTAACGCAGCGGCCACGTGGCAGGATAACTCCCTTCGAATGTGTTGGCCACGTTGGGAACGCTACTGGTTGGTAGAGCTCGGGAGTAAGAAGCACGAGCAAAGGGAGCAGGGCAGCCATAAAAGCAAAACCATGTCCATGGGTCCCGAGGCTGGAAAATTCACTCGCACAACTGGCCCCATCTTACCCAGTGCTGGGTTGCCCCGTTGATGCACCCCACCCTTGAATTGCAGCTTTCTCTGCTACTCCAGTCCTAAGCCCCATGCAGTTCTGGCAGAATACCTCACTCAGATTTCATAGACATTAGGGCTGGAAGGGACCTCGCAAGATCATCGGCTCACGACTCCCAGTCCCTGCTGCTCCAGCATCTGTGGCGCTTCCTGGTTCTGGTGAATTGGATGGCAATATTGGAGCGCTCTGGGTAGGATCGGGGTGTGAATTCCTTTCTGGGCACCGCTGAGCTGCTTCCCATCTTCTGTCTTGATTCAGGTTCAACGCCATTTCCATACAATCCACTAACAATGAGGCTTCCAACTGGCGTGGTGACAGCCACGCCGCCAACATCCATTCCACAAGGGAACCCCAACAGCCAGCACCACACCTGGGAGGAAGAGCCCAAGCCCCTGCTCTGCTCACAGTACGAGACACTTTCAGACAGTGAATGAAAGAGTGTGGAGGGATAACAGCCAACCAACCAACCAACCACGTGGGTAAGCAAGCTGGCCGGGGTGAACTCTGACCATATCAGTCCTGGGAGCCATCCGCACTGACCCTGCAAGCCAAGAAGCGGGAGCAGCGCTTTGTCCAGTCACTCAATTTTATTTTATTTTTTTCTCACGCCTGGAAATTTCTGAATCATCTTCAGTCTAAAGCCTTAATAAGACAGACAGATGGACCCCAGCCTCGTTCTCTTTCCAGTACCAGTGTCATCGTGAAATGGTCCATGAGCTTGAGACGCAGTCCACAAACAGCTGATTGGGATGATGGTGACGGGGGAGGGAGTGGGACGGCTGCGCCCTGCCCTAGAGCAGCTCTGTAGGATACAATCGATCACTGAATTCAGTTGTTTACTCAGGGGATACCACCCGGTGCTCCAGTTGTGCTCTTTCGCTTTGATGAGAACAAGGAAAGCCCCATTGTTCTTGGGAGCACAGTACGTGTGCTTGGGCATGTGTGCACGCATGCATATACCATATGCGTGTGTGTGCACCCATAGAGTGTATACTCTGCCTGCACACTCGTGCTGCCTGCTATCGAGTACTTGAAGTAGGATCAGACTCCCCTTCCCCAACCTCCGAACCATTCCAAGGGTTTCCCAGCACACAGGCTGTGCCACTGAAATATGCAGTCTTTCGTGGCAGGGTGGAGGGAAATGAAATTTAAAAAAATGTCCTGCTTCTCTTGCTGATTTGGATGGTCTTCATGCACCTTCTGCATGAGGTTTCCTTGCCCAGCAGCACTGTCGACACATCGGGCACCGGAAAGTTGTAAACGAATGCACGGTGCTGGACGGGGATGGGGAGAGCGAGTTGAGGATCCATTTAAAAATTCCTTTGGAGAACAAAATCTTGGGCTCAGATTGTAATGGAAAGAGATTTCCCATGTCATGATGCGCTCTCTGCAGAAGGGACTTGTTGCTTTAAGTGCATTGTTTTCTGAATGGCAAGAAAAGGCAATTGTAAATGATGTATTGGTCTACAGGGTATATTTTTGATACCTTCAGTGAATTATGTCGAGATGTTTTACGAAAGGACTTGAAAACAGTATTACTTGCTGTAAAAGAGGTTCTGTTATTACGTGCAGGCTTTGATGAGTTTGTCCATTGTATGGAAATGTAAAATGGTAACATTGATCCATCAAAGTCATCCATAAGTCAGTAGAATGTATTAACTTAGTTTTAAAAAGATATTGCCACAACTGTAGGGACTCCTCATTATTACACATGCTGTTCCTAATCCAAGAGGGATCTTATTCTAGTCACAGAGGTTTGTTCTCCAGCATGGAGATCTCAAGAGAGCCTTTCAGGAGATCCCGTCAGTAGGGGAGGTTGAGGGTGGGCCTGAAGTCGGGAGGGAGCTCACAAGAAACTTAAAGATGGTTTTTATTGTATTTTTCTGATACACATGAGTGCTCTACGTTATTTTTCATTCCATGATGTTGGATCATATCTGCAGTTACATGGTTAAAGAACAAAAATATTAGACTTTTTTCATTCACTTCTGCTCTCTTGCTCTGGGGGGGAAAAAAAGGCAAAAAAAAATGTATTAAATGCTTTGCGTTCTGTATGCTAAAGGAAAAAAGACCAGGACACAGACTTTCTGCCTCTTCCGTTGCCTGCTGAAACAAGCACCTGCAGTGTTACAAAATCTTTCTCATTTGATAAGAGTTTGTCAAAGAAAGAGGATCATATCGTCAAACTATCAGTGGTTATTTTTTTTCCCCTACAGTGTTCCAAGGATGAATCTGATTTCAAAGCAACAGAAAGATAAGATGGTGTTTGTTGTTTGGGTTTGGTTATATTTTTCTTGTTTGTTTTCTACAATGTACAGGTGTTTTTTTTAATGTTCATCCATGTTTGCGTCTTTTCTGTTGCACTTTCTTTTTTTAAACGCACAAAACATTTCCAGTGGTTTTGGTTCCCCAGCACTACTTTGAGTGACGGCACTCCATGGCTCAGAAGCCGAATCGATAAAGCTGACATTCATGATAAAGAAACAGTGCATTTTACTGGGTAAAATCCAAATCCATCCACCCACCTGCCTTCCTCCTAACTCCTTTATTTTTAAATACACCGTCATAATGGCATATAGCCATCTTGGATAGAACTGGTTAAAAAAAGGTTGCAATTTGCCGGTGAGAAATGGACAGGCATTCTCAGCAAAAACCTATCCTATTTCTTGACCTGGCTTTATTGCCCAGTGAAGAAGTATTTTGGAGTTAGATGTATTTTTATAAGGAAAAAACAAAAGTACAGGCTTTTCTCAAGGAATATTCCCCTTTCTTTTGACCAGCCCTAGTCTTGGACTTTTCCTTGTAGCTTTTCTTTCTCTTTGCATGAGGGATTCAGGCTTTGTCAGCCTCTGTTGGATTGGACTTCAGCTGTACACTGGCCGCTTGTGCTGACTAGGAGAGAGAAGCGGGTCTCCAAATGTGGAGAGGTCGATTCATGAGAGCTGTGCTCAGCAGGTTACACATGCAGCTCGAGCTCCCCACTGGGATGTCCATGCAGAGACTTTCCAATGCCTCCAGGATCCGGCCTTGCAGTGCGGAGAGGAGAGGCCTCCTGCTTCAGACCTAGCGCTAAGACAGGAGGCGGAACTGGGCTTCTCTGCCTGGAGAGAGCCGGTTCCAGGAGGCAGCAATCTGGAAGTGACAGATGAGGGGTGTGCTGTAAGCTGGGAGCTTCAATGGGGTCCTATGGGATGAGGCACTCAGCTGACATTGGTTTTCCATGGAAGCTGGGCACGTAAGTCCTTCAGGGTTTGCACATCTCAGCCAGCCTTTCTGGCAGAAGCCGCACTCCTCTTTCCCTCCCGCAGCAGACATGCCGATAAAAGATTGCTCAATGGAAAGCAAATGGTGAGACCCAACATGTGGCTTCCTCCCTTTGGCCCTGCTTCCTTGCCACACACCCTCTTCACGGCCGTATGCGCTCTTATCCATGTCCAAGTGAAAAAGCTTTAGGCATGGCTAACTTGCTATCTCTGACGGCTGCATCCTCAAGCACACTGAGTTAGCTCTTTCAACCTGTGTGGGGTAGCCACAGTTGTGGGCAGACTCATTAGCCTGGGGACCGGCTGATTAACATCGCCACTCTAGGTGTTTAATTAGCTCCCTGCAAAGGTGGCTGCTTGACTAGGCAGCCTGTGCAGAGCAGCTCAGGACACTTGAGGACCGCGCTGCCAGGGACGATGTACGTGCCACGTAGACATGCCCATAGTCATCAAAGTAGAAGGTTTGGGCCTGATTTTGTGGGGCTCTTCTGTCAACAAGAAGAAAAAGGGAACATTTGCCAAGCAGAGGGTTAAAAGGCAAAAAGGCAGGGACTGACGGGACAGGCAACTTAATTTTGTTCCATGTGAATGAGCAAAGCCTTTATCACCTCTTTGCAGTTATGCTTGACAAGCTGGGTAACTGTGATCCTGTGCATCCAGCCCTGTTATGCTATAAAGAGAAAGGGAAAATATCTCATGTGTGGAGGGAGACCCTCCTCCCTTCTGGTGCAATTGGCAAGTCCCAGCAGCGAGCTTTGGCCACCTCCATCATAGCCGCTTGTCCATGCAAGAGTTCATAAGTTGCATCTCCTTGAAATGAAGATTTTGGAGGCAGGTGCAGCCTCCTCCCTGTTCAGCACTAGCCATCATTGACTTTGGGCCATTTGTCAAGTGAAATGGCACCGGAAGTCCAAGCCCTTTGGAAGCAGAGTAAGCCTTTCTTTCAAAGCCTTAAGTACGTGGTAAGTCTTTAGTCGTTGGTCTTTCTTTTTCGAAGCATTTACTGCATGCCAAGTGATGAGTCGCGTTGCAACTTCACCAACCTGTATGCATTTGCTGGGGCTGGGGGGCAAGCTCACTGCATCGCGTACAAACAGCCCTGGGATTATTTCAAATGAAAGCCAAGCAGCAACAAAAAAGGAGGAAAAAAAAAAAGACCCTGGGTGAGGATGTTTAAAAAAACAAAATCTTTGAGCATTTGTGCAACTGTTCTTGTTCTTTTGGGTTTTGTAAATCAGTGCTCATCTTCTATGGATGGATGGATGGATGTCCAGGACATGTTGCATTTATATTGGGGAAGGGAAGCCACAAATGGTTAGGCGTACACACTCATTGCAAGGGATAGAGGCCAAATATCCTAGGGCAAACTAGCCCACTGCTCGGAGGGGTAGAAGGATTTGCCAGTAGCCTTTCAGATTCAAGCTCCCCGTCCCGTTCTCCTCCAGATAAAAGAATTTCCTTGTTTGATTAGTGCTGGGGCCAGCTAGAGACTGAAATATTTTACCTCCACAAGATGAGCAATGTGTAGACCCTGCTACCCAGGTTCCCGCCAAGGGAAAGAGGCATCCTCAGGCCATTCAATGTACAGAGAAGTTCAATATGTGCCAGCTGGGGAAGGGGCTTCTGCCATCAAAGTTGGGACAGGGGCTTCATACACTGGGAACTGAACAGCATTCAATCCAGCCCCAGTCCTTGCAGGAAACTGAAATGAGAAATCTGTGTTCAGACAGAAGGGATGTCTGTATTAAACCACTAAGTATTAGACAGTGCCTCTTTTCTTAACCATAGCAAGCAGCTGGGCTGGGGACTTGCCCGGGTTCCACGAAATGGGGCCCAGCGCTTAAAGAAAGTCGTGTTTCATGATGTACACTGCCACTGCTCTGCCTAGCAGATCATGCAGAATGAGGAGAAATCAAAACCTCAGTGCCCCCACAGTCCCATGGCAGACCCGAGAGCCAGCAGGCACATCCCACATCTACAGGTGGCCTTTCACAGGACAACTGGAGGAAGGCGGCAGGGTCTCCAGTGCTCCCCATCTCAGACTTGTTCTGCAGCAGTCTGGTTTGATTGTTCTGGCCAAAGCGGGTGTCTGGTCCTGTTGTTTTTTGGAAGGCAGCAAATGTTTTTCACAGCAAAAAATGCCCTCTCCCCCCCTACCCAGGACCCTCGTGCCCTGGGTGCTGCACTCCAGCCTCACCCCACCCGCTCGCCTCCAGGAGATGCTTTGCTAAAGGCCAAAACCAAAAGCTTGTTGTGTTACAAGAAACAACTGAAAAACCTCCAGTAGCCGCACGTGCCTACAATGATGCTGCGCGCCCGTTGTGCGAGGAACATACGGCACCGTGGAGCCTAGCAGAGCCGGGTGGGTAGAAACACGTACGCTCCGGGCAACTGCAGCTCATGGTACCTCCATGCGATGCTTTATTTTAGTAAGCAATCCTAACCTAGCAAAGTTAGCGGTAAAACTTCCACTTTTGCCGACTTCCTCGGACATTGGGTCACGTCCTGTCGCATTCGCGTGAGATTTGGCCAACAGGGCACCAAATGGACTCAGTGAGGTGGGGATAGCCCTGAGCTAGGTCTTGTCCAAAACAGGCTGTTTTCTCTTAAACCTGTCAGTACGGGGGGAGGGATTCGAGTGCCCGCTGAGTGCTTAAGTGCATTTAATTCAAGTTCCTGCCCTTGGGCCAGCTTGCCTCCTGGTGTAATGAATTCATGGAGATCAAAATATTGTTGACTCTCCCGCATGAGCAGGTGGAGGGTCTCCTCTGGGATCGGGCAACATGGAAAAGAAAGGTGCCGCAGTAAGTTACTGGAGCGTATTGTGGTCCCTTTCCTCGTGCGTCCCCCGCAGTGGCAGGAAGTTGTATTTCCATGTTATAGGATGAGGCGGCACTTGCACAAAGCCAAAGCAAGCAGCTATTGCATTCCCTGGGATTTCAGCACGAGACCCTCCCTCCCTACTTTACTCCTCCCGCAGTCTCGTCCTCAGTGCTCCTCCCGGCACAAGGGACTGATCCTTTATAAAAAGGCTTTGTGCAAAGTCATTAGTTCGCCCCATAGTTTGCAGGGTGTTCTGTATTGCAGCCCTTGATGAGGCTTGGGTTTTGCTAACAATAGCTAATGGCTGTGACACATTGGCACTGGGCCTTGGGAGTACAGCGCGCATGAGAGGCAGCGGAGTTGCTCCAGTCATTTCTCATGGTGTCCACCTGCTCGTCCACACCAGTGTCTGCGAGTCCAAGGGAATGGCATGTTCTCCCGTGTTTGTGAATAAGGCTTCATGTACATTCCACAAGGATTTCCGTGTGCCCAAATATACTGTACATTGTGTGTGTGTGTGTGTGCGTGTGTGTGTGTGTGCACGTGCCTACGTGTGCATGCGTACACGCTCTCCCAGGTTCTGTGTGTGCATATCTCTCCATATCCACGTGCGTTTGGAAATACCCACCCGCACACCCATTTCACACGTGCCTCCACTGCTGCAGTGGTGCTTACCCGTGCACGTCCTGATCCTACAAGCGGGATTTTGATACGTCAGCTACATTACAGCCTGCCCAAATTTCAGCTCGCAAATCCACTGACTGCCGCTTCCATACAAGATGAGCACTGAGCACCGTCTGTGATAGCTTAAAGGAAAGACATCCTTCATACTAAACTGTCCGCATAATCTCTGTCGGTTTTTAGTGACGTGTCTTTGTGCTACCTGCTATGATTTCTATTGATCGTGCAATCAACAATGGAAGTTATGTTAAACTGTTTTAAAGAGGAAAAAAGACAAAACAACCAAGAGTTGGAAGTTAGTGTTAGCAACTTTGTAATTTGTACAAACAAAACAAAAAGATAAATGGACAATTTATTGTTTGAACAGTACAAGGGGGGAAAATCTATCTTTTGTACAACCAAATTGTGCATAGCTGTTTTGAAGTGAGATGTATGATAGAACGGACTGTATATAGAACTGACGAGTTGTAAATATTTATGCAGCTTGCTATAAAGGGTTGGTTTTCTTCTACTGAAGGTGAAGTTTTTGTTCACTGTTATTTTGCTCAACGTGCCCACTAGCAAGCGTTGTGGGTAGCAGTGTCCGAACACTGCCTTACTGTTTAAATAATAAAATAAAAAAAGAAAAAAGGAAGAAAAAAAAAAAAAAGCTTGTTGCCAGCAAAATGGAGCTCTCCTCTGATTCTTACGCGTTTAAGCTCAGTAGCGGTGAGACGCTTGCAGGGAGTTTGGGGAGACCCGCGTGCACCTGCAAAGCAGGCGGTTGCACAAGTTGCGTTAGACGCGGGTTCTCCGCTCCCACGGACTTGGGGGTTTCAGGACTTCTGCAAATCCCGGTGTGTGCGAGCCTCCACTGTGACTGGGACAGTTGCGGGGCTGCCTTGGTTGGCGGCGAGTTGGGCCCTGCGGTCACAATATCTCGCACCCTTAGCTCTCAGATGAGCCCATAGCAGCTTGGACTCCGAGCTCAGCACATCTTGGAAGTCAAGGAGGGACGGGAGGAGGCCCGGCTGCTCGGACTCCGGGGACTTAATTGGGGTAAGTGTTCACCGTGGTTACCCTGCAGTAATGGAGCAAAGAATGAGGCCTGTGGTATCCTGCATGGAGCTGTGGCTGTACTTCAGTCACCTGCAAGGGCTTACCTTCGGAGAGGGAATTGCCCTGAAGCGTGCCAGCCACGCTTGGAGCACCCAACACACCAAGTGGGCATGAGCCCACGGGATAAGTGTCTCCTTCCCAGGGGCTCGGTGTTCCTCCGTGCCCTGAGCAGACACGAGCTTATCTATCCCAGGAGAGGCCTCGCATGCTGCAGGGCAAGTCTCAGTCTACCGGCGCATGGCCGGGGTCTGTGCAAGCATCTGAGGTGCCGCCGGGTTGCGCGGCTCTGGGTCATCCCCAGGGTTGCTCTGACCAACTCAAACGATCACATAGGTGTTGAAAACGCTGTCACAGCCCTCCCCCATAATCAGAGCACAGCTTAGCCCTTCAGTTCAGCCACCCAAGGGTTGAAATCGGGGCTCCTCGTGCGGCGGGTGGAACGGGACCACGGAGCCTTTGTGCCGAGGCCACGGGGGTCTCGGCGCCGCTTGCCTCTTGCAGCCTTCAGCCCCAGGAAGCAGTGCGTGCTACCCCGATGGAGCAGCTCCCTCGTCTCCCCGAGACCCCTTGCACCTCTCAAAGCCTCCCACAGTGCCAGCGTAGGAAATGCCAAAACGGTGAGTCAGTGCCTAAAACAAAGGCAGGGGCACCCTAGCATCCCACCCTTGCCCAGCTTAGAGTCCTCCTTGAGGGTTGCCTCCATGCCACCCTGTCCAGAATTAAATTCCCACTGGGAATAAAGGTGCCCGGACCTCTGGCAGTGCCCGTTCCTAGTCCAGCCGACTAGGTGGCAGCATCCGACTAACCAAGTGTCCCTCCTGCTGAGGTCTGCGGCAGGCGGCTCTGATGGTGCCAGCAGTTCTTTAACGTTTCTTCATTTATTCGTGCCCTGTGCAAGGTGCCAGAAAAATCTCCCCTCCCTCCCCAGACTGTCACGGGCCTCTTTCTCTTTCTCTGGAAGTCAGCAGCAAACCAAAAGAAGCAGCTTTCTGAGAGCAAGGCAGTTTTTACCTTAGCATGAGTCCAGCCAGAAGGACCTCATGGTGAAATGCTGCAATTCGGCTTGCGAGACTTGGGGGTCTATGAAAGGCCTTAGTCTTGGCATCCCGGGGTTGTAGGAGAAGCTGTTTCTTGGCAAAAAGAAGTTGAGTTTGGGGCGGATGGGGAGCTGGGGCAGCCCTGGCCTCTTGGACCAGGAGGCAAATGGGAAAGAAGTAGGTGTCCTGAGACCAGGACTTCGGTGTCCAGGTCTGCTGCCCCTTCTCTGCATGATACTGAGGTCTGTGTGCCTCAGTTTCCCCAGCAAGGAAATGGCACTGAGCCCCCTGTGTCCTAAAAGGCTGGAGGCTCCTGACGTGGCGTGCAACGTGTCGGTAGAGCCGAGCCCTGGGAGAAGCCCTCTTCAGACGTTTCCTTCCTGAGAGTGTCTGTGACCCACGGCCGCACTTCCAAGCAGCGCGGATTCAACAGCATCCAAGACTGCGTGGGGGGTGGCCCGCGCTCCCGAGCGGTGCCTTCCTGCAACACCGCTGTGACTCTTTCAGCCTGGCTGAGACGGGCGGCACAGCCCCGGCAAGGCCCCGCCACCACAAACAGCAGCTGCATTTATTTTGGCTTGGAGCTGCGCTTCGGAGTAGCAGCCGCCAGCGAAGGGGGCTTCTTTGCTTCCCTTCCCCTTGGCACATCCATACACGCCCAGCTCAGCATCAAACCCTCCTCCCCAGCCCAGCTGTCTTTCCTGGGTCGCTCTGGCTGGATTCATGGCTGACATCCATCTACCCGTGTTTCAAACGCCCAAAGACCAAATCCGCACCCCGGGGGGTTGTTCTGCTGCACTTGCTCCCTTTGGTTGGAGCTCCAGCTGCACAGGAAGGCTGGAGGGCCTAAGGGAGAGCCCACTTGATGAGGATCAGGAGAGCTGGGGGGTCTGTTCCCCATTCTGCCACTACCCTTTTGATCCAATCTCTTGGGCTTTCTGTGCCTCAGTTTCCCCAGCTGTAAAATGGGACTAGCGACAGCGAGTGCTCTGTCAGAACAACATGGCCATCTTGTTGGCACCCACGCTTGGGTTTCTTTGTCTCTGCACAAAGCTCTCAGACCAAGCAATTGCTGAGGAAAAAGGGAAATCCAGGTCTGAAATGCAAAGTGGGCAAGACCTGAATTTCAGAGGCTGTCAAGGCAAGTCTGGATTAAATCTCCCACAGCTCATTGCTTGCTTTCTGAGCTGATGGGACGTTAATTAAAATGGCAGAGTCGAGGTATTGCTCATAACCTTAAAAATCATTTTCCTCCAGCCTCGCTGGTATGCCGAATTCCTGGACTCGCAGCGGAGATCTGGTTTCCTGAACCCGATTTTTCCCATCTCTGCTGCAATACCGGGAGCGATCGTGCTGTCAATGTCCAAGGCTGTGCCCGCGAGCTCGTTACCGTGGGGTTGGCTGCGAGTGCAGGGTGCTTTGCTTGCAAGTGCTGGGTGTTGCATGCAGCTTTGCTAGAGCGGGATCCCAGAGACCCGAGTCCTGTTCCCAGCTCTGCCACTGGCCCTCTGGGCTACCTTCCTCCCTCACTGTACCTCAGTTTCCTCATCTGCCAAATATAGCTGATAATAGTGACTTCATTTGTAAAGCGCTTTGAGGTCTACTGGAGATCAAGTGTGAGACGAGAGCCAGGTGGTGTTAAAGATGCCTCCTGAAAGGCAGTCGCCCAGGTGCAGCTTGGGAGGGGTGGAGAGAGCCTATTGCTCTGGGAAGTCCTGGCATTGTTTGATGCAGCTGCTTCAAAGGAAAGAAAAGGGAAACTGCAATACTCTGCTCTTAGCCAGGGTTTTCTCCCAAGCAGCATAGAGGAGCCCAGCTCAGGCCTCTTTAGATCAAGAGATGCAGCTAAGGGGACACGGAGCCTTTTCCCATCCAACTGGTGGCTTGAGTCCGACCCGGGTTTGGTTTCCCTTCTCCGGCCTTTCAGAGAGTGCATCTGTGGGTCCAAGCTAAGTGCCCGGGAGACCTATGTCCGCTCTTGATGCTTTGCATGAATGAATACCATTAATTCACAGAGTCCGCCCGTCCGGGTCTGTCCAGCTCAGAGATCCAGCGCTCGCGGGCACGACGATGCGGGTGATGAACATCTCCAGAGGGCAAGCCAAGGGCTTCACACGCCCTAAAACCTCTCTGACTTGCAGGGGGCAACTAGACAGGACAGATAAGACCAGAAGTGGGCGCCAACAGGGGAGAGGCAGCCCATGCACGGGTCAGCCAGGACGAGGAAGACCTCGGGCCTGCCCCTTCCAGCTGGTGGGTCCCGTCAGCTCCCGAGCTCGCAGCGAGCTCGTGTTCGTATTATGATGGTGGGTGTGTGTGCATGCGTGTTTGAACTCCCAATTTCCTGCAGCTCAATAAAAATCAAACGACCCATCGTTTTTACTGGCAGTGTTAACAAATGGCAGGAAACGTCAGACCACAAAGTGCATAGGAGCGGGGGCCTTTTTTGATTTTGATTTTTTTGTCTTCCCCCCGCCAGCCCCATCTTTTCCTTGCGCAGTAGACTGTTTTTACTGGACGTGCGGCAGGGAGATCCGAGCCCTTTGAACCCTTCTGAAATCTCATCACAGACTCCTTTCAGTGCTGGGTTTGGAGGCGAGGGAAGGAAGGGGAAAGAGTATGGTAGCAGCTCTCAAAAGTCCCATTGAAAAGCTGACTGATTTTTCCCCCACACGTCCAAATGCTGACAGTCTCCTGCAGTTTACTCGGTCCTGGCCTGAGGCACGCTTTGGCTAGCAGAGTTGTGGTCTGGGCCTCGGCTGAAGATGAAAGCTGCTGTTTGCATTTCATGCTGGTCTCCAGAAAGCTTCCCAGGGCAGGAGGGGGTTAGATACCGCTGCAGCCAAAGAGGCTTTATTGGTTAGCATCTGCCAGCTAACTCAAGTGCCAGGAATCAGCTTGACACAACCCAGCAACCTCAGCATGGATTCACCAGGGGCAAGTCATGCCTGACCAACCCGATTGCCTGCTACGACAAGGCGACCAGCTCCGTGGATGCGGGGAGATGGCTGGACGTGGTGCACCTTGATTTTAACAAGGCTTTTGATACGGTCTCCCACAGCACTCTTGCAGGCGAGCTAAGGAAGTAGGGGGTGGATGAACGGACTGTAAGGTGGGTAGAAAACTGGCTGGAGTATCGAGCTCAGAGAGTAGTAACCAATGGCTCGATGTCTAGTTGGTGGCTGGTATGAAGTGGAGTGCCCCAGGGGTCAGTCCTGGGGCTGGTTTTGTTCAATGTCTTCGTCGCGACCTGGCAGTTGGCACAAAGTGCACCCACAGCAAGTTTGCAGATGACACCAAGCTGGGGGGAGTAGTAGATATGCTGGAGGGTAGGGCTGGGATTCAGAGTGACCTAGGTGAATTGGAGGGTTGGGCCAAAAGAAATCTCTTGAGGTTCGACAAGGACAAGTGCAAGATCCTGCATTTAGGATGGAGCAATCCCACGCACCGGCGCAGGCCGGGGAACACTTGGCTTAGCAGCAGCTCTGCAGAAAAGGACGTGGGGGAGGCAGTGGACAATAAGCTGAAGATGAGCCAGCAGTGTGCCCTTGTTGCCAAGAAGGCTAATGGCATCCTGGGCTGCATGGGTAGGTGTGTTGTAAGTAGGTCAAGGGAAGTGTTTCTTCCCCTCTATTCAGCACTGGTGAGGCCACATCTGGAGTCCCGTGTTCAGTTTTGGGCCCCCTGCTACAGAAAGGATGTGGCCAAATTGGAGACAGTCCAGTGAAGGGCTGCAAAAATGGTTCGGGGCTGAGGGACATGACAGATGAGGAGAGGCTGAGGGGACTTGGCTTATTTAGTGTGGAGAAGAGAAGACTGAGGAGGGATTTAATAGGAGCCTTTAAGTCCCTGCGGGGGGTTGCAGAGAGGATGGAGCTGGACTGTTCTCAGTGGGGGCCGATGACAGGACAAGGAGCAATGGGCTTGAGCTGCAGCAAGGGAAGTTGAGGTTGGATATTTGGAGGAATTTTCTCTCTAGGAGGGTAATAAAACACTGGACCAGGTTACCCAGAGAGGTGGTGGGATCTCCTTCGTTTTCAAGACTTGGCTAGACAAAGCCTTGGCTGGGATGATCTAATTGGGGCTGGTCTTGCTTTGTGCAGGGGGTTGGACAAGATGCCCTCCTGAGGTCCCTTCCAATCCTCATTTTCTGTGATTTCTAACTGTCCCC
>NW_017729001.1:27418426-27420951 GCF_001723915.1 Gavialis gangeticus
CTAGGAGGGTAATAAAACACTGGACCAGGTTACCCAGAGAGGTGGTGGGATCTCCTTCGTTTTCAAGACTTGGCTAGACAAAGCCTTGGCTGGGATGATCTAATTGGGGCTGGTCTTGCTTTGTGCAGGGGGTTGGACAAGATGCCCTCCTGAGGTCCCTTCCAATCCTCATTTTCTGTGATTTCTAACTGTCCCCTCGTCCCTTGTGCAGCCTTCATAGAAACCAGTGAGAGCTGCGCTCATTTTGGTTCGATAGCTCTGTCCTCTATCATCCTGCCGCTTCACGAGATGGGTGCTTGGAGCCTGCCCCGTGGCTGGTAAGGAGAGAGCCAAGAGAAGTGCATACAATGGGCATCTGTGCGCACTTCAGGGGCTGTCAGTGAACCCGGCTGTGGGAAGGGGCAGGCACAGGCGCGCTGGGTGTCCTCACCCCACAGAGCAGCGGGGGAACAGAGCCAACACAAGTGGAGGCACTTGAGTCTGCGCTGTTTGTTAGACCCAAAAAGAAGCTGTTGGGAAAATGCATCGCAGGACACCTGCATTGTCCCCGGGTCTGCCAGAGCCTGGGTTGGTTACCCTCCTGCTGCAAGGTCCAAGGGCTGCAGAGCAGACGCATGCGTGGGCTGGTTTTGTTTGTGGTCAGGAGCTCTTTGGAGGAATAGATAACTAGGTCGTGCCTCCCCCCTGCACCATGGGACCCCCAAGGTCTGCCTAACAGGCCAAAGCGACCTCAAGGGAAGAAAACTGTGGTTGGTTTTGGGGTAGTGGTGCTTTGAATGATTGCCGGAGCACAAGACAGGGGACCGCTAGCTGCAGCACGGGCACCTTTTGATGGAAAGCAGGAGAGTACGCAACCACGGCTCAGCCCAGGCTGCGGTGACAGAAGCATGCCTATGGCCAAGTTACGGGCCACGGTCCAAAAAGGACCTGGGCTAATCTGCAGCCACCAGCAGTCGACCCTGTGCTGGAGGGGGGCTAGGTGGAGGGAAGCACCCCCGGGGCCGCACACGACAAGGACTCGTGTCGCTCCAGTCCAGGACCAGGTGCCGGAGAGACGGACCCTGTGCAGGGCCGGGGGTACAGCCTTTCAAACCTACGGCCCTGCTCCCTTCCCCCTCGCTTGCATTGCAGTGAAGTGGGTCCCTCCACTGACTGGCGCAGAGAATCGGGGCTTTATGGAGACCAGCAGGGCCCCCGGGCTTGCTGTGAGTAGACCTGTAGTCATTCGACCGAGCTCAGAGGAGAGGAAAACCAAGCTGCAAGTCCTTTTCCCCTCTCCCCCCGGCAGCCCCAGTGAGTGTGCGTGGGGCTTTGGCTGGCTTCTTGCTTCCTCTGTTTCTCTAAAGCGCTGAGGGGATTGTCTGTAATCTCCGCTGGTTTTCAGTGGGTGATTTTTTTTTTTTCCCCTCCATAAATTAGTAGCTTTGTTAGCTCCCATCCCACTCATCACAACCCCAGGGCTCCGTATTAGCTTTCCCTCCAGGTCTCCCTTGACCTGAATGCCGTGCTCACATGCTGCCGCGGTCTGGCTGCTCGGCAGCTTGCCAGATTGTCGGGGTCACCCTAGGAGCACGGGGCTCAGAAAGCTGCTGAGAGCAAGTTTAATCCTCGATCGCCACTGCATGTTGCCTCTATTGTGGCCAATGTGTCTCTGCTCACGGCCTGTTGCATATGCCTCTTCCTAGTAAATGAATGCGATCATAGATGGCTTTGTGGCATGCTTTCTGCTTGCAAACTGAGACTTGTGAGGCTGGGAGGAAGTGCTTGGCTGCTGGTTAGAGGAGTGTAACACTCCCTTTTAGGAATAAGCCCCTTTTCTAGTATTTTAGCAGTAGGCTGTGATTCACCGCAGGGAGAGGAGGGGTTCAGCCGTATGGTGTCAGCAGGTGAGATTTAGCATCTTGGAGCAAGAGGACAATGCCAGGTCATCGCCTTCCTGTGTTGTAACCGGCCCGTGAAGAGCCACAAAGGGCTGTTGAACGGGGAAAGGTGAGTTTGCGTGGTTGCTAGAAGGATCTGGCGCACAGCAGCAGAGCTAAGCCGAAGACAGCCCCCTTCAACCACAGAGCGAGGCTGAACTTCTGCACAGGTCGGTCCCTCCAGGGCTCTCGCCACCCTACCTCCATGGACTTCGGTGCGGCTACGTGAACCAGGTGAGGGGCTAGCCCCGTACTGCTACACTGGAGGTGGTGCAACGGGGAGCTACAGCCGTAGCTTGGGGAAGTGTGTGGACATGAGAATAGGAGAAGCCCCAAAGGCAGGTGATGGAAAGCTGGCTAGAAAGCGGCTCCTTTCCCCATTCTTCTGCGCAGACATCTGGTACTTCTGATTCTTGGGCAGGAAACATCCCACTAACTGGGACAGTTTGTCCACACATTAACATCTGCAACGAGTATTCAGCGCCGTTTAAGTGGCTCAAAGTGATGCCCCTCCGGGGCCGGTTTATCTCTGCTCCATGTTACCCAGCTTGTCTGTGCATGTGTGGCCACTCCCCCCCCGTTGCAGTCCTCCAGCATCCCAGGATG
>NW_017729001.1:27420967-27421467 GCF_001723915.1 Gavialis gangeticus
CCCCCCGTTGTGTGTGGACAAACTCCCCACCCCCCTGAGCCCTACTGCTCCGGGTGCGGGTCTGGGCCCGGGCAGCTCCCCGTGCAAACAGCCTGCGGAGCACGTGCCAAGTGGCCCAGTCACAGGCCATGGACAGGTCTGGGAGTGGGGTCTAGAGAGGGGAAGGGGGACCCAGGTAGGGGGCTGGATTGTGTCCCCATGAGCTGGGGCGTCCTTCCTGAAGCAGGGGCAGTAGACCCCCACCCCCCAAAAATGTGCCTGTCCTCACTGCTCCCACCAGGAAGCATGACCAGCACTCCCCATATCCCAATCCCAAATGCCAATTTATTCAAGCGCGAGACCTTCTTTATTTTACTCTCTCGTTAGTTATTTTTAATTTGTTTTTTCCCCACCGCTACTTTAAATTTTATCCATCAGTAGCTGGCTGACTTCATTTCACCACCCTTCCCCCACTCCTATTTCCTTTCCATCTCCCATTTCGTTACCCACCCCATCTCATG
>NW_017729001.1:27421504-27439437 GCF_001723915.1 Gavialis gangeticus
TCCCACCCCATCTCATGAACTCTCCGCCTCCCCGCTTCATGTGCCCCCCCCAGCCTCTCACTCCTACACTCCTGCCTAGAGCAGGGATAAAAGCCCACCCTGGCTCACGGCTGCAGCTCGTAGTCAGGCCCCCGATCGTCAGCCCTCTAGTGACGAGTCCCAGCTGTGCAGGTGGGGGACAGTCAGAGAAGGTTTTTGAGTCTTAAGGGGTGACTGCTCCAAACTCAAGCTAGTACTAACACCGATCAACATTT
Organism: Gavialis gangeticus; assembly: GCF_001723915.1. Lineage (NCBI taxonomy): Eukaryota > Metazoa > Chordata > Crocodylia > Gavialidae > Gavialis > Gavialis gangeticus. The sequence goes on from NW_017729001.1 coordinate 27,421,759, forward strand.
GAGCAGCTCCAAGCGCAACGCATAGCAAGTCTCTAAGTATTTCCTTCACTGGTGCACAACTTCATCCCATTTGGAGACTGAAGATAAGGACCAGCAATTGGCAGCAGGCGGGATCTCAAATTCAGAGCTGGCCCGAACTTAGCCCTTCGGGCTGCAGGTCTGAGAGCAAGCCGGCAACCAGAAGGGCCAGCCAAGCACCCGACTGCAGGTGTGCGGTGACCCTCCAAAACACCAGGTGATCTTGCACAAATACCTCCTGGCACTTTGTTCACCCCGCACTTTTGGAGTAGGGGACGTGCTTAGGGCATTTGGACTGGATCTGGGCCGTTCTAAAATTCATCCTGGCAAACTGTCTGAGAGGCAGCAGGACTAACCAGAAATAAGGGGCCATAAGTCTTATTCAAGAGGGAGCGAGTGTTGGAAGAAGGCAAGGCGGTATTGCTTTACAGAGCGGATGATGAATAGGTAGGCTGGACTTCCCACTGAGGCACCGGAGCTGAGTGGTGTTAAAGTGACTGAGGGGAAAAAGGCTAGGTGGAACTTAATCTATTAAAGAGATATTATTGGGCTTTGCACTTGGGAGCATTCAGTTGCCTTTTGTGAGGGTCTACCAGGTATGTTTATGCCTATCGAGTTCCCCCTCCCCAACAATGGTAGTGAGGTTATTTTTGCCTCTGGAGGGAGTTTTTACCCTCCTTCAACAATGCACAGTTGCAAAAAGAAATATTTCAAGCATTTAAAATAACACAGGAGCTAGAATATTTCTAAATGGCCCTAGGCATCAGAGGCCATTGGAAGCCCTTCTGACTTTGCGTCACCCTGTCTAATCGAATTTCCTCTGTGCGTCTTGAGAATACCTGTCACTGCGATGATTAGGTATCAGTGTCGGTCCTAGAAATGCATTCTCTGGACCCTGTGCTGACGGATGGTCGATGCCGTTTCTATAGCATCTACATAAAGCACTTTCTTCATTCAGCCAGTCTTGTATGTCTCATTTAAAGATCTTTCGGACCAATCAAAATGCTTTCCAAAAACTTCTTGGAAAGGCCTTTCTGAAGGCAATTGGGATAAGCCAATAAACCTTGCAAACAGAAGCTGGGCTACTTGGCTTTACCAACATCAGGGTTTAAATGATGATGGGCCAGGGCAGCTGTGGTCCTAGTCAAGCACTCGTATTCAAAATGAAGAAACAGAAGAGGAGGAGTTCGTGTGTCAGGGCCAGGACTTGTCACTTCATGACGGAAAACGAATATGCTTCCCTTGAAAATCTGTTACATAAGGACCCGAAAGTGAATTGGGACAAAAGCAAATGGCTTTCCAAACGCTATGGTAATGAAGAGAAAGGGTAGAAATCCAGACCCTGTATGTACTGACCTATGAGGGGTTGCCTGCGAAGGCGAGCACAGAACGACCCAGCTGCTTTGCCAAGAGCTCAGTCCACGCTGGTCTTTCGACTGGGTGGAGAATTGGAAACTTCATTTCCAGCATCACAAGTGTACGCAGTGCTTTAACTTCCCCGTCGTGGGCAAAGAACTGGAGAAATTCGGTGCACGGGTTAAGGAGAAGGAAGTATCTGTAGAATCAAACAGCGAACAGGGCACCGAACGCCGTGCATCAGAGAGCCATGCTGTGCTGGTAATCGGAGGAGATCCTGAAACACTTTGCCCACTTGCAAGTCCTGTAAAAGCACCAGATCCAACCTGCTTCCAACAGTGGTTAGCAGAAGAAGTTCCTTTTCACTCATAGAAATCCTGCGACTTGTATTTTGCAGGGCTAGATCTGCCGGTGCTCAGCATCCCCCCTCCAGACCAGCCGTTCAGAAGAACCCCATATCCAATGGACGCCCCAAATGCAGACCTCATCTGAAATCTTGGGGTGGCATCACAATGAGGTGCGGGCCTCTGCTGGCAGCCAGCTGATCTCACTGGGAGCAAAGACAACGTGATCCCTTTTATCTACAGGCGGTAAGATCATGTTAGCAAGTCTTGAGGATTTCCCTGTCCTGCCAAGTTTCTAGGAGCCACTGCCTTTGCTTGGAGATTTTGCGGCTCTCCTGAGGATCTTCTCCATGAGAGCACTTTAATGGAGCATTTGGGAGCTCTCCATGGAGGAGGCTTTGGCTTTTGGTTGGGTTACTGAGCATAGCTCCTACAGCAATTTCTGAGGGATCCCTTCAGTTTGAGACACCCAGCCATGCAGAAGCATGCAACTCCCGGGTGGGCCATACATGGACCCCTGGGGCAGGGGCTGGACTCGAAGATCTTCAGAGGTCCCTTCCAGCCCGAACGTCTATGTCTGTGGATCCAGGTGAAAATGTCTGCGAGCTGGCTGTGAATAAGGAGTAAAGGTCTTCCAGGTAGCAATTGTTTCGAACCCTGGATACCAGCTAACGGCTAGCCCAAACAGTTGATTTGTTTTTTAAACTAAGATCCAAGGCTCGAAGTCCGAACTGTGCTGAAGGGCTTGGCCATGCCCAAAAGCCAGGCTGTCTTGTGGCTGCTTAGGCAAAAGTCCCTCCGCTGTGCCAGATGAGCAGAGGGTTTTGTGAGTGAGTGACGGAGCTGGGCAGACACGTCTTGGGCTAGAAAAGGCAGGTAACCATCGGTGCTATCCTTACAGCAGGAAGCATTTTATACTTCTCTGACAATTGCAATCTAAATTGTCATTCATCAGGCCCTGTGATTTACTATGAAATTATGTATGCTCTCTGATAATGATACGTCGGACTAAAGAGCTGATTTTGGCGGCAGATTAGACGCACCAGACTGGCAAGTCACTTGGAGGAAAAAAAAAACCGAGCGGCCTTTTGATGCTGCTATTCCTGGCTATTATCAGTTTGCGGGTGGGGAGGGTGCTGGGGGAGAAAGAGGGTTGTTTTAGCTGGCTGCTCTGTGTTTGTTTTGTGTGTCGGGTTGGGAGGGGATCAGGCTAGCAAGCGGCTTGGGAAAGAGTGTCACATTGGTATTAATCGCTGAATTAATTGTCAGGTTTATTTACCCTCTCATTTTGGGCTCCTGTCATTATTGAAATGAATATTTGTCAGGACTCCAGCCAGCAGAGTGGTAATAAATCACTCGCCACAGACTGGAAGTTGGAACCATCTGGTCTGAAGCGACCTGAGATTGATGTCAATTTTAATAAACCGAAGACGCTGTCAGCCCTGCAGAGGAGGTGCCAAGCTAATGAAAAAAGGAAAGGGGCAGGGGGAGGAAAAAGAAAATCGCTTTGCAGGCATGTTCTGTAAATAAATGCATCTGCTCCGTGACATCCTAGACACTCGTCGGGGACGGTAACAATGGGGTAGTATCCCAAGAGGAGGTGGTAGGACTTTTCCAGGGGTGGGCAATGCCTCGTTGCCCCCAGATGCGTAATAAACTGACCTTTGTAACTAATGGGACAGCAGTAAACATTATTGCCCCCCATGTTGGGGTCTTGATTTAACTGCATATATATCTATAACAAATAGGAAAGGTACCCTTGGAGGAAGGGGTGGGGAGAGCTCTTTCCGCAGCGCTACTTAAGCAGCTATTCCTCTGCATTCCCCCCTGTGTTAACATTAAAGTTCGTTTAGGGTCTGCAATGTGTTTAAAAAAAAAAGAAAAAACAAACACTTTATCTCCTAAAGCAGCATGCATGATGCTTACATCACTTCCATCCTAATGTAGCATTTGCAGCAGTGGCACCATTTCTGCTCTCCTTTCGTTGTTGGAGAGGAATCAGGCGTCGTGTAAGTTTGGCTGGGTTAGCTGACCCAAACGCGGATGGTGCAATGCTATTCCTATGTTTGGATCCAGATCCAAGTTCTGCAGTGGGCTTTCTTCTCTGCAGTGTGTTGAACCAAAAACCCTAGCTCTGAACAACCCCACTGTTGGGGAAATCCCACATCTGAAGCAGACGTATTTTGGCTTGTTCTTCATACGCCGCCAGCGAAGTTCCAAAGTCTGCAAAAAACCCAGCCTGATTCTCAGGTCTCAAGTGAAGGTTGAAAGGAGGAAGCTCTACGTTGCACTGGAGAAAATCTGAGGGGAGAGCTGCTAGACACGAAACCGGTCCTTCTGTTGGCCCCCATAGACCTGCAGCGCAGAAAAAAAAACCCTGTGCAAAGCAGTGGACAATCAAGCTTCAGAAACCTAATCCTGCTGCCTGCAGCATTGCAGGGGGCAAAGTATCAGCTGTACGTATTAATGGTTCTTTTTTAGAAAAAAGACCCAAAAAAACCCCCGACCCAAAGCTTGAAAGCATGGCCGCGAGTCTGAATTCCATCTTTGGGAATAATCAGAACGACTCGAGATGTAAATGTGCGTAACTTGATGAGGCGTATTGAGTTAGTAATGGTGGCAGAGCCCATCTGGAGACCTCTTTCCTTTGAAGTTGGATGCAGTTTTAAAGTCTTCAGGGTATTTTCACTTAGGAAAATCCAACAGTTGCCAAAGAAGATTGATCTTTGGCCAGAATTTTTTTTTTCCACTTTAGCGTTTAGTAGCCACTTGCACTTTCTTTGATGATGAGATACATGGCTGATTTAGTTGAGCTGAAAAGGTCGCCTTTTGGTATTTGATACATGGACGCCGGAGGATAAGAAATAGTGATCACAGTAGCTGCCAGGTAAGGCGGTGCTAAGCACAGCTCACTTTAAGCTATTATTATGTGCTGTAGCAACCCCTAACCACCTCAACCAAGAGGCAGACAGCATTGCAGAGAGCTGTTTGTGCAGGGAAAGCAACCCCCGAGGAGTTCAGCACGTGGGCCTTTCCATGGGCTTCCTGACCGACAACGATGCCAGTCCTCTCGCCCTTGCTCACCCTGCTGAACCAGTCGAAATTGCCAGCACAGCTCGCAGGGTGAAGGGCGAGTCCTAGCGGGGAAGAACGACAGGACTGCGTCCTCCGCAGCGGTTTCCTCCGAGGCGCTCCAAGCTTCGTACCTCGCTTTGAATTTAATGGCACCGTTTGTGCTTGAGACACCGTTCAAAGCCAGAAACGGAGGGGATAGAAAATGAGCTAACCGTTTAAGCCTTCAAACATCCAGGGAGCTTTTATAAATCAGTGTCCTTCTCCGCCTTGTCTGCGAGCCAATCCAGACGGCGCCGGGGCCTGAGTCTTCCTCTCTCGTGTCCCTGGCAAGGGCCCTACCCACCGAGCTGGTGGTCCTTACGGAGGTCTCTCAGTCTCTCTCTTTAAACATCTTGGGTTTATTGTGATCTGGATAAAAAAATCAAAATCATGAAAAGCTTTCAGGACAGGAAAACCATCTAAACAAGAGTCCTCCCTTATCGAGAACGTTCAGGCCCTTCTTATGTCAAGTCTCTTTTCATAAATGGAGCCAAACTACATAACAAATATTGAGGATGACCTGGATTGAGGCCACCAAGGTATTTGATCTAACTGGAGTCATTTTCCAAAAGGCCTCAGTATCCAGTCCCTGCACCGTATGAGCGCTCTCGGGTACTTCAAAGGAGTGTGCGTGGCACTCGGGGTGGGAGAAGGATACAGTTCAGTTGTGGACCCCTGTTTAGGGTAAAACTGACTATGAGCAGGAGCCTAAGAGAGGCTGGCCACAGTGATATTTTAGCCCAGCACCGCATGTTGCAATGCGTAATGCTCTAAAAAATGTGTTTCAGAGCTTTTAGGGAAATAAGTATTTTCAGAATCAGAATCGGGGCCTTTGAAACGTTTGCTGCTGAGCAGTGGGTGGGTTTGAGGTTTGAAGCCAAGGGATCTGTTAACAGGCAGACGGATAAGCAATTAGAGCCTCAACGGATGGTTTTCCAGGGACAGGTAAGGATGCATTCGCAGTCTGATGGATGCTGGACACCACATGGTGTTGGCTCATCTTGGCTTGCAATGGGGAGGAAATGGGCTAAAGCCTAAACAAGGTTAAAAGAAGAACAACAGCAAAGGTAACTTGGTCCCAAAAAGAACAACACGTGTTGCATTAAAAGCAGCAAAAAACCCCGCCTTCCCAGTACTTCCCTGAAGTTCCCGGCTATTGCTTTAGTTGCATTGCTTTAATCGCCCATGGGTTGTAGTATGATAGGCGTTGGGATGGGAGCTGCCCAGGAGACGAGGTGGTCGGTCCACCTTATGACAATATTTGAGACTCTCCTGGTTCAGATGCACATGCTCAACGTGGACTAAAAGGGTGACGTTCAGGCAGGGATCAATTCCAATTGCTACAAAATCCAGAAGTATTCGTAGCCACCATTTTTGTTTCTGGACAATTATAAGAATACGGGCCAGCACCAGAGGTCAGAACCAGGATTTTGTTTCACCCAGTTACTGAAGACAGGAGCCAAGGTATGGAGCCAGGCCAAAGCTGGGTATGGGTTCAGGTCATTGGGATTTGAATTTCCTCCAATTTGGGGATGAAACAGAGAGGGCAGGACACAGAGATTCAAGAAACGCCAATGAAAATAAGTGTATTGACCAAAGAGACGAGGAGCGGGGACCTGCCCTGCCCTTTATAACAACAATATCTCCTAATAGTCATTTAAGCTAACTTGGCAGCCCTCAAAGGAAGCGAACGGTTGTGTAAAATGCATAAATGCTTCTAAACTGAGCATGTGAATTGGATGCAATCCAGGGGGCTCCCTAACTTTCAGAAACCTTCCCAGCCTACCACAGATTTATTGGGGGAGTTACACCTGGGATGAATTTGACTTCTCAATGCAGCCGCAGCCTCCTGTTTCCATTGGTGAGGTCATTTAAGGATAATGACGGATACGGACCAACCACTGGATCCTTACACTAGAGGAGCAACCAAAAACTCGTTGTTGCTTTTGAATCTCTATTAAACTCGGATGCTCCTTTCTGCTCCGGGCTGTGGTAGGAAGTCAGTTTGCGTTGGTCGGAAAGGTCTTCCAGGCAAGAGAAATGGCGGAGCGCTGAATCGACATCTCCGCTGCCCTGAGACACAAGGGCCCCAGCCCATGAGGCGAGGTTGCTAGAGGATTTGGGCAGCAGAGTTGAATTAGGATGGCTGGTAGCCTCTTGGTCCAGTAGACAATGCACTGGTGATCCGAATGACGGACGGTAAGTCCCCTCTCTGTCCTGCTGCCCTGGGTCTGGTCTGTTCAGTTTGTTAGCTCTTCTGTGGGGCAAAGACCACCCAGCACAAGGAACCCCCTGGTCTCAGCTCGGGCTTTTAGGTTGCTAAATGCAATGCCAGTGCAATGTGAAATCAGATTCATAGACATTAGACATTAGGGCTGGAAGGGACCTCGGAAGATCATCGGAAGAGGTCCCTTCTGTAGGGGTATATATCCGTAGGGGTTCAGGCTCCTCAGCCTGGTCGCCTGAACCCCTACAGATATCTGCGATTGCAACTATTGCTTAGCTCCCCTCCTAGAGAGTTTCCATGTGTCCCTGTTACGCCGGGTCTGGAGCCTGTCTACCTTTGGCCACTCGCACATTGGTCAATTCAATGCATGCCACCAGCGCCGAAGTGACATTTCCCTTCTGGGCCAGTTTCTTGTTGGGTTTCTTATAGAGGAGTGGCAAAGGACCCACTAGAGATAAGGAGAGCATCTGCAGAGGGGCAACAGTGCTTTCCCAATGTGGTTTGTAGTCGCTCGGTGATGGTTTTCTGTGCACACCTGCAAGTAGAGCATTTCAGTTGGCATGAAAACCACAAGGGGATGGCAAATTTTTCCCCTAGTAACAAGTGGGCCTTGGTAAAACAAGCTGCTTTCATGTACCACCGAGCTTGGTGTTTCATCCATGGGCACTTGGAGTGTGGCACTTTGGGCAAAGGGAGCTGGGACATGCTGTGTCCCCATCCTGCAGATCGTCTAGGGGACCTGTGCCACCGGCTTGTGGAAGAGCCATGGAGGGCCCTCGCTGTAACCCCCCGCTGTGGGTGCTGGCACAAAGGAGAAGGGTTGTCACTGGTTAGAGCGCTCGCCTGAACCTCGGGGGAGCAGACACGGTTCCCTGCTCTGCCGTTGGCTCCCGGTGCAATTTTGGAAGAGTCGCAAGGTACTGAAACACTTGAGTCCAGTGCAGAAGCTTAAGCCAAAATCATGGGGGTTATTATCCAAAGTTAACGCACGTCGGCTTCCCCTCCTTCGGCATCTCTCACTACTTGATGGGCTCAAAGAAAATATTGCGGTGCATGTGGCTGGCTGGAGGGCAGTAGAACAGATGCCTAGCACGATGTTTGCTAGTTTGGAAATAAACACCGAGACTTTGCTTTTTAGCAGAGATCAGCCTGTCCAGTACGGTTCCGTAGAAATCAGTCCTGCAAAAAAATGAAAAAGAGCCCATAGTTCTCTGAAAAAAGCAGAAATTCCCTTTTTTTCCACTGACCAATGCTTTGGTTGTACACCATTTAACTCCACTGACTTTAATGGAGTTGCTCCTGATTTACTCTGCTGCAAGCTCAGCATCCGGTCCTAAGTTTTCTGCTATCCTGGTGAGTCGGCAGCTGTTCCTTGGGCTCCAGGCAGCTGCAGGGCAGCCCACCGGGTGCCAGCTCTGGGCAGCTGCAGCAAGAAGGGCCTGGCAAGTCCCAGTTAATCTGGAGCCGGTCTACTTGGCTGGTCAAAATGATGTTCACGATTAATGCGATGGAAAAAATTAACGTGTTAATTTGTTCTTGCATGAATCATGTTAGTTAACAGTGATTAACTTCTCTTAGTGTTTTGTTCCCAGCCTTTTTTGCTGAATCTTTGAGGCTGCAGCTAAGTATAGATATGCAGGTTTCTAAATCATTTCCTGTTGAAATATCAGCGCTGCTAAGCTGGAAGCAGTTTGTGGGCAGCGTGGCAAGCAAGCGTGCCAAATCATCTCGGAGATCTCGGATGCAGGACTGGGAGGTGCCTCGGCATCTGAGCACCATGCTCTGCTGATGACTGCCAGCCCCTTGAGCTGCCGGAAGAGGGAAGTGGTTTCCACCATGGCAATGTCGCCATAAGGCAGAATCAGATCCATTTGCAAAGGATCTGCTCCTGCATGCAGGTTCTCCAATTCAGGCTCAACGTAGGTGCACAAGTGTCTTCCCTGAACCACAGAGCTTGGTGTTTCATCGATGGGATGGGAGGGCACTTGGAGTGTGGCACTTTGGGCGAAGGGAACTGGGACATGATGCGTCCCCATGATGTGGCTGAAAGGGAAAACGTTGCTGCAGATGTGCATGGTTAGAAAGCCAGCAACGCCATTGCTCAGATTCCCAGCCGAGATTTGTGCCGTCAACCGAACCTATTAGCTTTTCTCAGCGCCCCGGGAGGAAGCAGAGCAGTGGCTCTTGAGCCAGTCGTACGTGACACTCCCCAAGTAGCAGAGCTGGGACAGGCATCTCTTGAAAGAATGGAAATCAGGGCATGGGATCTGAGCAGCATCCTGCAGCGAGCCTGTGGGTCTGTGTTTGAAGATCGGATACCAGCCAAGGCGTTCGGTGAACATAGTGATATTATTGGGGCTTCATTTAGTGCCATGTGAATATGAACTAGGGCCACGTGGATTTCCCCATATGCCACGTGCCAATTGAGGCCTCAATGCACAATACACTTAAGCACGCACTTCACTTCCAGCGGGCGTCTGAGTCCACCTCTATCTGGCAAAGCACACGGTGCAATGTTTGAAGTCCAAGGCATTTCCGCCGGCACATCGCCTCAGTGCTCAGCTGAATCGGAGCCCTCGAGCACTAGCGCCGCCGGCTCCATTTCCTTCACAAACCCCTGCCCAGCATCCGTGCACCGAGCCTCAGTTTTGGGGGGTAAGATGAATGTCGTAGAAGTGCAAGTGATAAAAATCTGTCAGAGGCGAAGCAAAAACGTCAGTGACTGGAGAAGGCCCGAAAAGAACACAAAGGCTTTTATTTCCGGAGGAATTTGGCAGTGAGACCAATATGTTTTTTTAATTCACTGTATTTTCCTAGCCAGCCTCCCACACAAAAGTTGGACTGACTTTCCTGACTATGTAGCAGGTCATCGGTTTGTGTTTCTTGTAATCCAATGCTCATGGATTCAGACAAGAAATCAGTTGGGTCACTGTTTATTATCAGTAGGCATGGTGTGTTTAAAGGAAATGGGCAGATTTCAACACTACATCTATAACTAATTTACTGCTGGCATGTTCCACTCTTGCCCTTATTATTTATGTTGAAAATGATAAATGAGGGATTGATGTTTCTTGCTGGTTTATGAATAATCAGGTTTTTTCACTGGAAAACCTCAAGGGAAGATAGTGTTTCTACAGTCCTCTGTCAAAGAGAATGCAGTTTACTCGTGTGTGTGTGTGTGTACATGTGTGTTTGTGTGTGCGCTCACTATTAGTATCCATGCACTGTTCACACACATGCCCATTGAGGCATCAGCTAGGCCTTTTAAAGACACAACTATTAGCAACAACGCAGGGCTAGTCTGAGACACAGCTGTGTGTGTGTGGAAGAGGTAGCACGTGGAAGACAGACCGTAACCGAAGCCTTTTGTTCACTTGCAGCCTTGCACACCTATTGCTAACCAGACCACAACTGAATCCATGGTTAGCTTAGCTAAATCATGGTATTTTCAAGCCGGCTGGATTGATGAGTGGAGGCTCAAGCTGCTCAAGTGTCTGGTTTTGGCTGGGTTCCTGTTACTGGGCAAGGTTATTTTCCAGCTATTCCCTGTATGGTTTCTTGACCATAGCTAGATTTGGAATGAGATTTGACAAATGGGTCTGTCATTCCCCTACTCCCCTGCAGTTCTGTTGCACATGATGGAGTGGGGATCTTAGCCAATGTTTTCTATTTTATCTAAAGCTGCGAAACTTGTGCACAGTATCAGTAACTCCCGCTACTTTGGACAACTTCAGTTCAGGGTTGCTTCAGTCTGCAAAACTTGGCTCAGTTTGTCCTTCTGCTCTTGAAGGTGCCTACTCCAAATTAAAACACCATCCATTATAACTTCAGCTCCTTATAATCCCTAAGAGATCCGTGCAATTGCTCTTTGAAATATCCCAGGAGCAGAACTAATACCGAACATCATCTGCTTAAATTTATAACATCCACATGGCACAGTAAAAGTCACAAGATTAGAGCTTAGCTCATCTGATTTTTCCTTGCCAAAGTGCACATCCTTCATCTGAGACCGAGAATACTTTCTCCATCAAGGGCTTAGCTGCCACCTCCGCCGTCTTCCCTAGGTGATGTGCATGTCTGATGGGTTTGTTTAACCAACAGGAGCCGATGCCCATGTGCATCATTTGGCCTTTTTAGTTACAACCATTAAATTAGTGGTTTGCAGGTATGTCTGCTTTTCTGACGTCTTCTGTCTTCTCCATGGGATCTGGTTTAGTTTCTGCTTTATATGTTAAGGCACAAGGATTTTCTTTTTTACGGTAAATTGCTCACCCAAGATTTTTTTTTTTTAGAAAAGTCACCTTTGTACAGGCTTTTCAACTGCCCGGCAGAACCGAATAAAGATACAGGACCCTGGTGTACAGTATCCTGTCCTACTGACTTCCAAACGCTGATGCATGATCCTGGAGGCCGTTTGAAGTAGGCACCAGGCCCTGTGTACTTTGACAGTGTCATCAGCTAAAACCTTGATGAAAAGGACAAATGGCGATTCACTCGAAATTTTTGACCATGGACAGTTTTCATTTGGTCCAAAGACTTGGAGGCCCACTGCTGTGTTGAGTTGTGAAGGGTTTAACAGATGCCGAACGCCTTCGTTCCTGTTAAATCCTTTATGGCCTTGCCCAGAAGGATTAATGATATATCCTACTTGCAGACAACCCTGGTCCTGGGAGACAGCTGCGAATTCTCCCCATGTGCCCCTTGCATTTTCTCAATATGATTTTACGTCGTTTCCAGCAACATCTTTAAACGAACTTCATAGTGAATGCTTTAATCCTCAGACGCATGGTCCACCTGCCTCTACTATTTGCCAAGCTATTAGGCCTTGCTGTTGTATTAGTATGGTAAGTCCTGGGGATGAAACAAGCTTTGCTTTGTCTCTCGGCAGTTCCTTAATGGACTGCGAAGTCAAAGGGCAGGATAAAGAGGCCTAATGGTATCTAAATGGCCTACAGTAAAAACTCAGTGGAGACAGGAATTATTTCGCTTGGACCTTTGGGCTTTGTAATTGGGTGTAATGGGAAAAGCGAAAGTGGAAATCTTCTGAATATTGGAACTGTGGATTGTGAAACCATCTCCTTAGAGAGGCCCCTTGGCAGAAGTCATTTAAAACTAGGCTGGACAAAGTGCTTGAGAAGGCATTAATCATCCCAGTGCTTAACAGCTCCATGTGTCTAATTCGATCCCACCTTTTATCTGCCCTTCTCCGAGCCTTTTCAAACCGTAAGGAACTCCTCAGCACGCGGCAGATGATTTGGTGAGTGAAGGGCTCGGGGTTGGGACACCTGGGTTGTCTTCCCAAATCTGTCCCTACCCTGTCGTGTGAATGGGGCCGTGAGCTTAAGTAGGGCTTCTGGGCAATATTATAGTACAAAACACGGGGAGAGTGATAAGAAGACCCCAGTGGAGCAGATTGTACAGTATGGTCCCAGCGCAGAGTGCAAGGAAGGGCAGGTGAACGTTACCGCCTATTCCTAGTATCGTTTATGCCTCGCATCAGCTTGCGTGGAGCCTGTGCTTTAGCCAGCAGAGCGTAAGGTGATACTGCCAAACACAGGGAAAAGTCACAGAGACGGACTGAACGCAAGAGTGTCCGATTCAGGCGCAGACTCTAACACAGTCTCTAGGGCACTGCTCTACCAAGTGGTCACGCTGCCTCGTGTCGACTGAAGGCAGAGGCAGCGGGTGCTGAATGACACAAGGTTAGAGAGCAGCTCATCCATTCGTCTTAGTGGTCTATCCAGGAAAGTTCAAAAACCAGATGGGCAGGATCTACAAAGAGTGGTAAGAAAGGAAAATACCGCTCCTCCCATTGTATAATTAAAGAACACAACCTTACGGCCAAACACATTTAGGTGCATCACGAGGCACAGAAGCACCTAGTGAGATTTTCAAAGGTGCCTGAGCAACCTAGATATCAAATAGTTGTCTGCTTTCAATCCAGAAGACAAGTAACCAGGAGTTTGTGAGACCTTGGGGGGATCCTTCTAAAATGTACTATAGTCTGCTTGTAGAGTATTTCATGATGGCAGAAGAATGGGATACTGGGCATGCTTTTTCCAGCTTCTGGGGGGGACACAAGCATGTTGACCTGTTGTGTTTGTCATAAAAAAAAAAATCTCTGCATTGCAAATAAAACATCTGGCCTCACTGAGACAAAACATAGAGATTTTGAGCACATCCCTGCAAAGAACTGTGTAGCCTGGCACTTGAATATGTGTGTTGAAGTTGCCAGTTAAAGACAAAAGGCCCAGACTGGCTCATTTGTGCTTCTACATGGAGGATGCTTGGCAAAATAGTCAAGCAAATTCAGGTTTCACTGTGCAGCTGATGTTTGTGTTCATTATTCCTGACTCATCCAAGGGGGGTGGTGCTCTCCCCTACCCTGGGGGTCTTTAAGAGGAGAATGGACAAGCACCTGGTTGGGGTCGTCTGACCCCAGCGCTCTTTCCTACCCAGGGGCAGGGGGTTGGATCGATGATCTTCGAGGTCCCTTCCGACCCTAAAAATCTATGAAATCCAAGTGGTCACACTGGTTTATATGAGCTTTGGATGGACGGATAGACACCCCCCCCTCTGCCCCCCCGGGAATACCATCAGGCTTAAGCACATCTGGAAATGTTTTCTGAATAGATACGGCATCAAGAATGGGCGTAAAAATGATTTCAGTGAGATATCAGCACAGAAGTTCAGCTTTAGTGCTTGCCAAATACCGTCTGGGTCCTTGAGCCAGCACCCACTTGGGTGTGTTTTCTACCAGCATCTTGAGCTTTTAACTTGAAATCTCTTCATTCCCTGCGTGTACTGTTGCTACCTATTCTTTGAGGAAAGTCAGAAATTACTGAAATCTGAGGCTTAGGCTTTTTCCTGAGAAGTCATTTTCCTTTCAGGGCTACAAGCACCAGAGCCAGAAAATAGACCCAACCAGACCTTGTCGCCCAACTTCTTGTAGCCAGGCCACAGTGTGGCCTGCAAGTGCACCCGAGGCGACCCCCTTCTGCCAGAGCCCTGTGGCTCGCGCCTTTCGCTTCACCAGCTTAGATGGCCGATTAGGTCTCTTCCATCTTTAATAGTGAGCCGCTTATGAAATGAGTGCCCCACACTTAGTAGACTTTTGCATGTGTCCTTTGCCAGTGCTTTCCATTGGCATATGGCCATCAAGATCCATTGTACAGAGCACGGTATGCTTGTCCGTGATAAATCTAGATTACGACGGCAGTCAGACGTTGCACTTGCAGAGCACTTTCCCCCAGAGGATCTCAAAGCACTGGCTGAACATTATTGAATTGAATCTTGCCATGTCACTTTGCACCTGGCTCCTGAGGCTCAAACTTTTCAAGTGATTTTATGCACTGTCCAGTGGGGCAAAATAGCAAGCAAAAAGGCCAAAGGGCATGTCAGGGAGCGCTGCAGTAAGACGCAGCAGGCCTGCTCCACGAGCCCCACCTTCTGAACCAGCAGCAGTATTGTCAGCTTAGCCTTGGGCTGGGGATTCGTGTTCCTGCCGCAACTCCACGAGCTCAAGGAAGTTTAGATATGTGCTCTTGATCAAATATTTCTGGGGTTTCACATCCCACCACTGACAGAGAAGCAGTCCAGTGTCCTGATCATTCAAACGATCCCATATGGCTGTACAGCGGTAATGCCAGGGTGAAGGAAGGCTCTTGAGGAAGGACGAGGAAAGCTGCACACACACACACTTGCTCTGATTTGTCCACTTTATTCCGATATAGAAATTTGTTTCTTAAATTATTTTCTATGAGTCGCGCAGAGGAAGGGATTATTATGGAGAGGGAAAACAATCTACAAAAATAAAAGGGTATTGTGAAGTACCGGGTCACCACATATACACCAGGACAGGTCTGTGCAAGCACACAGAGGACTGCAATTATAAAAATAAAAATATGACACATCCGGAAAGAGGAGCCACTGACCATTTCCCCCCACCACCACCTTCTCTCACCCTCGAGCAACTTTCGGTTTTCTCTTCAGCTCTCAATTTGCACAATATGACACTTCGGCTTCTTGTGCTGATGGATGCATTCGCCTTTGGGCCAGGGAAGGTAAGCCGGGGACTCTAACACCATGAAATGGTTTGTCTGTGCGGGGTTGGTTGGGGCATTTGGAAATGAGCTGCACTTGTTGAATGGTGCCCCCCGTGATGTCAGTAGGGGCAGGGGAGGTCTCTGACCGCAGCAGGAGCTGAGTTAATTTGAGACGGGGAGACCATAAGACACCCCTACCCGCTGAGCCCGGACACACTGGCGCCCTTCCACGCAGCTCTGAGACGTGTGTGTAACAGGCTCTTCCAAGGCACGTCGCTGGGCTGCGGCTGGTGCTCTCCTTTGCAAGACAAATGTGGTGACTCGCATTGAGGCTGAATGGGGGTAAGGGTTGGTGTTTGTGTCTCGGTTTATTTTAGCCCCCTCAGAAAGGAGAATTTGCCCTTCCGCCTTGATGCCCGTCTTGCTAGGGTCATCTGATCCCAGCGGTCTTTCCTGCCCACATGCAGGGGGGCTGGACCCAGTGATCTGTAAGGTCCCCTCCAGCCCCAGACAAGTCTGAAACTATGAATGTCAGGCACCAAGTCCAATGCCAACGATCCTAGTTTGCCGTGTTTCCCTACAGACTTGCTAACTTACATCTCAGATTCACACTTCTTCAAGTCTGCGGTTTGCTTTTCTTTGGTGTGTTTTTTTGGTTTTTTGGTTTTCTGATTTTCCCTCTCTCTGTCTTTTTCCAATTACATATATATTAGCAAGATTCAGTCAGTAGAAGCAGTGAATAGCACACACCTGCCTGTGCCCCAGCTATCAAATCCCAGCCCTTAGGTCACAGGTTTGGAATAAGCTTGAAGAAAGCTCCTAGCCAGAGCTGGGTAAAAAGGAAGGGAGAAAAGCAGGTTGGTTTAAAAAAAAAATGCCCAAGTCATTTCTGTTCTGAATTGTTTGTGTTTGTTTGTTTGTTTTTCAATTTTTTTTATCAAAATCATTTTGGAAAATTTTGAATTGAAAAATGTGGACATTTTAGTGCTTAGAGTTTTCCCCTTTTTTGCCAGACTAAGACGCCCACAATGCTCCTTCCTTCATCCTTTTTTGCAACATTACAAAGAGCCAAAAGGAATTGTGACAACCAGAACGGGCTCAGTTTGGGCTTCACTTCTTTTACCCCCTGGGACCACTGAAATCTAATAAAACAGATAGATGGGGAGAAAAGGAAGCTGCTTCCGTATGTCAAACTATCAATGTTTCAAAATTCCTGGTTTTGATATAAAAAAAATCGACCAGTTTGAAACCTTCAGAAGTGTTTTGCAAAAGTTTCTGGTTTGGAGAAGGAAAACTATATGCACAAGGGAGAGGGGCACATTTTAAAAGACGATTTTTAACTAAAGCAGATGAGTCAAGAACTTGGACCACATGACATCGCATCTCAGTACTCAGAGCAATACAATTTTTTTTAAAGCAACATTTGCTTATTTTCAATTGTCTGCAATTTGGGGGGAAAATAATGTATCAACATTGGTTTTAAAATTAATAAAATCCTTTTTTTTTTAAAAAAAATGATATCCATAAAATGGGACAAATGGTCCCTTTAAATGTACAAAATGTGCTACAAACAGACCATTTATTTGCTGCTGGGAAGACTTCATTGAATAGGATTTAGCCTTTTCTAACTGCGGTGCCAAACCTAAATTCCACTTGTCTGGTGTTTGAGGTTGGGGATGGGGGCAGGGGCTACAATTTTTGTCTTCCAAGCCACAAAAGAAGCAACGCTTGCAGCTCCGCTGGCTTCTGGCATCATATACATTGGTCACAGGGGTTCAGCTAACAAATGGATAAGAAGTACTGTGCAAGAAGGCAAGAAATGGCAGCTCCTGGCTATTGCAAACGTGTTGGAGATTGGTTTGCTGACTTGGAATCAAAGTAAAAGCTGGGCTTTCGCCCAGGAGAAGGCAGCAGTTCTCATAGGATTTGGGCTGGACTGTGTATAAATGCCTCACTATATCAATTTGAAACCAAACACAACTAACCCTTTCTAGCACAGGTGGGTGCATCCTGCTATGCCTGACATGGATAAAGTCGCAGCGAGCGAGAGGCTGCTTTAAGCACGCCTGCTGCATAAGTGACATTGCTTTAAATGAGAGACCTGAAACAGCAGACGCACAAACATGGCGGCCATCCCACCGGCTGCGACTCCTGCTGAAACCGCAGCAGCTTGCTGCCTGATTTCCCTGGGTGCTGGCCGAGCCCTTAAACATCATCCTGCTGCTTTGAAAGCCCATTCCTGCCGGGAACATCCCAGGGAACTCAAAAGGAGCCTCCTCCAAGCCTTGGCACAGCAGCCACACCTAATGGGTATCAAAGCCAGGTAAGAGGAGAGTGAGCCTGTAGTTTGTTGCTGCTTGCGGATGCCCAAAACATCACACCTTTGCACAACCGGGCAGCTTCTCAGTGCAGCCAACTCTGCAGGCCCATCAGCTCACAACGCTCGGCTGCGGCATAAGGACCGTTGGCACATCCAGTTACCCGGATGGGAAATTGTACATTAGCATGGGGCTGCATGAGAAGCGAAACAAGTTACTCCCCAAATTCTACTTTGGTGCCCCCCCCCACCTCTGAC